>NC_040885.2:10541407-11741407 GCF_900634795.4 Betta splendens | reverse complement strand
CAAATCCACCGTGATTCCAGCTCCACGCCCATTCTGTAAAATCAGAAAATGACAACATGAAGGACTTATACTACAAAGAAAAATCTACTAAGTGCAAACAATATTTATTTTCTCAAATAGGATTTTTTTTTCAAATAAAGTGATTTTTCTGAGAAGTACTGTCCATAAAAAAGGAGTAGACATACTTTTGATGTCGCCTTGAATGAAGTAGAAAAGGAGCCCCGTTAAGCAAACCAGCAGCCCCACACCAACGAATAGGAGATTCCAGCGATGCCTGTCAGCTGCAAAACATACAAAACACAACCCTATTTAAAAATGGCTCAAGAAACAGATCAGCTATTTCACAGACACCTTTAGTCTCTGGACATGTAAAGGGTCACACTTACTGTTATTGAAGCAGTATTCTCCCAGCTCGTGTCCTTCTACTGCCACCTGTATGACATCATTCATTCAGTTATATTGATTTACACAGTATCACCCCGAGTGACAATTGAAAAAGACTTACCATAATACATAAAGAATGGCTGAGAGGGATGTCATCAAATATGTCCTCGTTCACCTGAAAAGAGCACAATCTTAGTTTCCAAGATTGAAAAGGAAAATGAAAATATGCAATGCAAAAAAATATTTGTCCAACCTCAAAATGCTTAAAGGATATAAAAAGATCCTGTACGTTTCCTCACCCACAGTCCTTTACTGTTCTGTGTCCAGTGGTTGTTTAAAAGCCGTTGTCTGAAACCTGGCAGCTCTCTGCAGCTGTCCCGTTTCTCACATGGCCACACTTCACCCTCCAGCCTGCAGGGGGCAGACACGGTCCACTGCAGCATGGTTCTGTAGGTCCCCACTACACTCTGCCTTATAGAGACTGACACATTTTCGTGGATGTTCCTTTTGAAACCATCTGGAGAAGCCACATAAAAACCTTAGCACATTAATGGTAAACTTGCCATTTAAAACCAAAAGCGACACTATAAGGAGACTATTCTCACTATTGTTTGTGAAGGGGCACCTCAGAGAGCGTATAGGCCTTTCTTCATCCTCATACCACACCTGAAAAGCCACAGACATGTCAATTATGACAAGGTGAACCATTGTACTGTTCACTCAAAAGTCATCATGTGAGTGTTTGTACCTGGAAACACGTGCAGGGAGCCACGGAGTGGAGAGGAATGTTCTTCCTGTTCCATTTCTAGACAGGACCAAGACATAGAAATATTAGTACTACTACTATAGGCTATATTTTACTGTATTCATTTAAAGGACAGTTGTAGTTACCAGTTACTTTGTAGGTAAAGGTTCATAATAAACTTAACACACAAACATTTAGTTTCTAAAATATCATGTATTGTTGTAGTAAATTTTAAGAAGAAGATATCAAAGTAAACATGTATCCCACTCCCATAAGTACTGTATCTGTTGGCTGGAGGCCAGTTAGATTAGATCAGCACGCAGACTGGATCCACAGAGAAACAGACTACGGCTTTATCTGATCTGTTAATAACCTTAGCACACATTGCACTACACCTTAGCAACAGTGGCAGTAAACCTAAACACTGCTATATAGGTAATAATAATATTAACTCATCATTGGCAAATGCAGGTGGATGATAATAAAAGCTAGACTTTCACACTAACCTGACACACTCCATTCCTTTCATACTGGATGCACACGGAAGGGAGCGTCTCAATACTGTCAGGAAACTTCAACTCCACAGTTTTGCTTTCGCTGCTGATCACAGTGTTGAGACTGGGCACTGAAATGAGAACATTTAAATAAACACAAACACAGAATTGACCACCAGAGGTAAAATCTTCCAACCAACACAGGGAGGTTTTTATTTACCCTGACAGTTTTTGACAGGTTCCTGGTGACACACTGAGGACACAGTAAAACACGTGTCAACCACTGTTACATACACGTTAAAGCCAGAAAGATGTTCAACAGACAACATCTTACCTTCACTGAGATGAGGGACATTTACGGTTTTCTCGAGACTGAGATTTGAGTAAGGATAAAACATAAGCGTATCACTATAGGAAAACTCATGTTTCCGTATAATCACAGTCACCACCTGTAGAAGTGTCACACAAACAGACACATAGAAGCCATGAGACACAGTGATCACACAGCATCTCACCATTTAATACATCACACAACGTCCACCGTACCTCTGTTTGTTTGTCCTGAGCAAAAGCTGTAAGATTGACAGTGAACTCCACCTTCTTGCATGTGGGCAGGGCACGTGCAATTTTGTAACACAGCGTCACCGATGCTGTTGGAACGCAGAGAGAAGCACAGCTGTTGTCAGAGATGGACCTAAAAACTCACCAGACTCAGATACAGAACCATACGAGTGTACAGCAACTGTTTACACAAGCACAATCATATTGTTCCAGTAATAATTTCCTAATATCCCACAATGCACTGTAAAGTAATATAACTGATGTAAAAGTAATTGCATTATGTCATAGGCTTCAAATTCAAGTTTACAGTGTGCAAACATGCTTTTCATGCATCACTGAAATATAAATACTGTAGAAGAGCCCACTGAGAAGCAGAGTCAACATACAAGTTGAAATGAACAGTAGGAGATTAAAAGACCATGATAATGACGAACCATTTTACAACATCTACTCACATCCAGGCATTGTCTGTCTACAGACAACCATTGTTTTCTAATGGTGAAATGAAATGTCGAGTTCATACCTTTTTGGTCTTCGGTCTCCTCGTCTCCTGAGTAGTCTGCGTCTTCGTCACTCAGGTCAACAGAGACTCTTGTGTCTACTACCAGACACAATGTACACAGCGCCACACTGTCATTGCAGCAGAGCTTAACGCTTGGCGTGAGGTGTTTTATATACACAGCACTTTCCACGTCTTCGCCCAGAGGCATCGCATCCTTCAGCACGCAGTCAGAAAGACCCTTCAAGAAAGAAGACTTGATTGAAAAACAGTGCAAATGTTACAGTGCAGCGAGTGAACGGACGTCTCCATAGAGCTTTGTCTGCCTGGCTGTTAAAACAGGCCTGACATTTCTCTCTACGTTGTAAGGCCCACTGTTGGAGATGCAGTACAGGGTGCCAGCGTACCTCTGAGCAAACCACGTCGTGGTTGTCGTGCTCATACACCTCCAGGTCGCAGGCTGACAGCCGTACAGTGAGTAGCAGCCAGCAGACGCACCATCCTGGTGGAGACATCTTGCTTCAGGACATTGGAGGGCTGCAGCATTCTTCTCTACATATTTTGCTCCATCAACGACGCCACAACCCTGATGAACAAGTCCAGCGTCTCTCTCCTCATCTCGACATTCTATTGTCAACGATCTCGATGGTATCTCAGTAGAAACCGAACTGGCATGATGACAAACGGAGACGCACTCTTGTAACTGAATAGTTGCGGATGTTACTCATATTTCTTCTCTGTACATACTGTAGCCTGGAGGAGGAGGAGACACACGAATGAACACTCTTACTGTTTCTAAAAGCAGTTTCTTTGCTTAAGGCACAACGTCTTACTTGACACAACAATACTAAAATAGCTTTACATGAGCCCACTGTAATTTGTTTAATTAATGGCAACGACACATTAAAGACTTTTCTTATTGATTAACAACAAAACTGTGAATAAATTTGAAAACAAGTACAGTAGTAAAATTTAAATCACATTTCAAGCTGAATCAAACCTACAGGACACTGGTCAAGTCATAGAAATGAACAGGGCGACGGTACTTACTGTGTTTAATGCTCCCCTGTGAGACGTCCACACCTTGTCACAGCTCACTGTAAATGCTTGAGTCATGTGAAAAGTGCCCCAGTCAAGACGTCATTCCCGAGAAGTCCCTCCCATTACCTGTCCCTCTCTCTCTCTCCCTCTGTCCCTCTCTCTCTCGCTCTCTCTCTCGAGGCATCGAGAGCACGAGAAGCACCAGAGCTCGCTAGAAGAGAGCGGCAGGAAAAACAGAGCTAAAACAAGAAAAACCACCGAACCGATCGCGAGAGGCGAAGAGGGGAGCGACTCTCCTCTCGCCCCCCCGCTACTCTCCCTCTCCCGTTCTTCCATTCCGGTCCCCCTACTCTCCTCTTGTCCCTCCCTCTCCTCTCTATCCCTCCCCCGTCCCTCTCTCCCCCCCCATCTCTCTCTCTCGCTCCCCCTCTCTCTCTCTCGCTCCCCCTCTCCCTCTCTCGCCCCCCCTCTCTCTCTCTCTCGCTCCCCCTCTCTCTCCCTCTCTCTCTCTCCCCCCCCCCCCCCCCCCCCCCCTCTCTCTCTCCCTCTCTCCTAGCTCTGCTCATCTGCTTCTGATTCATGTCAATGTTCTTCCTTATCACGTCTAAACAGGCGCATTCTTGAACGCTGCCGTCTAGATTGTTTGTTACAGTGTAACTAGTTGGATCAAAGTCCACAGCTTTGCTTTCTCTATGAGGCCATAGCTCCACGGAGCTGCTTTACACACAATGATGACCTCGTGATTTTGTTTTGTCGCATGGCAAATATTTCTCTTTTTGCAGTTTCCTTAAACCGTGACTAGATAAACAAGTTATCACGCTGGTATCTACATAGCTGTTACCTGCACCATTTGTCTCAGGACAAAGTGAATACAACACAATGACGTGACGCACACAGCAGCTCGACTGGTTTGACCACAATGTTGAAATAAACACAAAAGTTGTGTCTGCCGGGAAATGTGTTTTACTCAGAATAGAAAAAACTCAAACCAACTGTGACTTTGTACATGGATGAGGCAGATAAAACAGGCGGGCAGAGGTTTAGTCTGAGTGTGAAAGTGAGTGTGAACTTGAACATCAACCTTTAAGTGTAACATTTAATGTGTAACATTTCTGATTAAACTATTTCCATCACGCTGTTTGCTTTTGTTAGTTTGTAGATTACAATATGCTTTTGCTGTTGTTTTAACTGCTAAATAAACAGAAAATGAAGCAGAGCAAGCAGAACCTACAGTACAGGAACCAGCTCCAACTGTAGTACTGTTCATGCAAATGCAGCAAACACTGACCCAAACTTTTTTTACTCATTAACAGTCTACTTACTGCTTCTTTGGGTCCCATCTCACTGACATGTTTGTCACTAAAGTTTTTAAAGCCAATTAAATATGTAAGTTTAAGACGATCAATGTTCATTAGCTTTCAGTGCTTCACTGCTTTTTTCCTTCTAATCGAAATCTTGTTAAGTGAGTCTGCATTTCTCAGTTAAAGTTGCGCAACAGTAAAATGATCCAGGAGACCAAGACACTCTGCAGAGATGAACCAGCAATCCAGTATTGGGGGAATGGACAGCACTGGCTCTACAAAGGAACCACAGACATGGTCACCTGCTGTGTGTCTGTGTATGTGCGTACCAGAGTATTAATAATTATAGCACAGTCAAAGACAGAAGTCCTCATAAAATGAAGAATTTAGAACAGGACACACATGAAGACAAGAAGTAAAACACACATTTTAATCATTTGTCAACCATCAAATGTGATGCAATCACTGAATACATTTTCTGATTCATGCGCAGGTAGACATTACCCAAAATTCCATCCACTCTATTATCTGAGGGCTGTCCTAAAACCAGCCAGAGAAACTTGTTATTATACACCTGATCAGTTAAGATGATCGTGTGTGTCTCCAGTGGCAGTTTTAAGGAGGATGCTGATTATTTTGAAGCCCTCATAAGTGTACAATAAACCTAATCGCAACCATGGGCCACAAAATTGTTTTTCCTTCATTGGGCAGAGATACAGATTTACTGTGGGACTAAGAAATTCAGACCCATATCATCGCAATGCAGTATTACACAATAAGTTGCTAGAGATGGGACTGGATAATGAGTAAAAGCATGGAAGCTTTAAAAAGAAAATTACTGACCCCTGTTGGGCTAGTGAGGAAGTTTCAGGCAAAGTTTCTGCCGGACGATTAATTTGCAACAGTAAAATCATCCAGGCGTCTCTGCAGAGCGGACTCAGCAGACATGAACCAGCAGTCCAGTGTTGGGGCAGCAGAAATACTGTAGTCAACAGCACTGGATCTGCAAAGGAACCACAGACATGGTCAAGATTGTGTATTTGTAAATTAGACTTAATTTTAAATTTACACCAAATAGTGTCCAAACTGTACCTGGTGACAGCAATGTCCTGATCTCTGATCTTCAGCTTTGTGGAGGGACTTTGCTGCACCTCCTCATAAGCTGCTGGCTTTAGGGCTGGACACAAAACAAAAAGCAGGGAATATTTTAATTATTTCTCAAACCTCATATGGATGCAAACATTGACTCATTTTCTGATTCATTCAAACAAACCTAAAATTCCATCAATACTGTTGTCTGACGGTTTCTGTCTTAAAACCGGCCAGAGGAACTTGTTACCATCCACCTCATGAATTAAGACGACCATGCGAGTGTCTCTAATGGCAACATCAAATTCCTTGTCTCGTCCGATAGCAGTTATGCTAAAGAAAAAAATACAAAGCGTGTTTTAAAGCATGTTTGTCTCTCAGACATTTCCAGACGTCATATCAAACTACTGAGAAAGCAGGTGGTTGTAGACTTAAAGTGAGTAAAGTTGGTGCTTTTCCACAGTATATCTACTACCACTACAGGTATTCTTTATTCTACTCACTCAGTTGAGACAAGGTTCTGTCCAGTGTAATGCATAACTCCTTGAACCTGTTGCTTAATGAGGCCGTCAGGGCACAGCTCAACAACCTGGCTATTCTTTAAGTGGATGACGATTAGTTTAAATCCTGTATTTGGTGGTGAATCCAGGAGACCAATCACAGACAGCTCTGGTGCAAATGGAAACAGATGTTCATCAGCAGCACACTTGAAACAGGGGAATGATATGACAATATGATACAAACAAAATTTTCAAAAAAAATTTTCCTTTTCCTTTTTTGTATTTTCTTGTATGTGTTTCTTGCATCATCTGGGATATAGAATGGGTAAAATAACGTTACTGACCCTCACTGGGATGGTGAAGTAGTTTAAGGCGAGTGTCTCCAGGGACGTCAAAGCAGAGTGGAAGAGACTGATCCTCAGTTTTAATCAAAAACCTGTGCAAAACAGGAACTATAGACACAGAGTAGATTAAAACCTTTGTACAAAATGAACTTGTTTGATGAGGACCAACACTGGCTTCCCTCCAATACGTAATTACACATACTTTAAATGCAGTGAAGAAAAGTTTGCTGCAAAAATGAAATGATCACAATCAAAATGGGGGAAAAGAATCAGAAAAATCAGAATCGTCTCAAACCTTAAACAATGGATCTTTAGTTTTTAGTAAACTACTAAATGTGGGTGTCAGGATGAGCAAATCTAAAGCAATTGAACACGTGAACCGTGTGACCCTAATAGTTTAATTTGTACAGAAATTCATAGTCTAGTGTATGAACGCACACACACACACACACACACACACACACACACACACACACACACACACACACACACACACACACACACACACACACACACACACACAGTTATGAAATACTGTACCAGTAGCTACTGTGCCATGGGGAGAAGCAGAACCAGCAGTGATATCTGTATAAAGAGAAATTAGAATGGCAGTTCCTTAAATGTACGACAAAGTCCTGAATGTATCTACTGCTACTATTTTAATCCTCCCTATTAACAGTACTAGACAAAACAGTTAATGTGAATGTCAGGATGAAGGTGGATACTAAAAGATATGTTGAATGTCTTGAAGACGGTCATTGTAATTAGTTAAAAACTTTCACTCACTCATTCTGACAGTGTACTGTAAAAGTTACCGTACGATGTGAGTATCAAATCAATAATTTTGCATATTATTTAAAAAAATTTAACAGCACTTTCATTCATATCCTCCTAAGGGTCACGCAGTGCTGGAGTTCTTCTCATGTGTCATTTCAGTGGGTTTTTTCTTCCTATTGTAATTGTTTTCAAAGCAGGTCCCTGAGAGACACTGGGAAAGGCCCCTGTGACCCTTATTTTATTTAAAGACATTGATGAAGTCATGGCTGCTAAATTCTAATTGCATATGTGCTAAAATATTCTAATGTACTATACAACCTGAAGATGAATATATTCTCATTTGACCGTCAGTCCAGTCTGTAGGAAAAAACAAAACAAAATGAAAATGAGCAAAACTTCAAGGGATACTGGAGCAGTACAGCATTGAGCTAAGTGTGGTTTCTTGTTTCAAACACTGGAGTAAGTCATGGAAGCCTTAGTGTAGCCACATATCAGACAGATACAGAAAGTGTACTAGAAAGAAAACAACTAAATGGAAGAAAGTCACAGTTGAAAATTGAAAACATTTCTAACATTGTTGTAATAAGTCATTAGGTTTTATTGTTTAACGTACCGCATGTGATTATTTGAACTGTAAAATGAAAAAGAAAAAGAAAGCAAAACAAATAAGAAGGCAGTTGCTGTGTAGACATCAACATAAAATATTCAAAAGTACTGGGTATCAATTTTCACATATCTTACATCGACACTGTACTATACAGTACTTCTACACATTATTCTGATAGTTATTTATATTTTATTTATAAATATTTATGTTGAGCCTTTTTAAAAGTCCTTTCATTTGTAAAATTTAATTTCATTTTACTGTGCAACCTAGACCATAATCTGGTGCAACAGAGTATCTGTGGATGTCTGTGAGATAAAACAAAACAAAAAGAACAGCTATTGTATAAATAAAGGGGTACTGGAGCAGTACAGCATTTAGCTAAGTTTCAAACACTGGAGTAATTATTGGAAGCCTTAGTGTAGCCACATAAAAAGTAAGAAAACAAGTGAAATGTAAACATTGTTGTCATCAGTCATTAGGTTTTGTTGTATGTCTTTCGTCTGCATGGACACAAAAGGTGGGAATATAAAGTAATTACACGTTTAAATATACATCCATCCACCTTCTAGCACTTATTCCCATGCAGGGTCACAGGTGGTGCTGGAGCCTATCCCAGCTGTCTTTGGGCGAGAGGCATTGAGTGAATGTGTTTGATCCACATGCAACACTTTCATGTAGCTATTTCTTATTGTACGGTGGACCCCAAAGAATGGTCTGACTAAATCAACTGGTCTTCAACAATTCTCAACACAAAATCAAAATGCCAGAAAACACTTGTTACAGCTCTGCTGGGTAATGGCTGAAGGCACTAGACATGGCATAGCCAATGATGTGACATGAGAGACTTACACGAGTCATCGTAATCGTTGTAGTCATTGCGGGCTGAAACATGAACAAACATTACAGTAGACACTGACTCATAATGATATTTAAAAACAACAACAAAACAATAAACTATATATTAATACAAATTGTATTTATACATATATAACAATTTGATTTGCTTCAGTAACAAACCTAGAAAGTGATGCATCCCTCCTGTTAAAAGCAAAACACAGGAAACATGGTAACTTGGACAGGAACTTTTTACCTTTTCAAAAGGAGAGCAATGCAATACCTGAAATGGGCTGCTTCTTGCCTGTTGAAAGAAAACAGATGAAGATAAACTTTTTAGATTTTATATTCTCTTAATGTTTCTCACATTTGTACTGCTGCAGGTTTTTCACCTTCTTTGGTTTATGCAGCACATCAGAGTTTTCTCCCTGTGCAGGTATCTTGACTACAGTATTTGTACTGATGTTACTGTTAATGATTTCAGTTATGTTCTTGTAAATAGGGACTTAATATGGCCTTTGCATTTAAGATGGTACAGTATCAACCAGGAAACATTAGGACATATGGTGTACCTTGATATCTGCCAATAAAAATAGTTACTGTATATAAAAAGAGTATTAAAAGAAAAAATACATTACCTCTTCTTCCATCACTACCAGTAACACTTTTTCCTAAAAAATATACTGTAGGTAAATGCTCAAACAATTCTAAAGGCTGTAAAATGTAGTGTTCTACACATTTAATAAGAAATTTAATTAAAAAAGAGCATAAACTTGTTGTTGTAGGGCATATCATTTTCTCTGAGCGACATACAGTTGTGTTGCAAAACATCAATGTGAAATATATTTATTTACTTGACTGTTCGTACAGTTAGTGATTTAAGTTATGTTCTTGTGAATAGGGACTTAATATGGTCTTTGCTACATTTAAGTTGGTATCCACTAGGGAACATTAGGACATATAGTGTAGTTACTGTACATAAAAACAATATTAAAAGAGATAACAGTACTGTACCTATTTTTCCAGCACTACCAGCACCAGCGACAATTCCTAAAAAAAAAAATTGTACATAAATGCTAAAACAATTCTAAATGCTGTAAAAGAAATTTGATAAAAATTTGATAGGAAAAAAAGAGCATGAACATGTTATTGTAGTGCATATAATTTTCTTTGAGCTACATACAGTTGTGTTGCAAAACATCAATATGAAAAAAATGTTTGTACCTTTTTTATTTACAGTACCATAACAACATATTTTATTAAAAATGCTTTAGTCCAGACAATTTTTAGCTAAATTTTGCCAAATGTTATAGTTTAGAGAGACTCTGTGAAGTTGCAGCTGTAAAACAGAAAAATTATTAACAATAAATTAGAAAAAAGTTTGACTGTCTTGAAGTCTTATTGTAAATAAGCCGTGCATTTTCAAGTGATTAGTGGACTTTCAGTTCGCAATAATGGACTTGTGCATACATTTATATATAAAATACATATAATATACATAATAAATAATTTTATATTATCATGTTAGAGCAGAGCAATTTAATACCTGGATTAGGCTGCATCTGGCCTGTTAAAAGAAAACACATGAACATCAACTTTTTAGAGCGTTAAGCCAATTTCAGCTTTTACTGGATGACAGTAGGGGTTACCTTTAGGACATGTACTGTACTGTACACATCTGTTCTGTTTCAAAATGAAACTATATGAGCATTAAAGAAAGTTTACTTATCAAACCTAAAATGTGTGAAGTCACAACTGTAAAACAGAAAAAAATAATAACACTATATTAAGACAAAGTTTGACTTTACTGTCTTGGAGTCTAATGGTAAATAAACTGCTCGCAAATTAAAACTTTTTTCATAGTACATCTTCAAGTGATTAATGGACTTTCAGTTTGTAATACAGTAATTGTCAATACATTTATTTATAAAATACATCGTTTTATATTACGATGTTCGAGCAGAGCAATGCAATACCTGGATTAGGCTGCACCTGGCCTGTTAAAAGAAAAGAGATGAAGATAAACTTTTTAGATTTTGTATTCTCTTAATATTTCTCACATTTGCACTGCTGCAGGTTTTTCACCTTCTTTGGGTTTATGCAGCACATCAGAGTTTTCTCCCTCAGGCTTGGTGACCACCATAGATGTGAGTGAGGTCACAAAGCTGTACTTCAGTGACAGCTTCAAGGCCTCTTCCCTCATTCGATCCTTCTCAGGCCCAGACAACTGCAGCCTAATTTATGATTATTAATATTAACACGCAACAATATTTTCATACAATAAACATTTTTTAAGACACTGCAATACAAGCTAAAACTTCAAATCTGACAGAGAAATATATAGGACTGCAGCTTTTAATAATTCATTGATTACAGACAACAGAAGAAAATGGCCAACAGCACACTCACGCCTTGTCCAGGAGTTGTTTGACTGTGAGGTAGGCCCAAACCCTCTGAAGGCGGCTGTCAGACACTGTGTCAGTCGATTCCACAGTGGGATTAGTGTCAGAAAACCTCACACTGCCTGTTCCCTGTTGTGGCCCACAGTCATGTCATTAAAGCTGTTTCACATTATTACACGTAGTGTGCAACTTAAATGAATTCTTACTGAAATGGCTATAACTTCTGGAGTGAAGGTCTCAATGTCATTGTCAGTGATCTGACCAGCCACCACAATCTCAGAGCCATTATAATACTGTGTGAAGTGAGTCTGGGTCAGATTGGTGCCTCCTGTGTACATCATGGTTACATTGGTCAACAGAGGAGTGGCCACCTCTTCATAGAAACCCTGTGAATGGACAGTGCAGGAATCTTGATTCTCCCCACGTCCAACAGTCCTCAGTAATAATAACATGAAGGAGCCAAGTCTTTCTAAATACCTTCAGCTGTAAGTCAGCATCAGAGTCCTCATAGATCCGTCGTGCTACACCGTTGTTCTGCAGTGACATTTTCTCAAGGAATTCAAAATTGACGTCAAAACCAAAACCAAGACAGTAGAGAGGAAATTTGCCTGCAATGGCCTTTCGGACATTGGACTGTATTGTTTCAAGGTTTCTCTCCCCTGTAGTAACAAATATGTTTATTTAAACAATCACCAGAAAAAGACAGTGAACAAATGTCACATCATGTCACAAAGTGGTAGATTTTGGTGGGTTAAAACTCATCGTTAATTTCTGAATGAAATGTGGATTATGTTACATTTTTTAATTTCAAAACTGATAATCACCGCACTTTAAAAGAAAAACCCAATGAAATACATGTAAATAAGTTATTTATGGTCTCATTAGGGAGACCATAGTATATGTGTATTTAGTCCTAACCTGAGGTGGGGTCTCCATCAGTCAGAAGTATAAGGATCGATGCTGAACCTTCTCTGGGATGTGCCTTCAGAATACGAGCTCCTTCCAGCACTGCTGCATTAATGTCCGTGTCTACAATAAAGTAAAAAAAACATTAAGTCTTTGCTGTTCTGCTTGTTAACATCATACTAAATATATACTTATTGAAACACACTCACATCCACTGGCTGGAATATTTTGTGCAAAAGTCTTGGCACTGTTCACGTTTGTCTTGGTGGCCTGAACAAGTTCTCTCTTCCAGTGAAAAATGTCACCATCAAAAGTGATGAGACCGAAAAAATCATCTTCATTCAGATCGTTCAAAATATGGATTAATGCTGTCCTGGTCTGAGAAAAGAAGAATCACTCACACGTCAGGGCTTCAACTCAGGTTTAAAAACCCATAGTTGTTTCTTCATGTGCTTAACAAAATTCATTGCAACCGTCTCACTAAGCTAAAATTCCTGCCGTGCCTCAGTGACAGTATGTAACAAACTGTACCTGTTGTATTTTTCTGCCACTCATGGAGCCACTTTGATCAATAACAAAGACAACATTCTTTGTTATCCGTGGAAGACTGGACGGAGCAAAGTGGTGGACAAAGTATCCACCTGATGCCTTAAAAAAAAAAAAAAAAAAAAAAAAAAAAAATATATATATATATATATATATATATATATATATATATATATATATATATATATATATATATATATATATATATATATATATAGTTTGTTGTGAATAAGTAGTTAGTTAGATACTTTATATATTATTGTTTTTTATAATGCATTAAATAAACATAACACTGCACTATTTCTTTATGTACCTTAATGTCTCCAACTGAAATGTCCCTGTTGACATCATAAACAATAACCAGATCTCCATTCATACCCTGCTCTCCACAGCTGTCACATGTCTTCTGTTGGCTTTCAGTTGGGTAGAAGTACACCCATGCCTACAAACAAGAGGATCCCAGAAAACAGCATGAACTGAAAGGGACAAACTGAAGCTTGGACCTGGAGGCTGTTTCATCTCTGTTATGATATTGTAGCAGCCCAGGGGGGTTATTCCCACCCTGAGTTGCTAAGGCCTATAGGAAAAATAACAGTTTTTGTGTTTGTAGAGTTATAGTTCAAGTGATGTCACGCAACAGTAAAAGTACAGTACATCATGATTAAAAAAAATGATGCATTGACTGCACAGTAAACTGGATGAAACAAACTAATAAATATACTGTAAGGATTTGCCATCACTTCCTGCTGTACCTGTTTGTCTGTCAGTGTTTTGGTGATGGCATTAGCCAGAGCTTTGGTGCTTAGTCCACCTTTAACCTCCAGGAAACTGATGCCAGCCTTTTCATCAATGTACACATCAACCTGGAAGAAAAACTCGTTAGAACCACTCATGAATCAATATGTAATGACCCCAACCCTCCCTGCATGACCACTACATGATGAGACCTACCTTGAAGTCGCTGACAGGCTGCATCGGCCGAGCATGGATTTGCAGTTCGTACTTGCCGTGTCTGCGTTTCAGCAGTTCCTCATACGTGAGTTCAAAGGTCACCTTTTGGTGAGCGGCCACAGTCACTGACGTCTTAAATTCCTCCAGGGTCCTCCCTACAGAGCTGCAATACAGAGCACCATCACAGCACTGGAGCACAGGTTCTCACCCTCTTCTTTAGATTGTGCTACTGCATGTTACACTGAGGCCCCACTGTGAGAGGTTCAAGTAACAGACAGGACCTGTAGGCAGTAAAGTGGCCCATGTACCTGACGAGCCCAGCGCTTTGCCCACGGGATACAGCTGCAGTGTACTGCTGCTGAGCCTGTTCCTTGGTTTTCACAACACCATCGTACACCTGGCCGTCCATAAACCTGAAGAAATGATGGTGAACAACAGTCCTGACTGTCCCCTGATTTGTTACTCTTTTATTGTTCACGTGTAAACCTATGTAAATATTTCACACACATTCTGAATTTACTGATGAAGGCATTCTTGGGAATCCGCACTTGGAATTCTACTTCCTTGGATTCGTTCATTCGATTGGCCACGCGGCTTGTGATGACTGTTGTAGCATAACGACTGATCACTGTGGAGTTGATGTGAAAGCTGTAGATGTCCCAGTCATCCTAGGAAAATACAGGAGGGTAGTAAATAAAGAATACTGATCTTTTGACCAAGATCATATGTTGATAGAATTCCAACCCTAGAAAGAACTGGTAGTTTTTTTTCCCCATAGCTTTGTGCATGTGCTTAAATAGCGTTTACATCATCTCTAGGCACAGTCCTTTGTCCACCAAAGGGCCTAACCTGTAAGTGTAGCTGGGTGATAAATTTGTGTTTTCTAACCAACAGTCAACTGCATCACAATGTTTACACCAGTTATTTAGTTATCGATAATGAACTTTGCTATTTGTCGCAAAGATTCACCAACAGATTCAACATTAGATTATGTTTTCACAATCAGACTAATACATCTTCAAGCACAAACACAATTTTTTTCTCTTTTTAAAAGGTCACAACTCAAACAACACCCTGCAATGAGCAGCAAACTAACATTTTATTGTACAGAAGGTTTTATATGCAAACCTTTGTATTGACACAAAGCTAATCTACATTATTCTTACCATGGATGTCTTTCTCCTGTAAAATACTGTATTTACAGTGTAGTTGCTCAGCTTTTATGAACTTACTTTATTTGGTAATGAGGTCACCAAAGTCAGAAACAGAGCAAAGAGGGTGGTTTGTATCAGAGCTCTCCCCATGATGGCTCCTGTCAGAGTGCAACCGTGCCTCCAGTTTGTCTTGTATCAACCTCCACCCACTCAACCAACCACCCACCCACCCACACACACACACACACACACACACACACACACACACACACACACACACACACACACACACACACACACACACGCACAGAACAGCTACAGTAAGCGCTGGCCATGGATCTCTGGTGCTCTCATTTTTTTTCAAGGGACTGAACACTGGCAGGGCTGGTTGGACCAGGTACTGGGCTACACACACACACACACACACACACACACACACACACACACACACACACACACACACACACACACACACACTGAAACAAGCCTACAATATGCAGTGATTGGAAGGCAATCACTTTTACATCTTATGAAATACTGTACCAGTAGCTGCTGTGGCAAGGAGAGGCAGTTGACTCAAATGTACGAACAAGATTTTGATAAAATTATGATACAAATTCGTCCTCTTTGGCAGAAAATCCACACTATCCAAAGTTCACAACTATTTACTCACAACTGGCATCTCATTGGTTCCCTGACTTCTGGGGTTGAGCGTCCCGGTGTCATTCCACTCCCACATCAACAATAGTTATTTATCCCGTACCACCACCCACACACTATTTTGATAAACTAAAAAAGCCTACAATATGCAGTGATTGGAAGGCAATCACTTTTACATCTTATGAAATACTGTACCAGTAGCTGCTGTGGCAAGGAGATAGGCAGTTGACTCAAATGTACGAACAAGATTTTTCCTTTTTTCAATATTGGAATTGTTCTCACACATGCTGGAACTGCAGCTCTAACCAGCAATGTTGCAAATAACTGCATTAGTTCCCAATAAGTACAGTAAGTTCTGCCCAGATCATCCAAAATCACCTCTATTCACCTTTTCAATCCAGCTTCCACTCTAAAACATTTAATACAAAATATTATTATTCATTATGGAAAAAATAAATAATTTATATATTTAATATTTATATGATTTGTCTGTATAACACAATGTTTCTCTATATATAAGTATAATATTATACATATTTAATGTCATTAATAGACAACCTGTACAGTATGTTATTTGTGTTTGTGCTTCCCTTTCATCCCCTTTTTGTCTGTTTGTGTTGAGTGCAGTCAAACTACAGTAGGAAAGAGATTTTCCTCTGGGATTGATAAAGTTTTTTTAAAGCTTAAGTTTTTTAGTTATAAAATTATGATACAAATTCGTCCTCTTTGGCAGAAGATCCACACTATTCAAAGTTCACAACTATTTACTCACAACTGGCATCTCATTGGTTCCATGTCTCCAGGGGTTAAGAGTCTCGGTGTCACTCCACTCCCACATAAACATTAATCATTTATCCTGTACCGCCTCCATCTTTTTACCAGCCCTGTTACCTTTTCCTACAGTATATTGACTTATACTGTAGGCCTCCCCAACAAGTCACTCTATAAGCTCCAGCCTTTGTACCCCATCCAGCAGCATCTCTGACAGCACCTAGTTAAAATTAAAGTAAAATTCAAACTCCTCATGTACAACCCATTAATAAGGACAGGAGCAGGTTTGGCCGGTCCTCCTTTGTTTTCTACTTATGTCCAGATTCTGTCAACGCAGTCATGATTTTCAGTTTCCCAGAAGAGGCCTTTGTTGACATTTCTTGTTTTACATATACAGAATATATACTGTACTTTGCTATAACTCATATGTAAAAAACATCTTCATACAGTATATATTATTAAAATATTATTCCAAATAAATGTAGAGACTGACACATCCTATGCATCTAGGATGAATATTGAGTTTCAGACAAGCAAAGGTTTGGAATATGGTTTATTCATATGTTATTGTCGTCTATAGTGAATGGATTATTTCTCCTTAAAAAATTATATTTCTGGTGATTCTACGTGGAGACGCATTAAACATTGAAATCATCCAGGCTTCTCTGCAGAGCGGACTCAGCAGACATGAACCAGCAGTCCAGTGTTGAGGCAGCAGAAATACTGTAGTCAACAGCACTGGATCTGCAAATGAACCACAGAAATGGTCATGTTTTTGTAGAAGGAGCTTCTTTATACTAATGTTCACTTTTAAATAACTATTCATTTTTTGATCTAATACTAAAGGGTATGAGACCAAACTGTACCTGGTGACACCAATCTCCTGATCTCTGATCTTCAGCTTTGTGGAGGGACTTTGCTGCACCTCCTCATAAACTGCTGGCTTTAGAACTGGACACATAATATAAGAGGAAAAGTAGAGAATACTTGAATGATTGTTCAAACCTCATATGGATGCAAACATTGACTCATTTTCTGATTCATTCAAACAAACCTAAAATTCCATCAATGCTGTTGTCTGACGGCTTCTGTCTTAAAACCGGCCAGAGGAACTTGTTACCATCCACCTCATGAATTAAGACGACCATGCGAGTGTCTCCAATGGCAACATCAAATTCCTTGTCTCGTCCGATAGCAGTTATGCTAAAGAAAAAAATACAAAGCGTGTTTTATAGCATGTTTGTCTCTCAGACATTTCCAGACGTCACATCAAACTACTGAGAAAGCAGGTGGTTGTAGACGTAAAGTGAGTGAAGTTGGTGCTTTTCCACAGTATATCTACTACCACTACAGGTATTCTTTATTCTACTCACTCAGTTGAGACAAGGTTCTGTCCAGTGTAATGCATAACTCCTTGAACCTGTTGCTTAATGAGGCCGTCAGGGCACAGCTCAACAACCTGGCTATTCTTAAAGTGGATGACAATTAGTTTGAATCCTGTATTTGGTGGTGAATCCAGGAGACCAATCACAGACAGCTCTGGTGCAAATGAAAACAGATGTTCATCAGCAGCACACTTGAAACCGGGGGAATGATATGACAATATGATACGAACAAAATTTTCCAAATTCTTTCCTTTTCCTTTTTTGTATTTTCTTGTATGTATTTCTTGCATTATCTGGGATATAGAATGGGTAAAATAACGTTACTGACCCTCACTGGGATGGTGAAGTAGTTTAAGGCGAGTGTCTCCAGGGACGTCAAAGCAGAGTGGAAGAGACTGATTCTCAGTTTTAATCAAAAACCTGTGCAAAACAGGAACTATAGACACAGAGTAGATTAAAACCTTTGTACAGAATGAACTTGTTTGATGAGGACCAACACTGGCTTCCCTCCAATACGTAATTACACATACTTTAAATGCAGTGAAGAAAGGTTTGCTGCAAAAATGAAATGATCACAATCAAAATGGGAAAAAAAAATCAGAAAAATCACAATTGCCTCAAACCTTAAACAATGGATCTTTAGTTTTTAGTAAATGCACACCTTTTACCCACACCAGCAAAAAACAGTCAAATAATAAATAAACTACTAAATGTGGGTGTCAGGATGAGCAAATCTAAAGCAATTAAACATGTGAACCCTGTAACCCTTATAGTTTAATTTGTACAGAAATTCATAGTCTAGTGTATGAACGCACACACACACACACACACACACACACACACACACACACACACACACACACACACACACACACACACACACACAAAGTTATGAAATACTGTACCAGTAGCTACTGTGCCATGGGGAGAAGCAGGACCAGCAGTAATATCTGTATAAGGAGAAATTAGAATGGCAGTACCTTAAATATACGACAAAGTACTGAATGTATCTACTACTACTATTTGAATCCTCCCTTTTAACAGTGAAACTAAACTAGAATTAGTTGATGTGGATGTCAGGATGAATAAATCCAAAGCTAATGAACATGTGCATTTGTTAATGCATGTTGCAGAAAGATCAATTTCCTATATAATTATCAATATAATATATTGATAATTATATATATATAAATAAATAAACTACTAAATGTGGGTGTCAGGATGAGCAAATCTAAAGCAATTGAACATGTGAACCCTGTAACCCTTATAGTTTAATTTTTACAGAAATTCCTAATCTAGTGTATGAACACACACACACACACACACACACACACACTCACACACACACAAAGTTGTATGTATGAAATACTGTACCAGTAGCTACTGTGCCATGGGGAGAAGCAGGACTAGCAGTAATATCTGTATAGGCAGAAATTAGAATGGCAGTTCCTTAAATGTACGACAAAGTACTGAATGTATCTACTACTACTATTTTAATCCTCCCTTTTAACAGTGAAACTAAACTAGAATTAGTTGATGTGGATGTCAGGATGAATAAATCCAAAGCTAATGAACATGTGCATTTGTCAATGCATGTTGCAGAAAGATCAATTTTCTTTCTAATTCACTGGAAGGTGGATACTAAGAGATATGTTAGCTTGAAGATGGTCATTATATTTAGTTAAAAATTTTCACTCACTCATTCTGACAGTGTACTGTAAAAGTTACCGTACGATGTGAGTATCAAATCAATAATTCTGTATATTGTTTAAAAAGATTTGACAGCACTTTCATTCATATCCTCCTAAGGGTCACGTAGTGCTGGAGTTCTTCTCATTTGTCATTTGAGTGGTTTTTTTTTTCCTACTGTACTTGTTTTCAAAGCAGGTCCCTGAGAGACACTGGGAAAGGCCCCTGTGACCCTTATTTTATTTAAAGACATTGATGAAGTCATGGCTGCTAAAATCTAATTGCATATGTGCTTAAAAGGTTCTAATGTACTATACAACCTGAAGATGGATATGTTCTTATATGACCTCCAATCCAGTCTGTAGGAAAAAACAAAACAAAAGAACAGCTACTGCATGAATAAAGCAACACTTCAAGGGATACAGGAGCAGTACAGCATTTAGTTAAGTGTGGTTTCTTGTTTCAAACATTGGAGTAATTATTGGAAGCCTTAGTGTAGCCACATAAAAAGTAAGAAAACAAGTGAAAAAATGTAAACATAGTTGTAATCAGTCATTGGGTTTTGTTGTTTTTTTCCGTCTGCATGGACACAAAAGGTGGGAATATAAAGTAATTACACGTTTAAATATACATCCATCCACCTTCTAGCACTTATTCCCATGCAGGGTCACAGGTGGTGCTGGAGCCTATCCCAGCTGTCTTTGGGCGAGAGGCAGGGTACATTGAGTGAATGTGTTTGATCCAGATGCAACACTTTCATGTAGCTATTTCTTATTGAACGGTGGACCCCAAAGAATGGTCTGACTAAATCAACTGGTCTTCAGTTGACGTGGATGTCAGGATGAATAAATCTAAAGCTAATGAACATGTGCATTTGTCAATGCATGTTGCAGAAAGATCTGTTTCCTTTCTAATTCACTGGAAGGTGGATACTAAGAGATATGTTAGCTTGAAGACCCATCCATCCATCCATTTTCTAAACTGCTTACTCCCTAGTGCGGGGCCACGAGGGTGCTGGAGCCTAACCCAACTCACTCATTTTGACAATGTACTGTGTGTGTCAAATCAATAATTCTGCATGTTGTTTAAAAAAATTTAACAGCACTTTCATTCATATCCTCCTAAGGGTCACGCAGTGCTGGAGTTCTTCTCATGTGTCATTTCAGCGGGTTATTTCTTCCTATTGTAATTGTTTTCAAAGCAGGACCCTGAGAGACACTGGGAAAGGCCCCTGTGACCCTTATTTTATTTAAAGACATTGATGAAGTCATGGCTGCTAAATTCTAATTGCATATGTGCTAAAAATATTCTAATGTACTATACAACCTGAAGATGAATATACTCTCATTTCACCGTCAATCCAGTCTGTAGGAAAAAACAAAACAAAATGAAAAGGCATTGTATGAATAAAGCAAAACTTCAAGGGATACTGGAGCAGTACAGCATTGAGCTAAGTGTGGTTTCTCGTTTCAAACACTGGAGTAAGTCATGAAAGCCTTAGTATAGCCACATATTAGACAAATACTATACAGAAAGTGTACTAGAAAGAAAACAACTGAATGGAAGAAAGTCTGAGATGAAAATTGAACACATTTCTAACATTGTTGTAATAAGTCATTAGCTTTTATTGTTTAACGTACCGTATGTGATCTTATGAACTGTGAAATGAAAAAGAAAAGAAAACAAATAAGAAGGCAGTTGCTGTGTAGACATCAACATAAAACATTCAAAAGTACTGGGTATCAATTTTCAGATATCTTACATTTACACTGTACTATACAGTACTCCTACACATTATTCCGATAGTCAAAAATAAACACAAGCTTTTATATGTAAATGTTAATGTTGAGTTAATAGTCCTTTCATTTATAAAATTTAATTTAATTTTACTGTACAACCTGGTCCAGCAGAGTATCTGAGGATGTCTGTAAGATAAAACAAAACAAACAAACAGCTATTATATGAATTAACCAAAACTTCAAGGGATACTGGAGCAGTACAACATTTAGTTAAGTGTGGTTTCTTGTTTCAAACACTGGAGTAATTAATGGAAACCTTAGTGTAGCCACATAAAAAGTAAAAAAACAAGTGAAAAATATGTTAACATAGTTGTAATCAGTCATTAGGTTTTGTTGTTTTTTTCCGTCTGCATGGACACAAAAGGTGGGAATATAAAGTAATTACACGTTTAAATATACATCCATCCACCTTCTAGCACTTATTCCCATGCAGGGTCACAGGTGGTGCTGGAGCCTATCCCAGCTGTCTTTGGGCGAGAGGCAGGCTACATTGAGTGAATGTGTTTGATCCAGATGCAACACTTTCATGTAGCTATTTCTTATTGAACGGTGGACCCCAAACAATGTTCTGACTAAATCAACTGGTCTTCAACAATTCTCAACACAAATTCAAAATGCCAGAAAACACTTGTTGCAGCTCTGCTGGGTAATGGCTGAAGGCACTAGACATGGCATAGCCAATGATGTGACATGAGAGACTTACACGAGTCATCGTAGTGAGCGCGGGCTGAAACATGAACAAACATTACAGTAGACACTGACTCATAATGATATTTAAAAACAACAACAAAACAATAACAGTTTGTTTGCTTCAGTAATAAACCTAGTAAGTGATGCATCTTTCCTGTTAAAAGCAAAACACAGGAAAGATGAACTTTTTAGCTTTTGAAATTCTCATTTTTTTAGAGGAGAGCAATGCAATACCTTGATTCTTCTGCTTCTTGCCTGTTAAAAAAAAACAGATGAAGATAAACTTTTTAGATTTTATATTCTCTTAACGTTTCTCACATTTGTACTGCTGCAGGTTTTTCACCTTCTTTGGGTTTATGCAGCACATCAGAGTTTTCTCCCTGTGCAGGTATCTTGACTAAAGTATTTGTACTGATGTTACTGTTAATGATTTCAGTTATGTTCTTGTAAATAGGGACTTAATATGGCCTTTGCTAAACATTTAAGATGGTACAGTATCAACCAGGAAACATTAGGACATATGGTGTACAGATGGAGCGGCAAATTTTCGTTGCCTCGTTGCTGCAGGATTTCACACTGATCTTGTCATGACATTAGCATGACTTAGGTACCATTCCACCAAGCCCCCCTACACCAGTCATGACCCCCCCACTGTGATGTACTTAATGCGTGGCTGCCTTGTTAACGCCCCCTAAACCTTTTTTAAGAAATGACCTGCAATTGCACATTCATGCACCAGGTGGAGCAGTGATGTGTAATCCAGGCCCACAGGCAGATTAGAAGTGAACAGAAATGAGCGTCTTAAATGTAAAGTAGTTTAAAACTGAATATAAAGTTATTTATGTCTAAGCAAGTAGAAAATTACAGGTGTTATGAATACAACGCCCTTTAGTCAAACATTCAGTCAACATCCACATGGATATTTTATTTGTTTTAATTATACTGTATTGTATGTATTACTGTATTGTAATGTTTAGCTCTAAATTTACTGGCATTTTTTGATAACTGACAAAGACCAAAAGCTTCCTTAGTCTGAGGGAAGTTCCATATTCTCCTCAAGTTTGGCTTCACTTCACACTTGCAAAGAACTGGCTCGTTACGTGAACAAAAGACACAAAAGTGAGTAGGTGTGATGAACCCTCCCCCAAGAAGGACACCAGACTGAAAGAGTTGACATGACTCAACTTCCACACAACTTCACCTGAGCCATGAAAACCAGATATATTGGTAAACTGCTTAAAAAAATTCTTCATGGATCCATAACTTTAAAGGTTCCACTCAAATAAAGGCACTGTTAACATAATGCTGTATGAAGGAATTTAGTTACTGTTCATACAGTAGGTCTCCCTCAGAGGACCAACAGCCTAGTGGTTAAGGCACAGAAGCTCCCAGCTAGAGACTCCTGGTGTAAACGTGCCTCTGGTGTCTTTTGTTTACCACACAAATTCAAGTGACACAAAATACAGAGATCTGCATACATATGTGTTATGAGTTATGCCAGCTGATATTCTTTCAGTTCTGTGTCATTTCAGTCACCTTTTACTGCCAAATGTCACCACAATCGGCTGATTGTGACTGCTCAATAATTTTCAAGTTAACTTTTCTTAAAGCAGAAACATTACCAAAAGTGCAGGAACCTTCAGTCTGAGTAAAGTTAGGCACTATCCTCTATTTACAATAGGCTTCACTTATCACCTGTAAAGAACTGGCTCATCAGTTGAACAAAGGACTGTGAGAAGGTGTGAAGACCATGTCCCCATGAAGGACATATAATGTAGAAGCTCCTTGAGAAACATTTCTGCTCTAAAAGAATGTAGTGACCCAACTTTCAGACAACTTGGTTTAGAAAATGGTCAAATGAACTGGACGTTTATAAAATCTGTAAATAAAACTTGTTAAAAAAGTGTTAAGTCTATGGCTTTAGGATATAAAAGTTTCTTATTTTAAACCACCAACTAACAAAAACAGTTTATTTAAAAACTGGGTGAGAAGTTGTGTGCTTTAACCACTAGGCTCTTATAAGTGATGGATGGATGAAGTAGTTCACAAATGTATCTAGTTACATCACATCAGGTAACAGCACTGCAGGACTCTGGTGCTTTGGGGAGAAGGGGTGGTGTGAAACCAGTCTAACTGGTGCTGTGGATGGTCGTTCTGTCTGAAAAGAGGCACTCTATTGTTATGTTCATCTAAGCTTGATTAGAACATTGAAATGTTCTTTTTTAAATTTAAAACAGCTCCTGAAGCAGGCAGACTGACACACACTACATTCAAGTGAATAAGAATAATATATAGAATGAGAATTTAATAATTTCATTGGGTACTTTTGTGAAGTCCAACTCAACCTAATACAGCCAAGAACTGATAAACCTCAAGAAGGTAGTTTGGCAGCTGTGGCAGCGTGAGCTGCCGATGCTTATCTATGATTAAAAAAAAGTTAGTACAACATTCAATTCTGAAATGAAGTCAACTTTTCGAGTTTTCTCAACTTTTTAGTTGACTATTTAGACACACTATTGTGTGTCTGTCTGTTTGTCTGTCTGCCCTAGCAAACAGTGTAGAACTGACGTTATCAGATCTATGTCCTGTTCTCAGAACTGTGCCTATACTTGCTGTTTGACCCTAACTCTACGGGTCAGATACTAAAGCTCCACCTTTTGGTTTTACCCTGGAATCGCGTCTTTGGTGCTAAAATGGGGGTGGCCTCATTAACATTTTTAACACCTTCCCCAGACAGACCAAGGAGGGGGGCTGCTGACAGTCGGCTGATGAGGGTGTGATAAGTGTGTGATCAGCGTCAGAAGAGTGACTGACAGTCGACTGAAATCAGCGAAAATGAACCGCTCCATCTGTACCTTGATATCTGTAAATAAAAATAGTTACTTTATATAAAAAGAGTATTAAAAGAAAAAATACAGTACCTCTTCTTCCATCACTACCAGCACGAGCACTACTTCCTGAAAAAAGAATACTGTACGTAAATGCTAAAACATTTCTAAAGGCTGTAAAATCTAGTGTTCTATACATTTAATAAGAAATTTAATAAAAAAAAGAGAGCATACACATGTTGTAGTGCATATCATTTTCTCTGAGCTACATACAGTTGTGTTGCAAAAAATCTATTATTATTATTATTATTTTTTGTTTTTTTATTTACAGTACCATAATGTCACATTTTCTTGAAAATATTTTAGTCCAAACAGCTATTAGTAAAATTTTTGGCAAATGTTCTAGTTTAGAGAGAGTCTACCAAACTGCTTTAGGAGCGTGAAGCCAATTTCAGCTTTTACTGGATGACAATAGGATACACATTTAGGACATGCACTGTACACATTCGTTCTGTTTTAAAATGAAACTATATGAGCATTAACGACAGTTTAATTTAATTTTCCTCTCACAAGTGTGTCTCTACCAAACCTGAATTACGTGAAGTTGCAACTGTAAAACAGAAAAAAATATTAACAATAAATTAGAACAAAGTTTGACTTTACTGTGTTGTAGTCTAATTGTAATAAGCTGTGCATCTTCAAGTGATTAATGGACTTTCAGTTTGCAATACTGTACTTGTGCATACATTTATATATAAAATACATATAATATACATAATAAATCATTTAATATTATCATGTTAGAGCAGAGCAATGCAATACCTGGATTAGGCTGCATCTGGCCTATAAAAAGAAAACACATGAACATTAACTTTTTAGAGCATGAAGTCAATTTCAGCTTTTACTGTGACAGTAGGGTTCACCTTTAGGACATGTACTGTATACATTTGTTCTGTTTCAAAATTAAATTATATGAGCATCAAACAAAGTTTACTTATCAAACCTGAAATACGTGAAGTCGCAACTGTAAAACAAAAAAATAACACTATATTAGGACAAAGTTTGACTTTACTGTCTTGTAGTCTAATTGTAAATAAACTGCTCGCAAATTAAAACTTTTTTCACATGTACATCTTTAAGTGATAAATGGACTTTCAGTTTGTAATAATTATCAATACATTTATATATAAAATACATCATTTTATATAAATGATGTTTGAGCAGAGCAATGTAATACCTGGATTAGGCTGCACCTGGCCTGTTAAAAGAAAACAGTTGAAGATAAACTTTTTAGATTTTGTATTCTCCTAATGTTTCTCACATTTGCACTGCTGCAAATTTTTCACCTTCCTTGGGTTTATGCAGCACATCAGAGTTTTCTCCCTCAGGCTTGGTGACCACCATAGATGTGAGTGAGGTCACAAAGCTGTACTTCAGTGACAGCTTCAAGGCCTCTTCCCTCATTCGATCCTTCTCAGGCCCAGACAACTGCAGCCTAAGTTATGATTATGATTATTAACACGCAACAATATGAACATTTTTTAAGACACTGCAATACAAAACTATCAGCTAAGACTTTAAATGATAAATATTATATTTTCTTATAATTTTAGGATTACAAATGAGGATTGCAGCTTTTAATAATCATTTAATTACAGACTACAGAAGAAAATGGCCAACAGCACACTCACGCCTTGTCCAGGAGTTGTTTGACTGTGAGGTAGGCCCAAACCCTCTGAAGGCGGCTGTCAGACACTGTGTCAGTCGATTCCACAGTGGGATTAGTGTCAGAAAACCTCACACTGCCTGTTCCCTGTTGTGGCCCACAGTCATGTCATCAAAGCTGTTTGACATTATTACACATAGTGTGCAACTTAAATGAATTCTTACTGAAATGGCTATAACTTCTGGAGTGAAGGTCTCGATGTCATTGTCAGTGATCTGACCAGCCACCACAATCTCAGAGCCATTATAATACTGTGTGAAGTGAGTCTGGGTCAGATTGGTGCCTCCTGTGTACATCATGGTTACATTGGTCAACAGAGGAGTGGCCACCTCTTCATAGAAACCCTGTTAATGGACAGTGCAGGAATCTTGATTCTCCCCATGTCCAACAGTCCTCAGTAATAATAACATGAAGGAGCCAAGTCTTTCTAAATACCTTCAGCTGTAAGTCAGCATCAGAGTCCTCATAGATCCGTCGTGCTACACCGTTGTTCTGCAGTGACATCTTCTCAAGGAATTCAAAATTGACGTCAAAACCAAAACCAAGACAGTAGAGAGGAAATTTGCCTGCAACGGCCTTTTGGACATTGGACTGTATTGTTTCAAGGTTTCTCTCCCCTGTAGTAACAAAAGACGTTTATTTAAACAATCACCAGAAAAAGACAGTGAACAAATGTCACATCATGTCACAAAGTGGATTTTGGTGGGTTAAAACTCATTGTTAAATTTTGAATGAAATGTGGATTATGTTACATTTTTTAATTTCAAAACACCACAATCTAAAAAAACCCAATGAAATACATGTAAATAAGTTATTTATGGTCTCATTAGGGCATAGTATTCATGCATGTGTATTTAGTCCTAACCTGAGGTTGGGTCTCCATCAGTCAGAAGTATAAGGATTGATGCTGAACCTTCTCTGGGATGTGCCTTCAGAATACGAGCTCCTTCCAGCACTGCTGCATTAATGTCTGTGTCTACAATAAAGTAAAAAAAACATTAAGTCTTTGCTGTTCTGCTTGTTAACATCATACTAAATATATATTAAATATATACTAAACACACTCACATCCACTGGCTGGAATATTTTGTGCAAAAGTCTTGGCACTGTTCACGTTTGTCTTGGTGGCCTGAACAAGTTCTCTCTTCCAGTGAAAAATGTTACCATCAAAAGTGATGAGACCAAAAAAGTCATCTTCATTCAAATCGTTCAAAATATGGATTAATGCTGTCCTGGTCTGAGAAAAGAAGAATCACTGACACGTCAGGGCTTCAACTCAAGTTTAAAAACCCACGAGGTAATTATTTCTTCATGTGCTTAACAAAATTCATTGCAACCGTCTCACTAAGCTAAAATTCCTGCTGTGCCTCAGTGACAGTATGTAACAAACTGTACCTGTTGTATTTTTCTGCCGTGCATGGAGCCACTTTGATCAATAACAAAGACAACATTCTTTGTTATCCGTGGAAGACTGGACGGAGCAAAGTGGTGAACAAAATATCCACCTGATGTCTTAAAAAAAGGTATAAATTAATATTTGTCGAAAAGGTTTGTTAATAAAGAAGTAGTTAGTTAGTAGTTAGTTTCCTTAGATACTTTATATTCTGTATCATTGGTTTTCATGTAATAAACAAAAAAAACACTTTATGTACCTTAATGTCACCAACTGAAATGTCCCTGTTGACATCATAAACAATAACCAGATCTCCATTCATACCCTGCTCTCCACAGCTGTCACATGTCTTCTGTTGGCTTTCAGTTGGGTAGAAGTACACCCACGCCTACAAACAAGAGGATGCCAGAAAACAGCATGAACTGAAAGGGACAAACTGAAGCTTGGACCTGGAGGCTGTTTCATCTGTTATGATATTGTAGCAGCCCAGGGGGGTTATTCCCACCCTGAGCCGCTAAGGCCTATAGAAAAAATAACAGTTTTTGTGTTTGTAGAGTTATAGTTCAAGTAATGTCACTCAAATGTAAAAGTACAGTACATCATGATTAAAAAAATGATGCATTGACTGCACAGTAAACTGGATGAAACGCACTAATAAACATACTGTAAGGATTTGCCATCACTTCCTGCTGTACCTGTTTGTCTGTCAGTGTTTTGGTGATGGCATTAGCCAGAGCTTTGGTGCTTAGTCCACCTTTAACCTCCAGGAAACTGATGCCAGCCTTTTCATCAATGTACACATCAACCTGGAAGGGAAATACTTAAAACCACTCATCAATCCATATGTAATGACCCCAACCCTCCCTGCATGACCACTACATGATGAGACCTACCTTGAAGTCGCTGACAGGCTGCATCGGCCGAGCATGGATTTGCAGTTCGTACTTGCCGTGCCTGCGTTTCAGCAGTTCCTCATACGTGAGTTCAAAGGTCACCTTTTTGTGAGCAGCCACAGTCACTGACGTCTTAAATTCCTCCAGGGTCCTCCCTACAGAGCTGCAATACAGAGCACCATCACAGCACTGGAGCACAGGTTCTCACCCTCTTCTTTAGATTGTGCTACTGCATGTTACACTGAGGCCCCACTGTGAGAGGTTCAAGTAACAGACAGGACCTGTAGGCAGTAAAGTGGCCCATGTACCTGACGAGCCCAGCGCTTTGCCCACGGGATACAGCTGCAGTGTACTGCTGCTGAGCCTGTTCCTTGGTTTTCACAACACCATCGTACACCTGGCCGTCCATAAACCTGAAGAAATGATGGTGAACAACAGTCCTGACTGTCCCCTGATTTGTTACTCTTTCATTGTTCATGTGTAAACCTATGTAAATATTTCACACACATTCTGAATTTACTGATGAAGGCATTCTTGGGAATCCGCACTTGGAATTCTACTTCCTTGGATTTGTTCATTCGATTGGCCACGCGGCTTGTGATGACTGTTGTAGCGTAACGACTGGTCACTGTGGAGTTGATGTGAAAGCTGTAGATGTCCCAGTCTTCCTAGGAAAATACAGGAGGGTAGTAAATGAAGAATACTGATCTTTTGACCAAGATCATATGTTCATAGAATTCTAACCCCAGAAAGAACTGGTAGTTTATTTTTCCCATTGCTTTGTGCATGAGCTTAAATACCATTTACATCTACTCTAGGCACAGTCCTTTGTCCACCAAAGGGACTAACCTTTACAGGAGTAAAGTGAAGTGTAGCTGGGTGATAACTGTGTGGTCTCTAACCAACATCCCTCAGGCTGAAGAAGCTACCTGAACATATGGTGAAATGTTTTAACTCTAGGAGTAAGAAGTCAATGACTCAACTCACCTGGATCACAGTGTTTGCACCAGCTATTTACTGTAGTTATTGATTATGTCTACAGAACTCTGCTTTTTGTCCCTAACAAGATTCAACAACAAATTCAACATCAGAATTTGTTTTAGACTAATGCACTTTCAAGCACAAAAACATGGTTTTGTCTTTTCAAAAGGTTACGACTGAAACTACATCCTGCAATGTGCTGCAAACAAAGGTTTTATTATACATGCAAAAAAACTGAACTGCTTTGTTTTATATTATCACAAAGCTAATCTACATTATTCTAACCATAGTTGTCCTTCTCCTGTAAAATACTGAAGTTACTGTAGTTACTCAGCTTTTATGAACTTACTTTATTTGGTAATGAGGTGACCAAAGTCAGAAACAGAGCAAAGAGGGTGGTTTGCATCAGAGCTCTCCCCATGATGGCTCCTGTCAGAGTGCAACCGTGCCTCCTGTTTGTCTTGTATCAACCTCCACCCACTCAACCCCCCCCCCCCCCCACACACACACACACACACACACACACACACAGAACAGCTACAGTAAGCGCTGGCCATGGATCTCTGGTGCTCTCATTGTCTTTTTTTTAAGGGACTGAACACAGGCAGGGCTGGTTGGACCAGGGACTAGGCTACTGGTAATCGATAAATAATCATTGAAATATATAGACCTAATTTTCACCCTTCTTTTATTTTCTTTATAAAATAAACACCATGCATTTAATTAGTGATAAAACTATGACACAAACCCTTTTTTACTGGCACAAAATCTATATCATCCAAAGTACACAACTATTACCTCACAACTGGCATCCCATTGGTTTCCTGTCTCCTGGGGTTAAGAGTCCCGGTGTCACTCTACTCCCACATCAACATTAATCATTTATCCTGTACCGCCTCCATCTTTTTACCAGCCTTGTTACCTCCCATATTGACCCTTTCTCCCCTACAAATCACTCCATAAGCTCCAGCCTTTTCAACCCATCCAGCATCATTTCTGCCAGCACCTGGATGATTCTCCAAACTACTGTACTCATGTACATAACCTCACAAGCCATCAATAAGCACAGGAGCAGGTTTGGACGGTCCTCTTTTGTTTTCTATGGTCCTACATTGTTTTCTACTAGAGTCTGTCAACTCAGTCATGATCTCCAGTTTTCCAGAACAGGCCTTTGTTGACATTTCTTCTTTTACATATACAGAAATGTAATAAATTCTTTAATTTTAGATTAAATATTATTCCAAATAAATGTAAGGACTGACACATCCTATGCATCTAAGATGAATATTAAGTTTCAGACAAGCAAAGGTTTGGAATATGTTTTATTGATTCAAATTTTTGTCTATAGTGAATTAATTATTTTCTTTAAACTATTATATTTCTGGTGATTAAACAGTGAAATCATCCAGGCTTCTCTGCAGAGCGGACTCAGCAGACATGAACCAGCAGTCCAGTGTTGGGGCAGCAGAAATACTGTAGTCAACAGCACTGGATCTGCAAAGGAACCACAGACATGGTCATGTTTTTGTAGAAGGAGCTTCTTTATACTAATGTTCACTTTTAAATAGCTTTTCATTCTGTGGTTTAATACTAAAGGGTATGAGACCAAACTGTACCTGGTGACAACAATCTCCTGATCTCTGATCTTCAGCTTTGTGGAGGGACTTTGCTGCAACTCCTCATAAACTGCTGGCTTTAGAACTGGACACATAATATAAGCAAAAGCAGAGAATACTTGAATGATTTTTCAACCTCATATGGTTGCAAACATTGACTCATTTTCTGATTCATTCAAACAAACCTAAAATTCCATCAATGTTGTTGTCCGACAGCTTCTGTCTTAAAACCGGCCAACGGAATTTGTTACCATCCACCTCATGAATTAAGACGACCATGCGAGTGTCTCCAACGGCAACATCAAATTCCTTGTCTCGTCCAGTCACTGTAATGCTGGAAAAAATACATAAATACAGTACAAAGCTTGTCCAACATTTTTCCTGTTATACACTGCACCAATAGTCATTAACACACTATAAGGGAGGGTAGAAAGCAGCTGTTAGACAAGTTAGAGATAAAGGAGGTCCTTTGACTACTCGCTCAGGGTTCCGTTCAGAGGAGCGCATATCTCCTGACGATTGTCTTACATTGATGCCAACTGTGGTGATCTCAACAAACTGGCCATTTTTTAAATGGATGCCAATTATTTTAAAGCCTCTGTTTTTCATTGAATCAAGATGATCAAACACAGATAGCTCTGTTAAAAAGAAAACAGATGTCTGAAATGTTTGACAGATGTGTTCCCAACTGAAATTTGGGAATACATCTGTCTATAAATTACCTTTTTATGGAAAACAATAAATATTTTATTAGTTCTGTAGTTTAAAATAATAAAGAAACAATGAAATTACAAGAAATGTTGTACTGACCCTCACTGGGATGGTGAAGAAGTTTTAGGCTAGGATTGGGCCAAGTGATCAGACTGCTATCCATTTACACATACACATATATTTAATTGTATGCACATTATTATTGATGTATTTCAGTTTCAGTGTGTGATTTCACAATTTAAAAGTAACTATATTTGATGATTCAAACAAAAATAACATTTTTATGAAGCTAAAACACTATAGCAGTGACTTTTGTAGGCGCATAATCCCAAACTTCTGTAAACCAAAAGCTGCATACATGGCTGTATACATAAATATTTCTTAAAAATTAAATATATAAATATATCCATCTACAGCTAGATAAAATATTATTCCTCACCATTTACATTTAACCACAGGCTTTTTACATCCCTTTAAATGTTGTGAAGGCCTTTGTTTGGTCCTTTATTTAAGAAATTTTGGAGTAAAATCTTATTGTACTAGCAGCCTCTGAGGGGAGATCATCAGCAGATATCATTACTGACAAAACAAACAAAATATTGCAGTAAGACATATGTTTATAAACCATTCAAATGATGTCACATGTAAACACAGCTTTATGGCTCCATCACACAATATTTTCATTATAATATATTAAATGTTGTGCATCATTATTTTATAAATCCTTCATTAAAAAAATAATTTTAATTGTACCAGTAGAGGTTGTTGACCCAAAACGCATGCCATAAATACATCAAATACATGAGTTAATAAAAAAGTAACATTTACAGTAAGATAAGAAATTTTCTATTAGATTCATTAAGATATAATGAATCTGAATGAATTAAGATGATATCTTGTGGAAAGACACTAACACCTTTGGTCTTGTGTGAGTGTTTGTGTACAGTTAAAGTATGCAGCAATAATGATTTCACACTAAGGATTTCAGTTATGTTCTTGCAAATATGGGTTTCTGATCTTTGCTACGCATTTAAGAGGATATCAGTCAGAGAACATCAACAGATCTGTGCACATGCATAATGTTAAATAAAAGCTACTGTATATCACAAGAGTATTAAAAGAAAAAAAAATACAATACCTACTCTCCACCATAATCCTACATACAATACATCATACATTACTGTTATAATAGGAAACATCATAATCTGCAGCACCTTAAAAAATGCCATAAATACATCAACTACATTAGTTAATAAAAAAAGAAACATTCACAGTAAGATAAGAAAATTTCTATTAGATGGGTTAAGATGTATTGATATAAGATGTAACATTTGTTTATTTTGAAAGATGTTGGTGTCAGGTTTTGGCAAAGATCGGACCACGTGCACAGCACCGAGACGTCAGACAGAGGGTGAAATTTACGGCTTTAATGCAGAACTCCTTATAACAGACGGTCCAGGTCAAACACACTTTATCTCAGGTTGAGGTACAACAGACGCAGGCAAAAAACAAGTCCAGGGACAGGCAAGGGTTCGGCAACAGGATTGATAAGGTTTACAGTACCGGTAAGGAGCAGGCAGGAATCGGGAGTCAGGAACACGAAGCGGGGTCGAGACACAAACAGGTAGGACGGTGAAACGCTGGTAGGTACTGACTGACATAAGTACGACGATCTGGCGGAGAACTAAGGCGACAGGTGGTGGTTAAATGCAAGAAGTTGATTACTGATACAAAACAGGTGTGTGTAATGAGGACCGGGAGTGAAGCGGGAACTGCTGTGGTGTGACAAGAAACGGAAGTGCTTACAAAATAAAACCGGAAACTGGAATCAAAAACAGAAAAGTCCTTTCAAAATGAAACCAAGAACGAAAACCTGACAGTTGGTAACAATTTTAATGTACCTGTTTAAATATTGTTAATGATACTAATGAGATGTGCTCTAATAAGACATAAAACAAGTGTTTCTAATGTAAATCTCAAGAACATTTTTGGGTTTTCCGCTATTTACACCTCCTGTATGAAAGAAAGTGCGGGTACCTTGACTTTTCGTACTGTTAGTGATTTCAGCTATGTTTTTGTAAATAGGGACTTAATATGGTCTTTGCTACATTTAAGTTGGTATCAACTAGGGAACATTAGGACATATAGTGTAGTTACTGTACATAAAAAGAATATTAAAAGAAAAATAATACAGTACCTGCTCTTCCAGCACTACCAGCACCAGCACCAATTCCTAAAAAAATTGTACATAAATGCTAAAACAATTCTAATGGCTGTAAAAGAACTTTGATAAGAAATTTGATAATAAAAAAAGAGCATAAACATGTTGTTGTGGTGCATATTATTTTCTCTGAGCAACATACAGTTGTGTTGCAAAACATCAATGTGAAATATTTTTATTTACCTTTTTTATTTTTTATTTACAGTACCATAACGACATATTTTATTAAAAATATTTTAGTCCAGACAATTTTTAGCTAAATTTTGGCAAATGTTCTAGTTTAGAGAGAATCTACCAAACTGCTTTGGGAGCGTGAAGCCAATTTCAGCTTTTACTGGATGACAATAGGGCACAGATTTAGAACATACATACATAGGACGGTACACATTTGTTATGTTTCAAAATAAAACTCTATGAGCATTAAAGACATTTTAATTTAATTTTCCTCTCACAAGTGTGTCTCTATCAAGCCTGAAATACGTGAAGTCACAACATTGACTGCACAGTAAACCGGATGAAACAAACTAATAAACATACTGTAAGGATTTGCCATCACTTCCTGCTGTACCTGTTTGTCTGTCAGTGTTTTGGTGATGGCATTAGCCAGAGCTTTGGTGCTTAGTCCACCTTTAACCTCCAGGAAACTGATGCCGGCCTTTTCATCAATGTACACATCAACCTGGAAGGGAAATACTTAGAACCACTCATAAATCAATATGTAATGACCCCAACCCTCCCTGCATGACCACTACATGATGAGACCTACCTAGAAGTCGCTGACAGGCTGCATCGGCCGAGCATGGATTTGCAGTTCGTACTCTTTTATTGTTCATGTGTAAACCTACGTAAATATTTCACACACATTCTGAATTTACTGATGAAGGCATTCTTGGGAATCCGCACTTGGAATTCTACTTCCTTGGATTCGTTCATTCGATTGGCCACACGGCTTGTGATGACTGTTGTAGCGTAACGACTGGTCACTGTGGAGTTGATGTGAAAGCTGTAGATGTCTCAGTCATCCTAGGAAAATACAGGAGGGTAGTAAATAAAGAATACTGATCTTTTGCCTGACCACTGGCTGACCAAGATCATATCTTGATAGTCTCAAACCCCAGAAACATCTCATGAATCTGCTCTTAGAATTGTCCATGTGCTCATATAACATTTACATCTACTTTCTAGCTCCAGTCCTTTGTCCACATAATAGCCTATTATTTACAGGTGTGAGGTGAAATGTACCTGGAGGATATACGTATTTGTGGTCTCTAATCAACATTCCTCAGGCTGAAGGAACTACCTGAACATATGGTGAAACGTTTTAACTCTAGGAGTAAGAAGTCAATGACTCAACTCACCTGGATCACAGTGTTTGCACCAGCTATTTACTGTAGCTATTGATTATGTCTACTGAACTCTGCTCTTTGTCCCTAACAAGATTCACCAACAAATTCAACATCAGAATATGTTTTCACAATCAGACTAATGCACCTTCAAGCACAAAAACATGGTTTTGTCTTTTCAAAAGGTTACGACTGAAACTACATCCTGCAATGTGCTGCAAACAAAGGTTTTATTATACAGTACATGCAAAAAACTCACAAAGCTAATCTACATTAATCATCAATCATCATCATTAATCATTAATCATCAATCATTAACCATAGTTGTCCTTCTCCTGTAAAATACTGAAGTTACTGTAGTTACTCAGCTTTTATGAACTTACTTTATTTGGTAATGAGGTGACCAAAGTCAGAAACAGACCAAAGAGGGTGGTTTGTATCAGAGCTCTCCCCATGATGGCTCCTGTCAGAGTGCAACGGTGCCTCCTGTTTGTCTTGTATCAACCTCCTAACACACACACACACACACACACACACACACACACACACACACACACACACACACACACACACACACATCATCATTTACAGTACATCTTATGAAATACTGTACCAGTAGCTGCTGTGACAAAGAAATAGGCAGTTGACTCAAATGTACGAACAAGATTAGTCCTTTTTTCAATATTGGAATTGTTCTCACACATGGTGGAACTGCAGCGCTAACCAGCAATCTTGCAAATAACTGCAGTACAGTAGTTCCCAATAAGTACAGTAAGTTCTGCCCAGATGATCAAAAATCACCTTTATTCACCTTTTCAATCCAACTTCCAATCTAAAACATCTAAAACAAAATATTATTAATTCATTATGGAAAAAATATATAATTATTATATACAGTATATAATAATTTACATAATTTGTCTGTATACCACAATGTTTCTCTATATTTAAATATACTGTAATATAATACATATTTATTGTCATTGAAAGACAACTTGTATGTTATTTGTGTTTGTGGATCCTTTTCATCCCCTTTTTGTCTGTTTGTGTTGAGCGCAGTCAAACTAGGAAAGAGATTTTCTTCCTGGATTGATAAAGTTTTTTTAAGTCTTAAGTTTTTTTGAATCTTGAACAACACTGATAAAACTATGATTCAAATTCGTCCTCTTTGGCAGAAAATCAACACTATCCAAAGTTCACAACTATTTACTCACAACTGGCATCTCATTGGTTCCCTGTCTTCTGGGGTTGAGCGTCCCGGTGTCATTCCACTCCCACATCAACAATAGTCATTTATCCCGTACCACCCACACACTATTTTGATAAACATAAATAAGGCTACAATATGCAGTGACTGGAAGCCAATCATTTTTACATCTTATGAAATACTGTACCAATAGATGGTGTGGCAAGTGGATATGCAGGAATGTAAGTTTGACTCAAATGTACAAACAGCATTTGTCCTTTTTTCAATATTGGAATTGTTCCCACACATTCTGGATCTGCAGCTCTAATCAGCAATGTTGCAAATAACTGCATTAGTTCCCAATAAGTACGGCAAGTTCTGCCCAGATCATCCAAAATCACCTCTATTCACCTTTTCCAGATTCTGTCACCACAGTCATGATCTCCAGTTTCCCAGAACAGGCCTTTGTTGACATTTCTTGTTTTACATATACAGAATATATACTGTACTTTGATATAACTCAAAGGTAACAAATTCGTTAATTTAAGATTAAATATTATTCCAAATAAATGTAGAGACTGACACATCCTATGCATCTAAGATGAATATTAAGTTTCAGACAAGCAAAGGTTTGAAATATGTTTTATTGATTTGCAATTTTCATCTATAGTGAATTAATTATTTTTCTTTATTTTATATTTCTGGTGATTAAACAATGAAATCATCCAGGCGTCTCTGCAGAGCAGATTCAGCAGACATGAACCAGCAGTCCAGTGTTGGGGCAGCAGAAATAGTGTAGTCAACAGCACTGGATCTGCAAAGGAACCACAGACATGGTCATGTTTGTGTAGAAGGAGGTTCTTTATGCTAATGTTAACTTTTAAATAGCTTTTCATTCTGTGGTCCAATACTAAAGGGTATGAGACCAAACTGTACCTGGTGACACCAATCTCCTGATCTCTGATCTTCAGCTTTGTGGAGGGACTTTGCTGCACCTCCTCATAAACTGCTGGCTTTAGAACTGGACACATAATATAAGAGGAAAAGTAGAGAATACTTCAATGATTGTTCAAACCTCATATGGATGCAAACATTGACTCATTTTCTGATTCATTCAAACAAACCTAAAATCCCATCAATGCTGTTGTCTGACGGCTTCTGTCTTAAAACCGGCCAGAGGAACTTGTTACCATCCACCTCATGAATTAAGACGACCATGCGAGTGTCTCCAATGGCAACATCAAATTCCTTGTCTCGTCCGATAGCAGTTATGCTAAAGAAAAAAATACAAAGCGTGTTTTATAGCATGTTTGTCTCTCAGACATTTCCAGACGTCACATCAAACTACTGAGAAAGCAGGTGGTTGTAGACGTAAAGTGAGTGAAGTTGGTGCTTTTCCACAGTATATCTACTACCACTACAGGTATTCTTTATTCTACTCACTCAGTTGAGACAAGGTTCTGTCCAGTGTAATGCATAACTCCTTGAACCTGTTGCTTAATGAGGCCGTCAGGGCACAGCTCAACAACCTGGCTATTCTTAAAGTGGATGACAATTAGTTTGAATCCTGTATTTGGTGGTGAATCCAGGAGACCAATCACAGACAGCTCTGGTGCAAATGAAAACAGATGTTCATCAGCAGCACACTTGAAACCGGGGGAATGATATGACAATATGATACGAACAAAATTTTCCAAATTCTTTCCTTTTCCTTTTTTGTATTTTCTTGTATGTATTTCTTGCATTATCTGGGATATAGAATGGGTAAAATAACGTTACTGACCCTCACTGGGATGGTGAAGTAGTTTAAGGCGAGTGTCTCCAGGGACGTCAAAGCAGAGTGGAAGAGACTGATTCTCAGTTTTAATCAAAAACCTGTGCAAAACAGGAACTATAGACACAGAGTAGATTAAAACCTTTGTACAGAATGAACTTGTTTGATGAGGACCAACACTGGCTTCCCTCCAATACGTAATTACACATACTTTAAATGCAGTGAAGAAAGGTTTGCTGCAAAAATGAAATGATCACAATCAAAATGGGAAAAAAAAATCAGAAAAATCACAATTGCCTCAAACCTTAAACAATGGATCTTTAGTTTTTAGTAAATGCACACCTTTTACCCACACCAGCAAAAAACAGTCAAATAATAAATAAACTACTAAATGTGGGTGTCAGGATGAGCAAATCTAAAGCAATTAAACATGTGAACCCTGTAACCCTTATAGTTTAATTTGTACAGAAATTCATAGTCTAGTGTATGAACGCACACACACACACACACACACACACACACACACACACACACACACACACACACACACACACACACACACACACACACACACACACACACACACACACACAAAGTTATGAAATACTGTACCAGTAGCTACTGTGCCATGGGGAGAAGCAGGACCAGCAGTAATATCTGTATAAGGAGAAATTAGAATGGCAGTACCTTAAATATACGACAAAGTACTGAATGTATCTACTACTACTATTTGAATCCTCCCTTTTAACAGTGAAACTAAACTAGAATTAGTTGATGTGGATGTCAGGATGAATAAATCCAAAGCTAATGAACATGTGCATTTGTTAATGCTTGTTTTAGAAAGATCAATTTCCTATATAATTATCAATATAATATATTGATAATTATATATATATAAATAAATAAACTACTAAATGTGGGTGTCAGGATGAGCAAATCTAAAGCAATTGAACATGTGAACCCTGTAACCCTTATAGTTTAATTTTTACAGAAATTCCTAATCTAGTGTATGAACACACACACACACACACACACACACACACACACACACACACTCACACACACACACAAAGTTGTATGTATGAAATACTGTACCAGTAGCTACTGTGCCATGGGGAGAAGCAGGACTAGCAGTAATATCTGTATAGGCAGAAATTAGAATGGCAGTTCCTTAAATGTACGACAAAGTACTGAATGTATCTACTACTACTATTTTAATCCTCCCTTTTAACAGTGAAACTAAACTAGAATTAGTTGATGTGGATGTCAGGATGAATAAATCCAAAGCTAATGAACATGTGCATTTGTCAATGCATGTTGCAGAAAGATCAATTTTCTTTCTAATTCACTGGAAGGTGGATACTAAGAGATATGTTAGCTTGAAGATGGTCATTATATTTAGTTAAAAAATTTCACTCACTCATTCTGACAGTGTACTGTAAAAGTTACCGTACGATGTGAGTATCAAATCAATAATTCTGTATATTGTTTAAAAAGATTTGACAGCACTTTCATTCATATCCTCCTAAGGGTCACGTAGTGCTGGAGTTCTTCTCATTTGTCATTTGAGTGGTTTTTTTTTCCTACTGTACTTGTTTTCAAAGCAGGTCCCTGAGAGACACTGGGAAAGGCCCCTGTGACCCTTATTTTATTTAAAGACATTGATGAAGTCATGGCTGCTAAAATCTAATTGCATATGTGCTTAAAAGGTTCTAATGTACTATACAACCTGAAGATGGATATGTTCTTATATGACCTCCAATCCAGTCTGTAGGAAAAAACAAAACAAAAGAACAGCTACTGCATGAATAAAGCAACACTTCAAGGGATACAGGAGCAGTACAGCATTTAGTTAAGTGTGGTTTCTTGTTTCAAACATTGGAGTAATTATTGGAAGCCTTAGTGTAGCCACATAAAAAGTAAGAAAACAAGTGAAAAAATGTAAACATAGTTGTAATCAGTCATTGGGTTTTGTTGTTTTTTTCCGTCTGCATGGACACAAAAGGTGGGAATATAAAGTAATCACATGTTTAATTATACATCCATCCACCTTCTAGCACTTATTCCCATGCAGGGTCACAGGTGGTGCTGGAGCCTATCCCAGCTGTCTTTGGGCGAGAGGCAGGCTACATTGAGTGAATGTGTTTGATCCAGATGCAACACTTTCATGTAGCTATTTCTTATTGAACGGTGGACCCCAAAGAATGGTCTGACTAAATCAACTGGTCTTCAGTTGACGTGGATGTCAGGATGAATAAATCTAAAGCTAATGAACATGTGCATTTGTCAATGCATGTTGCAGAAAGATCTGTTTCCTTTCTAATTCACTGGAAGGTGGATACTAAGAGATATGTTAGCTTGAAGACCCATCCATCCATCCATTTTCTAAACTGCTTACTCCCTAGTGCGGGGTCACGAGGGTGCTGGAGCCTAACCCAACTCACTCATTTTGACAATGTACTGTGTGTGTCAAATCAATAATTCTGCATGTTGTTTAAAAAAATTTAACAGCACTTTCATTCATATCCTCTAAGGGTCACGCAGTGCTGGAGTTCTTCTCATGTGTCATTTCAGTGGGTTATTTCTTCCTATTGTAATTGTTTTCAAAGCAGGACCCTGAGAGACACTGGGAAAGGCCCCTGTGACCCTTATTTTATTTAAAGACATTGATGAAGTCATGGCTGCTAAATTCTAATTGCATATGTGCTAAAAATATTCTAATGTACTATACAACCTGAAGATGAATATACTCTCATTTCACCGTCAATCCAGTCTGTAGGAAAAAACAAAACAAAATGAAAAGGCATTGTATGAATAAAGCAAAACTTCAAGGGATACTGGAGCAGTACAGCATTGAGCTAAGTGTGGTTTCTCGTTTCAAACACTGGAGTAAGTCATGAAAGCCTTAGTATAGCCACATATTAGACAAATACTGTACAGAAAGTGTACTAGAAAGAAAACAACTGAATGGAAGAAAGTCTGAGATGAAAATTGAACACATTTCTAACATTGTTGTAATAAGTCATTAGCTTTTATTGTTTAACGTACCGTATGTGATCTTATGAACTGTGAAATGAAAAAGAAAAGAAAACAAATAAGAAGGCAGTTGCTGTGTAGACATCAACATAAAACATTCAAAAGTACTGGGTATCAATTTTCAGATATCTTACATTTACACTGTACTATACAGTACTCCTACACATTATTCCGATAGTCAAAAATAAACACAAGCTTTTATATATAAATGTTAATGTTGAGTTAATAGTCCTTTCATTTATAAAATTTAATTTAATTTTACTGTACAACCTGGTCCAGCAGAGTATCTGAGGATGTCTGTAAGATAAAACAAAACAAACAAACAGCTATTATATGAATTAACCAAAACTTCAAGGGATACTGGAGCAGTACAACATTTAGTTAAGTGTGGTTTCTTGTTTCAAACACTGGAGTAATTAATGGAAACCTTAGTGTAGCCACATAAAAAGTAAAAAAACAAGTGAAAAAAATGTAAACATAGTTGTAATCAGTCATTAGGTTTTGTTGTTTTTTTCTGTCTGCATGGACACAAAAGGTGGGAATATAAAGTAATTACACGTTTAAATATACATCCATCCACCTTCTAGCACTTATTCCCATGCAGGGTCACAGGTGGTGCTGGAGCCTATCCCAGCTGTCTTTGGGCGAGAGGCAGGCTACATTGAGTGAATGTGTTTGATCCAGATGCAACACTTTCATGTAGCTATTTCTTAATGAACGGTGGACCCCAAACAATGGTCTGACTAAATCAACTGGTCTTCAACAATTCTCAACACAAATTCAAAATGCCAGAAAACACTTGTTGCAGCTCTGCTGGGTAATGGCTGAAGGCACTAGACATGGCATAGCCAATGATGTGACATGAGAGACTTACACGAGTCATCGTAGTGAGCGCGGGCTGAAACATGAACAAACATTACAGTAGACACTGACTCATAATGATATTTAAAAACAACAACAAAACAATAACAGTTTGTTTGCTTCAGTAATAAACCTAGTAAGTGATGCATCTTTCCTGTTAAAAGCAAAACACAGGAAAGATGAACTATTTAGCTTTTGAAATTCTCATTTTTTTAGAGGAGAGCAATGCAATACCTTGATTCTTCTGCTTCTTGCCTGTTAAAAAAAACAGATGAAGATAAACTTTTTAGATTTTATATTCTCTTAACGTTTCTCACATTTGTACTGCTGCAGGTTTTTCACCTTCTTTGGGTTTATGCAGCACATCAGAGTTTTCTCCCTGTGCAGGTATCTTGACTAAAGTATTTGTACTGATGTTACTGTTAATGATTTCAGTTATGTTCTTGTAAATAGGGACTTAATATGGCCTTTGCTAAACATTTAAGATGGTACAGTATCAACCAGGAAACATTAGGACATATGGTGTACAGATGGAGCGGCAAATTTTCGTTGCCTCGTTGCTGCAGGATTTCACACTGATCTTGTCATGACATTAGCATGACTTAGGTACCATTCCACCAAGCCCCCCTACACCAGTCATGACCCCCCACTGTGATGTACTTAATGCGTGGCTGCCTTGTTAACGCCCCCTAAACCTTTTTTAAGAAATGACCTGCAATTGCACATTCATGCACCAGGTGGAGCAGTGATGTGTAATCCAGGCCCACAGGCAGATTAGAAGTGAACAGAAATGAGCGTCTTAAATGTAAAGTAGTTTAAAACTGAATATAAAGTTATTTATGTCTAAGCAAGTAGAAAATTACAGGTGTTATGAATACAACGCCCTTTAGTCAAACATTCAGTCAACATCCACATGGATATTTTATTTGTTTTAATTATACTGTATTGTATGTATTACTGTATTGTAATGTTTAGCTCTAAATTTACTGGCATTTTTTGATAACTGACAAAGACCAAAAGCTTCCTTAGTCTGAGGGAAGTTCCATATTCTCCTCAAGTTTGGCTTCACTTCTGTCAGGCTTGGGCAGGTGTCGGACCCACATGCACGGCGCAGAAACACAGATGTGATTAAGTGCAGGTTTATTCGGTGAATCAGAGTCAGGCGGTCCAGGTCATACACAGTACGTTCCAGTAGGCAATAAACAAAGGAGCAGGCAATCTCAGAATCAAGGTCCAGGCAGGGTTCGGTACACGAGCAGACTTGGCGACAGTACAGACAAGGATCAGGCAAAAACTCACGGTCAGATTATCAGGCACAGGTCTTTCACAGGTTGCGGGATCAACAGGGTTCAGGCAAGAATCAATGGTCGAGGCGGTCACGGTCAAAACACGAATGGCTACACTAGAATGCTGGAAAGAGTACATGAACTAACAATCTGGCGACTGGTGTGGGTGAGAGGTGGAGGTTAAGTACAGGTGCTGATTACTAATTAGCAACAGGTGTGGATGATGAGAACCGGAGCGTGACAGGAAGTTAACAAAATAAAACAGGATGTGACACGTAACATGAATCATGACAGTACCCCCCCCCTATGGCGTCTTCCACGGCGCCAACGAGCCCCTCCCCCCTCCGCCCAGGGCGGGTGGAGGGAGGAAACAGGAGGAGGGCTCGAATCTCCCCCCCTCGCCCGGGTGATGAAGCAGGGTGGGCGGAGGGAGGACATCAGGAGGAGGGTCCAGCGCCGGAATCCTCCTCGTCCGCAGAGCCGTGGCTGTGTTGCCCCATCCCGTCCGGGGACGGGGCCTCAGGATGTGCTGCATGAAAGTCTCTGATAAGGGACTTGTCCAGTATGTCCCGGGCCGGCACCCAAGAGCGTTCGTCCGGCCCGTAGCCCTCCCAGTCGACCAGATACTGGAAGCCCCGCCCCCGACGTCTGCAGTCGCGGAGGTCCCGAACCGTGTAGACAGGCCCTCCGTCCACGATCCGAGGAGGAGGAGGCGGTTGATGGGGAGGAACCATGGGGCACGACCGATAGGGTTTGAGGCGGCTGATGTGGAATGTGGGGTGGATCTTCATTGTCCTGGGCAATGAGAGCCTCACAGAAACAGGATTAATAATTTGTGATATCGTATATGGACCAATGAATTTCGGAGTCAACTTACGGGTCTGGGCCTGCAACCTGAGGTCCCTGGTGGATAACCAGACCTGATCGCCCACCTTGTATTCTGGGCCCGGTATCCGCTTACGGTCGGCCGCCCGCTTGTACTGGTCCCGTGCCCGCAACATGGTGCGCCGTGCCTGCAACCATGTGCGACGGCAACGCTGGACCAGGGCGTGCGCCGACGGGACGCGGACCTCTTCCTCCGAAGCCGGAAATAATGGCGGCTGGAACCCATAGGCACACTGAAACGGGGTCAGTCCGGTGGAGGCGCAGGGCAGCGTGTTGTGGGCGAACTCCACCCACACGAGTTTGCTGGCCCATGACCCCGGGTTTCTGGAGGCGAGGAGCCGCAATCCTACCTCCAACTGCTGATTGGCCCGTTCGGCCTGTCCATTGGACTCGGGGTGGTACCCTGACGATAAGCTAACTTCAGCCCCTAGGAGAGAACAGAACTCTCGCCAAAATCGCGAGACGAACTGGGGCCCTCGGTCCGACACAATGTCTGAAGGGAAGCCGTGGAGTTTAAAAACATGCTCGAGCATGGCTTGGGCCGTAGCCTTGGCTGACGGCAACTTGGGTAGGGATATAAAGTGGGCTAACCTGGAGAAGCGGTCTACCACCGTCATGACGACCGTCTTCCCCTGGGAGGGTGGTAGACCGGTGACGAAATCCAGGGCTAGGTGTGACCAGGGGCGATGCGGTACCGGCAGAGGACGCAGCAGACCGGCCGGTCGCTGATGCGACGCCTTGCCCATGGCACACGTGGGGCATGCGGCGACGTATTCCTGGACGTCCTTCTTCACCGTCGGCCACCAGAACCTCTCCCCTAGCCTAAACAGAGTGCCAGCCACCCCGGGGTGTCCACTTACTAGTGAGGCGTGAGCCCACTGGATGACCTCTCCCCTGAGGTCGGGTGGCACGAACAGCCGGTTGGGCGGGACGCCGCGTGGGACTGGACGGTCGCGGTTGGCCTCCCGTACCCGACGCTCCACCGACCAGGTGACTGCCCCCACCAGGCATCCCGGCGGTAGGATGGACTCTGGTTCCGCTGGTTCCTGCTGCGCGTCATGCAGACGAGACAGAACGTCAGGTTTCACATTCTTGGATCCAGGACGATACGACAAGTGAAAATTGAAACGGCTGAAGAACAGTGCCCACCGGGCCTGGCGTGAATTCAGCCGTTTCGCCGTTCTCAGGTACTCAAGGTTCTTATGATCTGTATATACCAGGAAGGGCTGGTCTGCCCCCTCCAGCCAGTGTCTCCACTCCTCTAGAGATACCTTTACCGCGAGCAGTTCACGGTCCCCGATGTCGTAATTCCGCTCCGCGGGAGATAGCTTGCGGGACATGAAGGCACATGGGTGGATCCTACCGTCCGCGGGATCCCTCTGGGACAGCACGGCCCCGACTCCGGAGTTGGACGCGTCGACCTCCACCACGAACTGCCGCTGTGGGTCGGGCATCCGCAGCACGGGTGCCGTGACGAAACTGCGTTTCAGACGTTGAAACGCCTCCTCTGCCTCGCCTGTCCACTGAAAAGCAGTCTTACATGAGGTTAGTGCGTGTAGTGGAGCGGCAATACTGCTGAACCTCCTGATGAACTTTCTGTAAAAGTTGGCAAATCCTAGGAAGCGCTGCACCTCCTTCCTGCTCTGTGGGACCGGCCACTCCTGAACTGCCTGGGTCTTGGCTGGGTCCATTTCGATCTTGTCCCTGCTGACGATAAATCCTAAAAACGAGACCTGGTCTGCATGGAATTCACATTTTTCTGCCTTAACATATAATCGGTGTTCGAGTAATTTCCTGAGGACCTGACGGACATGAGCAATGTGCTCCTCCTCGGAGCGGGAAAAGACCAGGATATCATCAAGGTATACAAAGACAAAGTCATTTATCATGGGACCGAGTACCTCGTTCACAAACGCCTGGAAGACCGCTGGCGCGTTGGTCAGACCAAAGGGCATGACGAGGTACTCATAGTGTCCATTCGGGGTATTGAAGGCCGTCTTCCATTCGTCCCCCTCTCGGATCCGAACCAGGTGGTAGGCGTTACGGAGGTCCAACTTGGTAAAGTGCGTAGCTCCTGCTAGCAACTCGAACGCGGAGGATAATAAGGGAAGAGGGTAGGAGTCTCTTACAGTGATGTCATTGAGACCCCGGTAATCAATGCAGGGCCGCAGGGAACCGTCCTTCTTCCCCACAAAGAAGAACCCTGCGCCTGCAGGAGAGGATGAGGGACGAATGATACCTGAGGCCAGCGCGGAGTCCAGATATTCCTTCATAGCCCGGGTCTCTTTGGGCGAAAGCTGATACAACCTCCCCTTGGGAGGCGTGGTCCCTGGGCGCAGGTTGATCGCGCAGTCATGTTTTCGGTGGGGCGGAAGGGAAGTCGCACGGACCTTGCTAAACACAGCGCGAAGATCGTGGTAGCAATCGGGGACTCCCGTCAGATCGGCCTGCTCGATCTCCTCACCGGTTGTCGCCGTTGCCCCTGCAGGTGCCTGTTGGGAGACTGCGGGCTGAAAGCAAGTGTTCATGCAGTCTGAATCCCATCGGCTCACCTCCCCCTTGCGCCAATCCAGTGTGGGGTTGTGTAGCCTCAACCACGTGTGGCCCAGTACCACCGGGTGGTAGCATGACTCTACGACTAGAAACGTGATTTTCTCAGTGTGAGTGTCAGAAAAGGTCATTATTACCGGTTCAGTTCGATGAGTAACTCTCCAGAGCCGTCGTCCGTCCAGCGCGGCCGTCTCCACGGGGGAAGCCAAGGGAATGGCCGCGATGCCCAGTCGCTCCACAAGTCCGGCGTCCATCAGACTGGCATCAGCTCCGGAGTCAATGAGGACCGCCTGCTGGACGGATCGGGTACTGGAGACTAGTGTTACCGTAGGCAATGACCGAGCGGAGGCGCTACCTAAAATTGTTCGGCTCACCGCTACCCTCCGTGCTAGCGATGAGCCATGTCTTTTTAGTGGACAGCGCAGGGCAAGATGCCCGGCCTGACCGCAATACAAACACAGTCCATGGGAGCGTCGGCGTCGCTTCTCCTCTTCTGACAGCCGTGCGCGGCCGATCTGCATCGGTTCCTCTGGCTGCGGTCCCACTTCCGGGTTCCGAGGAACGGACTGTCCGCCAGGCTCACGCTGCCCCCTCCTGGGGCTCGTGGTGCGAAGTCGACGGTTCTCCCGCAGGCTTTCCTCTCGGTGGTGCTCCCGTTCGTTGCTCCCCAGCCTGCGGTCAATTTGTATCGCCAGGGCGATCAGAGCGTCCAAACTGCTGGGCAAATCCCTCGCTGCCAAGCAGTCCTTGACCCGCCGAGAGAGTCCGCGGATAAATACATCACCCAGTGCGGTGGCGTCCCAGCCGGCTTCTGCGGCTAGCGTGCGGAACTCGATTGCGTACTTCGCCGTCGGTCTGCCGCCCTGTCGAATATTCACCAGCCGCTGAGCCGCTTCGCGTCCCGGGGTGACTTCCTGGAAGATCTGTTTCAATGCGGTGGCGAAGGCGGCGAAGGTGCACACGCAGGAAGAGCCGTTTTGCCACTCCGCTGTCGCCCATGCTTCCGCGTCCCCCGTCAGGTGCGAAATAGCGTATGCCACCCGAGCGCGCTCCGAGGGAAACGCGGGTGAATGCAGTTCAAAATGAATCTCACACTGTGTGAGAAATGCTCGACAGTCTCCTGACTCACCAGAGAACCGTAGCGGGGCGCCTAGCCTGGCGTCTGGAGCGACGGCCATGGGAACCGCTGCTGCCAGGGGCGCTGCCGCGGCAGTGGCGCTCGGGGTCGGTCTCGTCTCTCCCGTCGAGCTCTGGGTCAGGCGATTCATTGCCTCAGTTAATCCTGCCATCGCCGTCTCCTGTCGCAAAACACACTCGGCCAATCTCTGGAGAGCGGCGTTGGTTTTCTCCTCCTGCTCTGCTGCGCGCTGCTCCTGAGCCGTGAGCTGAGCACGGAGGTTCTCTGCACCGGCGGAGTCCATTTCTGGCCAGATTGTTCTGTCAGGCTTGGGCAGGTGTCGGACCCACATGCACGGCGCAGAAACACAGATGTGATTAAGTGCAGGTTTATTCGGTGAATCAGAGTCAGGCGGTCCAGGTCATACACAGTACGTTCCAGTAGGCAATAAACAAAGGAGCAGGCAATCTCAGAATCAAGGTCCAGGCAGGGTTCGGTACACGAGCAGACTTGGCGACAGTACAGACAAGGATCAGGCAAAAACTCACGGTCAGATTATCAGGCACAGGTCTTTCACAGGTTGCGGGATCAACAGGGTTCAGGCAAGAATCAATGGTCGAGGCGGTCACGGTCAAAACACGAATGGCTACACTAGAATGCTGGAAAGAGTACATGAACTAACAATCTGGCGACTGGTGTGGGTGAGAGGTGGAGGTTAAGTACAGGTGCTGATTACTAATTAGCAACAGGTGTGGATGATGAGAACCGGAGCGTGACAGGAAGTTAACAAAATAAAACAGGATGTGACACGTAACATGAATCATGACAACTTCACACTTGCAAAGAACTGGCTCGTTACGTGAACAAAAGACACAAAAGTGAGTAGGTGTGATGAACCCTCCCCCAAGAAGGACACCAGACTGAAAGAGTTGACATGACTCAACTTCCACACAACTTCACCTGAGCCATGAAAACCAGATATATTGGTAAACTGCTTAAAAAAATTCTTCATGGATCCATAACTTTAAAGGTTCCACTCAAATAAAGGCACTGCCAACATAATGCTGTATGAAGGAATTTAGTTACTGTTCATACAGTAGGTCTCCCTCAGAGGACCAACAGCCTAGTGGTTAAGGCACAGAAGCTCCCAGCTAGAGACTCCTGGTGTAAACGTGCCTCTGGTGTCTTTTGTTTACCACACAAATTCAAGTGACACAAAATACAGAGATCTGCATACATATGTGTTATGAGTTATGCCAGCTGATATTCTTTCAGTTCTGTGTCATTTCAGTCACCTTTTACTGCCAAATGTCACCACAATCGGCTGATTGTGACTGCTCAATAATTTTCAAGTTAACTTTTCTTAAAGCAGAAACATTACCAAAAGTGCAGGAACCTTCAGTCTGAGTAAAGTTAGGCACTATCCTCTATTTACAATAGGCTTCACTTATCACCTGTAAAGAACTGGCTCATCAGTTGAACAAAGGACTGTGAGAAGGTGTGAAGACCATGTCCCCATGAAGGACATATAATGTAGAAGCTCCTTGAGAAACATTTCTGCTCTAAAAGAATGTAGTGACCCAACTTTCAGACAACTTGGTTTAGAAAATGGTCAAATGAACTGGACGTTTATAAAATCTGTAAATAAAACTTGTTAAAAAAGTGTTAAGTCTATGGCTTTAGGATATAAAAGTTTCTTATTTTAAACCACCAACTAACAAAAACAGTTTATTTAAAAACTGGGTGAGAAGTTGTGTGCTTTAACCACTAGGCTTTTATAAGTGATGGATGGATGAAGTAGTTCACAAATGTATCTAGTTACATCACATCAGGTAACAGCACTGCAGGACTCTGGTGCTTTGGGGAGAAGGGGTGGTGTGAAACCAGTCTAACTGGTGCTGTGGATGGTCGTTCTGTCTGAAAAGAGGCACTCTATTGTTATGTTCATCTAAGCTTGATTAGAACATTGAAATGTTCTTTTTTAAATTTAAAACAGCTCCTGAAGCAGGCAGACTGACACACACTACATTCAAGTGAATAAGAATAATATATAGAATGAGAATTTAATAATTTCATTGGGTACTTTTGTGAAGTCCAACTCAACCTAATACAGCCAAGAACTGATAAACCTCAAGAAGGTAGTTTGGCAGCTGTGGCAGCGTGAGCTGCCGATGCTTATCTATGATTAAAAAAAAGTTAGTACAACATTCAATTATGAAATGAAGTCAACTTTTCGAGTTTTCTCAACTTTTTAGTTGACTATTTAGACACACTATTGTGTGTCTGTCTGTTTGTCTGTCTGCCCTAGCAAACAGTGTAGAACTGACGTTATCAGATCTATGTCCTGTTCTCAGAACTGTGCCTATACTTGCTGTTTGACCCTAACTCTACGGGTCAGATACTAAAGCTCCACCTTTTGGTTTTACCCTGGAATCGCGTCTTTGGTGCTAAAATGGGGGTGGCCTCATTAACATTTTTAACACCTTCCCCAGACAGACCAAGGAGGGGGGCTGCTGACAGTCGGCTGATGAGGGTGTGATAAGTGTGTGATCAGCGTCAGAAGAGTGACTGACAGTCGACTGAAATCAGCGAAAATGAACCGCTCCATCTGTACCTTGATATCTGTAAATAAAAATAGTTACTTTATATAAAAAGAGTATTAAAAGAAAAAATACAGTACCTCTTCTTCCATCACTACCAGCACGAGCACTACTTCCTGAAAAAAGAATACTGTACGTAAATGCTAAAACATTTCTAAAGGCTGTAAAATCTAGTGTTCTATACATTTAATAAGAAATTTAATAAAAAAAAGAGAGCATACACATGTTGTAGTGCATATCATTTTCTCTGAGCTACATACAGTTGTGTTGCAAAAAATCTATTATTATTATTATTATTTTTTGTTTTTTTATTTACAGTACCATAATGTCACATTTTCTTAAAAATATTTTAGTCCAAACAGCTATTAGTAAAATTTTTGGCAAATGTTCTAGTTTAGAGAGAGTCTACCAAACTGCTTTAGGAGCGTGAAGCCAATTTCAGCTTTTACTGGATGACAATAGGATACACATTTAGGACATGCACTGTACACATTCGTTCTGTTTTAAAATGAAACTATATGAGCATTAACGACAGTTTAATTTAATTTTCCTCTCACAAGTGTGTCTCTACCAAACCTGAATTACGTGAAGTTGCAACTGTAAAACAGAAAAAAATATTAACAATAAATTAGAACAAAGTTTGACTTTACTGTGTTGTAGTCTAATTGTAATAAGCTGTGCATCTTCAAGTGATTAATGGACTTTCAGTTTGCAATACTGTACTTGTGCATACATTTATATATAAAATACATATAATATACATAATAAATCATTTAATATTATCATGTTAGAGCAGAGCAATGCAATACCTGGATTAGGCTGCATCTGGCCTATAAAAAGAAAACACATGAACATTAACTTTTTAGAGCATGAAGTCAATTTCAGCTTTTACTGTGACAGTAGGGTTCACCTTTAGGACATGTACTGTATACATTTGTTCTGTTTCAAAATTAAATTATATGAGCATCAAACAAAGTTTACTTATCAAACCTGAAATATGTGAAGTCGCAACTGTAAAACAAAAAAATAACACTATATTAGGACAAAGTTTGACTTTACTGTCTTGTAGTCTAATTGTAAATAAACTGCTCGCAAATTAAAACTTTTTTCACATGTACATCTTTAAGTGATAAATGGACTTTCAGTTTGTAATAATTATCAATACATTTATATATAAAATACATCATTTTATATAAATGATGTTTGAGCAGAGCAATGTAATACCTGGATTAGGCTGCACCTGGCCTGTTAAAAGAAAACAGTTGAAGATAAACTTTTTAGATTTTGTATTCTCCTAATGTTTCTCACATTTGCACTGCTGCAAATTTTTCACCTTCCTTGGGTTTATGCAGCACATCAGAGTTTTCTCCCTCAGGCTTGGTGACCACCATAGATGTGAGTGAGGTCACAAAGCTGTACTTCAGTGACAGCTTCAAGGCCTCTTCCCTCATTCGATCCTTCTCAGGCCCAGACAACTGCAGCCTAAGTTATGATTATGATTATTAACACGCAACAATATGAACATTTTTTAAGACACTGCAATACAAAACTATCAGCTAAGACTTTAAATGATAAATATTATATTTTCTTATAATTTTAGGATTACAAATGAGGATTGCAGCTTTTAATAATCATTTAATTACAGACTACAGAAGAAAATGGCCAACAGCACACTCACGCCTTGTCCAGGAGTTGTTTGACTGTGAGGTAGGCCCAAACCCTCTGAAGGCGGCTGTCAGACACTGTGTCAGTCGATTCCACAGTGGGATTAGTGTCAGAAAACCTCACACTGCCTGTTCCCTGTTGTGGCCCACAGTCATGTCATCAAAGCTGTTTCACATTATTACACATAGTTTGCAACTTAAATGAATTCTTACTGAAATGGCTATAACTTCTGGAGTGAAGGTCTCGATGTCATTGTCAGTGATCTGACCAGCCACCACAATCTCAGAGCCATTATAATACTGTGTGAAGTGAGTCTGGGTCAGATTGGTGCCTCCTGTGTACATCATGGTTACATTGGTCAACAGAGGAGTGGCCACCTCTTCATAGAAACCCTGTTAATGGACAGTGCAGGAATCTTGATTCTCCCCATGTCCAACAGTCCTCAGTAATAATAACATGAAGGAGCCAAGTCTTTCTAAATACCTTCAGCTGTAAGTCAGCATCAGAGTCCTCATAGATCCGTCGTGCTACACCGTTGTTCTGCAGTGACATCTTCTCAAGGAATTCAAAATTGACGTCAAAACCAAAACCAAGACAGTAGAGAGGAAATTTGCCTGCAACGGCCTTTTGGACATTGGACTGTATTGTTTCAAGGTTTCTCTCCCCTGTAGTAACAAAAGACGTTTATTTAAACAATCACCAGAAAAAGACAGTGAACAAATGTCACATCATGTCACAAAGTGGTAGATTTTGGTGGGTTAAAACTCATTGTTAAATTTTGAATGAAATGTGGATTATGTTACATTTTTTAATTTCAAAACACCACAATCTAAAAAAACCCAATGAAATACATGTAAATAAGTTATTTATGGTCTCATTAGGGCATAGTATTCATGCATGTGTATTTAGTCCTAACCTGAGGTTGGGTCTCCATCAGTCAGAAGTATAAGGATTGATGCTGAACCTTCTCTGGGATGTGCCTTCAGAATACGAGCTCCTTCCAGCACTGCTGCATTAATGTCTGTGTCTACAATAAAGTAAAAAAAACATTAAGTCTTTGCTGTTCTGCTTGTTAACATCATACTAAATATATACTAAATATATACTAAACACACTCACATCCACTGGCTGGAATATTTTGTGCAAAAGTCTTGGCACTGTTCACGTTTGTCTTGGTGGCCTGAACAAGTTCTCTCTTCCAGTGAAAAATGTTACCATCAAAAGTGATGAGACCAAAAAAGTCATCTTCATTCAAATCGTTCAAAATATGGATTAATGCTGTCCTGGTCTGAGAAAAGAAGAATCACTGACACGTCAGGGCTTCAACTCAAGTTTAAAAACCCACGAGGTAATTATTTCTTCATGTGCTTAACAAAATTCATTGCAACCGTCTCACTAAGCTAAAATTCCTGCTGTGCCTCAGTGACAGTATGTAACAAACTGTACCTGTTGTATTTTTCTGCCGTGCATGGAGCCACTTTGATCAATAACAAAGACAACATTCTTTGTTATCCGTGGAAGACTGGACGGAGCAAAGTGGTGAACAAAATATCCACCTGATGTCTTAAAAAAAGGTATAAATTAATATTTGTCGAAAAGGTTTGTTAATAAAGAAGTAGTTAGTTAGTAGTTAGTTTCCTTAGATACTTTATATTCTGTATCATTGGTTTTCATGTAATAAACAAAAAAAACACTTTATGTACCTTAATGTCACCAACTGAAATGTCCCTGTTGACATCATAAACAATAACCAGATCTCCATTCATACCCTGCTCTCCACAGCTGTCACATGTCTTCTGTTGGCTTTCAGTTGGGTAGAAGTACACCCACGCCTACAAACAAGAGGATGCCAGAAAACAGCATGAACTGAAAGGGACAAACTGAAGCTTGGACCTGGAGGCTGTTTCATCTGTTATGATATTGTAGCAGCCCAGGGGGGTTATTCCCACCCTGAGCCGCTAAGGCCTATAGAAAAAATAACAGTTTTTGTGTTTGTAGAGTTATAGTTCAAGTAATGTCACTCAAATGTAAAAGTACAGTACATCATGATTAAAAAAATGATGCATTGACTGCACAGTAAACTGGATGAAACGCACTAATAAACATACTGTAAGGATTTGCCATCACTTCCTGCTGTACCTGTTTGTCTGTCAGTGTTTTGGTGATGGCATTAGCCAGAGCTTTGGTGCTTAGTCCACCTTTAACCTCCAGGAAACTGATGCCAGCCTTTTCATCAATGTACACATCAACCTGGAAGGGAAATACTTAAAACCACTCATCAATCCATATGTAATGACCCCAACCCTCCCTGCATGACCACTACATGATGAGACCTACCTTGAAGTCGCTGACAGGCTGCATCGGCCGAGCATGGATTTGCAGTTCGTACTTGCCGTGCCTGCGTTTCAGCAGTTCCTCATACGTGAGTTCAAAGGTCACCTTTTTGTGAGCAGCCACAGTCACTGACGTCTTAAATTCCTCCAGGGTCCTCCCTACAGAGCTGCAATACAGAGCACCATCACAGCACTGGAGCACAGGTTCTCACCCTCTTCTTTAGATTGTGCTACTGCATGTTACACTGAGGCCCCACTGTGAGAGGTTCAAGTAACAGACAGGACCTGTAGGCAGTAAAGTGGCCCATGTACCTGACGAGCCCAGCGCTTTGCCCACGGGATACAGCTGCAGTGTACTGCTGCTGAGCCTGTTCCTTGGTTTTCACAACACCATCGTACACCTGGCCGTCCATAAACCTGAAGAAATGATGGTGAACAACAGTCCTGACTGTCCCCTGATTTGTTACTTTTTATTGTTCATGTGTAAACCTAAGTAAATATTTCACACACATTCTGAATTTACTGATGAAGGCATTCTTGGGAATCCGCACTTGGAATTCTACTTCCTTGGATTCGTTCATTCGATTGGCCACGCGGCTTGTGATGACTGTTGTAGCGTAACGACTGGTCACTGTGGAGTTGATGTGAAAGCTGTAGATGTCCCAGTCATCCTAGGAAAATACAGGAGGGTAGTAAATGAAGAATACTGATCTTTTGACCAAGATCATATGTTCATAGAATTCTAACCCCAGAAAGAACTGGTAGTTTATTTTTCCCATTGCTTTGTGCATGAGCTTAAATACCATTTACATCTACTCTAGGCACAGTCTTTGTTCACCAAAGGGCCTAATTTTTACAGGAGTAAAGTGAAGTGTAGCTGGGTGATAAATTTCTGTTCTCTAACCAACATCCCTCAGGCTGAAGAAGCTACCTGAACATATGGTAAAACGTTTTAACTCTAGGAGTAAGAAGTCAATGACTCAACTCACCTGGATCACAGTGTTTGCACCAGCTATTTACTGTAGTTATTGATTATGTCTACTAAATTCTGCTCTTTGTCCCTAACAAGATTCACCAACAACTTCAACATCAGATTATGTTTTCACAATCATACTAATGCACCTTCAAGCACAAAAACATGGTTTTGTCTTTTCAAAAGGTTACGACTGAAACTACATCCTGCAATGTGCTGCAAACAAAGGTTTTATTATATATGCAAAAAACTGAACTGCTTTGTTATATATTATCACAAAGCTAATCTACATTATTCTAACCATAGTTGTCCCTCTCCTCTAAAATACTGAAGTTACTGTAGTTACTCAGCTTTAATGAACTTACTTTATTTGGTGATGAGGTGACCAAAGTCAGAAACAGACAAAAGAGGGTGGTTTGCATCAGAGCTCTCCCCATGATGGCTCCTGTCAGAGTGCAACCGTGCCTCCAGTTTGTCTTGTATCAACCTCCACCCACTCAACCACCCACCCACACATACACACACACACACACACACACACACACACACACACACACACACACACAAACACACACACACACACACACACACACACACACACACACACACACACACACACACACACACACACACACACACACACACACACGCACAGAACAGCTACAGTAAGCGCTGGCCATGGATCTCTGGTGCTCTCATTGTCTTTTTTTTTTTAAGTATACACTTTACTACAAGAAATTACTTAATTTGGTGTTTTATGTTACAATAAACATAAACTTGATATAAAACAAATCATTCAACACCCCATTGGTTCCCTGTCTCCTGGGGTTAAGAGTCCCGGTGTCACTCTACTCCCACATCAACATTAATCATTTATCCTGTACCGCCTCCATCTTTTTACCAGCCTTGTTACCTCCCATATTGACCCTTTCTCCCCTACAAATCACTCCATAAGCTCCAGCCTTTTCAACCCATCCAGCATCATTTCTGCCAGCACCTGGATGATTCTCCAAACTACTGTACTCATGTACATAACCTCACAAGCCATCAATAAGCACAGGAGCAGGTTTGGACGGTCCTCCTTCGTTTTCTACTCAGGTCCAGATTCTGTCACCTCAGTCATGATCTCCAGTTTCCCAGAACAGGCCTTTGTTGACATTTATAGTTTTACATATACAAAATATATACTGTACTTTGATATAACTCATATGTAACAAATTCTTTATATAAATTATTTAAATATTATTTAAATATTATTCCAAATAAATGTAGAGACTGACACATCACATGCATCTAAGATGAATATTAAGTTTCAGACAACCAAAGGTTTGGAATATGTTTTATTGATTTGTAATTGTTGTCTATAGAGAATAAATTGTTTTTCTAACATATCTAACAATAACGTATTTCTGGTTATTCTACGTGGAGACAGATTAAACAGTGAAATCATCCAGGCGTCTTTGCAGAGCGGACTCAGCAGACATGAACCAGCAGTCCAGTGTTGGGGCAGCAGAAATACTGTAGTCAACAGCACTAGATCTGCAAAGGAACCACAGACATGGTCATGTTTTTGTAGAAGGAGCTTCTTTATACTAATGTTCACTTTTAAATAGCTTTTCGTTCTGTGGTCTAATACTAAAGGGTATGAGACCAAACTGTACCTGGTGACACCAATCTCCTGATCTCTGATCTTCAGCTTTGTGGAGGGACTTTGCTGCACCTCCTCATAAACTGCTGGCTTTAGAACTAGACACATAAGATAAGAGGAAAAGCAGAGAATACTTGAATGATTGTTCAAACCTCATATGGATGCGTTCTTTAACTCATTTTTTGATTCATTCAAACAAACCTAAAATTCCATCAATGTTGTTGTCCGACGGCTTCTGACTTAAAACCGGCCAGAGGAACTTGTTACCATCCACCTCATGAATTAAGACGACCATGCGAGTGTCTCCAACGGCAACATCAAATTCCTTGTCTCGTCCAGTCACTGTAATGCTGGTAAAAATACATAAATACATTGCAAAGCTTGTCCAACATTTTTCCTGTTATACACTGCACCAATAGTCAGTGACACAATATAAGGGAGGGTGGAAAGCAGCTGTTAGACAAGTTAGAGATAAAGGAGGTCCTCTGACTACTCACTCAGGTGAGACAAGGTTCCGTTCAGAGGAGCGCATATCTCCTGACGATTCTCTTACACGGATGCCAACTGTGGTGATCTCAACAAACTGGCCATTTTTTAAATGGATGCCAATTATTTTAAAGCCTCTGTCTTTTACAGAATCAAGATGACCAAACACAGATAGCTCTGTTAAAAAGAAGACAGATGTCTGAAATGTCTGACAGACGTGTTCCCAACTGAAATTTGGGAATACATGTTACGTATCACTAAGACTCTGAGGTGAAAACAAGACATTTCTATAAATTACCTTTTTATGGGAAACCAAAAAGTATTTTTTAGTCCCATAGTTTAAGATAATAAAGACACAATGAAATTGCAAGGAATGTTGTACTGACCCTCACTGGGATGGTGAAGAAGTTTTAGGCGAGTGTCTCCAGGGACGTCGAAGCAGAGTTGAAGAGACCGATTCTCAGTTTTAATCAAAAACCTGTAAACAACAGGATCTAAAGATACAGAAACACAGAGTCACAGACTAAACGCGTGCATCTAGTGCAGTGGCTTTTACAGCAACATCAATTATATCTATGTCTTGTGGATAACGACAATATCTACAATACGCCAATTAATGAGCCAGAAATGGGATTGGGCCAAGTGATCAGACTGATATCCAATTACACATACTGTACACACTACTGTACTGTATACCAGTGAGTTTTGAATGGGTGAAGAGTCCCAAACCCAGCTTCACATGGCTCCACCACACAATAATTTTATTATAATATATTTTAAATTTTGTGCATAATTATTTTATAAAGAGAGTAGAGAGTTTGGTGCTCCTATCAGGGTCTGTAAAACAAGATATCATGGAAAAGAAAAATATGATGCTGGATTTAGATAGTGTAATAGTACATATCAACTTGTAATTCAGTAGGCTCAATGTGCTTCTTGTGTGAAACCACAGTTTCATTGTAGCAAATCATATAAAACTTACTGAAGCCAGATCACAAATTCACAATAGAACAAATTCAGAAATTAAATGTGAAAAAAAATTCTTAAAAGCATACCTGTTATAATACGACGAAATAGTACAAAAGATGGTTCTCCTCCTGAAAAACAAAATCAAGCCAAATGTGTAAACATAATAAGAGGGTGAAATGTTACAAATTATATTTAATATATATTTTTCATACTTTCAATATGAAGAATATGGGGATGTCCACCTAAAAACACATGCCATAAATGCATTAAATACATGAGATAATACTGTAAAAAAACAAAACAGCTGGCCTTAGGAAGTTGCTTTCGGCCTTGTGTGTGCATAGTTCAAAAGTAAAAGTATGCTACAATAATGATTTCACAATAATGATTTCACTTATGTTCTTGCAAATAGGAACTCATGTTTGCTATGGATTTAAGAAGGTATCAATCAAAGAACTTCAACAGATCTGGTATACATTGATAATCTTAAATAAAATAGTGTAGTTACTGTATATCTAGTATCTTTTCTTTTCTAAAAGAAAAGCAAAATAATACAGTACCTACTCTACCAAAATGACCAGGAAAGATTACAGTTTTAAAGCAGTTTATATTTGCTGTGTGGTTTATATTTCTCGTGCGCTGTATTAATAATAATATCATATAATTGTTTCTAATGTAAATATTAAGTGGATTTTGGGATTTTCCTAAATTTAAACCTGTATGAAAGAGCATGTGGGTATCTTGAATGACTATTTACACTGATACAATATTGATATCAGTTACAGTTATGTTCTTATAAATAGGGACTTAACATTATCTTCCTATACATTTAGGAGGGTATTAATCATAGAACATTAACATATCTGGTCTACCTTGATATATCTCAATAAAATACTGTAGTTAGTGTACACTGTGTCAAAGGAGTATTAAAAGAAAGCAATACAGTACCTCTGATCCCAGCACCACCAGAACGAGGATTAATACCTAAAATAAAAACAAACTCTACATAAATGCTAAAACAATTCTGAAAACTGTAAAATCTAATATTCTACACATTTAATAGGAGATTTGGTAAGATAAGAGCCTAAGACATGTAGCTACATTAAGTAGTTGTGTGGCAAAATATCAATGTGAAATATTTTTATTTACAGTACAATAATAAAATTTTATTTTGCATAATATAGTCAAGTTTTTAGCTAAATATTTTGGGAAATGTTTTTATTTAGTGAGTGTCTAACCAACTGTTTTAGGAGCATGGTGCCAATTTCAGCTAAAACTAGATGACAGTATACCCTACTGTCATCAACTAAAAGCTGAATATGGCATTATTGGCAGACCTTTAGGACATGTACACATTGGTTCCATTTCAAATTAAAACTATATAAGCATTAAAGAAAGTTTACTTTTTCTGTCACTTAATCACAAGATTGTTTACATCAAACCGGAAACATATGAATTTGCAACTGTAAAAACAGAAAATTAAACATAATAATTGAGTTCAAAGTTTAACTTTTCTGTCTTTTAGTCTAATTGTAAATAAGACACTTGCACAGTCCAAATGTTTAACCTTTTATACATCACATTAAATTGTCTTTCCCGATGTGCATCATTAAGTGACTAATGGACGTTCAATTTGCAACATTTGTAAATATATTTATACAAACAATAAATAAAATACAATAATAAATTATTTGACATTATCAAGTTAGAGCAGAGCAATGAAATACCTGGATTAGGCTGCATCTGGCCTGTTAAAAGAGAACACATGAAGATTAACTTTTTAGAGTATAAAGCCAATTTCAGCTTTTACTTTTTATTACTACTATAATAACAATATTTTAAGAAAAAGTTTGACTTTACTGTCTTGTAGTCTAATTGTAAATGAGCTGCTCGCTAATTAAAACTTTTTTCAGTGTACATCTTCGAATAATTAATGGTCTTTCAGTTTGTCAATACATTTATATATAAAATTGTCACAAACAGACGATGAAGGAAGGACCCAAATGCACAGCATAGGCAATCAGGATCCGACAAGGAGCAGGCAGAGGCGAGGTCAAGGTACAAGCGGAGGTCAACTTACGGCACAGGACTGTCATAGGTTAGGCAAGAGCAGGGTCGATGGCAAAGCAAGGTCAAAACGCAAAGGCACGAGTACAACGAATGCTGGAATGCTAGTTAGGAAACAACGAAGACAATCTGGCAGGGACCTATGGCAAGAGGGAGTGCTTAAATACTGGATGATTAATTGCTGATGAAACACAGGTGAGGTTAACAAGGAACGGAAGTGAAGCTGGGTTAACTGGATGTGGGCTAAACAGGAAGTAGTACAAAATAAAACCGGATATGACTAACAAACGTAACTAAGAAACATGAACTATGACAAAAATACATTATTTTATATTATAATGTTCGAGCAGAGCAATGCAATACCTGGAATAGGCTGCATCTGGCCTGTTAAAAGAAAACAGATAAAGATAAACTTTTAGATTTTGTATTCTGTTGTATGTATGTTTCTCACATTTGTACTGCTGCAGGTTTTTCACCTTCTTTGGGTTTATGCAGCACATCAGAGTTTTCTCCCTCAGGCTTTGTGACCACCATAGATGTGAGTGAGGTCACAAAGCTGTACTTCAGTGACAGCTTCAAGGCCTCTTCCCTCATTCGATCCTTCTCAGGCCCAGACAACTGCAGCCTAAATTATGATTATTACAGTATTATTAACACACAACACCATTTTCACGCAATAAACATTTTTTAAGTTCTAAGACACTGCAATATGAGAACATCATGTGAAATTTTAAATCTTACAGATTCTATGATTACAATTGAGGATTGCAGCTTTTAATAATACATTGATTACAGACAACAGAAGAAAATGGCCAACACCACACTCACGCCTTGTTCAGGAGTTGTTTGACTGTGAGGTAGGCCCAAACCCTCTGAAGGCGGCTGTCAGACACTGTGTCAGTCGATTCCACAGTGGGATTAGTATCAGAAAACCTCACACTGCCTGTTCCCTGTTGTGGCCCACAGTCATGTTATTTAAAGCTGTTTCACATTATTACACATAGTGTGCAGCTTAAATGAATTCTTACTGAAATGGCTATAACTTCTGGAGTGAAGGTCTCAATGTCATTGTCAGTGATCTGACCAGCCACCACAATCTCAGAGCCATTATAATACTGTGTGAAGTGAGTCTGGGTCAGATTGGTGCCTCCTGTGTACATCATGGTTACATTGGTCAACAGAGGAGTGGCCACCTCTTCATAGAAACCCTGTGAATGGACAGTGCAGGAATCTTGATTCTCCCCACGTCCAACAGTCCTCAGTAATGATAACATGAAGGAGCCAAGTCTTTCTAAATACCTTCAGCTGTAAGTCAGCATCAGAGTCCTCATAGATCCGTCGTGCTACACCGTTGTTCTGCAGTGACATCTTCTCAAGGAATTCAAAATTGACGCGAAAACCAAAACCAAGACAGTAGAGAGGAAATTTGCCTGCAATGGCCTTTCGGACATTGGACTGTATTTTTTTAAAGTTTGTCACCCCTGTAGTAACAAAATATGTGTTTTATGTTTTTGTTTTATTTAAACAATCACCAGAAGCTACACAGTGAACAAAAGGTTTGAAGGTCTTTTAATATGCATGACTTTAGTCCTAACCTGAGGTTGGGTCTCCATCAGTCAGAAGTATAAGGATCGATGCTGAACCTTCTCTGGGATGTGCCTTCAGAATACGAGCTCCTTCCAGCACTGCTGCATTAATGTCAGTGGCTACAATAAAGTAAAAACATATTTAGTCTTTGCTGTTCTGCTTGTTAACATCATACAAAATATATATTTACTGTATTAAAACACTCACATCCACTGGCTGGAATATTTTGTGCAAAAGTCTTGGCACTGTTCACGTTTGTCTTGGTGGCCTGAACAAGTTCTCTCTTCCAGTGAAAAATGTTACCAGCAAAAGTGATGAGACCAAAAAAATCATCTTCATTCAGATCGTTCAAAATATGGATTAATGCTGTCCTGGTCTGAGAAAAGAAGAATCACTGACATGTCAGGGCTTCAACTCGGGTTTAAAAACCCATGAGGTAATTATTTCTTCATGTGCTTAACAAAATTCACTCACTAAGCTAAAATTCCTGCTGTGCCTCAGTGACAGTATGTAACAATCTGTACCTGTTGTATTTTTCGCCCACTCATGGAGCCACTTTGATCAATAACAAAGACAACATTCTTTGGTATCCGTGGAAGACTGGACGGAGCAAAGTGGTGAACAAAATATCCACCTGATGCCTTAAAAAAGGTAGAAATTATTATTTGTTGAAAGGTTTGTTAAGAAGTAGTTAGTCACTGTAGATAACTTATATACTGTATTGTTGGTTTTAATGTAATGAACAGAAAACCGCTTTATGTACCTTAATGTCACCAACTGAAATGTCCCTGTTGACATCATAAACAATAACCAGATCTCCATTCATACCCTGCTCTCCACAGCTGTCACATGTCTTCTGCTGGCTTTCAGTTGGGTAGAAGTACACCCACGCCTACAAACAAGAGGATGCCAGAAAACAGTATGAACTGAAAGGGACAAACTGAAGCTTGGACCTGGAGGCTGTTTCATCTGTTATGATATTGTAGCAGCCCAGGGGGGTTATTCCCACCCTGAGTCGCTAAGGCCTATAGGAAAAATAACAGTTTTTGTGTTTGTAGAGTTATAGTTCAAGTAATGTCACTCAAATGTAAAAGTACAGTACATCATGATTTAACAAAACGATGCATTGACTGCACAGTAAACTGGATGAAACAAACCAGTAAACGTACTGTAAGGATTTGCCATCACTTCCTTCTGTACCTGTTTGTCTGTCAGTGTTTTGGTGATGGCATTAGCCAGAGCTTTGGTTCTTAGTCCACCTTTAACCTCCAGGAAACTGATGCCAGCCTTTTCATCAATGTACACATCAACCTGGAGGGAAAATACTTAGAACCACTCATGAATCAATATGTGATCACCCCAACCCTCCCTGCATGACCACTACATGATGAGACCTACTGTACCTTGAAGTCGCTGACAGGCTGCATCGGTCGAGCATGGATTTGCAGTTCGTACTTGCCGTGCCTGCGTTTCAGCAGTTCCTCATACGTGAGTTCAAAGGTCACCTTTTGGTGAGCAGCCACAGTCACTGACGTCTTAAATTCCTCCAGGGTCCTCCCTACAGAGCTGCAATACAAAGCACCATCACAGCACTGGAGCACAGGTTCTCACCCTCTTCTTTAGATTGTGCTACTGCATGTTACACTGAGGCCCCACTGTGAGAGGTTCAAGTAACAGACAGGACCTGTAGGCAGTAAAGTGGCCCATGTACCTGACGAGCCCAGCGCTTTGCCCACGGGATACAGCTGCAGTGTACTGCTGCTGAGCCTGTTCCTTGGTTTTCACAACACCATCGTACACCTGGCCGTCCATAAACCTGAAGAAATGATGGTGAACAACAATCCTGACTGTCCCCTGATTTGTTACTCTTTCATTGTTCATGTGTAAACCATGTGTAAATATTTCACACACATTCTGAATTTACTGATGAAGGCATTCTTGGGAATCCGCACTTGGAATTCTACTTCCTTGGATTCGTTCATTCGATTGGCCACGCGGCTTGTGATGACTGTTGTAGCGTAACGACTGGTCACTGTGGAGTTGATGTGAAAGCTGTAGATGTCCCAGTCATCCTAGGAAAATACAGGAGGGTAGTAAATAAAGAATACTGATCTTTTGACCAAGATCATATGTTGATAGAATTCCAACCCCAGAAAAAAATGTTTTTTCCCATAGCTTTGTGCATGAGCTTAAATACCATTTACATCTACTCTAGGCACAGTCTTTGTTCACCAAAGGGCCTAATTTTTACAGGAGTAAAGTGAAGTGTAGCTGGGTGATAAATTTGTGTTCTCTAACCAACATCCCTCGGTCTGAAAAAGCTACCTGAACAGATGGTGAAATGTTTTAACGAAGTAAGAAGTCTATGACTCAACTCACCTGGATCACAGTGTTTGCACTAGCTATTTACTGTAGTTATTGATTATGTCTACAGAACTCTGCTTTTTGTCCCTAACAAGATTCAACAACAAATTCAACATCAGAATTTGTTTTAGACTAATGCACTTTCAAGCACAAAAACATGGTTTTGTCTTTTCAAAAGGTTACGACTGAAACTACATCCTGCAATGTGCTGCAAACAAAGGTTTTATTATACATGCAAAAAAACTGAACTGCTTTGTTTTATATTATCACAAAGCTAATCTACATTATTCTAACCATAGTTGTCCTTCTCCTCCAAAATACTGTAGTTACTGTAGTTACTCAGCTTTTATGAACTTACTTTATTTGGTAATGAGGTGACCAAAGTCAGAAACAGACAAAAGAGGGTGGTTTGCATCAGAGCTCTCCCCATGATGGCTCCTGTCAGAGTGCAACCGTGCCTCCTGTTTGTCTTGTATCAACCTCCACCCACTCAACCACCCACCCACCCACCCACCCACCCACCCACACACACACACACACACACACACAGAACAGCTACAGTAAGCGCTGGCCATGGATCTCTGGTGCTCTCATTGTCTTTTTTTTTTAGGGACTGAACACAGGCAGGGCTGGTTGGACCAGGGACTGGGCTACTGGTAATCGATAAATAATCATTGAAATATATAGACCTAATTTTCACCCTTCTTTTGTTTTCTTTATAAAATAAACACCATGCATTTAATTAGTGATAAAACTATGACACAAACCCTTTTTTACTGGCACAAAATCTATATCATCCAAAGTACACAACTATTACCTCACAACTGGCATCCCATTGGTTTCCTGTCTCCTGGGGTTAAGAGTCCCGGTGTCACTCTACTCCCACATCAACATTAATCATTTATCCTGTACCGCCTCCATCTTTTTACCAGCCTTGTTACCTCCCATATTGACCCTTTCTCCCTTAAAATCACTCCATAAGCTCCAGCCTTTTCAACCCATCCAGCATCATTTCTGCCAGCACCTGGATGATTCTCCAAACTACTGTACTCATGTACATAACCTCACAAGCCATCAATAAGCACAGGAGCAGGTTTAGACGGTCCTCTTTTGTTTTCTATGGTCCTACATTGTTTTCTACTAGAGTCTGTCAACTCAGTCATGATCTCCAGTTTTCCAGAACAGGCCTTTGTTGACATTTCTTCTTTTACATATACAGAAATGTAATAAATTCTTTAATTTTAGATTAAATATTATTCCAAATAAATGTAAGGACTGACACATCCTATGCATCTAAGATGAATATTAAGTTTCAGACAAGCAAAGGTTTGGAATATGTTTTATTGATTCAAATTTTTGTCTATAGTGAATTAATTATTTTCTTTAAACTATTATATTTCTGGTGATTAAACAGTGAAATCATCCAGGCTTCTCTGCAGAGCGGACTCAGCAGACATGAACCAGCAGTCCAGTGTTGGGGCAGCAGAAATACTGTAGTCAACAGCACTGGATCTGCAAAGGAACCACAGACATGGTCATGTTTTTGTAGAAGGAGCTTCTTTATACTAATGTTCACTTTTAAATAGATTTTCATTCTGTGGTTTAATACTAAAGGGTATGAGACCAAACTGTACCTGGTGACAACAATCTCCTGATCTCTGATCTTCAGCTTTGTGGAGGGACTTTGCTGCAACTCCCCATAAACTGCTGGCTTTAGAACTGGACACATAATATAAGCAAAAGCAGAGAATACTTGAATGATTTTTCAACCTCATATGGTTGCAAACATTGACTCATTTTCTGATTCATTCAAACCTAAAATTCCATCAATGTTGTTGTCCGACAGCTTCTGTCTTAAAACCGGCCAACGGAATTTGTTACCATCCACCTCATGAATTAAGACGACCATGCGAGTGTCTCCAACGGCAACATCAAATTCCTTGTCTCGTCCAGTCACTGTAATGCTGGAAAAAATACATAAATACAGTACAAAGCTTGTCCAACATTTTTCCTGTTATACGCTGCACCAATAGTCATTAACACACTATAAGGGAGGGTAGAAAGCAGCTGTTAGACAAGTTAGAGATAAAGGAGGTCCTTTGACTACTCGCTCAGGGTTCCGTTCAGAGGAGCGCATATCTCCTGACGATTGTCTTACATTGATGCCAACTGTGGTGATCTCAACAAACTGGCCATTTTTTAAATGGATGCCAATTATTTTAAAGCCTCTGTTTTTCATCGAATCAAGATGATCAAACACAGATAGCTCTGTTAAAAAGAAAACAGATGTCTGAAATGTTTGATGTGTTCCCAACTGAAATTTGGGAATACATCTGTCTATAAATTACCTTTTTATGGAAAACAATAAATATTTAATTAGTTCTGTAGTTTAAAATAATAAAGAAACAATGAAATTACAAGAAATGTTGTACTGACCCTCACTGGGATGGTGAAGAAGTTTTAGGCGAGTGTCTCCAGGGAGGGGCAGCACGGTGGTGCGGTGGGTAGCACTGTCGCCTCACAGCAAGAAGGTTCTGGGTTCGATTCCTTTCTGCCTTTCTGTGTGGAGTTTACACGTTCTCCCCGTGTTTGCGTGGGTTCTCTCCGGGTTCTCCTAATGCAGTCCAAAGACGTGCATTAGGTTGATTGGACTCTCTCCATTGCCCGTAGGTGTGAGTGTGTGTGTGAATGGTTGTCTGTCTATGTGTTGCCCTGCAATGGACCCGTCCAGGGTGTACCCTGCCTCTCGCCCATAGTCAGCTGGGTTAGGCTCCAGCTCCCCCGCATTAGGGAATAAGTGGTTTAGAAAATGGATGGATGTCTCCAGGGACGTTGAAGCAGAGTGGAAGAGACTGGTTCTCAGTTTTAACCAAAAACCTGTAAACAATATTTACAATTGGCGTATTGACGTAAAAGTAGGATCTAAAGATACTGAAACATACAGAGTGTTTCAGTATCTTACTAGATCCTACTTTTACAGCAACATCCATTATATCTGCGTCAATACGCCAATTAATGAGTCAGAGATAGGATTGGGCCAAGTGATCAGACTGCTATCCATTTACACATACACATATATTTAATTGTATGCACATTATTATTGATGTATTTCAGTTTCAGTGTGTGATTTCACAATTTAAAAGTAACTATATTTGATGATTCAAACAAAAATAACATTTTTATGAAGCTAAAACACTATAGCAGTGACTTTTGTAGGCGCATAATCCCAAACTTCTGTAAACCAAAAGCTGCATACATGGCTGTATACATAAATATTTCTTAAAAATTAAATATATAAATATATCCATCTACAGCTAGATAAAATATTATTCCTCACCATTTACATTTAACCACAGGCTTTTTACATCCCTTTAAATGTTGTGAAGGCCTTTGTTTGGTCCTTTATTTAAGAAATTTTGGAGTAAAATCTTATTATACCAGCAGCCTCTGAGGGGAGATCATCAGCAGATATCATTACTGACAAAACAAACAAAATATTGCAGTAAGACATATGTTTATAAACCATTCAAATGATGTCACATGTAAAGACAGCTTTATGGCTCAATCACACAATATTTTCATTATAATATATTAAATGTTGTGCATCATTATTTTATAAATCCTTCATTAAAAAATAATTTTAATTGTACCAGTAGAGGTTGTTGACCCAAAACGCATGCCATAAATACATCAAATACATGAGTTAATAAAAAAGTAACATTTACAGTAAGATAAGAAATTTTCTATTAGATTCATTAAGATATAATGAATCTGAATGAATTAAGATGATATCTTGTGGAAAGACACTAACACCTTTGGTCTTGTGTGAGTGTTTGTGTACAGTTAAAGTATGCAGCAATAATGATTTCACACTAAGGATTTCAGTTATGTTCTTGCAAATATGGGTTTCTGATCTTTGCTACGCATTTAAGAGGATATCAGTCAGAGAACATCAACAGATCTGTGCACATGCCTAATGTTACATAAAAGTTACTGTATATCACAAGAGTATTAAAAGAAAAAAAAATACAATACCTACTCTCCACCATAATCCTACATACAATACATCATACATTACTGTTATAATAGGAAACATCATAATCTGCAGCACCTTAAAAAAATGCCATAAATACATCAACTACATTAGTTAATAAAAAAAGAAACATTCACAGTAAGATAAGAAAATTTCTATTAGATGGGTTAAGATGTATTGATATAAGATGTAACATTTGTTTATTTTGAAAGATGTTGGTGTCAGGTTTTGGCAAAGATCGGACCACGTGCACAGCACCGAGACGTCAGACAGAGGGTGAAATTTACGGCTTTAATGCAGAACTCCTTATAACAGACGGTCCAGGTCAAACACACTTTATCTCAGGTTGAGGTACAACAGACGCAGGCAAAAAACAAGTCCAGGGACAGGCAAGGGTTCGGCAACAGGATTGATAAGGTTTACAGTACCGGTAAGGAGCAGGCAGGAATCGGGAGTCAGGAACACGAAGCGGGGTCGAGACACAAACAGGTAGGACGGTGAAACGCTGGTAGGTACTGACTGACATAAGTACGACGATCTGGCGGAGAACTAAGGCGACAGGTGGTGGTTAAATGCAAGAAGTTGATTACTGATACAAAACAGGTGTGTGTAATGAGGACCGGGAGTGAAGCGGGAACTGCTGTGGTGTGACAAGAAACGGAAGTGCTTACAAAATAAAACCGGAAACTGGAATCAAAAACAGAAAAGTCCTTTCAAAATGAAACCAAGAACGAAAACCTGACAGTTGGTAACAATTTTAATGTACCTGTTTAAATATTGTTAATGATACTAATGAGATGTGCTCTAATAAGACATAAAACAAGTGTTTCTAATGTAAATCTCAAGAACATTTTTGGGTTTTCCGCTATTTACACCTCCTGTATGAAAGAAAGTGCGGGTACCTTGACTTTTCGTACTGTTAGTGATTTCAGCTATGTTTTTGTAAATAGGGACTTAATATGGTCTTTGCTACATTTAAGTTGGTATCAACTAGGGAACATTAGGACATATAGTGTAGTTACTGTACATAAAAAGAATATTAAAAGAAAAAGAATACAGTACCTGCTCTTCCAGCACTACCAGCACCAGCACCAATTCCTAAAAAAATTGTACATAAATGCTAAAACAATTCTAATGGCTGTAAAAGAACTTTGATAAGAAATTTGATAATAAAAAAAGAGCATAAACATGTTGTTGTGGTGCATATTATTTTCTCTGAGCAACATACAGTTGTGTTGCAAAACATCAATGTGAAATATTTTTATTTACCTTTTTTATTTTTTTATTTACAGTACCATAACGACATATTTTATTAAAAATATTTTAGTCCAGACAATTTTTAGCTAAATTTTGGCAAATGTTCTAGTTTAGAGAGAATCTACCAAACTGCTTTGGGAGCGTGAAGCCAATTTCAGCTTTTACTGGATGACAATAGGGCACAGATTTAGAACATACATACATAGGACGGTACACATTTGTTATGTTTCAAAATAAAACTCTATGAGCATTAAAGACATTTTAATTTAATTTTCCTCTCACAAGTGTGTCTCTATCAAGCCTGAAATACGTGAAGTCACAACATTGACTGCACAGTAAACCGGATGAAACAAACTAATAAACATACTGTAAGGATTTGCCATCACTTCCTGCTGTACCTGTTTGTCTGTCAGTGTTTTGGTGATGGCATTAGCCAGAGCTTTGGTGCTTAGTCCACCTTTAACCTCCAGGAAACTGATGCCGGCCTTTTCATCAATGTACACATCAACCTGGAAGGGAAATACTTAGAACCACTCATAAATCAATATGTAATGACCCCAACCCTCCCTGCATGACCACTACATGATGAGACCTACCTAGAAGTCGCTGACAGGCTGCATCGGCCGAGCATGGATTTGCAGTTCGTACTCTTTTATTGTTCATGTGTAAACCTACGTAAATATTTCACACACATTCTGAATTTACTGATGAAGGCATTCTTGGGAATCCGCACTTGGAATTCTACTTCCTTGGATTCGTTCATTCGATTGGCCACACGGCTTGTGATGACTGTTGTAGCGTAACGACTGGTCACTGTGGAGTTGATGTGAAAGCTGTAGATGTCTCAGTCATCCTAGGAAAATACAGGAGGGTAGTAAATAAAGAATACTGATCTTTTGCCTGACCACTGGCTGACCAAGATCATATCTTGATAGTCTCAAACCCCAGAAACATCTCATGAATCTGCTCTTAGAATTGTCCATGTGCTCATATAACATTTACATCTACTTTCTAGCTCCAGTCCTTTGTCCACATAATAGCCTATTATTTACAGGTGTGAGGTGAAATGTACCTGGAGGATATACGTATTTGTGGTCTCTAATCAACATTCCTCAGGCTGAAGGAACTACCTGAACATATGGTGAAACGTTTTAACTCTAGGAGTAAGAAGTCAATGACTCAACTCACCTGGATCACAGTGTTTGCACCAGCTATTTACTGTAGCTATTGATTATGTCTACTGAACTCTGCTCTTTGTCCCTAACAAGATTCACCAACAAATTCAACATCAGAATATGTTTTCACAATCAGACTAATGCACCTTCAAGCACAAAAACATGGTTTTGTCTTTTCAAAAGGTTACGACTGAAACTACATCCTGCAATGTGCTGCAAACAAAGGTTTTATTATACAGTACATGCAAAAAACTCACAAAGCTAATCTACATTAATCATCAATCATCATCATTAATCATTAATCATCAATCATTAACCATAGTTGTCCTTCTCCTGTAAAATACTGAAGTTACTGTAGTTACTCAGCTTTTATGAACTTACTTTATTTGGTAATGAGGTGACCAAAGTCAGAAACAGACCAAAGAGGGTGGTTTGTATCAGAGCTCTCCCCATGATGGCTCCTGTCAGAGTGCAACGGTGCCTCCTGTTTGTCTTGTATCAACCTCCTAACACACACACACACACACACACACACACACACACACACACACACACACACACACACACACACACACACACACACACACACACATCATCATTTACAGTACATCTTATGAAATACTGTACCAGTAGCTGCTGTGACAAAGAAAAAGGCAGTTGACTCAAATGTACGAACAAGATTAGTCCTTTTTTCAATATTGGAATTGTTCTCACACATGGTGGAACTGCAGCGCTAACCAGCAATCTTGCAAATAACTGCAGTACAGTAGTTCCCAATAAGTACAGTAAGTTCTGCCCAGATGATCAAAAATCACCTTTATTCAACTTTTCAATCCAACTTCCAATCTAAAACATCTAATACAAAATATTATTAATTCATTATGGAAAAAATATATAATTTATATATACAGTATATAATAATTTACATAATTTGTCTGTATACCACAATGTTTCTCTATATTTAAGTATACTGTAATATAATACATATTTATTGTCACTGAAAGACAACTTGTATGTTATTTGTGTTTGTGGATCCTTTTCATCCCCTTTTTGTCTGTTTGTGTTGAGCGCAGTCAAACTAGGAAAGAGATTTTCTTCCTGGATTGATAAAGTTTTTTTAAGTCTTAAGTTTTTTTTAATCTTGAACAACACTGATAAAACTATGATTCAAATTCGTCCTCTTTGGCAGAAAATCAACACTATCCAAAGTTCACAACTATTTACTCACAACTGGCATCTCATTGGTTCCCTGTCTTCTGTTTTTTTTTTTTTTTTTTTTTTTTGTTCTGTCCAGCAGTTTAGCAAGCAGCATATATTACGCTGAATGCCATATTGTGATGGACAGCTTTGCTTTAACAAGAAGAGTATATATAGAATATATATACTCTTCCTGATTTATGGTTTATTTAATGGTTTATTTAGCTAATCCAACATGTGTGTGATGTTGCTGTGTTGGTGGACAGGTTAGGTTTCTGCTTTAGGGTGTGTATGCGGGAGGGTGGGGGTGGGGGGGGGGGGGGGGGGGGGTGCAACCAGCTGCTGAAACAAAGCAAATCTGTTAAGTAAACAGTCGGAGCAAAAAAATAAATAAAAAAAAATAAATCAGAAGCAGGGATGTACCTTAGGCTAACACATTCATAACTAAACAATTTTTGTACTGTGGTTTACCTTGGAGATTAATACTAATACCAATAATAGTGCTAAGGTATGTGCACATACTAATACAAACATATACATACAATATACATACATATGTGCATTATTATACATATCCTATAGTACTTAATAAAAGTCATGACATACAACACCCCAAATTCCATATTCACACATTATTCATATTGGTAGTGATAAGTGTCAATAATACTTACAGTTGGATTTGGAAAGTGTCCCACTACAAGGTTAGTAAGGCTGTAGCTTAACATTATTCACCCAAAGGGTGAGGCAGACGTTGGTGCATGAACGATGCCACTTGTGGAAGCCAGGGTGATGTGAGGGGCTCGGCCACTACGCCCATCCAGCAAGCAGAGGAAGGAATCCCAGCAGCCAGGGAGCCCACACACCTTCAGTTCCAGGAGGGCAGGTGTTGCGACCCAAGCCGCCCACACAGAGCCCCCCAGGCAGAACTGAAGCAGCCACAGAGACAGCACCCGAGGCCAGAGCGGGCCACCGGGGGTCAACGCTGTCCACCCCATGAGAACCAGGGGCAAACACTCCCCCCGGCGGGAGGGTCGGCCTGAAAGAGTAGAGCCCGAGGACCCACGGTCCGTAGGGAGCCCGCCAGAAGATGCCCCCGTGCGCAGAGTGGGGCCCGCCCCCAGTCCACCACCCCCACACGAGCGGAGCGGGGCCTACCCCATCGGCCCGACCTCATCCCCTGGCGCCACCGCGGCCTGCAGCACAAGGCCAGCAATTGGTGGGGTCAGCAGAAAAGAGACCACCCAGGCAGACGATCATCGTACCGCGGGCGAAAAACCGGACCCCCCACACTTCAACCGCACCACACGCATACCAACTCACACAAACACAGACGCATACACCCACCACATGTGCAACACACATCTTCACATCACCACATACAAACACCATAGACTCTCTCACAACAAACTAGTCAATCATACGTGAACCAATGCACTCTCAGATACATTCTCGCACCCACACCATTCGCTTGGTCACATACGTGGGGAGGGTAGGTCTCCGGCCTGCCGTCCATGTGGCCCCAGGCAGGGACCGCAGCTCCTCCCGAGCCCCGACCAACCCCCCCAACCCGGGGGAGGCAGAGGGCAGCAGAAAAAGGTACCCCAGAACCCTGCAACCCAGCTTGGACGTGAGTGTGTGGAACTAAAGTGCACTGAAGGTGGGTGACACCTCCAGGAGCACAACCGCTGGCTGACGGTGTGTCCCCCGGACAGTGCCCCCCCTCGCCCTAAATGTCTTTTTGCAGTTAAAACAGGGTGGTGATCTCTCCACCAGGGCCAGTGGCCGAGGCCACAACTGGCCTCAGCCCCAGGCCCCAGTGAAGGAGCCCACCTCCGGCCCTACATGTATGTGTATGTGGCTGAGTATGAGGAACTTTGGGAGATACCCAATTCTCCGAGGGGTCCAGCAGACAGAGCCATCAATGGGAAGGCTCCGTCTACTGGCCCCCCCGGAAGGAGCCCCCAGATTCCTGGACAAGTGTGTATGACTAATGCAATTAGAACTGCAGAGCATCCCACTTGGAAGGGACGGAACCACTTCCCAGTAGCCCCGGTCCCTCAATCAGCAGGACGCCCCTTGCAGACCTAAGTGAATGAATGCGGAAAAATGTAGTTGGGAAGCAGAGCACCAGGGTCCGCAGAGCCAGGTTCCCGACTGGCTCTGCTACCTATCCCACTACCCCCCACAACCCCCAGCCAGGAAGGGACAGCCGAGACCCAGGGACCGCAGTACTACTGCCCAGGCGCCACACGCAGCACAGCCAGAGCCATCCTCACCCTTCTTTCACACTTACCGATTCTCTCGCTCAAGTATGCCTATGCTCGCCCCGTGTAGTGTGACACTCAAACCCACACACATACTCTGCGGTTGTGCATTGAGGGCCAGCCTCCGCCCAGGGCCCAATGAAGGTTCTAGCCTGAGTAGTCTGCCAACCCCCCCAGCAACAGGCCCGAGCAGTTACCAGAGGGCGTCGGACCGCTAGGGCAGGCAGCGCCCCACCCGAGCAGGGGCAGCGCCCCAGGGAAGAGACACCCCTCTGGGCACAGGCAGGCACCCCCAGAGGGAGTCCCCCGGACGCAGGTCACCCAGGTCTCCACCCCCAGATCTGCCCCCGCACACCGGCAGGGAGGCCCGCCTCCGGCTCCCCGGAGACAGGCACACGCCAACCCTCAAAACGGTCCCACTCCGGCACAGGGCCGCCGGTCTCAGTAGAGGCCGCCGGTCTCAGTAGTCTCAGTACTGTCTTCTGGGGTTGAGCGTCCCGGTGTCATTCCACTCCCACATCAACAATAGTCATTTATCCCGTACCACCACCCACACACTATTTTGATAAACATAAATAAGGCTACAATATGCAGTGACTGGAAGCCAATCATTTTTACATCTTATGAAATACTGTACCAATAGATGCTGTGGCAACGGGATATGCAGGAATGTAAGTTGACTCAAATGTACAAACAGCATTTGTCCTTTTTTCAATATTGGAATTGTTCCCACACATTCTGGATCTGCAGCTCTAATCAGCAATGTTGCAAATAACTGCATTAGTTCCCAATAAGTACGGCAAGTTCTGCCCAGATCATCCAAAATCACCTCTATTCACCTTTTCCAGATTCTGTCACCACAGTCATGATCTCCAGTTTCCCAGAACAGGCCTTTGTTGACATTTCTTGTTTCACATATACAGAATATATACTGTACTTTGATATAACTTAAAGGTAACAAATTCTTTAAGTCACTCTATAAGCTCCAGCCTTTACACCCCACCCAGCAGCATCTCATGTACAAGCCATCAATAAGCACAGGAGCAGGTTTGGCCGGTCTTCAGGTCCAGATTCTGTCACCTCAGTCATGATCTCCAGTTTCCCAGAACAGGCCTTTGTTGACATTTCTTGTTTTACATATACAGAATATATACTGTACTTTGATATAACTCAAAGGTAACAAATTCGTTAATTTAAGATTAAATATTATTCCAAATAAATGTAGAGACTGACACATCCTATGCATCTAAGATGAATATTAAGTTTCAGACAAGCAAAGGTTTGAAATATGTTTTATTGATTTGCAATTTTCATCTATAGTGAATTAATTATTTTTCTTTATTTTATATTTCTGGTGATTAAACAATGAAATCATCCAGGCGTCTCTGCAGAGCAGATTCAGCAGACATGAACCAGCAGTCCAGTGTTGGGGCAGCAGAAATAGTGTAGTCAACAGCACTGGATCTGCAAAGGAACCACAGACATGGTCATGTTTGTGTAGAAGGAGGTTCTTTATGCTAATGTTAACTTTTAAATAGCTTTTCATTCTGTGGTCCAATACTAAAGGGTATGAGACCAAACTGTACCTGGTGACACCAATCTCCTGATCTCTGATCTTCAGCTTTGTGGAGGAACTTTGCTGCACCTCCTCATAAACTGCTGGCTTTAGAACTGGACACATAATATAAGAGGAAAAGTAGAGAATACTTCAATGATTGTTCAAACCTCATATGGATGCAAACATTGACTCATTTTCTGATTCATTCAAACAAACCTAAAATCCCATCAATGCTGTTGTCTGACGGTTTCTGTCTTAAAACCGGCCAGAGGAACTTGTTACCATCCACCTCATGAATAAAGACGACCATGCGAGTGTCTCCAATGGCAACATCAAATTCCTTGTCTCGTCCGATAGCAGTTATGCTAAAGAAAAAAATACAAAGCGTGTTTTATAGCATGTTTGTCTCTCAGACATTTCCAGACGTCACATCAAACTACTGAGAAAGCAGGTGGTTGTAGACTTAAAGTGAGTGAAGTTGGTGCTTTTCCACAGTATATCTACTACCACTACAGGTATTCTTTATTCTACTCACTCAGTTGAGACAAGGTTCTGTCCAGTGTAATGCATAACTCCTTGAACCTGTTGCTTAATGAGGCCATCAGGGCACAGCTCAACAACCTGGCTATTCTTAAAGTGGATGACAATTAGTTTGAATCCTGTATTTGGTGGTGAATCCAGGAGACCAATCACAGACAGCTCTGGTGCAAATGAAAACAGATGTTCATCAGCAGCACACTTAAAACCGGGGGAATGATATGACAATATGATACGAACAAAATTTTCCAAATTCTTTCCTTTTCCTTTTTTGTATTTTCTTGTATGTATTTCTTGCATTATCTGGGATATAGAATGGGTAAAATAACGTTACTGACCCTCACTGGGATGGTGAAGTAGTTTAAGGCGAGTGTCTCCAGGGACGTCAAAGCAGAGTGGAAGAGATTGATTCTCAGTTTTAATCAAAAACCTGTGCAAAACAGGAACTAGAGACACAGAGTAGATTAAAACCTTTGTACAGAATGAACTTGTTTGATGAGGACCAACACTGGCTTCCCTCCAATACGTAATTACACATACTTTAAATGCAGTGAAGAAAAGTTTGCTGCAAAAATGAAATGATCACAATCAAAACGGAAAAAAAAAATCAGAAAAATCACAATTGCCTCAAACCTTAAACAATGGATCTTTAGTTTTTAGTAAATGCACACCTTTTACCCACACCAGCAAAAAACAGTCAAATAATAAATAAACTACTAAATGTGGGTGTCAGGATGAGCAAATCTAAAGCAATTGAACATGTGAACCCTGTAACCCTTATAGTTTAATTTGTATAGACATTCATAGTCTAGTGTATGAACGCACACACACACACACACACACACACACACACACACACACACACACACACACACACACACACACACACACACACAAAGTTGTATGTATGAAATACTGTACCAGTAGCTACTGTGCCATGGGGAGAAGCAGGACTAGCAGTAATATCTGTATAGGGAGAAATTAGAATGGCAGTTCCTTAAATGTACGACAAAGTACTGAATGTATCTACTACTACTATTTTAATCCTCCCTTTTAACAGTGAAACTAAACTAGAATTAGTTGATGTGGATGTCAGGATGAATAAATCCAAAGCTAATGAACATGCGCATTTGTCAATGCATGTTGCAGAAAGATCAATTTTCTTTCTAATTCACTGGAAGGTGGATACTAAGAGATATGTTGATGATATGCTTGAAGATGGTCATTATATTTAGTTAAAAATTTTCACTCACTCATTCTGACAGTGTACTGTAAAAGTTACCGTACGATGTGAGTATCAAATCAATAATTCTGTATATTGTTTAAAAAGATTTGACAGCACTTTCATTCATATCCTCCTAAGGGTCACGTAGTGCTGGAGTTCTTCTCATTTGTCATTTGAGTGGTTTTTTTTTCCTACTGTACTTGTTTTCAAAGCAGGTCCCTGAGAGACACTGGGAAAGGCCCCTGTGACCCTTATTTAAAGAAATTGATGAAGTCATGGCTGCTAAATTCTAATTGCATATGTGCTAAAAATATTCTTATGTACTATACAACCTGAAGATGAATATACTCTCATTTCACCGTCAATCCAGTCTGTAGGAAAAAACAAAACAAAATGAAAAGGCATTGTATGAATAAAGCAGAACTTCAAGGGATACTGGAGCAGTACAGCATTGAGCTAAGTGTGGTTTCTCGTTTCAAACACTGGAGTAAGTCTTGGAAGCCTTAGTATAGCCACATATTAGACAGATACTGTACAGAAAGTGTACTAGAAAAAAAACAACTAAATGGAAGAAAGTCTGAGATGAAAATTGAAAACATTTCTAACATCGTTGTAATAAGTCATTAGCTTTTATTTTTTAACGTACCGTATGTGATCTTATGAACTGTGAAATGAAAAAGAAAAGAAAACAAATAGGAAGGCAGTTGCTGTGTAGACATCAACATAAAACATTCAAAAGTACTGGGTATCAATTTTCAGATATCTTACATCTAAACTGTACTATAAAGTACTCCTTACACATTATTCTGAAATAAACACAAGCTTTTATATATAAATGTTAATGTTGACCTAATAGTCCTTTCATTTATAAAATTTAATTTCATTTTACTGTACAACCTGGTCCAGCAGAGTATCTGTAGATGTCTGTGAGATAAAACAAAGCAAACAAACAGCTCTTATATGAATTAACCAAATCTTCAAGGGATACAGGAGCAGTACAGCATTTAGTTAAGTGTGGTTTCTTGTTTCAAACACTGGAGTAATTAATGGAAACCTTAGTGTAGCCACATAAGACGTAAGAAAACAAGTGAAAAAAATGTAAACATAGTTGTAATCAGTCATTAGGTTTTGTTGTTTGTCTTTCGTCTACAAGGACACAAAAGGTGGGAATATAAAGTAATTACACGTTTAAATATACATCCATCCACCTTCTAGCACTTATTCCCATGCAGGGTCACAGGTGGTGCTGGAGCCTATCCCAGCTGTCTTTGGGCGAGAGGCAGGCTACATTGAGTGAATGTGTTTGATCCAGATGCAACACTTTCATGTAGCTATTTCTTATTGAACGGTGGACCCCAAACAATGGTCTGACTAAATCAACTGGTCTTCAACAATTCTCAACACAAATTCAAAGTGCCAGAAAACACTTGTTGCAGCTCTGCTGTGTAATGGCTGAAGGCACTAGACATGGCATAGTCAATGATGTGACATGAGAGACTTACCCAAGTCACCGTAATCTTCGTAGTGAGCGCGGGCTGAAACATGAACAAACATTACAGTAGACACTGACTCATAATGATAATTAAAAACAACAACAAAACAATAACAGTTTGTTTTGCTTCAGTAATAAACCAATATAGTGATGCATCTTTCCTGTTAAAAGCAAAACACAGGAAAGATAAACTTTTTAGCTTTTGAAATTCTCTTTTTTTTAGAGGAAAGCAATGCAATACCTCGATTCTTCTGCTTCTTGCCTGTTAAAAAAAAACAGATGAAGATAAACTTTTTAGATTTTATATTCTCTTAACGTTTCTCACATTTGCACTGCTGCAGGTTTTTCACCTTCTTTGGGTTTATGCAGCACATCAGAGTTTTCTCCCTGTGCAGGTATCTTGACTAAAGTATTTGTACTGATGTTACTGTTAATGATTTCAGTTATATTCTTGTAAATAGGGACTTACAGTATTATGGTCTTTGCTAAACATTTAAGATGGTACAGTATCAACCAGGAAACATTAGGACATATGGTGTACCTTGATACTGTATCTGTCAATAAAAATAGTTACTGTATATAAAAAGAGTATTAAAAGAAAAAATACGGTACCTCTTCTTCCGTCACTACCAGCACGAGCACTACTTCCTAAAAAAAGAATACTGTACGTAAATTCTAAAACATTTCTAAAGGCTGTAAAATCTAGTGTTCTTTACATTTAATAAGAAATTTAATAAAAAAAAAGCATAAACATGTAGTGCATATCATTTTCTCTGAGCTACATACAGTTGTGTTGCAAAAAATCTATTAATATTAATATTATTTTTTGTTTTTTTATTTACAGTACCATAATGTTACATTTTCTTAAAAATATTTTAGTCCAAACAGTTATTAGTAAAATTTTTGGCAAATGTTCTAGTTTAGAGAGAGTCTACCAAACTGCTTTAGGAGCACGAAGCCAATTTCAGCTTTTACTGGATGACAATAGGATACACATTTAGGACATGTACTGTACACATTTGTTCTGTTTTAAAATGAAACTATATGAGCATTAACGACAGTTTAATTTAATTTTCCTCTCACAAGTGTATCTTTATCAAACCTGAATTACGTGAAGTTGCAACTGTAAAACAGAAAAAAATATTAACAATGAATTAGAACAAAGTTTGACTTTACTGTCTTGTAGTCTAATTGTAATAAGCTGTGCATCTTCAAGTGATTAATGGACTTTCAGTTTGCAATACTGTACTTGTGCATACATTTATATATAAAATACATATAACATACATAATAAATCATTTTATATTATCATGTTAGAGCAGAGCAATGCAATACCTGGATTAGGCTGCATCTGGCCTATAAAAAGAAAACACATGAACATTAACTTTTTAGAGCATGAAGTCAATTTCAGCTTTTACTGTGACAGTAGGGTTCACCTTTAGGACATGTACTGTATACATTTGTTCTGTTTCAAAATGAAATTATATGAGCATCAAAGAAAGTTTACTTATCAAACCTGAAATACGTGAAGTCGCAACTGTAAAATAAAAAAATAACACTATATTAAGACAAAGTTTGAATTTACTGTCTTGTAGTCTAATTGTAAATAAACTGCTCGCAAATTAAAACTTTTTTCACATGTAGATCTTTAAGTGATAAATGGACTTTCAGTTTGTAATAATTATCAATACATTTATATATAAAATACATCATTTTATATAAATGATGTTTGAGCAGAGCAATGTAATACCTGGATTAGGCTGCACCTGGCCTGTTAAAAGAAAACAGATGAAGATAAACTTTTTAGATTTTGTATTCTCTTAATATTTCTCACATTTGCACTGCTGCAGGTTTTTCACCTTCTTTGGGTTTATGCAGCACATCAGAGTTGTCTCCCTCAGGCTTGGTGACCACCATAGATGTGAGTGAGGTCACAAAGCTGTACTTCAGTGACAGCTTCAAGGCCTTTTCCCTCATTCGATCCTTCTCAGGCCCAGACAACTGCAGCCTAAGTTATGATTATTAATATTAACATGCAACAATATGAACATTTTTTAAGACACTGCAATACAAAACTATCAGCTAAAACTTTAAATGATAAATATTATATTTTCTTATAATTTTAGATCTGACAAATGAATATTTTATTTTCTTAAAATTTTATAATAACAAATGAGGATTGCAGCTTTTAATAATTCATTGATTACAGACAACAGAAGAAAATGGCCAACACCACACTCACGCCTTGTCCAGGAGTTGTTTGACTGTGAGGTAGGCCCAAACCCTCTGAAGGCGGCTGTCAGGCACTGAGTCAGTCGATTCCACAGTGGGATTAGTGTCAGAAAACCTCACACTGCCTGTTCCCTGTTGTGGCCCACAGTCATGTCATTAAAGCTGTTTCACATTATTACACACAGTGTGCAGCTTAAATGAATTCTTACTGAAATTGCTATAACTTCTGGAGTGAAGGTCTCGATGTCATTGTCAGTGATCTGACCAGCCACCACAATCTCAGAGCCATTATAATACTGTGTGAAGTGAGTCTGGGTCAGATTGGTGCCTCCTGTGTACATCATGGTTACATTGGTCAACAGAGGAGTGGCCACCTCTTCATAGAAACCCTGTGAATGGACAGTGCAGGAATCTTGATTCTCGCCACGTCCAACAGTCCTCAGTAATAATAACATGAAGGAGCCAAGTCTTTCTAAATACCTTCAGCTGTAAGTCAGCATCAGAGTCCTCATAGATCCGTCGTGCTACACCGTTGTTCTGCAGTGACATCTTCTCAAGGAATTCAAAATTGACGCGAAAACCAAAACCAAGACAGTAGAGAGGAAACTTGCCTGCCATGGCCTTTCGAACATTAGACTGTATGGTTTTAAGGTTTCTCTCCCCTGTAGTTACAAAAGACGTTTATTTAAACAATCACCAGAAAAAGACAGTGAACAAATGTCACATCATGTCACAAAGTAGATTTTGGTGGGTTAAAACTCATTGTTAAGTTTTGAATGAAAGGGGGTTTTGTTTCATTTATTAATTTCAAAACACCACAATCAAAAAAAAAAAAAACAATGAAATACATGTAAATAAGTTATTTATGGTCTCATTAGAGCATATTATTCGTGCATGTGTGTATTTAGTCCTAACCTGAGGTTGGGTCTCCATCAGTCAGAAGTATAAGGATCGATGCTGAACCTTCTCTGGGATGTGCCTTCAGAATACGAGCTCCTTCCAGCACTGCTGCATTAATATCAGTGGCTACAATGAAGTAAAAACACATTTAGTCTTTGCTGTTCTGCTTGTTAACATGATACTAAATATATATTTACTGTATTAAAACACACTCACATCCACTGGCTGGAATATTTTGTGCAAAAGTCTTGGCACTGTTCACGTTTGTCTTGGTGGCCTGAACAAGTTCTCTCTTCCAGTGAAAAATGTCACCATCAAAAGTGATGAGACCGAAAAAGTCATCTTCATTCAAATCGTTCAAAATATGGATTAATGCTTTCCTGGTCTGAGAAAAGAAGAATCACTCACACGTCAGGGCTTCAACTCGGGTTTAAAAACCCATAGTTGTTTCTTCATGTGCTTAACAAAATTCATTGCAACCGTCTGTCATGATCAGTGTCTTTGTCTCTAGTTGTTCCCTGTTTTCACGTCATGTCCTCCTTGTCTTATTTTGGTTCCAGGTTCCAGTTCCGGTTTTATTTTGGTAGCACTCCCAGTTTCTGTTTCCGTTCTTGCTTTACTTCCTGTTATCAGTTCTGTTCTCCCTAGTTCATTACCCACACCTGTCGGTAATCAGTTAATCAAATCACTGTATTTAACCACCACCTGTGTCCTTAGTTCGCGGCCAGATTGTCGCATTCTAGTTCCCTGAGTGTTCGTGTTTGATGAGTTGAGTTCCCTGAGTGTTCGTGTTTCCCGTGTCCTGTTCCTGCCCGTATCATGTATCCTGCCCGACCTTGGATTACCTACTTACCGTGAGTTTTTGCCTGTTCCCTGTCTGTACTTTCGCCGAGCCTTTTCTGTGTATGACCTGGACCGTCTGACCGTGCCTTTGAGAATAAACCCTTTTGTGGATTATAATATCGCCTCCGTGCTGTGCATGTGGGTTCGCCGCCTGCCCGCCCGAGTTCCTGACAGAACAATCTGGCACAACTTGGACCCAGCCAGCACTTAGCCTCCGGTCAGGTCAGTGACTGTTTTTCCTTGTTTTTTTTACGGCGAATATAACTCTCCCGCGGAAGTATGGAGTTTACCTGCGCCGAGCTACCCAGCGACCTACATAAGTATTTCGAGATCCTTGCGGAGGATTACCGACGGGCTAGTAACTCGGAGGATCAGCGCAGCGCCGTAGAGGTGGCAATAGTGACGCTGGAGGACGATGACACCGCGTTAGATCACCCCAGCGTTCATCGCCTCTACGAGCGACTATGCGCGAAGTTTGATGAATTAAGCGACACGCTCTGTACCACGCCAGCGCCAGTCGCACCGCCTATGGTTTCGGTTTCCTCCTCCCCGCCCCGTCGGATCGTCGTGCCTACACCAACCTGCCCAGCTCCATGGTTATTTCCCTGGGAGGATTTCCTGCTCTCACGCGGCCCTCAGTCTCCCGTTCCGCCGCGCGCTGCTCAGCCTCCAAGTCAGCCGCGCGCTGCTCAGCCTCCAAGTCAGCCGCGCGCTGCTCAGTCTCCAGTTCAGCCGCGCGCTGCTCAGCCTCCAAGTCAGCCGCGCGCTGCTCAGCCTCCAAGTCAGCCGCGCGCTGCTCAGCCTCCAAGTCAGCCGCGCGCTGCTCAGCCTCCAAGTCAGCCGCGCGCTGCTCAGCCTCCAAGTCAGCCGCGCGCTGCTCAGCCTCCAAGTCAGCCGCGCGCTGCTCAGCCTCCAAGTCAGCCGCGCGCTGCTCAGCCTCCAAGTCAGCCGCGCGCTGCTCAGCCTCCAAGTCAGCCGCGCGCTGCTCAGTTTCCAAGTCAGCCGCGCGCTGCTCAGTTTCCAAGTCAGCCGCGCGCTGCTCAGTTTCCAAGTCAGCCGCGCGCTGCTCAGTTTCCAAGTCAGCCGCGCGCTGCTCAGTTTCCAAGTCAGCCGCGCGCTGCTCAGTTTCCAAGTCAGCCGCGCGCTGCTCAGTTTCCAAGTCAGCCGCGCGCTGCTCAGTTTCCAAGTCAGCCGCGCGCTGCTCAGTTTCCAAGTCAGCCGCGCGCTGCCCAGACCCCAGTTCAGCCGCGCGCTGCCCAGGCCCCAGTTCAGCCGCGCGTTGCCCAGGCCCCAGTTAAACCGTGTGTTACTCATGCCCCGGTGCAGCCCTGTCGTCTCCAGGCCCCAGCCCAGTCGAACCTAGTCCAGACCCCAGATCAGCCGTGTGTTGCCCAGACCCCAGATCAGCCGTGTGTTGCCCAGACCCCTGATCAGCCGTGTGTTGCCCAGACCCCTGATCAGCCGTGTGTTGCCCAGACCCCAGATCAGTCGTGTGTTGCCCTGACCCCAGTTCCGTCCTTGTCCCCGTCAGAGGGCGCTGTCCGTCTGACGACTGTTAACCCCACCCAATCAGGCCCGACGTCTCCCCCGTCGAGCTCGGCAGCTGTAAGCTGTCATGCCAGCTCCGGAGGGGACGCCGCTCCAGTCCCTGTCGGCCATGTTGCGGCCGTTCCAGTCCCTGTCGGCCATGTTGCGGTCGTTCTAGTTCCTGTCGGCTCCTCAGAGGAGGACGCCGTTCCTGTTCCCGTCGGCCATATTGAGGCCGTTCTAGTTCCAGTTCCTGTCGGCTCCTCAGAGGAGGACGCCGTTCTAGTCCCTGTCGGCCATATTGAGGCCGTTCTAGTTCCAGTTCCTGTCGGCTCCTCAGAGGAGGACGCCGTTCTAGTTCCTGTCGGCCAAGCAGAGGCCGTTCCAGTTCCTGTCGGCCATGTTGAGGTCGTTCCAGTTCCTGTCGGCCATGTTGCGGTCGTTCCAGTTCCTGTCGGCCATGTTGAGGTCGTTCCAGTTCCTGTCGGCCATGTTGAGGTCGTTCCAGTTCTTGTCGGCCATGTTGAGGTCGTTCCAGTTCCTGTTCCTGTCGGCCATGTTGAGGTCGTTCCAGTTCCTGTCCCTGTCGACCAAGTTGAGGTCGTTCCAGTTCCTGTTCCTGTCGGCCATGTTGAGGTCGTTCCAGTTCCTGTCCCTGTCGGCCATGTTGAGGTCGTTCCAGTTCCTGTCCCTGTCGACCAAGTTGAGGTCGTTCCAGTTCCTGTCCCTGTCGACCAAGTTGAGGTCGTTCCAGTTCCTGTCCCTGTCGACCAAGTTGAGGTCGTTCCAGCTCCTGTCCCTGTCGACCAAGTAGAGGGCGTTCCCGTAGGCCAAGTAGAGGGCGTTCCCGTAGGCCAAGTAGAGGGCGTTCCCGTAGGCCAAGTAGAGGGCGTTCCCGTAGGCCAAGTAGAGGGCGTTCCCGTAGGCCAAGTAGAGGTCACCCCTGTCTCTGACCCCGTTCCTGTCGGCCCTGTAGCGGTCGTTCCATTCCCCGTTCCCGTCGGCCCTGTAGCGGTCGTTCCAGTCCCCGTCACCCTTGGAGCCGCAGCGCCCGCCGGCCTCCAGGAGGAGGCAGCACCTGCAGTTCCTGCGCACCTCCAGGAGGAGGTCGCGCCAGTCGCAGTTCCTGCGCACCTCCAGGAGGAGGTCGCGCTAGCCGCAGTTCCTGCGCACCTCCAGGAGGAGGTCGCGCTAGCCGCAGTTCCTGCGCACCTCCAGGAGGAGGTCGCGCTAGCCGCAGTTCCTGCGCACCTCCAGGAGGAGGTCGCGCTAGTCGCAGTTCCTGCGCACCTCCAGGAGGAGTCGCGCAGGAGTCCTGCGCACCTCCAGGAGGAGGGTCGCGCCAGCCGCAGTTCCTGCGCACCTCCAGGAGGAGGTTGCGCCAGCCGCAGTTCCTGCGCAACCTCCAGGAGGAGGTTGCGCCAGCCGCAGTTCCTGCGCACCTCCAGGAGGAGGTTGCGCCAGCCGCAGTTCCTGCGCACCTCCAGGAGGAGGTTTGCGCCAGCCGCAGTTCCTGCGCACCCTCCAGGAGGAGGTTGCGCCAGCCGCAGTTCCTGCGCACCTCCAGGAGGAGGTTGCGCCAGCCGCAGTTCCTGCGCACCTCCAGGAGGAGGTTGCGCCAGCCGCAGTTCCTGCGCACCTCCAGGAGGAGGTTGCGCCAGCCGCAGTTCCTGCGCACCTCCAGGAGGAGGTTGCGCCAGCCGCAGTTCCTGCGCACCTCCAGGAGGGGGTCGCGCCAGCCGCAGTCCCGGCGGACCCCCAGGAGGGGGTCGCGCCCGCCGCAGTCCCGGCGGACCCCCAGGAGGGGGTCGCGCCGCCGCAGTCCCGGCGGACCCCCAGGAGGGGGTCGCGCCCGCCGCAGTCCCGGCGGACCCCCAGGAGGGGGTCGCGCCCGCCGCAGTCCCGGCGGACCCCCAGGAGGGGGTCGCGCCCGTCGCAGTTCCTGCCGACCCCCAGGAGGGGGTCGCTCCCGCCGCAGTTCCTGCCGACCTCCAGGAGGGGGTCGCTCCCGCCGTAGTTCCTGCCGACCTCCAGGAGGGGGTCGCGCCCGCCGTAGTTCCTGCCGACCTCCAGGAGGGGGTCGCTCCCGCCGTAGTTCCTGCCGCACCTGCATCGGTTCCTGGCGGTCCGGCTCCGGCCGCACCTGCATCGGTTCCTGGCGGTCCGGCTCCGGCCGCAGCTGCATCGGTTCCTGGCGGCCCGGCTCCGGCCGCATCTGCATCGGTCCCTGGCGGTCCGGCTCCGGCCGCATCTGCTTCGGTTCCTGCCTCTCGTCGCGGTGGTCCAAGGAGGACGCCGCTGGTTCCTGCCTCGTCTCTGCCTTTGCTGCCGGACTGGTGGCCTCGCCCTCGGCGCATCCTGCTGCTGGGATGGCGCTGCCTCCTGCGGCGCCGTCCGCCTCGACTCCTCAACCGCCTGGATCAGCGTCCGCCTGGAGGACGCTGCCATGCGGGGTGGTCCCCGGGGACATCGGCCCAGCTCAAGGGCACTAGGAGTGCCACTCTGGCTCAGCGGCGGCTGAGAAGGGTCTCGCCACGCCATCACCCTCCGTGAGGGAATCCCTGAACTTCATGTTTTCTTGGTCATGGACTTTTGTAGTGTTTGTGGACTCTTGTTTTGGCCCTCCTCCGGTCCTCCCTCCACCCACCCTGCTCATGTACCTTGAGGGGTAGGGATTCGGTCCCTCCGCCTGGGACCACCCTCCGCCCGCCCTGGTTTGGGGGGGGAGGCTTCCGTAGGCGCCGTGGAAGGCGCCATAGGGGGGGGGGTACTGTCATGATCAGTGTCTTTGTCTCTAGTTGTTCCCTGTTTTCACGTCATGTCCTCCTTGTCTTATTTTGGTTCCAGGTTCCAGTTCCGGTTTTATTTTGGTAGCACTCCCAGTTTCTGTTTCCGTTCTTGCTTTACTTCCTGTTATCAGTTCTGTTCTCCCTAGTTCATTACCCACACCTGTCGGTAATCAGTTAATCAAATCACTGTATTTAACCACCACCTGTGTCCTTAGTTCGCGGCCAGATTGTCGCATTCTAGTTCCCTGAGTGTTCGTGTTTCCCGTGTCCTGTTCCTGCCCGTATCATGTATCCTGCCCGACCTTGGATTACCTACTTACCGTGAGTTTTTGCCTGTTCCCTGTCTGTACTTTCGCCGAGCCTTTTCTGTGTATGACCTGGACCGTCTGACCGTGCCTTTGAGAATAAACCCTTTTGTGGATTATAATATCGCCTCCGTGCTGTGCATGTGGGTTCGCCGCCTGCCCGCCCGAGTTCCTGACACCGTCTCATTGAGCTAAAATTCCTGCTGCGCATCAGTGACAGTATGTAACAAACTGTACCTGTTGTATTTTTCTGCCGCCCATGGAGCCACTTTGATCAATAACAAAGACAACATTCTTTGGTATCCGTGGAAGACTGGACGGAGCAAAGTGGTGGACAAAGTATCCACCTGATGCCTTAAAAAAATTAATATTTGTTGAAAAGGTTTGTTAATAAAGAAGTAGTTAGTTAGTAGTTAGTTTCCTTAGATACTTTATATTCTGTATTGTTGGTTTTCATGTAATAAACAGAAAACCACTTTATGTACCTTAATGTCACCAACTGAAATGTCCCTGTTGACATCATAAACAATAACCAGATCTCCATTCATACCCTGCTCTCCACAGCTGTCACATGTCTTCTGTTGGCTTTCAGTTGGGTAGAAGTACACCCACGCCTACAGACAAGAGGATGCCAGAAAACAGCATGAACTGAAAGGGACAAACTGAAGCTTGGACCTGGAGGCTGTTTCATCTCTGTTATGATATTGTAGCGGCCCAGGGGGGTTATTCCCACCCTGAGTCGCTAAGGCCTGTAAGAAAAATAACAGTTTTTGTGTTTGTAGAGTTATAGTTCAAGTGATGTCACGCAACAGTAAAAGTACAGTACATCATGATTTAACAAAATGATGCATTGACTGCACAGTAAACTGGATGAAACAAACTAATAAACATACTGTAAGGATTTGCCATCACTTCCTGCTGTACCTGTTTGTCTGTCAGTGTTTTGGTGATGGCATTAGCCAGAGCTTTGGTGCTTAGTCCACCTTTAACCTCCAGGAAACTGATGCCGGCCTTTTCATCAATGTACACATCAACCTGGAAGGAAAATACTTAGAACCACTCATGAATCAATATGTGATGACCCCAACCCTCCCTGCATGACCACTACATGATGAGACCTACCTTGAAGTCGCTGACAGGCTGCATCGGCCGAGCATGGATTTGCAGTTCGTACTTGCCGTGTCTGCGTTTCAGCAGTTCCTCATACGTGAGTTCAAAGGTCACTTTTTTGTGAGCAGCCACAGTCACTGACGTCTTAAATTCCTCCAGGGTCCTCCCTACAGAGCTGCAATACAGAGCACCATCACAGCACTGGAGCACAGGTTCTCACCCTCTTCTTTAGATTGTGCTACTGCATGTTACACCGAGGCCCCACTGTGAGAGGTTCAAGTAACAGACAGGACCTGTAGGCAGTAAAGTGGCCCATGTACCTGACGAGCCCAGCGCTTTGCCCACGGGATACAGCTGCAGTGTACTGCTGCTGAGCCTGTTCCTTGGTTTTCACAACACCATCGTACACCTGGCCGTCCATAAACCTGAAGAAATGATGGTGAACAACAGTCCTGACTGTCCTCTGATTTGTTACTCTTTTATTGTTCATGTGTAAACCTAAGTAAATATTTCACACACATTCTGAATTTACTGATGAAGGCATTCTTGGGAATCCGCACTTGGAATTCTACTTCCTTGGATTCGTTCATTCGATTGGCCACGCGGCTTGTGATGACTGTTGTAGCGTAACGACTGGTCACTGTGGAGTTGATGTGAAAGCTGTAGATGTCCCAGTCATCCTAGGAAAATACAGGAGGGTAGTAAATAAAAAATACTGATCTTTTGCCTGACCACTGGCTGACCAAGATCATATCTTGACAGTCTCAAACCCCAGAAACATCTCATGAATCTGCTCTTAGAATTGTCAATACTGATCTTTTGACCAAGATCATATGTTCATAGAATTCCAACCCCAGAAAGAACTGGTAGTTTATTTTTCCCATTGCTTTGTGCATGTGCTTAAATACCATTTACATCTACTCTAGGCACAGTCCTTTGTCCACCAAAGGGACTAACCTTTACAGGAGTAAAGTGAAGTGTAGCTGGGTGATAACTGTGTGGTCTCTAACCAACATCCCTCAGGCTGAAGAAGCTACCTGAACATATGGTAAAACGTTTTAACTCTAGGAGTAAGAAGTCAATGACTCAACTCACCTGGATCACAGTGTTTGCACCAGCTATTTACTGTAGTTATTGATTATGTCTACTAAATTCTGCTCTTTGTCCCTAACAAGATTCACCAACAACTTCAACATCAGATTATGTTTTCACAATCAGACTAATGCACCTTCAACCACAAAAACATGGTTTTGTCTTTTCAAAAGGTTACGACTGAAACTACATCCTGCAATGTGCTGCAAACAAAGGTTTTATTATACATGCAAAAAAACTGAACTGCTTTGTTATATATTATCACAAAGCTAATCTACATTATTCTAACCATAGTTGTCCTTCTCCTCTAAAATACTGAAGTTACTGTAGTTACTCAGCTTTTATGAACTTACTTTATTTGGTAATGAGGTGACCAAAGTCAGCAACAGACCAAAGAGGGTGGTTTGCATCAGAGCTCTCCCCATGATGGCTCCTGTCAGAGTGCAACCGTGCCTCCAGTTTGTCTTGTATTAACTTCCACCCACTCAACCACCCACCCACCCACACAACTATTACCTCACAACTGGCATCCCATTGGTTTCCTGTCTCCTGGGGTTAAGAGTCCCGGTGTCACTCTACTCCCACATCAACAATAATCATTTATCCTGTACCGCCTCCATCTTTTTACCAGCCTTATTACCTCCACATCCCCCCCCACAAATCACTCCATAAGCTCCAGCCTTTTCAACCCATCCAGCATCATTTCTGCCAGCACCTGGATGATTCTCCAAACTACTGTACTCATGTACATAACCTCACAAGCCATCAGTAAGCACAGGAGCAGGTTTGGACGGTCCTCCTTTGTTTTCTACTCAGGTCCAGATTCTGTCACCTCAGTCATGATGTCCAGTATCCCAGAACAGGCCTTTGTTGACATTTATAGTTTTACAGATACAGAATATATACTGTACTTTGATATAACTCATATGTAACAAATTCTTTATATATATATTATTTAAATATTATTCCAAATAAATGTAGAGACTGACACATCTCATGCATCTAAGATGAATATTAAGTTTCAGACAACCAAAGGTTTGGAATATGTTTTATTGATTTGTAATTTTTTTGTCTATAGAGAATAAATTGTTTTTCTAACATATCTAACAATAACGTATTTCTGGTTATTCTACGTGGAGACAGATTAAACAGTGAAATCATCCAGGCGTCTCTGCAGAGCAGACTCAGCAGACATGAACCAGCAGTCCAGTGTTGGGGCAGCAGAAATACTGTAGTCAACAGCACTAGATCTGCAAAGGAACCACAGACATGGTCATGTTTGTGTAGAAGGAGCTTCATTATACAAATTTTCACTTTTAAATAGCTTTTCATTCTGTGGTCTAATACTAAAGGGTATGAGACCAAACTGTACCTGGTGACACCAATCTCCTGATCTCTGATCTTCAGCTTTGTGGAGGGACTTTGCTGCAACTCCTCATAAACTGCTGGCTTTAGAACTGGACACGTAATATAAGAGGAAAAGCAGAGAATACTTGAATGCTTGTTCAAACCTCATATGGATGCAAACATTGACTCATTTTCTGATTCATTCAAACAAACCTAAAATTCCATCAATGTTGTTGTCCAACGGCTTCTGTCTTAAAACTGCCCAGAGGAATTTGTTACCATCCACCTCATGAATTAAGACGACCATGCGAGTGTCTCCAATGGCAACATCAAATTCCCTGTCTCGTCCAGTCTTTGTAATGCTGGAAAAAATACATAAATACAGTACAAAGCTTGTCCAACATTTTTCCTGTTATACGCTGCACCAATAGTCATTAACACACTATAAGGGAGGGTAGAAAGCAGCTGTTAGACAAGTTAGAGATAAAGGAGGACCTCTGACTACTCACTTAGGTGAGACAAGGTTCCGTTCAGAGGAGCGCATATCTCCTGACGATTGTCTTACACTGATGCCAACTGTGGTGATCTCAACAAACTGGCCATTTTTTAAATAGATGCCAATTTTTTTAAAGCCTCTGTCTTTTACAGAATCAAGATGACCAAACACAGATAGCTCTGTTAAAAAGAAGACAGATGTCTGAAATGTCTGACAGATGTGTTCCCAACTAAAATTTGGGAATACATGTTACGTAGCACTAAGACTCTGAGGTGAAAACAAGACATTTCTATAAATTACCTTTTTATGGGAAACCAAAAAGTATTTTTTAGTCCTATAGTTTAAGATAAAGACACAATGAAATTGCAAGGAATGTTGTACTGACCCTCACTGGGATGGTGAAGAAGTTTTAGGCGAGTGTCTCCAGGGACGTTGAAGCAGAGTGGAAGAGTCTGATTCTCAGTTTTAATCAAAAACCCGTGAACAACAGGGCCTAAAGACACAGAAACACAGAGTCACAGACTAAATGTGTGCATCTAGTGCAGTGGCTTTTACAGCAACATCAATTATATCTATGTCTTGTGGATAACGACAATATCTACAATACGCCAATTAATGAGCCAGAAATGGGATTAGGCCAAGTGATCAGACTGATATCCAATTACACATACTGTCTTACACATTTACACAATTACACATCTTTATTTAAAAAAAATGTACCAGTAGAGAGTTTGGTGCTCCTATCAGGGTCTGTAAAACAAGATATCATGGAAAAGAAAAATATGATGCTGGATTTAGATAGTGTAATAGTCGATATCAACTTGTAATTGTCACGATCTGGGTTTTGTTTCTTGTTGTTTCCTTGTTTTATTTTGGTTCCAGGTTCCATTTCCGGTTTTATTTTGGTAGCACTCCCGGTTTCTGTTCTGTTCCTGCTTTACTTCCTGTTTACCCGTTGTCACAGCTGTTTCCCTGTCAGTACCGGTCTTCATTACACACACCTGTTTAGTATCAGTAATCTAGTCACGTTGTATTTAACCACCACCAGTGTCCTCAGTTCCCCGCCAGATCGTTGTTTGTGTTTCCTGAATATCCCGAGTTCCCTGAGTTCCTGAGTTTCCTCGTTCTAGTGTTTCGTGTCCGTGACCCTCGGTTGTACCGCCATCTGTAAGCGAACCTGGACTACTACTTACCGTGAGTTTTGCCTTATCCCTGCCTGTACTTTTGCCGTGACCACCTGTGTACGAACCCTGCCTGTCTACTGGACCTGAGATCGCTTGCTCCCCGTCTGTGTTTAAGTCCGAGATCTTTTGTGTATGACCTGGACCGCCTTACTCAGCTTATTGCAATAAACCCGTGTTTAATCATTATCCTGCCTCGGTGCTGTGCATGTGGGTCCTTTATCTGCCGCTCCGTGACAGTAATTCAGTAGGCTCAATGTGCTTCTTGTGTGAAACCACAGTTTCATTGTAGCAAATCATATAAAACTTACTGAAGCCAGATCACAAATTCACAATAGAACAAATTCAGAAATTAAATGTTTAAAAAAATTCTTAAAAGCATACCCATTATAACACGACGAAGTAGTAGAAAAGATGGTTCTCCTCCTGAAAAACAAAATCAAACTGTGTAAACATAATCATAAGAGGGTGAAATGTTACAAATCTTAATTTATATATATATTTTTCATACTTTTAATATGAAGAATATGGGGATGTCCACCTAAAAACACACGCCATAAATACATTAAATACATGAGATAATACTGTAAAAAACAAAACAGCTGGCCTTAGGAAGTCGCCTTCGGCCTTGTGTGTGCATAGTTCAAAAGTAAAAGTATGCTACAATAATGATTTCACAATAATGATTTCACTTATGTCCTGGGTTCGATGCCCGGAGGCGGCCCTGGTGCCTTTCTGTGTGGAGTTTGCACGTTCTCCCCGTGTTTGCGTGGGTTCTCTCCGGGTTCTCCGGCTTCCTCCCACAGTCCAAAGACGTGCATTAGGTTGATTGGACTCTCTCCATTGCCCGTAGGTGTGAGTGTGTGTGTGTGTGTGTGTGAATGGTTGTCTGTCTCTGTGTTGCCCTGCGATGGACTGGCGACCCGTCCAGGGTGTACCCTGCCTCTCACCCATAGCCAGCTGGGTTAGGCTCCAGCACCCCCGTGACCCCGCATTAGGGAATAAGCGGCTTGGAAAATGGATGGATGGATGGATTTCACTTATGTTCTTGCAAATAGGGACTTATGTTTGCTATGGATTTAAGAGGGTATCAATCAGAGAACTTCAACAGATCTAGTATACATTGATAATCTTAAATAAAATAGTGTAGTGTACTCTATCTAGTGTATTAAAAGAAAAGCAAAATAATACAGTACCTACTCTACCAAAATTACCAGGAAGGATTAAAGTCTTAAAGCAGTTTATATTTGCTGTGCGGTTTATATTTCTCATGTGCTGTAATAATAATATTATTTAATTGTTTCTAATGTAAATATTAAGAGGATTTTTGGATTTTCCTAAATTTAAACCTGTATGAAAGAGCATGTGGGTATCTTGAATGATTATTTCCACTGATACAATATTTATCAGTTACAGTTATGTTCTTGTAAATAGGGACTTAACATTATCTTTCCTCTACATTTAGGAGGGTATTAATCATAGAACATTAACATATCTGGTCTACTTTGATATATCTCAATAAAATACTGTAGTTAGTGTACACTATGTCAAAAGAGTATTAAAAGAAAGCAATACAGTACCTCTGATCCCAGCACTACCAGAACGAGGATTAATACCTAAAACAAAAACAAACTCTACATAAATGCTAAAACATTTCTGAAAACTGTAAAATCTAATATTCTACACATTTAATAGGAGATTTGGTAAGAAAAGAGCCTAAGACATGTAGCTACATAAAGTACAGTTGTGTTGCAAAATATCAATGTGAAATATTCTTATTTACAGTACAATAATACAATTTTATTTAAAAAAAATATAGTCCAGTTTTTAGCTAAATATTTTGGCAAATGTTTTCATTTAGTGAGTATCTAGCCAACTGTTTTAGGAGCATGGTGCCAATTTCAGCTAAAACTAGATGACAGTATACCCTACTGTCATCAACTAAAAGCTGAATATGGCATTATTGGCAGACCTTTAGGACATGTACTCATTGGTTCTGTTTTAAATTAAAAATATATAAGCATTAAAGAAAGTTTACTTTTTCTGTCACTCAATCACAAGATTGTTTACATCAAACCGGAAACATATGAATTTGCAACTGTAAAAACAGAAAATTAAACATAATTAAGTTCAAAGTTTTACTTTTCTGTCTTGTAATCTAATTGTAAATAAGCCACTTGCACAGTCAAAATGTTTAACCTTTTATACATCAAATTAAAATGTCTTTCCCGATGTGCATCATTAAGTGACTAATGGACGTTCAATTTGCTACATTTGTAAATATATTTATACAAACAATATAATAAATTATTTGACATTATCAAGTTAGAGCAGAGCAATGAAATACCTGGATTAGGCTGCATCTGGGCTGTTAAAAGAGAACACATGAAGATTAACTTTTTAGAGTATAAAGCCAATTTCAGCTTTTACTTTTTATTACTACTATAATAACAATATATTAAGACAAAGTTTGACTTTACTGTCTTGTAGTCTAATTATAAATAAGCTGCTCGCTAATTAAAACTTTTTTCAGTGTACATCTTCAAGTAATTAATGGTCTTTCAGTTTGTCAATACATTTATATATAAAATTGTCACAAACAGATGATGAAGGAAGGACCCAAATGCACAGCGTAGGCAATCAGGATCCGACAAGGAGCAGGCAGAGGCGAGGTCAATGTACAAGCGGAGGTCAACTTACGACACAGGACTGTCATAGGTTAGGCAAGAGCAGGGTCGATGGCAAAGCAAGGTCAAAACGCAAAGGCACGAGTACAACGAATGCTGGAATGCTAGTTAGGGAACAACGTAGACAATCTGGCAGGGACCTATGGCAAGAGGGAGTGCTTAAATACTGGATGATTAATTGCTGATGATACACAGGTGAGGTTAACAAGGAATGGAAGTGAAGCTGGATCAACTGGATGTGGGCTAAACAGGAAGTAGTACAAAATAAAACCGGATATGACTAACAAACGTAACTAAGAAACATGAACTATGACAAAAATACATTATTTTATATTATAATGTTCGAGCAGAGCAATGCAATACCTGGAATAGGCTGCATCTGGCCTGTTAAAAGAAAACAGATAAAGATAAACTTTTTAGATTTTGTATTCTGTTGTATGTATGTTTCTCACATTTGTACTGCTGCAGGTTTTTCACCTTCTTTGGGTTTATGCAGCACATCAGAGTTTTCTCCCTCAGGCTTGGTGACCACCATAGATGTGAGTGAGGTCACAAAGCTGTACTTGAGTGACAGCTTCAAGGCCTCTTCCCTCATTCGATCCTTCTCAGGCCCAGACAACTGCAGCCTAAGTTATGATTATTAAAGTATTATTAACACACAACAACATTTTCACGCACTAAACATTTTTTAAGTTCTAAGACATTGCAATATGAGAACATCATCTGAAATTTTAAATCTGACAGATTCTATGATTACAATTGAGGATTGCAGCTTTTAATAATTCATTGATTACAGACTACAGAAGAAAATGGCCAACACCACACTCACGCCTTGTCCAGGAGTTGTTTGACTGTGAGGTAGGCCCAAACCCTCTGAAGGCGTCTGTCAGACACTGTGTCAGTCGATTCCACAGTGGGATTAGTGTCAGAAAACCTCACACTGCCTGTTCCCTGTTGTGGCCCACAGTCATGTCATTAAAGCTGTTTCACATTATTACACATAGTGTGCAACTTAAGTGAATTCTTACTGAAATGGCTATAACTTCTGGAGTGAAGGTCTCAATGTCATTGTTGGTGATCTGACCAGCCACCACAATCTCAGAGCCATTATAATACTGTGTGAAGTGAGTCTGGGTCAGATTGGTGCCTCCTGTGTACATCATGGTTACATTGGTCAACAGAGGAGTGGCCACCTCTTCATAGAAACCCTGTGAATGGACAGTGCAGGAATCTTGATTCTCGCCACGTCCAACAGTCCTCAGTAATGATAACATGAAGGAGCCAAGTCTTTCTAAATACCTTCAGCTGTAAGTCAGCATCAGAGTCCTCATAGATCCGTCGTGCTACACCGTTGTTCTGCAGTGACATTTTCTCAAAGAATTCAAAATTGATGCGAAAACCAAAACCAAGACAGTAGAGAGGAAATTTGCCTGCAATGGCCTTTCGGACATTGGACTGTATTTTTTTAAAGTTTGTCACCCCTGTAGTAACAAAATATGTATTTTATGTTTTTGTTTTATTTAGGCAATCACCAGAAGCTACACAGTGAACAAAAGGTTTAAAGGTCTTTTAATATGCATGACTTTAGTCCTAACCTGAGTTTGGGTCTCCATCAGTCAGAAGTATAAGGATCGATGCTGAACCTTCTCTGGGATGTGCCTTCAGAATACGAGCTCCTTCCAGCACTGCTGCATTAATGTCAGTGGCTACAATGAAGTAAAAACATATTTAGTCTTTGCTGTTCTGCTTGTTAACATCATACAAAATATATATTTACTGTATTAAAACACACTCACATCCACTGGCTGGAATATTTTGTGCTAAAGTCTTGGCACTGTTCACGTTTGTCTTGGTGGCCTGAACAAGTTCTCTCTTCCAGTGAAAAATGTTACCAGCAAAAGTGATAAGACCAAAAAAATCATCTTCATTCAGATCGTTCAAAATATGGATTAATGCTGTCCTGGTCTGAGAAAAGAAGAATCACTGACATGTCAGGGCTTCAACTCAGGTTTAAAAACCCATGAGGTAATTATTTCTTCATGTGCTTAACAAAATTCACTCACTAAGCTAAAATTCCTGCTGTGCCTCAGTGACAGTATGTAACAAACTGTACCTGTTGTATTTTTCTGCCACTCATGGAGCCACTTTGATCAATAACAAAGACAACATTCTTTGTTATCCGTGGAAGACTGGACGGAGCAAAGTGGTGAACAAAATATCCACCTGATGCCTTAAAAAGGTAGAAATTAATATTTGTTGAAAAGGTTTGTTAAGAAGTAGTTAGTCACTGTAGATAATTTATATACTGTATTGTTGGTTTTAATGTAATGAACAGAAAACCGCTTTATGTACCTTAATGTCACCAACTGAAATGTCCCTGTTGACATCATAAACAATAACCAGATCTCCATTCATACCCTGCTCTCCACAGCTGTCACATGTCTTCTGTTGGCTTTCAGTTGGGTAGAAGTACACCCACGCCTACAAACAAGAGGATGCCAGAAAACAGCATGAACTGAAAGGGACAAACCGAAGCTTGGACCTGGAGGCTGTTTCATCTCTGGAATGATATTGTAGCAGGGGGGTTATTCCCACCCTGAGTCGCTCAGGCCTATAGGAAAAATAACAGGTTTTGTGTTTGTAGAGTTATAGTTCAAGTGATGTCACTCAACAGTAAAAGTACAGTACATCATGATTAAAAAAATGATGCATTGACTGCACAGTAAACTGGATGAAACAAACTAATAAACATACCGTAAGGATTTGCCATCACTTCCTGCTGTACCTGTTTGTCTGTCAGTGTTTTGGTGATGGCATTAGCCAGAGCTTTGGTGCTTAGTCCACCTTTAACCTCCAGGAAACTGATGCCGGCCTTTTCATCTATGTACACATCAACCTGAAAGGAAAATACTTAGAACCACTCATGAATCAATATGTGATGACCCCAACCCTCCCTGCATGACCACTACATGATGAGACCTACTGTACCTTGAAGTCGCTGACAGGCTGCATCGGCCGAGCATGGATTTGCAGTTCGTACTTGCCGTGCTTGCGTTTCAGCAGTTCCTCATACGTGAGTTCAAAGGTCACCTTTTTGTGAGCGGCCACAGTCACTGACGTCTTAAATTCCTCCAGGGTCCTCCCTACAGAGCTGCAATACAGAGCACCATCACAGCACTGGAGCACAGGTTCTCACCCTCTTCTTTAGATTGTGCTACTGCATGTTACACTGAGGCCCTACTGTGAGAGGTTCAAGTAACAGACAGGACCTGTAGGCAGTAAAGTGGCCCATGTACCTGACGAGCCCAGCGCTTTGCCCACGGGATACAGCTGCAGTGTACTGCTGCTGAGCCTGTTCCTTGGTTTTCACAACACCATCGTACACCTGGCCGTCCATAAACCTGAAGAAATGATGGTGAACAACAGTCCTGACTGTCCCCTGATTTGTTACTCATTTATTGTTCATGTGTAAACCTATGTAAATATTTCACACACATTCTGAATTTACTGATGAAGGCATTCTTGGGAATCCGCACTTGGAATTCTATTTTCTTGGATTCGTTCATTCGATTGGCCACACGGCTTGTGATGACTGTTGTAGCTTAACGACTGGTCACTGTGGAGTTGATGTGAAAGCTGTAGATGTCCCAGTCATCCTAGGAAAATACAGGAGGGTAGTAAATAAAAAATACTGATCTTTTGCCTGACCACTGGCTGACCAAGATCATATCTTGACAGTCTCACACCCCAGAAACATCTCATGAATCTGCTCTTAGAATTGTCCATGTGCTCATATAACATTTACATCTACTTTCTAGCTCCAGTCCTTTGTCCACATAATAGCCTATTATTTTCAGGTGTGAGGTAAAATGTACCTGGAGGATATACGTATTTGTGGTCTCTAACTAACATTCCTCAGGCTGAAGGAACTACTGTACCTGAACATATGGTGAAACGTTTTAACTCTAGGAGTAAGAAGTCAATGACTCAACTCACCTGGATCACAGTGTTTGCACCAGCTATTTACTGTAGCTATTGATTATGTCTACTGAACTCTGCTCTTTGTCCCTAACAAGATTCACCAACAAATTCAACATCAGAATTTGTTTTCGCAATTAGACTAATGCACCTTCAAGCACAAAAACATGGTTTTGTCTTTTTAAAAGGTCACGGCTTAAACAACATCCTGCATTGAGCTGCAAACAAAGGTTTTATTGCACATGCAAAAAACTCACAAAGCTAATCTACATTATTCTAACCATAGTTGTCCTTCTCCTCTAAAATACTGAAGTTACTGTAGTTACTCAGCTTTTATGAACTTACTTTATTTGGTAATGAGGTGACCAAAGTCAGCAACAGACCAAAGAGGGTGGTTTGCATCAGAGCTCTCCCCATGATGGCTCCTGTCAGAGTGCAACCGTGCCTCCTGTTTGTCTTGTATCAACCTCCTAACACACACACACACACACACACACACACACACACACACACACACACACACACACACACACACACACACAAACTGAAACAAGCCTACAATATGCAGTGATTGGAAGGCAATCCTTTTTACATCTTATGAAATACTGTACCAGTAGCTGCTGTGACAAGGAGATAGGCAGTTGACTCAAATGTACAAACAAGATTTTTCCTTTTTTCAATATTGGAATTGTTCTCACACATGGTGGAACTGCAGCGCTAACCAGCAATGTTGCATATATATATGTATATATGCAACATGTATATGTATATATATATATATATATATATATATATATATATATATATATATATATATATATATATATATATATATATATATATAACCTCCTGTACTGTACTGGAAGGGTATATGGGAAAGGGAGGCATCACACAACAGTGATGCACAGTGGCTGGTGGATCTGAGGAAGGACCACAGCAACCTCCCTGAACAGAATCCAGTGACTATCATAGTGGCAGACATCCAACATAGAGTCTCAGGTATGAAAAACTGGACAGCACCTGGCCCTGACATGATCCACGCCTACTGGCTAAAGAAGCTCACTGCAATCCATGAGCGCCTGGCAGCACAAATGAACCAGCTGCTAAGGGATATATATATATATATATATATATATATATATATATATATATATATATATATATATATGCTCGCTGGATAGCTCAATCGGTAAAGTCACAGGACTTGCATGCGGGGGGTTTCCGGTTCGAATCCCCGCTAGGGCGAATAAGCATCCAGTGTGGGTCCTTGGGCAAGACCCTTCAAGCTACCGCCTACCTCATATCATGAGAGACAATGAACCACATGAGATACCGGCTCAGACGTCGCCCGGTCTAACAAGGTCTGCGTCAGGTGTTGGGGAACCAGAGCACCTTGGCGAGAAGTGGGCTACTGGAACAAGAAAGAAATGGCTGAGATGCGAGAACAAGGCTCTGTTGGAATGCTACTACTCAAGTAACCCTAGTCAGAGGGGTTACATGCAAAGAATGTGCGGTGAATGGGAACGGAGAAACCCACATTCAAGGCTGACGGCGAAGCAACTAGTAGCTCAGTGTTCCAACATCCACAAACGGCAACTGCTATCACAACTTGAGATTGATGAGATACAACACAAATGCTACGGCAAGGGGGAGCCAGGACGCCAGGTCAGAGGGGAGGTTTCACCATCTCCCCAACCGGAAATTGGGTACGGGGGCTACAAAAGGCTACAAGCCTTGGCCAGCCGCCTAAAGAGATACACCAGAGATAACGAAGCCAGACGAATAAACCGGCTGTTCACAACACAACCTGCGAAAGTGTACTCTCAATGGCAGGGTAATAACAACAGAGCAGACCCACCAAGGCTGGAAACTGAACAGTACTGGAAGGGTATATGGGAAAGGGAGGCATCACACAACAGTGATGCACATTGGCTGGTGGATCTGAGGGAAGACCACAGCAACCTCCCTGAACAGAATCCAGTGACTATCATAGTGGCAGACATCCAACATAGAGTCTCAGGTATGAAAAACTGGACAGCACCTGGCCCTGACATGATCCACGCCTACTGGCTAAAGAAGCTCACTGCAATCCATGAGCGCCTGGCAGCACAAATGAACCAGCTGCTAAGGGATGGGACTCACCCTGAATGGCTAACCGAAGGGCGAACGATCCTGATAATGAAGGATCCCTCAAAGGGCACAGTCCCATCCAACTACCGGCCAATAACCTGTCTCTCCACAACATGGAAGCTCATGTCAGGCATCATCGCAGCTAAGATAAGTGGGCACATGAGTCAATACATGAGCGAAGCACAGAAGGGCATTGGTAAGGATACCAGAGGAGCCAAACACCAACTCCTGGTAGACAGAACAGTCGCCCAAGACTGCAGAATGCGACACACCAACCTGTGCACAGCCTGGATCGACTACAAGAAAGCCTATGACTCAATGCCACACACATGGATCACTGAATGCTTGGAGCTGTACAACATCAACAGAACTCTAAGGGCCTTCATTGCAAACTCGATGAGGTTGTGGAGAACCACCCTTGAAGCCAATGGGAAGCCACTTGCCCAAGTATCCATCAAATGTGGCATATACCAAGGAGATGCACTGTCCCCACTGCTGTTCTGCATAGGTCTGAACCCCCTCAGCCAAATAATAAACAAGACTGGCTATGGATACCGACTCCGGAACGGGGCCACCATAAGTCACCTCCTCTACATGGATGACATCAAGCTGTACGCCAAGAGTGAGCGAGACATCGACTCGCTGATCCACACCACCAGGATCTACAGCTCGGACATCGGGATGTCATTCGGGCTTGAGAAATGTGGGAGGATGGTGACAAAGAGAGGCAAGGTAATCCACACAGAAGGGGTCTCACTCCCAGAAGGAACAATAGCAGACATTGAGGACAATTACAAGTACCTTGGAATACCACAGGCAAACGGCAACCTTGAACAGGCAACAAGGAATGCGGCAACAGCCAAATACCTCCAACGAGTAAGGCAAGTCCTAAGAAGCCAGCTCAATGGCAAGAACAAATCCCGGGCAATAAACAGCTACGCTCTGCCAGTGATCAGATACCCTGCGGGGATAATAAGGTGGCCAAAGGAAGAGATACAGACCACAGATGTTAAGACACGAAAGCTCCTCACCATGCATGGAGGGTTCCACCCCAAATCCAGCACCCTGAGACTGTACGCTAGCCGCAAGGAAGGAGGCCGAAGACTAGTGAGCGTGAGAGCCACTATCCAGGACGAAACATCCAAGATCCATAAGTACATCAAGGATAAGGCCCCGACAGATGACGTGCTGAGTGAATGTCTCAGGCAGTGGAGAACAGAGGATGAGATGCTGGAAGAGGAACCATCATGGGAGGACAAGCCCTTGCACGGGATGTACCACCGGAACATAACTGAAGTGGCTGATCTCAACAAATCCTACCAATGGCTTGAAAGGGCTGGGCTGAAGGACAGCACAGAGGCACTCATCCTGGCTGCACAGGAGCAGGCCCTGAGCACCAGAGCCATAGAGGCCCAGATCTACCACACCAGACAAGACCCAAGGTGTAGACTGTGCAAAGAGGCCCCAGAGACGGTCCAGCACATAACTGCAGGGTGTAAGATGCTGGCAGGCAAAGCATACATGGAACGCCATAACCAAGTGGCTGGCATAGTATACAGGAACATCTGCGCGGAGTATGGACTGGAAACCCCAAGGTCAAAGTGGGAAACACCTCCCAAGGTGGTAGAGAACGAGCAAGCCAAGATCCTGTGGGACTTCCAGATCCAGACTGACAGAATGGTAATGGCGAACCAACCAGACATTGTGGTGGTGGATAAAGAGCAGAGGAAAGCCGTAGTGGTGGATGTGGCAATACCAAGCGATGGCAACATCAGGAAAAAGGAACATGAGAAACTAGAGAAATACCAAGGGCTCAGAGAAGAACTGGAGAAGGCTTGGAGGGTGAGGGCCACAGTGGTGCCTGTGGTGATCGGAGCACTGGGGGCTGTGACCCCCAAACTGGAGGAGTGGCTACGACAGATCCCTGGAAAAACATCCGAAATCTCAGTCCAGAAAAGTGCAGTCCTAGGAACAGCAAGGATACTGCGCAGAACCCTCAAGCTCCCTGGCCTCTGGTAGAGGACCCGAGCTTGGAAAGTGGATGAGACCACCCGAGGAGGGTGAGAATAGAGTGTGTATATATGCAACATTGCATTGCATCTGTGTACAATCGGAGCAGGAGCTTGGTTCCCATTGCCAGCAATAAGTCAGACCTGTTCCCGTTGCATGTTGGACTTCGACAGGGCTGCCCTTTGTCACCGGTTCTGTTCATTATTTTTATGGACAGAATTTCTAGGCGCAGCCAGGGGCCGGAGGGGGTCTGGTTTGGGGACCACAGGATAGCATCTCTGCTTTTTGCAGATGATGTTGTCCTGTTGGCTTCATCAGGCCAGGACCTCCAGCATGCGCTGGTGCAGTTTGCAGCTGAGTGTGAAGCGGCTGGGATGAGAATCAGTTCCTCCAAATCTGAGGCCATGGTTCTCGACTGGAAAAAGGTGGTTTGCTCTCTTCAGGTTGGAGGAGAGTATCTTGGGGTCTTGTTCACAAGTGAGGGAAGGAAGGAGCGTCAGTTTGACAGATGGATCGGCTGCAGTAATGCGGTCGGTGTATCGGTCCGTCGTGGTGAATCAACACTATCCAAGTTCACAACTATTTACTCACAACTGGCATCTCATTGGTTCCCTGTCTTCTGGGGTTGAGCGTCCCGGTGTCACTCCACTCCCACATCAACAATAGTCATTTATCCCGTACCACCACCCACACACTATTTTGATAAACATAAATAAGGCTACAATATGCAGTGACTGGAAGCCAATCATTTTTACATCTTATGAAATACTGTACCAATAGATGCTGTGGCAAGGGGATATGCAGGAATGTAAGTTGACTCAAATGTACAAACAGGATTTGTCCTTTTTTTCAATATTGGAATTGTTCCCACACATTCTGAATCTGCAGCTCTAATCAGCAATGTTGCAAATAACTGCATTAGTTCCCAATAAGTATGGCAAGTTCTGCCCAGATCATCCAAAATCACCTCTATTCATCTTTTCCACATTCTGTCACCTCAGTCATGATCTCCAGTTTCCCAGAACAGGCCTTTGTTGACATTTCTTGTTTCACATATACAGAATATACAGTATACTGTACTTTGATATAACTTAAAGGTAACAAATTCTTTAAGTCACTCTATAAGTTCCAGCCTTTACAACCCATCCAGCAGCATCTCATGTACAAGCCATCAATAAGCACAGGAGCAGGTTTGGCCGGTCTTCAGGTCCAGATTCTGTCACCTCAGTCATGATCTCCAGTTTCCCAGAACAGGCCTTTGTTGACATTTCTTGTTTCACATATACAGAATATATACTGTACTTTGATATAACTCAAAGGTAACAAATTCGTTAATTTAGGATTAAATATTATTCCAAATAAATGTAGAGACTGACACATCCTATGCATCTATGATGAATATTAAGTTTCAGACAAGCAAAGGTTTTGAATATGTTTTATTGATTTGCAATTTTTGTCTATAGTGAATTAATTATTTTTCTTTATTTTATATTTCTGGTGATTAAACAATGAAATCATCCAGGCGTCTCTGCAGAGCAGACTCAGCAGACATGAACCAGCAGTCCAGTGTTGGGGCAGCAGAAATAGTGTAGTCAACAGCACTGGATCTGCAAAGGAATCACAGACATGGTCATGTTTTTGTAGAAGGAGCTTCTTTATACTAATGTTCACTTTTAAATAACTTTTCATTCTGTGGTCTAATACTAAAGGGTATGAGACCAAACTGTACCTGGTGACACCAATCTCCTGATCTCTGATCTTCAGCTTTGTGGAGGGACTTTGCTGCACCTCCTCATAAACTGCTGGCTTTAGAACTGGACACATAATATAAGAGGAAAAGCAGAGAATACTTGAATGATTGTTCAAACCTCATATGGATGCGTTCTTTAACTGATTTTTTGATTCATTCAAACAAACCTAAAATTCCATCAATGCTGTTGTCTGACGGTTTCTGTCTTAAAACCGGCCAGAGGAACTTGTTACCATCCACCTCATGAATTAAGACGACCATGCGAGTGTCTCTAATGGCAACATCAAATTCCTTGTCTCGTCCGATAGCAGTTATGCTAAAGAAAAAAATCAAAGCGTGTCTTAAAGCATGTTTGTCTCTCAGACATTTTCAGACATCATATCAAACTACTGAGAAAGCAGGTGGTTGTAGTCTTAAACTGTGAGTGAAGTTGGTGCTTTTCCACAGTATATCTACTACCACTACAGGTATTCTTTATTCTACTCACTCAGTTGAGACAAGGTTCTGTCCAGTGTAATGCATAACTCCTTGAACCTGTTGCTTAATGAGGCCGTCAGGGCACAGCTCAACAACCTGGCTATTCTTTAATTGGATGACGATTAGTTTGAATCCTGTATTTGGTGGTGAATCCAGGAGACCAATCACAGAAAGCTCTGGTGCAAATGAAAACAGATGTTCATCAGCAGCACACTTGAAACCGGGGAATTATATGACAATATGATGTGAACAAAATTTTCAAGAATTTTTTTCCTTTTTCTTTTTTGTATTTTCTTGTATGTATTTCTTGCATCATCTGGGATATAGAATGGGTAAAATAATGTTACTGACCCTCACTGGGATGGTGAAGTAGTTTAAGGCGAGTGTCTCCAGGAACGTCAAAGCAGAGTGGAAGAGACTGATTCTCAGTTTTAATCAAAAACCTGTGCAAAACAGGAACTAGAGACACAGAGTAGATTAAAACCTTTGTACAGAATGAACTTGTTTGATGAGGACAAACACTGGCTTCCCTCCAATACGTAATTACATATATTTTAAATGCAGTAAAGAAAAGTTTGCTGCAAAATTTAAATGATCAAAATCAAAATGGGGAAAAAAATCACAATTGCCTCAAACCTTAAACAATGGATCTTTAGTTTTTAGTAAATGCACACCTTTTACCTACACCAGCAAAAAACAGTCAAATAATAAATAAACTAGTAAATGTGGGTGTCAGGATGAGCAAATCTAAAGCAATTGAACATGTGAACCCTGTAACCCTTATAGTTTAATTTGTATAGAAATTCATAGTCTAGTGTATGAACGCGCACACACACACACACACACACACACACACACACACACACACACACACACACACACACACACACACACACACAAAGTTGTATGTATGAAATACTGTACCAGTAGCTACTGTGCCATGAGGAGAAGCAGGACTAGCAGTAATATCTGTATAGGGAGAAATTAGAATGGCAGTTCCTTAAATGTACGACAAAGTACTGAATGTATCTACTACTACTATTTTAATCCTCCCTTTTAACAGTGAAACTAAACTAGAATTAGTTGATGTGGATGTCAGGATGAATAAATTCAAAGCTAACGAACATGTGCATTTGTCAATGCATGTTGCAGAAAGATCAATTTTCTTTCTAATTCACTGGAAGGTGGATACTAAGAGATATGTTAACTTGAAGATGGTCATTATATTTAGTTAAAAATTTTCACTCACTCATTCTGACAGTGTACTGTAAAAGTTACCGTACGATGTGAGTATCAAATCAATAATTCTGTATATTGTTTAAAAAGATTTGACAGCACTTTCATTCATATCCTCCTAAGGGTCACGCAGTGCTAGAGTCCTTCTCGTGTGTAATTTAAGTGTGTGTTTTTTCCTACTGTACTTGTTTTCAAAGCAGGTCCATGAGAGACACTGGGAAAGGCCCTTGTGACCCTTATTTTATTTAAAGACATTGATGAAGTCATGGCTGCTAAAATCTAATTGCATATGTGCTTAAAAGGTTCTAATGTACTTTACAACCTGAAGATGGATATGTTCTTATATGACCTCCAATCCAGTCTGTAGGAAAAAACAAAACAAAAGAACAGCTACTGCATGAATAAAGCAACACTTTAAGGGATACAGGAGCAGTACAGCATTTAGTTAAGTGTGGTTTCTTGTTTCAAACATTGGAGTAATTATTGGAAGCCTTAGTGTAGCCACATAAAAAGTAAGAAAACAAGTGAAAAAATGTAAACATAGTTGTAATCAGTCATTAGGTTTTGTTGTTTGTCTTTCGTCTACAAGGACACAAAATGTGGAAATATAAAGTAATTATACGTTTAAATATACATCCATCCACCTTCTAGCACTTATTCCCATAAGTCAGGCAGGGTAAATTGAGTGAATGTGTTTGATCCAGATGCAACACTTTCATGTAGCTATTTCTTATTGAACGGTGGACCCCAAAGAATGGTCTGACTAAATCAATCATATATATATATATATATATATATATGGATAGCTGGATATATATATATATATATATATATATATATATATATATATATATATATATATATATATATATATATTCCATATATATATACTACTGGCTACTGGAACAAGAAAGAAATGGCTGAGATGCGAGAACAAGGCTCTGTTGGAATGCTACTACTCAAGTAACCCTAGTCAGAGGGGTTACATGCAAAGAATGTGCGGTGAATGGGAACGGAGAAATCCACATTCAAGGCTGACGGCGAAGCAACTAGTAGCTCAGTGTTCCAACATCCACAAACGGCAACTGCTATCACGACTTGAGATTGACGAGATACAACACAAATGCTACGGCAAGGGGGAGCCAGGACGCCAGGTCAGAGGGGAGGTTTCACCATCTCCCCAACCGGAAATTGGGTACGAAGCCCCAATAAGCACAGATACGCTGAGCGAGGCAGCGACTGACCTGAAAGATAAGATCATGGCGAGATTGAACAGGCAACCCCGAACCCCACTACAACGGCTAAGTGAAGTACCATCAGAAAGTCTCATGGAAGATGTGAATGCAGCATTGAGAGCGATCCCTACCAGAACAATCACAGAAACCAATGAGCTGATATACGCTTCAGCATCAGTGATCCTAGAGGTGCTTGGCCATAAGAGCAACCATGGGAGCCATGAGAAACAATACCCACCATGGAAACGAAGGTTGGAGGCAAAAATCAAGGCAGCTCGGAGGGAAGTGAGCCAAATGACAGAGGCCCAGAGAGGTGCAATGAAAAGACCGATGCCCAAGAGGTACAGCCAGATGACCATACCTGAAGCACTCGAAACTGCCAAGCAAAGGCTACAAGCCTTGGCCAGCCGCCTAAAGAGATACACCAGAGATAACGAAGCCAGACGAATAAACCGGCTGTTCGCAACACAACCTGCGAAAGTGTACTCTCAATGGCAGGGTACTAACAACAGAGCAGACCCACCAAGGCTGGAAACTGAACAGTACTGGAAGGGTATATGGGAAAGGGAGGCATCACACAACAGTGATGCACATTGGCTGGTGGATCTGAGGGAAGACCACAGCAACCTCCCTGAACAGAATCCAGTGACTATCACAGTGGCAGACATCCAACATAGAGTCTCAGGTATGAAAAACTGGACAGCACCTGGCCCTGACATGATCCACGCCTACTGGCTAAAGAAGCTCACTGCAATCCATGAGCGCCTGGCAGCACAAATGAACCAGCTGCTAAGGGATGGGACTCACCCTGAATGGCTAACCGAAGGGCGAACGATCCTGATAATGAAGGATCCCTCAAAGGGCACAGTCCCATCCAACTACCGGCCAATAACCTGTCTCTCCACAACATGGAAGCTCATGTCAGGCATCATCGCAGCTAAGATAAGTGGGCACATGAGTCAATACATGAGCGAAGCACAGAAGGGCATTGGTAAGGATACCAGAGGAGCCAAACACCAACTCCTGGTAGACAGAACAGTCGCCCAAGACTGCAGAATGCGACACACCAACCTGTGCACAGCCTGGATCGACTACAAGAAAGCCTATGACTCAATGCCACACACATGGATCACTGAATGCTTGGAGCTGTACAACATCAACAGAACTCTAAGGGCCTTCATTGCAAACTCGATGAGGTTGTGGAGAACCACCCTTGAAGCCAATGGGAAGCCACTTGCCCAAGTATCCATCAAATGTGGCATATACCAAGGAGATGCACTGTCCCCACTGCTGTTCTGCATAGGTCTGAACCCCCTCAGCCAAATAATAAACAAGACTGGCTATGGATACCGACTCCGGAACGGGGCCACCATAAGTCACCTCCTCTACATGGATGACATCAAGCTGTACGCCAAGAGTGAGCAAGACATCGACTCACTGATCCACACCACCAGGATCTACAGCTTAGACATTGGGATGCCATTCGGGCTCGAGAAATGTGGGAGGATGGTGACAAAGAGAGGCAAGGTAATCCACACAGAAGGGGTCTCACTCCCAGAAGGAACAATAGCAGACATTGAGGACAATTACAAGTACCTTGGAATACCACAGGCAAACGGCAACCTTGAACAGGCAACAAGGAATGCGGCAACAGCCAAATACCTCCAACGAGTAAGGCAAGTCCTAAGAAGCCAGCTCAATGGCAAGAACAAATCCCGGGCAATAAACAGCTACGCTCTGCCAGTGATCAGATACCCTGCGGGGATAATAAGGTGGCCAAAGGAAGAGATACAGACCACAGATGTTAAGACACGAAAGCTCCTCACCATGCATGGAGGGTTCCACCCCAAATCCAGCACCCTGAGACTGTACGCTAGCCGCAAGGAAGGAGGCCGAGGACTAGTGAGCGTGAGAGCCACTATCCAGGATGAAACATCCAAGATCCATAAGTACATCAAGGATAAGGCCCCGACAGATGACGTGCTGAGTGAATGTCTCAGGCAGTGGAGAACAGAGGATGAGATGCTGGAAGAGGGACCATCATGGGAGGACAAGCCCTTGCACGGGATGTACCACCGGAACATAACTGAAGTGGCTAATCTCAACAAATCCTACCAATGGCTTGAAAGGGCCGGGCTGAAGGACAGCACAGAGGCACTCATCCTGGCTGCACAGGAGCAGGCCCTGAGCACCAGAGCCATAGAGGCCCAGATCTACCACACCAGACAAGACCCAAGGTGTAGACTGTGCAAAGAGCGTAGACTGTGCAGTTGCCGTTTGTGGATGTTGGAACACTGAGCTACTAGTTGCTTCGCCGTCAGCCTTGAATGTGGGTTTCTCCGTTCCCATTCACCGCACATTCTTTGCATGTAGCCCCTCTGACTAGGGTTACTTGAGTAGTAGCATTCCAACAGAGCCTTGTTCTCGCATCTCAGCCATTTCTTTCTTGTTCCAGTAGCCCACTTCTCGCCAAGGTGCTCTGGTTCCCCAACACCTGACGCAGACCTTGTTAGACCGGGCGACGTCTGAGCCGGTATCTCATGTTCATTGTCTCTCAGACAATATGAGGTAGGCGGTAGCTTAAAGGGTCTTGCCCAAGGACCCACACTGGATGCCTATTCGCCCTAACGGGGGATTCGAACCAATCCAAATGCAAGTCCTGTGACTTTACCGATCGCTATCCAGCGAGCTTATAACAATTTGTTTTGCTTCAGTAACAAACCTAGAAAGTGATGCATGTCTCATGTTAAAAGCAAAACACAGGACAAATGAACTTTTTAGCTTTTTAAATCCTAATTTTTTTAGAGGAGAGCAATGCAATACCTGGAATAGGCTGCATCTGGCCTGTTTAAAAAAAACAGATGAAGATAAACTTTTTAGATTTTATATTCTCTTAATGTTTTTCACATTTATAGTGCTGCAGGTTTTTCACCTTCTTTGGGTTTATGCAGCACATCAGAGTTTTCTCCCTGTGCAGGTATCTTGACTAAAGTATTTGTACTGATGTTACTGTTAATGATTTCAGTTATGTTCTTGTAAATAGGGACTTATTATGGTCTTTGCTAAACATTTAAGATGGTACAGTATCAACCAGGAAACATTAGGACATATGGTGTACCTTGATATCTGTAAATAAAAACAGTTACTGTATATAAAAAGAGTATTAAAAGAAAAAAATACAGTACCTATTCTTCCATCAGTAGCAGCAGCAGCTATAAGACAAAACAAACAAAAACAAGTCTAAAGGCTAATGTGAAATCTAGTGTTCTACACATTTAATAAGAAATTTTATAAAAAAAAGAGCATAAACATGTTGTTGTAGTGCATATCATTTTCTCTGAGCTACATACAGTTGTTTTGCAAAACATCAATGTGAAATATTTTTATTTACTTATTTTTTTTATATACAGTACCATAACATTACATTTTATTAAAATATTTTAGTCCAGACAGTTTTTAGCAAAATTTTTGGCAAATGTTCTAGTTTAGAGAGAGTCTACCAAACTGCCTTGGGAGCGTGAACCCAATTTCAGCTTTTACTGGATGACAATAGGGCACAGATTTAGGACATGTACTGTACACATTTGTTCTGTTTCGAAATAAAACTACATGAGCATTAAAGAAAGTTTAATTAAATTTTCCTCTCACAAGTGTGTCTCTATCAAACCTGAATCATGTGAAGTTGCAGCTGTAAAACAGAAAAAAAAGAAAAATAAATTAGAACAAAGTTTGACTTTACTGTCTTGTAGTGTAATTGTAAAAAAGCCAGAGTTTTCTCCCTGTGCAGGTATCCTGACTACAGTATTTGTACTGATGTTACTGTTAATGATTTCTGTTATGTTCTAGTAAATAGGGACTTAAGTCCTAGTACATACTCTCCACCATAATCATACATACAATACATCATACATTACCGATATAATAGGAAACATCATAATCTGCAGCACCTAAAAAACATGCCATAAATACATAAAAAAAAGGGGTTAATAAAAAAAGATACATTTACAGTAAGATAAGAAAATTTCCATTAAATTCATTAAGATGTATTTTACAATAATGTAACATTTGTTTATTTTGAAAGATGTTGGTAACAGTTTTAATGTACCTGTTTAAATATTGTTAAGGATACTAATGAGATGTGCTCTAATAAGACATAAAAAAATTGTTTCCAATGTAAATCTCAAGAACGTTTTTGGGTTTTCCTCTATTTACAACTCCTGTATGAAAGAGAGTGCGGGTACCTTGACTATTCGTACTGTTAGTAATTTAAGTTATGTTCTTGTGAATAGGTGTCACAGCTCATGTCATTTAGTCACTGCAATTACTCATTTCCGGTTTTATTTTGTCACCACTTCCTGTCTCAGTCATTGTTAGTTTCAGCCAGCCTTACTTCCGGTTCTAATCAACTCACCTGTCACCCATCTAGTCATCATCAGTCCGCATTTTAGCACCAGCTCTAGCCCTGCCCAGTTGCCAGATTGTCTTTGTGTTATTGTCAGCAGTCCAGCATTAATTCCTGTCTTGTTTCGTGACCGACCCTGTTTTTCCTGCCCATTGCCATCCGCCTCACCTGTGATACCGCCTTGCCGTAAGTCTGACCTAAGCCTGCCTTCTGACCACCGACTGTCTAATCCCTGTCTGTACTGTAACCGCCGCCTTTGTGTATCGACCCTTGCCTGTCTGACCAAGAGTACATATAAACCCTTGTTATTCACCAAGCTTTGTCTCTGCCGTGCATGTGGGTCCGCTACCTAGAGCGCCGTGACAATAGGGACTTAATATAGTCTTTGCCAAACATTTACTGTAAGTTGGTATCAACTAGGGAACATTAGGACATATAGTGTAGTTATTGTACATAAAAAGAATATTAAAAGAGATAACAGTACCTATTTCTCCAGCAATACCAGCACCAGCACCAATTCCTAAAAAAAAAAAATTGTACATAAATGCTAAAACAATTCTAATTGCAGTAAAAGAAATTTGATAAAAAATTTGATAAGAAAAAAAGAGCATGAACATGTTGTTGTGGTGCTTATAATTTTCTTTGAGCTACATACAGTTGTGTTGCAAAACATCAATGTGAAATATTTTTATTTACTTATTTTTCTTTTTTTTATTTAGAGTACCATAACAACATATTTTATTAAAAATATTTTAGTCCAAACAGTTATTAGCAAAATTTTTGGCAAATGTTCTAGTTTAGAGAGAGTCTACCAAACTGCTTTGGGAGCGTGAAGCCAATTTCAGCTTTTACTGGATGACAATAGGATACACATTTAGGACATGTACTGTACACATTTGTTCTGTTTCAAAATAAAACTACATGAGCATTAAAGAAAGTTTAATTTAATTTTCCTCTCACAAGTGTGTCTCTATCAAACCTGAATCATGTGAAGTTGCAGCTGTAAAACAGAAAAAAATATGAAGAATAAATTAGAACAAAGTTTGACTTTACTGTCTTGTAGTCTAATTGTAAATAGTTTAGAGTTTTCTCCCTGTACAGGTATCCTGACCACAGTATTTGTACTGATGTTACTGTTAATGATTTCTGTTATGTTCTTGTAAATAGGGACACCATAATCATACATACAATACATCATACATTACCAATATAATAGGAAACATCATAATCTGCAGCACCTAAAAAGACATGCCATAAATACATCAAAAACATGAGTTAATAAAAAAAAGATACATTTCAGTAAGATAAGAAAATTTCTATTAGATTCATTAAGATGTATTTTGCAATAATGTAACATTTGTTTATTTTGAAAGATGTTGGTAACAGTTTTAATGTATCTGTTAAAATATTGTTAATGATACTAATGGTGCGTCTTCGAGTTTGCAATACTGTTGTGTGCATACATTTATATATAAAACACATATAATATACATAATAAATCATTTTATATTATCATGTTAGAGCAGAGCAATGCAATACCTGGATTAGGCTGCATCTGGCCTATAAAAAGAAAACACATGAACATTAACTTTTTAGAGCATGAAGTCAATTTCAGATTTTACTGTGACAGTAGGGTTCACCTTTAGGACATATACTGTATACATTTGTTCTGTTTCAAAATGAAATTATATGAGCATCAAAGAAAGTTTACTTATCAAACCTGAAATACGTGAAGTCGCAACTGTAAAAAAGAAAAAAATAACAACACTATATTAAGACCAAGTTTGACTTTACTGTCTTGTAGTCTAATTGTAAATAAACTGCTCGCAAATTAAAACCTTTTTCACATGTACATCTTTAAGTGATAAATGGACTTTCAGTTTGTAATAATTATCAATACATTTATACAAAAAATACATCATTTTATATATGATGTTCGAGCAGAGCAATGTAATACCTGGAATAGGCTGCATCTGGCCTGTTGAAAGAAAACAGTTGAAGATAAACGTTTTAGATTTTGTATTCTGTTGTATGTATGTTTCTCACATTTGTACTGCTGCAGGTTTTTCACCTTCTTTGGGTTTATGCAGCACATCAGAGTTTTCTCCCTCAGGCTTGGTGACCACCATAGATGTGAGTGAGGTCACAAAACTGTACTTTAGTGACAGCTTCAAGGCCTCCTCCCTCATTCGATCCTTCTCAGGCCCAGACAACTGCAGCCTAAGTTATGATTATGATTATTAACACGCAACAATATTTTCATAGATTGAACCTTTTTTGAGACACTGCAATAAAAGAACATCAGCCAAAACTTTAAATCAGTCAGAGAAATATTATATTTTCTTAAAATTCTATTATTACAAATGAGGATTGCAGCTTTTAATAATTCATTGATTACAGACTACAGAAGAAAATGGCCAACACCACACTCACGCCTTGTCCAGGAGTTGTTTGACTGTGAGGTAGGCCCAAACCCTCTGAAGGCGTCTGTCAGACACTGTGTCAGTCGATTCCACAGTGGGATTAGTGTCAGAAAACCTCACACTGCCTGTTCCCTGTTGTGGCCCACATTCATGTCATTAAAGCTGTTTCACATTATTACACACAGTGTGCAGCTTAAATGAATTCTTACTGAAATGGCTATAACTTCTGGAGTGAAGGTCTCAATGTCATTGTTGGTGATCTGACCAGCCACCACAATCTCAGAGCCATTATAATACTGTGTGAAGTGAGTCTGGGTCAGATTGGTGCCTCCTGTGTACATCATGGTTACATTGGTCAACAGAGGAGTGGCCACCTCTTCATAGAAACCCTGTTAATGGACAGTGCAGGAATCTTGATTCTCCCCATGTCCAACAGTCCTCAGTAATAATAACATGAAGGAGCCAAGTCTTTCTAAATACCTTCAGCTGTAAGTCAGCATCAGAGTCCTCATAGATCCGTCGTGCTACACCGTTGTTCTGCAGTGACATCTTCTCAAGGAATTCAAAATTGACGTCAAAACCAAAACCAAGACAGTAGAGAGGAAATTTGCCTGCAATGGCCTTTCGGACATTGGACTGTATTGTTTCAAGGTTTCTCTCCCCTGTAGTAACAAAAGATGTTTATTTAAACAATAACCAGAAAAAGACAGTGAACAAATTTCACATCATTACCACATTAAGTGGTAGATTTCGGTAGGTTCAAGATCATCCTTAATTTCTGAAAGAAATGTGGATTATATTACATTTTTTAATTTCAAAACTGATAATCACCGCACTTTAAAAGAAAACCCATTGAAATACATGTAAATAAGTTATTTATGGTCTCATTAGGGCATAGTATTCATGTATATGTGTATTTAGTCCTAACCTGAGGTTGGGTCTCCATCAGTCAGAAGTATAAGGATCGATGCTGAACCTTCTCTGGGATGTGCCTTCAGAATACGAGCTCCTTCCAGCACTGCTGCATCAATGTCAGTGGCTACAATGAAGTAAAAACATATTTAGTCTTTGCTGTTCTACTTGTTAACATTATACAAAGTATACATATTTATTAAAACACACTCACATCCTCTGGCTGGAATATTTTGTGCAAAAGTCTTGGCACTGTTCACGTTTGTCTTGGTGGCCTGAACAAGTTCTCTCTTCCAGTGAAAAATTTCACCATCAAAAGTGATGAGACCGAAAAAATCATCTTCATTCAAATCGTTCAAAATATGGATTAATGCTGTCCTGGTCTGAGAAAAGAAGAATCACTGACATGTCAGGGCTTCAACTCAGGTTTAAAAACCCATGAGGTAATGATTACTTCATGTTCAAAAACGAAATTCATTGCGTCTCACTAAGCTAAAATTCCTGCTGTGCCTCAGTGACAGTATTTAACAAACTGTACCTGTTGTATTTTTCGCCCACTCATGGAGCCACTTTGATCAATAACAAAGACAACATTCTTTGGTATCCGTGGAAGACTGGACGGAGCAAGTGGTGAACAAAATATCCACCTGATGCCTTAAAAAAGGTAGAAATTATTATTGTTGAAAGGTTTGTTAAGAAGTAGTTAGTCACTGTAGATAACTTATATACTGTATTGTTGGTTTTAATGTAATGAACAGAAAACCGCTTTATGTACCTTAATGTCACCAACTGAAATGTCCCTGTTGACATCATAAACAATAACCAGATCTCCATTCATACCCTGCTCTCCACAGCTGTCACATGTCTTCTGTTGGCTTTCAGTTGGGTAGAAGTACACCCACGCCTACAAACAAGAGGATGCCAGAAAACAGCATGAACTGAAAGGGACAACTGAAGCTTGGACCTGGAGGCTGTTTCATCTGTTATAATATTGTAGCAGCCCAGGGGGGTAATTCCCACCCTGAGCCGCTAAGGCCTATAGGAAAAATAACAGTTTTTGTGTTTGTAGAGTTATAGTTCAAGTGATGTCACGCAACAGTAAAAGTACAGTACATCATGATTAAAAAAAATGATGCATTGACTGCACAGTAAACTGGATGAAACAAACTAATAAACATACTGTAAGGATTTGCCATCACTTCCTGCTGTACCTGTTTGTCTGTCAGTGTTTTGGTGATGGCATTAGCCAGAGCTTGGTGCTTAGTCCACCTTTAACCTCCAGGAAACTGATGCCAGCCTTTTCATCAATGTACACATCAACCTGGAGGGAAAATACTTAGAACCACTCATGAATTAATATGTAATGACCCCTACCCTCCCTGCATGACCACTACATGATGAGACCTACCTTGAAGTCGCTGACAGGCTGCATCGGCCGAGCATGGATTTGCAGTTCGTACTTGCCGTGTCTGCGTTTCAGCAGTTCCTCATACGTGAGTTCAAAGGTCACTTTTTTGTGAGCAGCCACAGTCACTGACGTCTTAAATTCCTCCAGGGTCCTCCCTACAGAGCTGCAATACAGAGCACCATCACAGCACTGGAGCACAGGTTCTCACCCTCTTCTTTAGATTGTGCTACTGCATGTTACACTGAGGCCCCACTGTGAGAGGTTCAAGTAAAAGACAGGACCTGTAGGCAGTAAAGTGGCCCATGTACCTGACGAGCCCAGCGCTTTGCCCACGGGATACAGCTGCAGTGTACTGCTGCTGAGCCTGTTCCTTGGTTTTCACAACACCATCGTACACCTGGCCGTCCATAAACCTGAAGAAATGATGGTGAACAACAGTCCTGACTGTCCCCTGATTTGTTACTCATTTATTGTTCATGTGTAAACCATGTGTAAACCATGTAAATATTTCACACACATTCTGAATTTACTGATGAAGGCATTCTTGGGAATCCGCACTTGGAATTCTACTTCCTTGGATTCGTTCATTCGATTGGCCACGCGGCTTGTGATGACTGTTGTAGCGTAACGACTGGTCACTGTGGAGTTGATGTGAAAGCTGTAGATGTCCCAGTCATCCTAGGAAAATACAGGAGGGTAGTAAATAAAGAATACACTGATCTTTTGACCAAGATCATCTGTTGATAGAATTCCAAACCCCAATTTCCCATTGCTTTGTGCATGTGCTTAAATAACATTTACATCTACTCTAGGCACAGTCCTTTGTCCACCAAAAGGCCTAACCTTTACAGGAGTAAAGTGATGTGTAGCTGGGTGATAACTGTGTGGTCTCTAACCAACATCCCTCAGGCTGAAGAAGCTACCTGAACAGATGGTGAAATGTTTTAACTCTAGAATTACAAAGTTTATGACTCAACTCAACTGCATCACAATGTTTACACCAGTTATTTAGTTATTGATTTTGTCTATTAAACTTTGCTCTTTGTCCCTAAAAGATTTACCAACAGATTCAACATTAGATTATGTTTTCACAATCAGACTAATACATCTACATAATACATCAAGCACAAACAGATGTTTTGGTCTTTTTAAAAGGTCACAACTCAAACAACACCCTACAATTAGCGGCAAACAAGCATTTTATTGTACAGAGGGTTTTACATGCAATGTCTTGTTTTATACAGTATTGACACAAAGCTAATCTACATTAATCTTACCATGGATGTCTTTCTCCTGTAAAATACCGTATTTACAGTGGAGTTGCTCAGCTTTTATGAACTTACTTTATTTGGTAATGAGGTCACCAAAGTCAGCAACAGGCCAAAGAGGGTGGTTTGCATCAGAGCTCTCCCCATGATGTCTCCTGTCAGAGTGCAACCGTGCCTCCAGTTTGTCTTGTATCAACCTCCACCCACTCAACCACCCACCCACACATACATACACACACACAGAACAGCTACAGTAAGCGCTGGCCATACTGTAGATCTCTGGTACTCTCATTCTGTTTTTTTAAAGTACATTTTAATACAAGAAATTACCTAATTTAGGGTTTTATGTTACAAAAAATATAAACTCGATATAAAAAAATCATCACAAAGTATCTCAAGGCACTTTGCACACAACAAGCTTTTAATTACAATTTGACTGCAACAGTGAAAAGGAAAATCTGCCTCTCTAACAAGGAAGAAACCTCCAGCAGAACCAGGCTGGATGTGTGTTGCCATCTGCCTTGACCGGTTAGAGTGAGGGGGGAGAGAGCGAGAGGGAAAAGTCAGCAACAACAAGCAACAGCAGGCGGAATTGGTTGGACCAGGGACTGAACACAGGCAGGGCTGGTTGGACCAGGGACTGGGCTACTGGTAATCGTTAATTAATCATTGAAACATATAGACTTAATTTTCACCCTTCTTTTATTTTCTTTATAAAATAAACACCATGTATTTAATTAGTGATAAAACTATGACACAAACCCTTTTTTACTGGCACAAATTCTACATTATCCAAAGTACACAACTATTTCCTCACAACTGGCATCTTATTGGTTCCACGTCCCCCGGGGTCAAGAGTCCCGGTGTCACTCTACTCCCACATCAACATTAATCATTTATCCTGTACCGCCTCCATCTTTTTACCAGCCCTGTTACCTCCCATATTGACCTTTCCTCCCCTACAAATAACTCCATAAGCTCCAGCCCAGCTCCCAACCCATCCAGCATCATTTCTTTTTTTTTTTTGTTCTGTCCAGCAGTTTAACAAGCAGCATATATTACGCTGAATGCCATATTGTGATGGACAGCTTTGCTTTAACAAGAGGGGTATATATCTACTCCTCTTGATTTATGGTTTATTTAATGGTTTATTTAGCTAATCCCAAATATGTGTGATGTTGTTGTGTTGGTGGACAGGTTAAGTTTCTGCTTTAGGGTGTGTGTGCAGAAGGGGGGTGGGGGGTGCAACCAGCTGCTGAAACCAAGCAAATCTGTTAAGTAAACAATCGGTGCAAAATAAATAAGCAGGGATGTACCTTAGGCTAACACATTCATATCTAAACAACTGTTGTACTGTGGTTTATTTTGGAGATTAATACTAATACCAATAATAGTGTTAAGGTATGTGCACATACTTATACAAACATATACATATCATATACAGTACATACACATATGCATTGTTATACATATCCCATACTACTTAATAAAAGTCATGACATACAACACCACAATTTCCATATTAACACATTATTGATATTGGTAGTGATAAGTATCAGTAATACTTTGGAATTTGGAAATTTTGAAAGCCTGTTCAGGTGTTGAGTGTCACACTACAAGGTTAGTAAGGCTGTAGCTTAACATTATTCACCCAAAGGGTGAGGCAGACGTTGGTGCATGAACAATGCCACTTGTGGAAGCCAGGGTGATGTGAGGGGCTCGGCCACTACGCCCATCCAGCAAGCAGAGGAAGGAATCCCAGCAGCCAGGGAGCCCACACACCTTCAGTTCCAGAAGGGCAGGTGTTACGACCCAAGCCGCCCACACAGAGCCCCCCAGGCAGAGCTGCAGCAGCCACAGAGACAGCACCCGAGGTCAGAGTGGGCCACCGTGGGTCAACGCTGTCCGCCCCATGAGAACCAGGGGTAAACACTCTCCCTGGTGGGAGGGTCGGCTTGAAAGAGTGGAGCCCGAGGACCCACGGTCTGTAGGGAGCCCACTAGGAGATGCCCCCACACCCAGAGTGGGGCTCACCCCCAGTCCACCACCCCTACACGAGCGGAGCGGGGCCCACCCCATCGGCCCGACCTCATCCCCTGGCGCCACAGCGGCCTGCAGCACAAGGCCAGCAATTGGTGGGGGTCAGCAGAAAGGAGACCACCCAGGCAGATGATCAACATACCCCGGGCGGAAAAAACCGGACCCCCCACACTCCAACCGCACCATAATGCATACAAACTCAACACACATACACCATAAACTCTCTCACAACAACTAGTCAATCATACGTGAACCCATGCACTCTCAGATACATTCTCGCACCACAACATTTGCTTAATCTCCCCCAATTACGTGGGGAGGTAGGTCTCCGGCCTGCCGCCGATGTGGCCCCAGGCAGGGACTGCAGCTCCTCCCGAGCCCCACCCAAATCCCCCAACCCGGGAGAAGCAGAGGGCAGCGGAAAAGGCACCCCATAACCTTGCAACCCAGCTTGGACGTGAGTGTGTGGAACTGTAGTGCACTGAAAGTGGGTGACACCTCCAGGAGCACGACCGCTGGCTGACGGTGTGTGTCCCGGACAGTGCCCCCCCCCCCCACCCTAAATGTCTTTTTGCAGTTAAAACTGGGTGGTGATCTCTCCACCAGGGCCAGTGAGCGAGGCCACAACTGGCCTCAACCCCAGGCCCCAGTGAAAGAGCCCACCCCTGGCCCTAAATGTATGTGCCAGCACCTGGATGTTTCTCCAAACTACTGTATGTACATAACCTCACAAGCCATCAATAAGCACAGGAGCAGGTTTGGACGGTCCTCCTTTGTTTTCTACTTAGGTCCAGATTCTGTCAACTCCAGTTTCCCAGGACAGACCTTTGTTGACATTTGTTGTTTTAAATAATGTATACAGAATATATACTGTAGTTTGATATCACTCAAATTTAATCAATTCTTGAATTTTAGATTGAATATCATTCTAAATTAAATGTAAAGACTGACACGTCCTGTCAGAGGTATCATCAGTGTGGGTAAATGCGAAAATGGATGTAAAACACTTTAGATCCCAGAATGGGTGTTGAAAGTGTCATATTTTTACAGCGACCATTTATCATCCTACGCATCCAAGATAAATAATAAGTTAAGTAATAATAAGTAAGTGGACGGAGACAGGAGAGGGGTAGAACCCAAATGCAACGACCCAAACAGGAACCGAAACTAGCAAAGCTCACTGCTATGCAGCAACACCAACCATAAAATTAACAGCTCTGTACACTACAGGCTCATGAGACTAAACATAAAAGACAACACAAGGTACTAAACTTGGCACAGGACGGGAAACAGGACATTAACAAAAGACAACTTCACATCTTCAAAAACTCCTACATACAACTAGCAGTAACTGCCCGTACTTACTGCTTGAAGCTTAGGGCATAACAATACAAGTCTAGAAGGGTGTATAGCATCAGAGTAATTACACACAGACAGGAAGTGACATCTTCAAGAAACAAAACCAAGATTGTGGGGGAAACAAAACTCAACAACTCCTCCAGTGGTGTGAATGGCCAATTGTCACAGATCCAGACAACCAAAGCTTTGAAATATATTTATTGATTTGTAATTTTTATTATAGTAAATAGCTGCTTGACCTATTTTGCTTTAAATTAACATATTTCTGGTGATTCTACGTGGAGATGAATTAAAATTTTGCAACAGTGAAATCATCCAGGCGTCTCTGCAGAGCGGACTCAGCAGACATGAACCAGCAGTCCAGTGTTGGGGCAGCAGAAATACTGTAGTCAACAGCACTGGATCTGCAAAGGAACCACAGACATGGTCATGTTTTTGTAGAAGGAGCTTCATTATACAAATTTTCACTTTTAAATAGCTTTTCATTCTGTGGTCTAATATGAGACCAAACTGTACCTGGTGACACCAATCTCCTGATCTCTGATCTTCAGCTTTGTGGAGGGACTTTGCTGCAACTCCTCATAAACTGCTGGCTTTAGAACTAGACACATAAGATAGAGGGAAAAGCAGAGAAGACTTGAATGATTGTTCAAACCTCATATGGATGCGATCATTAACTCATTTTTTGATTCATTCAAACAAACCTAAAATTCCATCAATGTTTGTTGTCCGACGGCTTCTGTCTTAAAACTGGCCAGAGGAATTTGTTACCATCCACCTCATGAATTAAGACGACCATGCGAGTATCTCCAACGGCAACATCAAATTCCTTGTCTCGTCCAGTCACTGTAATGCTGGAAAAAATACATAAATACATTGCAAAGCTTGTCCAACATTTTTCCTGTTATACACTGCACCAATAGTCAGTGACACAATATAAGGGAGGGTGGAAAGCAGCTGTTAGACAAGTTAGAGATAAGGAGGTCCTCTGACTACTCACTCAGGTGAGACAAGGTTCCGTTCAGAGGAGCGCATATCTCCTGACGATTGTCCTTACACTGATGCCAACTGTGGTGATCTCAACAAACTGGCCATTTTTAAAATGGATGCCAAGTATTTAAAGCCTCTGTCTTTTATAGAATCAAGATGACCAAACACAGATAGCTCTGTTAAAAAAGAAGATGGATATCTGAAATGTTTGACATGTTTCACATTTTTTTAAGTCCTCTAGTTTAAGATAATAAAGAAACAATGAATTGCAAGGAATGTTGTACTGACCCTCACTGGGATGGTGAAGAAGTTTTAGGCGAGTGTCTCCAGGTATGTTGAAGCAGAGTGGAAGAGACTGGTTCTCAGTTTAATCAAAAACCTGTGAACAACAGGATCTAAAGATACAGAAACACAGAGTCACAGACTAAATGTGTGCATCTAGTGCAGTGGCTTTTACAGCAACATCAATTATATCTGCATCTTGTGGATAACGACAATATCTACAATACGCCAATTAATGTGCCAGAAATGGGATTGGGCCAAGTGATCAGACTGATATCCCAATTACACATGAACATGTATTTAATGGTATGCAGATGTTTATTATGGCAGTCAGTGTATGAATTGAAGGTTTTTAAGCATTTGATCACATTTTAAGTTATTGAAGGGCCAAAACACTATACCAGTGACTTTTGTAGGCTCTTAATCCCAAACTTTCTGTAAACCAAAAGCTGCATACATGGCTGTATACGTGCATACACGTTTCTTAAAACATTGAATATGAGAAATATATACACCTCTTAGGCTACATATGATTTTAAGTTTTACTGTACCAGCAACCAGCAGATCAGCAGATGTCACTACTGACAAAACAAACAAAAGAATGCAGTAAGACGCATGTCTATGAACCGTTCAAATTATTTCACATAACCCAGCTTCACCCAGCTTCTCATTGCTCCACCACACAATAATTTCATTATAATATATATATATATATATATATATATATATATATATATATATATATATATATATATATATATATATATATATATATATATATATATATATATATATATATATATGCATAATTATTTTATAAATTCTTTATTAACAAAAAGTACCAGTAGATAATCTGGTGCGCAAATCAGGGCCTGTAAACAAGACATCATGTAAAAGATAAAATAATGATGCTGGATGTAGATAGTGTAGTAGTAGACATCAATTTTGTAATTCAGTAGGCTCAGTTTGCTTCTCGTGTGAAGCCACAGTTTCATTGTAGCAAATCATATAAAACCTTACTGGAGCCAGATCACAAATTCACAATGGAACAAATTCAGAAATGAAATGTGATAACATTTTGTGATTGTTAAATTTGTTAAATTCTGAAAAACCCATACCCATTTTATACTGAGGACGGATCAACAAAATGATGCTTCTTCTGAAAACAAAATCAAGCCAAATGCCAGGTGTATACATAATTACAAAGAGGGTGGAACGTTACAAATTACAATTTACACACATATCTAATCAGTACAGCCAAAAAAACACTCTCTTATTAAAGTGTTGTATTGTGTTGTGTAATATCAACATGGCTGGTTTAGCTTGCAAAATAACTAATTAGAGAAAGTATACAGTAGTGATATCAGAGCTGTGCAAACAATACCTTTAATATGAAGAAGATGGGCATGTGCACCTAAAAACATAAATACTTTGCCATAAATACTTTAAATACATGAGTACTGAATACTGTAAAAAAACAAAACAGCTGGCCGTAAGAAGTCGCCTTGGTGCCTTGTGTGAGTGTGTGCATAGTTCAAAAGTAAAAGTATGCTACAATGATATTTCACACTAATGATTTCAGCTATGTTGTTGCAAATAGGGAATTATCTTGGATTTAGAGGGTATCAATCAGAGAACTTCAACAGATCTGGTAAACATGATAATCTTAATAAAATATTGTAATTACTGTATATTCTGGCATATTAAAAGAAAAGCAAAAAATACACTACCTGCTCTACCAAAATGAAACAGGAAAACCAATGGATTTCTAAAGGAAAGAACACAAAATACACTGAGGTAATAAAAAACAAAACATTTACTGTAAGATAAAAACAATATTTTGGAAAGCATTAGGATTTATTTTTGCAAAGTACACTACCTACCTACAGTAACATACAGTATAACATACAAACCTTTACGAGTGGGAACATGAGAATATCCAAACACCTAAAAATACATACCATAAATACATCAAACACCACCTTAAAGAACATTCTATTATATTAATTAAGATGTATTTGCAACAATGTTTGTTTATACGCAAGATTTATTTTTTATCTTTTGAAAGATGTTCAACAGTTTGAATGTACCCAGTTAAAAATTGTTAATGATACTAAATTATAGGTTTAAAGTATTAAAGTCTTAAAGCAGCTTATATTTGCTGTGTGGTTTATAATTCCCATGTGCTGTAATAATATAGCAAAAATATTTTCTATTGTAAATATTAAAAGGATTTTTGGATTTCCTGAATTTAAACCTCCTGTATGAAAGAGTATGTGGGCATCTTGAATGACTATTTACAATAGGTACAATAATGATTTCAGTTACAGTTATGTTCTTTTAAAGAGGGACTTAACATTATCTTTCCTATACATTTAGGAGGGTATTAATCAGGGAACATTAACAGATCTTGTCTACCTTGATATCTGTCAGTAAAATACTGTTGTTACTGTACAGTATGTCAAAGGAGTATTAAAAGAAAAGCAATACAGTACCTCTGCTTCTTCCAGCACTACCCATAACGAGCACTACTTCCTAAAACAAAAACATACTGTAAATAAATGCTAAAACAATTATGGATAAATGAAAATAGGAAATTTGGTAAGAAAAGCGCTAAAGACACAGTACAGTACATTTGTGTTGCAAAGTATCAATGTGAAATATTTTTATTTACAGTACAATAATGACATTTTATTATAGTTAATTATAGTAATTAAAAATAATTATAGTTCAGACAGTTTTTAGCTAAATATTTTGGCAAATGTTTTCATTTAGTAAGTGACTTACCGGATGACAGTATACCCTACTGTCATCCACTAAAAGCTGAAGTTGGCATTATTGGCAGACCTTTAGGACATGTACACATTGTCCATCCATCCATTTTCTTAACCGCTTACTCCTAGTGCGGGGTCACGGGGGTGCTGGAGCCTAACCCAGCTGGCTACGGGCGAGAGGCAGGGTACACCCTGGACAGGGTCGCCAGTCCATCGCAGGGCAACACATAGACAGACAACCATTCACTCACACACTCACACCTACGGGCAATGGAGAGAAGCCAATCAACCTAATGCACGTCTTTGGACTGTGGGAGGAAGCCGGAGAACCCGGAGAGAACCCACGCAAACATGGGGAGAACGTGCAAGCTCCACACAGAGAGGCACAGGGGCCGCCTCCGGGAATCGAACCCAGAGCCTTCTTGCTGTGGGGCGACAGTGCTACCCACCGCACCACCGTGACGCCCCCCCCCCCCCCCCATTGTTTCTGTTTCAATTAAAAAATATATAAGCATTAAAGAAAGTTAACTTTTTCTGTCACTCAATTGCTGTACAAGATTTTCTACATCAAACCTGAATTTGCAACTGTAAAAACAGAAAAAAACATAATAAATGAGTTCAAAGTTTTACTTTTCGGTCTTGTAGTCTAATTTTAAATAAGCCACTTGCACAGTCCAAATGTTTGAGCTTTGTATACATCAAATTAAAATGTTTTTTCCGATGGTGCATCATCAAATGATTAATGGTTAATCAATTTGCAACATTGTAAATGTATTTATATATAAAATACAATAATAAATTATTTGACATTATCAAGTTAAAGCAAGGCAATGCTATACCTGGATTAGGCTGCATCTGGCCTGTTAAAAGAAGAGATGAAGATAAACTTTTTAGATTTTGTATTCTGTTGTATGTATGTTTCTCACATTTGTACTGCTGCAGGTTTTTCACCTTCTTTGGGTTTATGCAGCACATCAGAGTTTTCTCCCTCAGGCTTGGTGACCACCATAGATGTGAGTGAGGTCACAAAGCTGTACTTCAGTGACAGCTTCAAGGCCTCTTCCCTCATTCGATCCTTCTCAGGCCCAGACAACTGCAGCCTAAGTTATGATTATTATTATTATTATTATTATTATTATTGACACAGTATTTTCACATATTAAACAATTAGTATGTCTTTCAGACAATAAACATTTTCTTTTCATTTTCTTAAGACACTGTGATACAAGACCTTAAGCTGAAACTTTAAATCTGACACGTCAATATTTTACTTTCTTAGGAGCATCTCAAAATTGTGATTAGCACAATTTTATCATTATAGAGGACTTCAGCTTTTAATAATTCATTGATTACAGACTACAGAAGAAAATGGCCAACACCACACTCACGCCTTGTCCAGGAGTTGTTTGACTGTGAGGTAGGCCCAAACCCTCTGAAGGCGGCTGTCAGACACTGTGTCAGTCGATTCCACAGTGGGATTAGTGTCAGAAAACCTCACACTGCCTGTTCCCTGTTGTGGCCCACACTCATGTCATTAAAGCTGTTTCACATTATTACTTAATAAATGCTTAAATGAATTCTTACTGAAATGGCTATAACTTCTGGAGTGAAGGTCTCAATGTCATTGTCAGTGATCTGACCAGCCACCACAATCTCAGAGCCATTATAATACTGTGTGAAGTGAGTCTGGGTCAGATTGGTGCCTCCTGTGTACATCATGGTTACATTGGTCAACAGAGGAGTGGCCACCTCTTCATAGAAACCCTGTGAATGGACAGTGCAGGAATCTTGATTCTCCCCACGTCCAACAGTCCTCAGTAATGATAACAGGAGGAGCCAAGTCTTTCTAAATACCTTCAGCTGTAAGTCAGCATCAGAGTCCTCATAGATCCGTCGGTGCTACACTCCGTTGTTCTGCAGTGACATCTTCTCAAGGAATTCAAAATTGACGCGAAAACCAAAACCAAGACAGTAGAGAGGAAATTTGCCTGCAACGGCCTCTTTCGGACATTGGACTGTATTTTTTTAAGGTTTGTCACCCCTGTAGTAACAAAATATGTTTATTTAAACAATCACCATGAAAAAGACAGTGAACAAATGTCACATCATGTCACAAAGTGGTAGACTTTGGTGGTTCAAACTGATCGTTAATTTCTGAAAGAAATGTGGATTATGTTACATTTTTAATTTCAAAACACCACATCTAAAAAAAAACAATGAAATACATGTAAATAAGTTATTATGGTCTCAATAGGGCATAGTATTCACTGCATGTGTATTTAGTCCTAACCTGCGGTTGGTCTCCATCAGTCAGAAGTATAAGGATTCGATGCTGAACCTTCTCTGGGATGTGCCTTCAGAATACGAGCTCCTTCCAGCACTGCTGCATTAATGTCAGTGGCTACAATGAAGTAAAAACATATTTAGTCTTTGCTGTTCTACTTGTTAACATCATACTAAATATATACTTATTAAAACACACTCACATCCGCTGGCTGGAATATTTTGTGCAAAAGTCTTGGCACTGTTCACATTTGTCTTGGTGGCCTGAACAAGTTCTCTCTTCCAGTGAAAAATGTCACCATCAAAAGTGATAAGACCGAAAAAATCATCTTCATTCAGATCGTTCAAAATATGGATTAATGCTGTCCTGGTCTGAGAAAAGAAGAATCACTGACACGTCAGGGCTTCAACTCAAGTTTAAAAACCCACGAGGTAATTATTTCTTCATGTGCTTAACGAAATTCATTGCAACCGTCTCATTAAGCTAAAATTCCTGCTGTGCCTCAGTGACAGTATGTAACAAACTGTACCTGTTGTATTTTTCTGCCACTCATGGAGCCACTTTGATCAATAACAAAGACAACGTTCTTTGGTATCCGTGGAAGACTGGACGGAGCAAAGTGGTGAACAAAATATCCACCTGATGTCTTAAAAAAAGGTATAAATTAATATTTGTCGAAAACGTTTGTTGATAAAAAAGTAGTTACTGTACTGTTATTGTAGATACTTTATATACTGGATTGTTGGTTTTAATGTAATAAACAAAAAAACACTTTATGTACAGTACCTTAATGTCACCAACTGAAATGTCCCTGTTGACATCATAAACAATAACCAGATCTCCATTCATACCCTGCTCTCCACAGCTGTCACATGTCTTCTGTTGGCTTTCAGTTGGGTAGAAGTACACCCACGCCTACAAACAAGAGGATGCCAGAAAACAGTATGAACTGAAAGGGACAAACTGAAGCTTGGACCTGGAGGCTGTTTCATCTCTGGAATGATATTGTAGCAGCCCAGGGGGGTTATTCCCACCCTGAGCCGCTAAGGCCTATAGAAAAAATAACAGTTTTTGGTTGTAGAGTTATAGTTCAAGTGATGTCACGCAATGTAAAAGTACAGTACATCATGATTAAAAATGATGCATTGACTGCACAGTAAACTGGATGAAACAAACTAATAAACATACTGTAAGGATTTCCCATCACTTCCTGCTGTACCTGTTTGTCTGTCAGTGTTTTGGTGATGGCATTAGCCAGAGCTTTGGTGCTTAGTCCACCTTTAACCTCCAGGAAACTGATGCCAGCCTTTTCATCAATGTACACATCAACCTGGAGGGAAAATACTTAGAACCACTCATGAATCAATATGTAACGACCCCAACCCTCCCTGCATGACCATTACATGATGAGACCTACCTTGAAGTCGCTGACAGGCTGCATCGGCCGAGCATGGATTTGCAGTTCGTACTTGCCGTGCCTGCGTTTCAGCAGTTCCTCATACGTGAGTTCAAAGGTCACCTTTTTGTGAGCGGCCAGAGTCACTGACGTCTTAAATTCCTCCAGGGTCCTCCCTATAGAGCTGCAATACAGAGCACCATCACAGCACTGGAGCACAGGTTCTCACCCTCTTCTTTAGATTGTGCTACTGCATGTTACACTGAGGCCCCACTGTGAGAGGTTCAAGTAACAGACAGGACCTGTAGGCAGTAAAGTGGCCCATGTACCTGACGAGCCCAGCGCTTTGCCCACGGGATACAGCTGCAGTGTACTGCTGCTGAGCCTGTTCCTTGGTTTTCACAACACCATCGTACACCTGGCCGTCCATAAACCTGAAGAAATGATAGTGAACAACAGTCCTGACTGTCCCTGATTTTTACTCTTTTATTGTTCATGTGTAAACCTATGTAAATATTTCACACACATTCTGAATTTACTGATGAAGGCATTCTTGGGAATCCGCACTTGGAATTCTACTTCCTTGGATTCGTTCATTCGATTGGCCACGCGGCTTGTGATGACTGTTGTAGCGTAACGACTGGTCACTGTGGAGTTGATGTGAAAGCTGTAGATGTCCCAGTCATCCTAGGAAAATACAGGAGGGTAGTAAATGAAGAATACTGATCTTTTGACCAAGATCATCTGTTGATAGAATTCCAAACCCCAATTTCCCATTGCTTTGTGCATGTGCTTAAATAACATTTACATCTACTCTAGGCACAGTCCTTTGTCCACCAAAAGGCCTAACCTTTACAGGAGTAAAGTGATGTGTAGCTGGGTGATAACTGTGTGGTCTCTAACCAACATCCCTCAGGCTGAAGAAGCTACCTGAACAGATGGTGAAATGTTTTAACTCTAGAATTACAAAGTCTATGACTCAACTCAACTGCATCACAATGTTTACACCAGTTATTTAGTTACTGATTTTGTCTATTGAACTTTGCTCTTGTCCCTAAAAGATTTACCAACAGATTCAACATTAGATTATGTTTTCACAATCAGACTAATACATCTTCAAGCACAAACACATTTTGGTCTTTTCAAAAGGTCACAACTCAAACAACACCCTGCAATGAGCGGCAAACAAGCATTTTTTGTACAGAGGGTTTACATGCAATGTCTTGTTTTATACAGTATTGACACAAAGCTAATCTACATTAATCTTACAATGGATGTCTTTCTCCAGTAAAATACTGTATTTACAGTGTAGTTGCTCAGCTTTTATGAACTTACTTTATTTGGCAATGAGGTGACCAAAGTCAGCAACAGACCAAAGAGGGTGGTTTGCATCAGAGCTCTCCCCATGATGTCTCCTGTCAGAGTGCAACCGTGCCTCCAGTTTGTCTTGTATCAACCTCCACCCACTCAACCACCCACCCACACATACACACAAACACAGAACAGCTACAGTGAGCGCTGGCCATACGTCTCAAGTGCTCTCATTCTTTTTTTTAAGTACACTTTACTACAATGACCTTTTGGGGTTTTATGTTACAATAAACATAAAATCGATAAAAAACAATAATTTAATTTAATTCAATTTTATTTATGTGGCACCAAATCACAACAGTTATCTCAAGGCACTTTACACACAGCAAGCCTTTAATTACAATTTGACTGCAACATTGGAGAAAAAAAACTCCCTCTCTAACAAGGAAGAAACCTCCAGCAGAACCAGGCTGGATGTGTGTTGCCATCTGCCTTGACCGGTTAGGGTGAGGGGGGAGAGAGCGAGAGAGAGAAAAAGACAGCAACAACAAGCAACAGCAGGCGGAATTGGTTGGACCAGGGACCGGACACAGGCAGGGCTGGTTAGACCAGGGACGGACGTAGGTGGGATGGTTGGACTAGGGACCAGGCTGGATGTGGGCGGCCCCCTGCCTCGACCGGTTGAGGGGATCCAGTGCGGTCAGGGGATAGAGAGAGAGAAAAACACGGCAACAACAACAAGCAACAACAGAGCACACGAAAGATGGTTGGACCAGAGACTGGACACAGGCAGGATGGTTGGATCCGCAGCTGCCCATCACAGACACCAAACTTTGAGTCCAATGATACCTGTAGGGTGAGGGGGGGGGGGGGGGGGGGGGTCACGCAAATGTAAAAGTACATCATGATTAAAAATGATGCATTGACTGGGGGGGGGGGGGGGAGAGAAAGAGACCAGGTTAGTTGAACATAGAACATGATGGGAGGTTATTGGACAGAGAAGGTAGAAGGAAACAGAGGAGCTCAGTGTATAAATTAAGTCCCCCAGCAGTCTTTAACTAAGAGATGGTTCCTGTAACTAACAATAATTGCCAGTGACCTGAACCATCTCTAACTATAGGCTTTATCAAAAAGGAAGGTTTAAGCCTAATTTTAAAGGTGGAGAGTGTGTCAGCTTCTCGAACCTGAAGAGGGAGCTGGTTCCAGAGGACAGGAGCTTGGTAGCTGAAAGCTCTGCCTCCCATTCACATTTAAAAACTCTAGGAACCACAAGTAGCCCAGCGCTCTAAGAACAGTGTTTTGCTCCGAGCATAAAGAACTATGAGGTCTTTAAGATAAGAAGGAGCTTTATCATTGAGTACATTGTAGGTGAATAGAAGAATTTTTAAATTCTATCCTACATTTTACATGCCGCCAGTTCAGAGAAGCTAATGTAGGAGAAATGTGATCTCTCTTTTTAAGTTCTGTCAGAACTCTAGCTGCGGCATTTTGAATAAGTGTAGGCTTTTTAAAGAGCTGTTAGGACATCCTATGAGTAAGGAGTTACAGTAGCCAGCCTAGAGGTAACAAATTCATGGATCAATTTCTCTGCATCGCTCTGAGAGAGGATGCTTCTGATTTTAGCTACTGTATATTTCTAAGATGAAAGTAGGCAGTTCTAGAGATTTGGTTAAAGTATGATGTAAAAGAGAGGTCAAAGATGACACAAGGTTCCTCAGTAGAATCTGAAGCTAATGTTATGCCATCCAGGGTGGCTATCTGAATCAATAGTGTCTCTCAGATTTTAGGCCCAACAGTTTTATCTGAATTTAGTTGAAGGAAGTTTTGGGACATCCAAGATTTGATGTTTTTAAACAACTCTGAATTTTGACTAGTTGATCTGTTTCATTTGGTTCAAAAGACATATATAGCTTAGTATCATCTGCATAAGAATGAAAATTAATAGAATGCATCCTAATAATCTCACCTAGAGGAGACATGTATAGGCTAAACAGAATTGGACCAAGCACAGAACCTTGTGGTACTCCATAGCTAATCCTTGTGCATGTGGAGAATTTCTCATTAACATGAACAAACTGGAATCTGTTCAACAAATAGGATTTAAACCATCCCAGTGCTGTTACTTTAATTACGATTCTATCTTCTAGTCTCTGTAATAGAATGTTATGATAAACTGTATCAATCAATAATATCTAACAGGACAAGGACAGAAACTAGACCATTGACTGAAGCTAAGAGAAGATCATTAGTGACTCTAACCAGAGCTGTTTCTGTGCTATGATGTTTTCTAAATCCTGACTGAAAATCTTCGCACAGGTTATTCCCACTCAGGTGGTCAGATAATTGTTTAGCCACAATTTTTTCAAGAATCTTAGAAATAAAGGGTCAATTTGAAATGGGCCTATAGTTGGCTAGTTCTCCAGGGTCCAGAGTAGGTTTTTTCAATAAAGATTTGACCACAGCCACCTTAAAAGCCTGTGGTACATAGCCTATTTGTAAAGATTGGTTGATTTGATTTAATATGGACAAGCTGATTAAAGGTAGAACTTCTTTGAGTAATCTGGTTGGGATTGGATCTAAAAGACAAGTGGACGACTTGGAGGAGTTGATTATTGAGGTTAAGTCCATATGAGTTATGGAAAGAAGCTGTCTAGGTAAGACAGAGGATTTGGTATATTAAAGTTGATTGATCTAGACAGTGCTTTCTGTCGTTTGGAAGGAGTCGCTGCTGAATGTTTTTCTAATGATGATAATTTTATTAGTAAAGTAGTTCATAAAGTCATTGCTGCTGAGATTTAAGGGGATAGTAGACTCAACACAGCTATGACTCTTAGTCAGCCTGGCTATAGTGCTGAAAAGAAACCTGGGGTTGTTTTGTTTTCCTCAAAGGGAGGAATAATGTGTTTTCTAGCAGCACAAAGTGCTTTTTATATATTATTAGGCTGTCCTACCATGCAATGCAGTTTACATTTATTTTGTTGGAACGCCACTGCCTTTGTAGTTGTCTGGTCCTGTGCTTAAGGCTGCGGATCTCTGAGTTATACCACAGAGCAACCTCCTCTGATTCACTGCCGTCTTCTCGTCAGGGAGCGACTGTGTCTAACATTGTACGTAGAGAAGCTGCAGCATCATCTACAAGACAGTCAACCTGTTCATAAGGATTAAGGTGATGTTCTCTGTGTATCTACAAGACATTGAGGCAAAAGATGATGGAATCATCTGCTTGAATCTGGCAACGGCGTTGTCAGATAAACATCTGCTATAAGATTTCTTTCCAGCTGCTGTAAGGTCAATTATGCTAAATTCAGAAGTTAATAAGAAATGGTCAGATAACAGAGGGTTTTGGGGAAGAACTATTAAATTATCAATTTCAACCCCATATGTCAAGATCGAGGGTACGGTTAAAACGATGAGCAGGTTCATTTACCTGTTGAGTAAAACCAATAGTGTCTAATTAGGAGTTTAAAGCAGTGCTGAGACAATTACTGTCAACATCTACATGAATGTTAAAGTCCTCCCACTACAATGACTTTATCTGTGCTAAGAACTAAGTCAAATAGGAATTCAGAGAATTCAGTTAAGAACTCTATAGAGCAGGAGGACGGTAAACAATACAAAACACAACTGGCTTCTGAGTTTTAGAGTCTGGGTGAGAAAGACTCAGAGGCTTCAAATGAGTTAAGCTATGTTTAAGTTTAGGAGTAATTAATAAATCTAAGCTATAAATTGCTGCTACTCCTCCACTCTACTGTACATCTAGGAACATGATAGTTTGTGATCTTATTGGAGTCGACTCATTTAAAGTAACATATTCATCCTGCTGCAGCCAGGTTTCAGTGAGACAGAACAGATCATGTGATGGTCACTTATCAAGTCATGTATTAACAAGGATTTAGATGAGAGAGATCTGATATTTAATAAACCACACTTTATAACTTATGGTACTTGTTTTGTAAGAGGAACTGTTTTGATGTTTATTAAATTCTGGTAAGTCACTCCTCTTTGATTTGTGTGACTTGTATAGTTTAGGTGGTCGGGAAGCAGACACAGTCTCTATGCGATAACTAATATAACTAAGACTAAGAGTGGGTGGCGGCTGTAGAGAACCTGCAGAGAGGCGTGTAAGACTGCGACTCTGCGTCCTGGGCTCCACTCTGAGTTGTCACGGAGTGGGGAGTGTAAGCAACATGGCCATCGAGAGAGAGCAGAGAGGCTCCGTTCAACGTGGGATGGACGCCGTCTCTTCTAATCAGCCCAGGTTTTTCCCCAAAAAGTGCTCCAGTTAGCCACAAAGCCCCACCGTTTGCAGGACATCATCTAACAACCAGCAGTGGAGAGATGACAGCCGGCTATACATGTCATCGATGGTCACATGGGGAGGGGTCTAGAGAAAACTACGGAGTTCGACATTGTTTTGGCGAACAACACACTGACTCAATGTAGTTTTAGTAAATTTAGTGAGAGGGAGAGGAAAAGGGGGAAGCCATAGCAGGAAAATAAGGTAGGAATCTATTATCCAGAAAATACTGGATAATAGTAAAGATTAGCAGGACGTTTAAAAAAAATATATATGCTTGAGGTTACCAGCTTGATTTGCAACTCTTAGTTGTCCCTTCCGAGATAAGACGATAACATTTAGAAAAGAACGGAGAGTAACGCCGTTAAACATTATTGTTAGTCAATGGGTTTTTGTTTCGTCTACATGGACAGAGAATGGGGAATATAAACCAATTTATACCAACCACTTTGTAGCTATTTCTTATTGAATGGTGGACCTCAAAGAATTGTCTGTCTAAATCACTGGTCTGCAACAATTCTTAACACAAATTCAAATAATAATACATTAATAAATTACAGACTACAAAAGAAAATGGCCAATACACACTCATCCTTGTCCAGAGGAGCAATGCAATACCTCGATTCTTCTGCTTCTGGCCTGTTAAAAAAAAACAAATGAAGATAAACTTTTTAGATTTTATATTCTCTTAATGTTTCACCTTCTTTGGGTTTATGCAGCACATCAGAGTTTTCTCCCTGTGCAGGTATCCAGACTACAGTACTTGTACTGATGTTACTGTTAATGATTTCAGGTATGATTTTGTAAATAGGGACTTAATATGATCTTTGCTAAACATTTAAGGTGGTACAGTATCAACCAGGGAACATTAGGACATATGGTGTACAGTACCTTGATATCTGTCAATAAAAATAGTTACTGTATATAAAAAGAGTATTAAAAGAAAAAAATACATTACCTCTTCTTCCAGCACTACCAGCACGAGCACTACTTCCTAAAAAAAAATACTGTACGTAAATGCTTAAACAATTCTAAAGGCTGTAAAATCTAGTGTTCTACACATTTAAAAAGAAAATTAATAAGAGAAAAAAACCATAAATATGTTGTTGTAGTGCATGTCATTTTCTCTGAGCTACATACAGTTCTTTTGCAAAGCATCAATGTGAAATATTTCAACTTTTACTGGATGACAGTAGGGCACAGATTTAGTACATGTACTGTACACATTTGTTCTGTTTTAAAATAAAACTATATGAGCATTAACGACAGTTTAATTTAATTTTCCTCTGAAGTTGCAACTGTAAAACAGAAAAAAATATTAACAATAAATTAGAACAAAGTTTGACTTTACTGTCTTGTAGTCTAATTGTAAATAAGCTGTGCATCTTCAAGTGATTAATGGACTTTCAGTTCGCAATACTGTACTTGTGCATACATTTATATATAAAATATATCTAATATACATAATAAATAATTTTATATTATCATGTTAGAGCAGAGCAATGCAATACCTGGATTAGGCTGCATCTGGCCTATAAAAAGAAAACACATAAACATTAGCTTTTTAGAGCATGAAGCCAATTTCAGCTTTTACTGTGACAGTACGGTTCACCTTTAGGACATGTACTGTACACATCTTTTCTGTTTCAAAATGAAACTATATGAGCATCAAAGAAAGTTTACTTATCAAACCTGAAATACATGAAGTCACAAGTGTAATAAAAAAAATATATATATATATATTAAGACAGAGTTTGACGTTACTGTCTTGTAGTCTAATTGTAAATAAACTGCTCACAATTTAAAACTTTTTTCACATCTACATATTCAAGTGATTGATGGACTTTCAGTTTGTAATATTTATCAATACATTTATATATAAAATACATCAATTTATATTATGACGTTCAAGCAGAGCAATGCAGTACCTGGAATAGGCTACCTTGATATCTGTCGATAAAAATAGTTACTGCATATAAAAAGAGTATTAAAAGAAAAAAATACATTACCTCTTCTTCCAGCACTACCAGCACCAGCACTACTTCCTAAAAAAAATACTGTACGTAAATGCTTAAACAATTCTAAAGGCTGTAAAATCTAGTGTTCTACACATTTAAGAAATTTATTTTAAAAAAAAGAGCATAAACATGTTGTTGTAGTGCATATCATTTTCTCTGAGCTACATACAGTTGTTTTGCAAAACATCAATGTGAAATATTTTTACTTATTTAAATTTTTTTTAATTACAGTACCATAACGTCACATTTCATTAAAAATATTTTAGTCCACAATTTTTAGTTAAATTTTGGCAAAATGTTCTAGTTTAGAGAGAATCTACCAAACTGCTTTGGGAGCGTGAAGCCAATTTCAGCTTTTACTGGATGACAATAGGGCACAGATTTAGGACATGCACTGTACACATTTGTTCTGTTTCAAAATAAAACTACATGAGCATTAAAGAAAGTTTAATTTAATTTTCCTCTCACAAGTGTGTCTATATCAAACCTGAATTACGTGAAGTTGCAGCTGTAAACCAGAAAAAAATATTAACAATGAATTAGAACAAAGTTTTACTTTACTGTCTTGTAGTCTTATTGTAAATAGGCCTTGCATCTTCAAGTGAATAATGGAGTTTTCAATACTGTACTTGTGCATACATTTATATATAAAATACATATAATATACATAATAAATCATTTTATATTATCATGTTAGAGCAGAGCAATGCAATACCTGGAATAGGATCCATCTGGCCTGTTAAAAGAAAACAGTTGAAGATAAACCTTTTAGATTTTGTATTCTGTTGTATGTATGTTTCTCACATTTGTACTGCTGCAGGTTTTTCACCTTCTTTGGGTTTATGCAGCACATCAGAGTTTTCTCCCTCAGGCTTGGTGACCACCATGGATGTGAGTGGGGTCACAAAGCTGTACTTCAGTGACAGCTCCAAGGCCTCTGCCCTCATTGGATCTTTCTCAGGCCCAGACAACTGCAGCCTAAGTTATGATTATGATTATTAACATGCAACAATATTTTCATACTGGTACAATGAACATTTTTAAAGACACTGCAATACAAGAACATCATCTGAAATTTTAAATCTGACAAATGAATATTTTATTTTCTTAAAATTTTATGATTACAAATGAGGATTGCAGCTTTTAATAATCAATTAATTACAGACAACAGAAGAAAATGGCCAACACCACACTCACACCTTGTCCAGGAGTTGTTTGACTGTGAGGTAGGCCCAAACCCTCTGAAGGCGTCTGTCAGACACTGTGTCAGTCGATTCCACAGTGGGATTAGTGTCAGAAAACCTCACACTGCCTGTTCCCTGTTGTGGCCCACAGTCATGTCATTAAAGCTCTTTCACATTATTACACACAGTGTGCAGCTTAAATGAATTCTTACTGAAATGGCTATAACTTCTGGAGTGAAGGTCTCAATGTCATTGTCAGTGATCTGACCAGCCACCACAATCTCAGAGCCATTATAATACTGTGTGAAGTGAGTCTGGGTCAGATTGGTGCCTCCTGTGTACATCATGGTTACATTGGTCAACAGAGGAGTGGCCACCTCTTCATAGAAACCCTGTGAATGGACAGTGCAGGAATCTTGATTCTCCCCATGTCCAACAGTCCCCAGTAATGATAACATGAAGCAGCCAAGTCTTTCAAAATACCTTCAGCTGTAAGTCAGCATCAGAGTCCTCATAGATCCGTCGTGCTACACCGTTGTTCTGCAGTGACATCTTCTCAAGGAATTCAAAATTGACGTCAAAACCAAAACCAAGACAGTAGAGAGGAAATTTTCCTGCAATGGCCTTTCGGACATTGGACTGTATTGTTTCGAGGTTTGTCTCCCCTGTAGTAACAAAGTATGTTTATTTAAACAATCACCAGAAAAAGACAGTGAACAATTGTCACATTATTACCACAAAAAGTAGTGGTGGGTTCAAACAAAATGTGCAATATGGTACATTTTTTAATTTCAAAAGACCTCAATTTGAAAAAAACCCCAATGAAATACATGTAAATAAGTTATTTATGGTCTCATTAGGGCATATTCATGCATGTGTGTCTTTATTCCTAACCTGAGTTTGGGTCTCCATCAGTCAGAAGTATAAGGATCGATGCTGAACCTTCTCTGGGATGTGCCTTCAGAATACGAGCTCCTTCCAGCACTGCTGCATTAATGTCAGTGGCTACAATGAAGTAAAAACACATTTAGTCTTCATATTTCTACTTGTAAACATTATACAAAGTATATATATTTATTAAAACACACTCACATCCATTGTCTTTAATATTTTGTGCAAAAGTCTTGGCACTGTTCACGTTTGTCTTGGTGGCCTGAACAAGTTCTCTCTTCCAGTGAAAAATGTTACCATCAAAAGTGATGAGACTGAAAAAGTCATCTTCATTCAAATCGTTCAAAATATGGATTAATGCTGTCCTGGTCTGAGAAAAGAAGAATCACTGACATGTCAGGGCTTCAACTCAGGTTTAAAAACCCATGAGGTAATGATTACTTCATGTTCAATGAAATTCATGCAACCGTCTCACAAAGCTAAAATTCCTGCTGTGCCTCAGTGACAGTATGTAACAAACTGTACCTGTTGTATTTTTCTGCCGTGCATGGAGCCACTTTGATCAATAATAAAGACAACATTCTTTGGTATCCGTGGAAGACTGGACGGAGCAAAGTGGTGGACAAAGTATCCACCTGATGCCTTAAAAAAAGGTATAAATTAATATTTGTCAAAAAACATTGTTAATAAAGAAGTACTTAGTTCCTGTAGATACTTTATATTCTGTATTGTTGGTTTTCATGTAACAAAAAGAAAACCACTTTATGTACCTTAATGTCACCAACTGAAATGTCCCTGTTGACATCATAAACAATAACCAGATCTCCATTCATACCCTGCTCTCCACAGCTGTCACATGTCTTCTGTTGGCTTTCAGTTGGGTAGAAGTACACCCACGCCTACAAACAAGAGGATGCCAGAAAACAGCATAAACTGAAAGGGACAAACTGAAGCTTGGACCTGGAGGCTGTTTCATCTGTTATGATATTGTAGCAGCCCAGGGGGGTTATTCCCAACCTGAGTCGCTAAGGCCTATAGAAAAAATAACAGTTTTTGTGTTTGTAGACTTATAGTTCAAGTGATGTCACGCAACAGTAAAAGTACAGTACATCATGATTAAAAAAAATGATGCATTGACTGCACAGTAAACTGGATGAAACAAACTAATAAACATACTGTAAGGATTTGCCATCACTTCCTGCTGTACCTGTTTGTCTGTCAGTGTTTTGGTGATGGCATTAGCCAGAGCTTTGGTGCTTAGTCCACCTTTAACCTCCAGGAAACTGATGCCAGCCTTTTCATCAATGTACACATCAACCTGGAAGGAAAACTCGTTAGAACCACTCATGAATCAATATGTGATGACCCCAACCCTCCCTGCATGACCACTACATGATGAGACCTACCTTGAAGTCGCTGACAGGCTGCATCGGCCGAGCATGGATTTGCAGTTCGTACTTGCCGTGCCTGCGTTTCAGCAGTTCCTCATACGTGAGTTCAAAGGTCACCTTTTTGTGGGCGGCCACAGTCACTGACGTCTTAAATTCCTCCAGGGTCCTCCCTACAGAGCTGCAATACAGAGCACCATCACAGCACTGGAGCACAGGTTCTCACCCTCTTCTTTAGATTGTGCTACTGCATGTTACACTGAGGCCCCACTGTGAGAGGTTCAAGTAACAGACAGGACCTGTAGGTAGTAAAGTGGCCCATGTACCTGACGAGCCCAGCGCTTTGCCCACGGGATACAGCTGCAGTGTACTGCTGCTGAGCCTGTTCCTTGGTTTTCACAACACCATCGTACACCTGGCCGTCCATAAACCTGAAGAAATGATGGTGAACAACAGTCCTGACTGTCCCCTGATTTGTTACTCTTTTATTGTTCATGTGTAAACCTATGTAAATATTTCACACACATTCTGAATTTACTGATGAAGGCATTCTTGGGAATCCGCACTTGGAATTCTACTTCCTTGGATTCGTTCATTCGATTGGCCACGCGGCTTGTGATGACTGTTGTAGCGTAACGACTGGTCACTGTGGAGTTGATGTGAAAGCTGTAGATGTCCCAGTCATCCTAGGAAAATACAGGAGGGTAGTAAATAAAGAATACTGATTTTTTGACCAAGATCATATGTTCATAGAATTCCAACCCCAGAAAAAAATGTTTTTTTCCCATAGCTTTGTGCATGAGCTTAAATACCATTTACATCTACTCTAGGCACAGTCCTTTGTCCACCAAAGGGCCTAACCTTTACAGGAGTAAAGTGAAGTGTAGCTGGGTGATAAATTTGTGTTCTCTAACCAACATCCCTCGGGCTGAAAAAGCTACCTGAACAGATGGTGAAATGTTTTAACGAAGTAAGAAGTCCAATACTCAACTCACCTGGATCACAGTGTTTGCACCAGCTATTTACTGTAGCTATTGATTATGTCTACTGAACTCTGCTCTTTGTCCCTAACAAGATTCACCAACAAATTCAACATCAGAATTTGTTTTCGCAATTAGACTAATTCAGCTTCAAGCACAAAAACATGGTTTTGTCTTTTCAAAAGGTTACGACTGAAACTACATCCTGCAATGTGCTGCACACAAAGGTTTTATTATACATGCAAAAAAACTGAACTGTTTTGTTTTATATTATCACAAAGCTAATCTACATTATTCTAACCATAGTTGTCCTTCTCCTCTAAAATACCGTATTTACAGTGGAGTTGCTCAGCTTTTATGAACTTACTTTATTTGGTAAAGAGGTGACCAAAGTCAGAAACAGAGCAAAGAGGGTGGTTTGTATCAGAGCTCTCCCCATGATGGCTCCTGTCAGAGTGCAACCGTGCCTCCAGTTTGTCTTGTATTAACCTCCACCCACTCAACCACCCACCCACCCACCCACACATACACACACACACACACACACACACACACACACACACACACACACACACACACACACACACACACACACACACACACACACACAGAACAGCTACAGTAAGCGCTGGCCATGGATCTCTGGTGCTCTCATTGTCTTTTTTTTAAGGGAATGAACACAGGCAGGGCTGGTTGAACCAGGGACGGATTTTCACCATTCTTTTATTTTCTTTATAAAATAAACACCATGCATTTAATTAGTGATAAAACTATGACACAAACCCTTTTTTACTGGCACAAAATCTATATCATCCAAAGTACACAACTAGTACCTCACAACTGGCATCCCATTGGTTCCCTGTCTCCTGGGGTTAAGAGTCCCGGTGTCACTCTACTCCCACATCAACATTAATCATTTATCCTGTACCGCCTCCATCTTTTTACCAGCCTTGTTACCTCCCATATTGACCCTTACTCCCCTACAAATCACTCCATAAGCTCCAGTCTTTTCAACCCATCCAGCATCATTTCTGCCAGCACCTGGTTGATTCTCCAAACTACTGTACTCATGTACATAACCTCACAAGCCATCAGTAAGCACAGGAGCAGGTTTGGACGGTCCTCCTTTGTTTTCTGTGGTCCTACATTGTTTTCTACTAGAGTCTGTCAACTCAGTCATGATCTCCAGTTTTCCAGAACAGGCCTTTGTTGACATTTCTTCTTTTACACCAAATAAATGTAAGGACTGACACATCCTTTGCATCTAAGATGAATATTAAGTTTCAGACAAGCAAAGGTATTGTAACGACTGGTCACTGTGGAGTTGATGTGAAAGCTGTAGATGTCCCAGTCATCCTAGGAAAATACAGGAGGGTAGTAAATAAAGAATACTGATCTTTTGCCTGACCACTGGCTGACCAAGATCATATCTTGACAGTCTCAAACCCCAGAAACATCTCATGAATCTGCTCTTAGAATTGTCCATGTGCTCAAACATTTACATCTACTCTCTAGCTCCAGTCCTTTGCCCACATAATAGCCTATTATTTACAGGTGTGAGGTGAAATGTACCTGGAGGATATACGTATTTGTGGTCTCTAATCAACATTCCTCAGGCTGAAGGAACTACCTGAACATAAGGTGAAACGTTTTAACTCTAGGAGTAAGAAGTCAATGACTCAACTCACCTGGATCACAGTGTTTGCACCAGCTATTTACTGTAGCTATTGATTATGTCTACTGAACTCTGCTCTTTGTCCCTAACAAGATTCACCCACAAATTCAAAATCAGAATATGTTTTCACAATCAGACTAATGCACCTTCAAGCACAAAAACATGGTTTTGTCTTTTCAAAAGGTTACGACTGAAACTACATCCTGCAATGTGCTGCAAACAAAGGTTTTATTATACAGTACATGCAAAAAACTCACAAAGCTAATCTACATTAATCATCAATCATCATCATTAATCATTAATCATCAATCATTAACCATAGTTGTCCTTCTCCTGTAAAATATATCAACCTGTATCAACCTCCTAACACACACACACACACACACACACACACACACACACACACATCATCATCATTTACATCTTATGAAATACTGTACCAGTAGCTGCTGTGACAAAGAAATAGGCAGTTGACTCAAATGTACGAACAAGATTAGTCCTTTTTTCAATATTGGAATTGTTCTCACACATGGTGGAACTGCAGCGCTAACCAGCAATCTTGCAAATAACTGCAGTACAGTAGTTCCCAATAAGTACAGTAAGTTTTGCCCAGATCATCCAAAATCACCTTTATTCACTTTTTCAATCCAACTTCCAATCTAAAACATCTAATACAAAATATTATTAATTCATTATGGAAAAAATATATAATTTATATATACAGTATATAATAATTTACATAATTTGTCTGTATACCACAATGTTTCTCTATATTTAAGTATACTGTAATATAATACATATTTATTGTCATTGAAAGACAACTTGTATGTTATTTGTGTTTGTGGATCCTTTTCATCCCCTTTTTGTCTCTTTGTGTTGAGCGCAGTCAAACTAGGAAAGAGATTTTCTTCCTGGATTGATAAAGTTTTTTTAAGTCTTAAGTTTTTTTTAATCTTGAACAACACTGATAAAACTATGATTCAAATTCGTCCTCTTTGGCAGAAAATCAACACTATCCAAAGTTCACAACTATTTACTCACAACTGGCATCTCATTGGTTCCCTGTCTTCTGGGGTTGAGCGTTGTTATGGGAAAAATTGTCTCTTCCTTATTTTTAATTCTCTTCCTTATTTCTATGCATTTCTATGCAGTTATTATACAAGTTATGACAAGTTATGATGTTCTGCAATTAATATCTTATGTTTTGTCTTACTGTATGCATTTGACATTTCACCTAGATTGTTCAATGGTTGTCTCTGCCTGATAGACTCTCAACTCTAGCTCCCAAACCCAAGGTCAGGGAGTTGTGTCTCTGTCTGTTGAGACTTGGTGCTCCTTTCTCACAGATAGTTGGACGTCAGCGATGCAGGTGTGAGAATGTAAATATCTTCACACACACTGCGACAGGAAGGAGATGGTGCATGTAATTTGATTGGGTTAGAAAGACATTCCACCCTAGTCGGACAGAGAAGCTAAAAGGCAGAAGCAACTTTAGGATCGTGGGCTTTGCATCACACCTTCGTGGTGTGTGCACTGATCTCCCCAGCTGGTTTTTGGTTTGTTGATGTGCACGATCAACATCCATGCTTTTTATTTGCTTTCCCCATTATTTTTATTTTCTTTATTATTTCAATAAATCGCACAAAAGGACAACTCTCTCTCATCTACTTCTTTATGGAAAATTTCCACCACAGAAATTGGCGTTGTCGGCAGGATCCCGCTGCAGGTCGTCTGGACGGTGTGGCCAGGGACGATAGTCCTGAGGACTAGGGTCGCTCAGCCTCCAAACCTCTACAGACATTCAGAGCTGGGAGGACTGCTCACCCGTCTGGATCGCCTCTGACGAGATCCACGAACTCAGATTCAAACTCAAATCCTAATTTGGCTCGGCTCGGTGAGAGAGATTCCTTTGATTTGGGAAAAACAAAAAGATTGGAACTTTTATTTTTAATTTAGCTGAAACATTTCAATTGGTTGAAAAAAAAGGGAAAGAAATCTTCTATTTGGTTGAAACACTAAATTTGATTAGGAAAATTAATTAGATCGAGAAAAAGAGAAAAAAAAATCCCAATAATACATGTTCTTAATTAGGTGAAAGTCTGCTCTGGGTGGTGAGACGTCGGTTGCTAAGGGTTGGCTCGTGGAACCGAGCTTCCGTCTGTACTGAGGATACAGACATGTTTTTTTGATCTGTGCGTGGTCCACACGTGGGGGACTGAGTATAAAAGACGGCTTCTGAAAGAGGGAGCGCGTGTGCAGAGTGAAGTATTTTCAAGATACGAGGGACCCGGGCCTAGAGGGGCCTAACGTTGAGGAAATACTTCGTGAAAGGCTCTGTCGCCAGATCAGGTTGGTTCCCTTTTTACGGAGACGTCCGATAAAAAGGCATTTTGGGAAGGTTCCGGCCGGAACACACAAAAAATCTAAGGCAGGAAACCGCCGGACTCTGAAAGACGGGTTCGGGGCAATTTGAGTCTTCACCACCAGACAGCAACCGTACAAAACTAAAGGTAATTAAAAGTAAAAAGTAAATATGGTTATTAGTGCGTTTCATGTTTCCATGAGTGGGAAACTGGTTATGGGTTCAAAAGGAGAATCGCTTTGTGTAAAGGACATACGCACCTTAAAAGAAAAATTAGATACAAAAGAAACGATCTGAAAAAGCAAAACTATCAAAACTAAAGCCCTAAAAGAAACAAAAGAGAGATGAGAGTAACAGGAAAAAAGGAGATAACAACTCTGGGGAAGAATTGTTTGCACTCTGCCACACACACACATACACCACACACACACACATATCATGCCAAGAGCAAATGCTCCCATTGTTTCTGCTCTCTGTCCTAATGCAGAACTGAGCGCGATGAGGGTAAATCCGGATCTGGACTCCTTTCCCACCATCAGCAGAAGAACCGAAGGAGAAGAAGCGCCTGATCAACAACCAGAACAGGGTGGAGGCTCTGACGCCACAGCAGCTGGAGGACACAGACCACAGCATGGACGCCTCAGCGACTCTCACAACGTCTGCAGCCATCACGTTCTGGGCTCATCAGGTGAACCAGCTACTACAAGCGTGTGTGTCTGACACAGACACCTGCTTATGACAATCAGCAAAGGAAAACAAGGACAGAGCAACAGCAGAGAAGACGTGCTCTGACACAGACACTGGTTGAAACAACAGGAGAGGCTTCAGACGTGATCGGCCCAATAGAGCTGCATGTGAGGATCCAGGAAACGTCTGTCATCGAGGAACAACTGTCCCATTGAAAAGCTTCACCCACTGGCGCTCACATGAGACTGATGGTTGGGGAAGGAGGAAGGTGACGGTTCCTTTTCTCGTGACGTACAAGACGGTACCGCAAACACACACACACACACACACATTCATACACGCAATGAAGAAACACGCTTACAGCTGATACACGCTCAAATTCATGTTCATGCTTATCTGCTCGCAATGAAGAATCGCTTTCTGCTCAAAAAAAAAATCCCACAGAGTGATTTTAAAATGATGACAAACAGCTAAACGACAACTGCTGCATGACTTTACAGTCTGATGGGTTCAAACTATTTTAACTTGCAACAAATTCAGTAATAAAATCCTCTATGTTTCTAAAAGGGTTTGTGCACAATATAGGTTTGTCTGGCCAGACTAGAAGACTATAGGAAACAAAACAGACTGTAGAAAAACAAAACAGACTGTAGAAAAAACAAAAAAACAGACTATAGGAAAACAAAACAGACTGTAGAAAAAACAAAACCAGACCATAGGAAGACTGAAACCGACTGAAACAGACTATTAATGACTATTAAAGGGAAGACGACTATTAGAGAGAAGTAATAATAATTACTGTACGTACCAGACTATTAAAGAAAAACTTATTCTTTCACTGTCTTGTGCAACATCTGACAGCAAGACACCTTAACATTCATTTTTGCTTTCAAACTTGTGCCCAGTTAAATTTTTAGGAAGAGATTTCATGTGTAAATTAGGTATTTGATTGATTTCCACTCCAGACGGAGTGCAGGTTACATCTACAGACATTCTAAATAATCCCTCTTTTGTTGGTGTTAACTTCAGCTCAGCTGTGCTCTTATCATTGGCTGCTGAGGGGGGGCTGTAACTGAGGCCCTCACACAGGCTGCATCACAGCTTGTTTATGATTTCACACACACACACACACACACACACACTGACAAACTGACCTCAACTTCCCTCTTTTGGGATGAACACAGGTCTGCGCTTGCGATTTCTTTTACTAACGAACAAAAAAGATTTTTGATGTTTATTCTACAGTTCCACACGTCCCTCTGTGAAAACATGATGGAGACAGATGCAGGACGTGGGTCCTTTCGTGAACAGATGTCAACGGGGTGGAGACTGGTGAACGACTTCTGACCCCATGTGACGTATTCACCTACTTTGCATAGTTTTAGAAAACTTTTTTTTATTCTGCCTGTCATGTGCAGCAAACAGTGAACTGGGTACCTCCACATTCTAATGACACACTACATGTTTTTATTTTCATTTCAGAGGACGCTCTGACCCAACACTCAGCCTTACAGGAAGCCCTGCTTCCCTGTGGCTCACACACAGACATGATGTAGGTTTGATCAGAGGATGTGAACCAGTGGTCATCGCACCTAAATCAGACCACAGACCATGTAAACAACACCACCCTCTTAAAGGAGCCAAAGATGGTGTTACTGCAGACACCACTAAGCTACTGAAACATTGGATGCTACAGGCCACAAAGAGAGCCTGTTTAAATTACGCTTTGTTCAGACAAAGGTTATTTTCTGGGTCATTGTAATTACAGCTGATGGCAAATCCATCTCACCCAACAGAGTTAAAGCAATTTGAAACCTGCCTAAACCGTGCACGTAAAAACAGCTGATGTTTTTTCTAGGTCTTTGTTCTTATTGTAGGACCTTCAGTCCTAACTTTACTGTCTTTGAGGCCCCACTCAGGGTTCTGATGCAGACGTCTTCATCGTCCACTTCTTGTCTCACGTGGACGTCTGAGGCTGAACAACGTTCACTGACCTCATGCTTGCTCTTCAGGCTCCTACTTTGGGTCTTCCTGATCTGACCCTACGTGACCTTCACTCAAACAGTGGATGAGAAATCAGGTTGTACGACTTCTGTTCTTTTGTCCTCATACTTTGATTCTTTTGGAATAGATCACATCTTTCTACAGCCCGATGGCTTAGATGCAACACCACTTTGCTCAACATGCTGAACATTATTATCAAGAGGTCGTCTTGAAGTCTGGCTCTTTGCTAAGACACTACTCTGCTCAGGCTGCAGAGTTGATCACATTGACTGAAGCTAGTAAACGAGCAGAAGGAGAGTCTGTTACCATCTACACGGACTCCACAGACGCTCTGTGGAAGCATAGGAAGCTTTTTTTGAAGTCTAATTGCAAACCTATCTCACATCATGATTAGGTTCTGCTTTGCTGGACGCTGTCCTGCCACCTACAGCTAATGCTGTTTTTACATCATCAGTGACGACTTTGTTTCTGCCGACATGCAGCTGCAGACGCTGCTGCGAAGGACGACAACCCCTCCCTCTCCTGATCCTCGTTTCCTCTCCTCTTCCTTGTTCCCTCTCTCCAACTCTCTCTATCCTTTCCTTCCTTTCTTCCTCTCTCCCTGTGCTTTAAACATTTTCTACCTCGCAGGAACACAGACTCTGGCTGACGGATGGTTCCACCTGTAGCCATGGAGTCTGGTTTGGGCCTGATGACACGCCGTGCCGCCCAAACACCTTTTCCCCATAATTCAGATTTCCCAACAGGTGAAAACAGGCGACAGGACCATTACACCATCCAACCAGGGGACTGGGCGATTGTTAAGGACTTCAGGAGGAAGCATTGGGACTCCAAACGATGGCGAGGCCCCTTCCAGGACCTTCTGACGACCCACACGGCTGTAAAGATCGCAGAGAGAGCGACTTGGACCAACTCCATCCAGGAAGGTCCCGGATCCGACAGACGACCCTCCATCTACACCACACGAGAAAACCACCACTGACATAAAGAACTGAGAAGGACGACCCTCGCTGTGCTCACACACGCACTGAGGCGAGGCTGCGTTGACCGTTCAGCTAAAGGTGTGAGCCAAGCGCCGCCTGAAGCTGCACCGGTGAATCACACTATCAGACCATACATCTACACACGTTTCTGAGAAAACACACACACGAGCAGCCTTGAGTTGCCGACGCTGGACGACGTGTAGACTCTTCACATCACGGGAGTGACAGTGACTCAGACGACATTGGGAGGAAACCTGGCGGTGATAACAAATCCCAAATGTCTCCCGAAGAACCCCAACGAACTGTCAATACTTCAACAAACAGGTTGGAAACAATCTAACGCTACTGTTCAATAAGAAGAAGCAGATTGTTACAGACATCAATTGTAACCTTGTTGCGTTAGACATTTTATGTTACTCTGATTATTGCCTTGATCATATGATGTTTCCATGTAAGTTCACACACTACTTTTGAATGAGAAAATTTCACATAATTTACAACACTGAGTTTAAATATCCTAAAGTTGACTTGGTGTTTAATTTGCTCACAATCACTTATTCACTGCTACAATTAGTTTTTATCCTTCATCTACAGATGACAGAGGTTATGAGACAAAACGCATCATCATTCTGGTTAAATCCCTGAATCTCCTATTCGCTCTAGACGCAAATGTACAATTAAAGATCCGAAAGCATTAAATCTATCTTAAGAATATATGAAACAGAACCCCACCGGAAACCTATGGCTATCATACATTAATTGTCTTTATTACATTACTATTGAATGGCCGTAGACACGTTGTTAGCAGAGAAAAGAGGCGTTTGTGTTATGTTTGGAGAGGCATGTTGTACTTACATCCTGAATAACACTGATTCCAATGGTATTGTGGCGAAGGCGCTCCACGGCCTTCAGAATCTCAGCTAACTCTGGTATAGGTTCTTTCCCTTGGAAATTGGCTAGACGAAATGTCTGGAAAATGGAAATCTGTTCTCATGTCCACAGCTGTTTCCTTTATCATTGAGATGGCTGTGATTCTCTTGTTTGGTTTTTGCGTTATCCCACTGGTTAAAGGTCTCATCATGCGTGCGACCTCAGCAACACTCTCGTATCAAATGACACAATGCACTATGTTCAAAAACCCCAACTCTAATTCACGTAATGACTTTGACAATGGTCTTAGGCTATCTGATCACAAAATATAATCTGATACAAATATGATTATGAGCTTATTTTCTTCACATGGCGATACAGAGGTTATTCTTGTATAACTATCCACCAAAAACAGCTCCCAACCTTTTGTCCCTAAGTTACTTGCATTTTATGTGAAGGTGTATTTTGAATCTTGATGAGTTAATACCCTTATTGTTTCATTTGCAAGGGTCTTTTATTATTACAGAATGTGATGTTGACAATTTTTATTCCTTTATGGTTTGATTAATGTATAATCAAAAGGGGGGAGTGTTATGGGAAAAATTGTCTCTTCCTTATTTTTAATTCTCTTCCTTATTTCTATGCATTTCTATGCAGTTATTATACAAGTTATGACTTATGTTCTGCAATTAATATCTTATGTTTTGTCTTACTGTATGCATTTGACATTTCACCTAGATTGTTCAATGGTTGTCTCTGCCTGATAGACTCTCAACTCTAGCTCCCAAACCCAAGGTCAGGGAGTTGTGTCTCTGTCTGTTGAGACTTGGTGCTCCTTTCTCACAGATAGTTGGACGTCAGCGATGCAGGTGTGAGAATGTAAATATCTTCACACACACTGCGACAGGAAGGAGATGGTGCATGTAATTTGATTGGGTTAGAAAGACATTCCACCCTAGTCGGACAGAGAAGCTAAAAGGCAGAAGCAACTTTAGGATCGTGGGCTTTGCATCACACCTTCGTGGTGTGTGCACTGATCTCCCCAGCTGGTTTTTGGTTTGTTGATGTGCACGATCAACATCCATGCTTTTTATTTGCTTTCCCCATTATTTTTATTTTCTTTATTATTTCAATAAATCGCACAAAAGGACAACTCTCTCTCATCTACTTCTTTATGGAAAATTTCCACCACAAGCGTCCCGGTGTCATTCCACTCCCACATCAACAATTGTCATTTATCCCGTACCACCACCCACACACTATTTTGATAAACGTAAATAAGGCTACAATATGCAGTGACTGGAAGCCAATCATTTTTGCATCTTATGAAATACTGTACCAATAGATGCTGTGGCAAGGGGATATGCAGGAATGTAAGTTGACTCAAATGTACAAACAGGATTTGTCCTTTTTTCAATATTGGAATTGTTCCCACACATTCTGGATCTGCAGCTCTAATCAGCAATGTTGCAAAAAACTGCATTAGTTCCCAATAAGTATGGCAAGTTCTGCCCAGATCATCCAAAATCACCTCTATTCATCTTTTCCACATTCTGTCACCTCAGTCATGATCTCCAGTTTCCCAGAACAGGCCTTTGTTGACATTTCTTGTTTCACATATACAGAATATATATTGTACTTTGATATAACTTAAAGGTAACAAATTCTTTAAGTCACTCTATAAACTCCAGCCTTTACAACCCATCCAGCAGCATCTCATGTACAAGCCATCAATAAGCACAGGAGCAGGTTTGGCCGGTCTTCAGGTCCAGATTCTGTCACCTCAGTCATGATCTCCAGTTTCCCAAAACAGGCCTTTGTTGACATTTCTTGTTTCACATATACAGAATATATACTGTACTTTGATATAACTCAAAGGTAACAAATTCGTTAATATAAGATTAAATATTATTCCAAATAAATGTAGAGACTGACACATCCTATGCATCTAAGATGAATATTAAGTTTCAGACGAGCAAAGGTTTGGAATATGTTTTATTGATTTGCAAATTCGTCTATAGTGAATTAATTATTTTTCTTATTCTTCTTATTTTTATATTTCTGGTGATTAAACAATGAAATCATCCAGGCGTCTCTGCAGAGCAGACTCAGTAGACATGAACCAGCAGTCCAGTATTGGGGCAGCAGAAATACTGTAGTCAACAGCACTGGATCTGCAAAGGAACCACAGACATAGTCATGTTTGTGTAGAAGGAGCTTCTTTATACTAATGTTCACTTTTAAATAGCTTTTCATTCTGTGGTCTAATACTAAAGGGTATGAGACCAAACTGTACCTGGTGACACCAATCTCCTGATCTCTGATCTTCAGCTTTGTGGAGGGACTTTGCTGCAACTCCTCATAAACTGCTGGCTTTAGAACTGGACACATAATATAAGAGGAAAAGCAGAGAATACTTGAATGATTGTTCAAACCTCATATGGATGCAAACATTGACTCATTTTCTGATTCATTCAAACAAACCTAAAATTCCATCAATGTTGTTGTCCAATGGCTTCTGTCTTAAAACCGGCCAGAGGAACTTGTTACCATCCACCTCATGAATTAAGACGACCATGCGAGTGTCTCCAATGGCAACATCAAATTCCTTGTCTCGTCCGATAGCAGTTATGCTAAAGAAAAAAAATACAAAGCGTGTTTTATAGCATGTTTGTCTCTCAGACATTTCAAGACGTCACATCAAACTACTGAGAAAGCAGGTGGTTGTAGACTTAAAGTGAGTGAAGTTGGTGCTTTTCCACAGTATATCTACTACCACTACAGGTATTCTTTATTCTACTCACTCAGTTGAGACAAGGTTCTGTCCAGTGTAATGCATAACTCCTTGAACCTGTTGCTTAATGAGGCCGTCAGGGCACAGCTCAACAACCTGGCTATTCTTTAAGTGGATGACGATTAGTTTGAATCCTGTATTTGGTGGTGAATCCAGGAGACCAATCACAGACAGCTCTGGTGCAAATGAAAACAGATGTTCATCAGCAGCACACTTGAAAGGGGAATGATATGACAATATGATGTGAACAAAATTTTCAAGAAATTTTTTCCTTTTTCTTTTTTGTATTTTCTTGTACGTGTTTCTTGCATCATCTGGGATATAGAATGGGTAAAATAACGTTACTGACCCTCACTGGGATGGTGAAGTAGTTTAAGGCGAGTGTCTCCAGGGACGTCAAAGCAGAGTGGAAGAGACTGATCCTCAGTTTTAATCAAAAACCTGTGCAAAACAGGAACTATAGACAAAGAGTGAACTTGTTTGATGAGGACAAACACTGGCTTCCCTCCAATACGTAATTGCATATACTTTAAATGCAGTGAAGAAAAGTTTGCTGCAAAAATGAAATAATCACAATCAAAAGGGGGAAAAAAATCAGAAAAATCACACTTGCCTCAAACCTTAAACAATGGATCTTTAGTTTTTAGTAAATGCACACCTTTTACCCACACCAGCAAAAAACAGTCAAATAAATAAACTACTAAATGTGGGTGTCAGGATGAGCAAATCTAAAGCAATTGAACATGTGAACCCTGTAACCCTTATAGTTTAATTTGTATAGAAATTATGAATATGTATGAACGCACACACACACACACACACACACACACACACACACACACACACACACACACACACACACACACACACACACACACAGAGTTATGAAATACTGTACCAGTAGCTACTGTGCCATGGGGAGAAGCAGGACCAGCAGTAATATCTGTATAAGGAGAAATTAGAATGGCAGTTCCTTAAATGTACGACAAAGTACTGAATGTATCTACTACTACTATTTTAATCCTCCCTTTTAACAGTGAAACTAAACTAGAATTAGTTGATGTGGATGTCAGGATGAATAAATCCAAAGCTAATGAACATGTGCATTTGTCAATGCATGTTGCAGAAAGATCAATTTTCTTTCTAATTCACTGGAAGGTGGATACTAAGAGATATGTTAGCTTGAAGATGGTCATTATATTCAGTTAAAAATTTTCACTCACTCATTCTGACAGTGTACTGTAAAAGTTACCGTACGATGTGAGTATCAAATCAATAATTCTGCATGTTGTTTAAAAAAATTTGACAGCACTTTCATTCATATCCTCCTAAGGGTCACGCAGTGCTGGAGTTCTTCTCGTGTGTCATTTAAGTGGTTGTTTTTTCCTACTGTACTTGTTTTCAAAGCAGCTCCCTGAGAGACACTGGGAAAGGCCCCTGTGACGCTTATTTTATTTAAAGACATTGATGAAGTCATGGCTGCTAAAATCTAATTGCATATGTGCTTAAAAGGTTCTAATGTATTATACAACCTGAAGATGGATATGTTCTTATATGACCTCCAATCCAGTCTGTAGGAAAAAACAAAACAAAAGAACAGCTACTGCATGAATAAAGCAACACTTCAAGGGATACAGGAGCAGTACAGCATTTAGTTAAGTGTGGTTTCTTGTTTCAAACATTGGAGTAATTATTGGAAGCCTTAGTGTAGCCACATAAAAAGTAAGAAAACAAGTAAAAAAATGTAAACATAGTTGTGATCAGTCATTGGGTTTTGTTGTTTTTTTCCGTCTGCATGGACACAAAAGGTGGGAATATAAAGTAATTACACGTTTAAATATACATCCATCCACCTTCTAGCACTTATTCCCATGCAGGGTCACAGGTGGTGCTGGAGCCTATCCCAGCTGTCTTTGGGCGAGAGGCAGGGTAAATTGAGTGAATGTGTTTGATCCAGATGCAACACTTTCATGTAGCTATTTCTTATTGAACGGTGGACCCCAAAGAATGGTCTGACTAAATCAACTGGTTTTCAGTTGATGTGGATGTCAGGATGAATAAATCTAAAGCTAATGAACATGTGCATTTATCAATGCATGTTGCAGAAAGATCTGTTTCCTTTCTAATTCACTGGAAGGTGGATACTAAGAGATATGTTAGCTTGAAGACGGTCATTGTAATTAGTTAAAAACTTTCACTCACTCATTTTGACAATATACTGTGTGTGTCAAATCAATAATTCTGCATGTTGTTTAAAAAAATTTAACAGCACTTTCATTCATATCCTCCTAAGGGTCATGCAGTGCTGGAGTTCTTCTCATGTGTCATTTCAGTGGGTTTTTTCTTCCTATTGTAATTGTTTTCAAAGCAGGTCCCTGAGAGACACTGGGAAAGGCCCCTGTGACCCTTATTTTATTTAAAGACATTGATGAAGTCATGGCTGCTAAATTCTAATTGCATATGTGCTAAAAATATTCTAATGTACTATACAACCTGAAGATGAATATACTCTCATTTCACCGTCAATCCAGTCTGTAGGAAAAAACAAAACAAAATGAAAAGGCATTGTATGAATAAAGCAAAACTTCAAGGGATACTGGAGCAGTACAGCATTGAGCTAAGTGTGGTTTCTCGTTTCAAACACTGGAGTAAGTCATGAAAGCCTTAGTATAGCCACATATTAGACAAATACTGTACAGAAAGTGTACTAGAAAGAAAACAACTGAATGGAAGAAAGTCTGAGATGAAAATTGAACACATTTCTAACATTGTTGTAATAAGTCATTAGCTTTTATTGTTTAACGTACCGTATGTGATCTTATGAACTGTGAAATGAAAAAGAAAAGAAAACAAATAAGAAGGCAGTTGCTGTGTAGACATCAACATAAAACATTCAAAAGTACTGGGTATCAATTTTCAGATATCTTACATTTACACTGTACTATACAGTACTCCTACACATTATTCCGATAGTCAAAAATAAACACAAGCTTTTATATATAAATGTTAATGTTGAGTTAATAGTCCTTTCATTTATAAAATTTAATTTAATTTTACTGTACAACCTGGTCCAGCAGAGTATCTGAGGATGTCTGTAAGATAAAACAAAACAAACAAACAGCTATTATATGAATTAACCAAAACTTCAAGGGATACTGGAGCAGTACAACATTTAGTTAAGTGTGGTTTCTTGTTTCAAACACTGGAGTAATTAATGGAAACCTTAGTGTAGCCACATAAAAAGTAAAAAAACAAGTGAAAAAAATGTAAACATAGTTGTAATCAGTCATTAGGTTTTGTTGTTTTTTTCCGTCTGCATGGACACAAAAGGTGGGAATATAAATTAATTACACATTTAATTTTACATCCATCCACCTTCTAGCACTTATTCCCATGCAGGGTCACAGGTGGTGCTGGAGCCTATCCCAGCTGTCTTTGGGCGAGAGGCAGGCTACATTGAGTGAATGTGTTTGATCCAGATGCAACACTTTCATGTAGCTATTTCTTATTGAACGGTGGACCCCAAACAATGTTCTGACTAAATCAACTGGTCTTCAACAATTCTCAACACAAATTCAAAATGCCAGAAAACACTTGTTGCAGCTCTGCTGGGTAATGGCTGAAGGCACTAGACATGGCATAGCCAATGATGTGACATGAGAGACTTACACGAGTCATCGTAGTGAGCGCGGGCTGAAACATGAACAAACATTACAGTAGACACTGACTCATAATGATATTTAAAAACAACAACAAAACAATAACAGTTTGTTTGCTTCAGTAATAAACCTAGTAAGTGATGCATCTTTCCTGTTAAAAGCAAAACACAGGAAAGATGAACTTTTTAGCTTTTGAAATTCTCATTTTTTTAGAGGAGAGCAATGCAATACCTTGATTCTTCTGCTTCTTGCCTGTTAAAAAAAACAGATGAAGATAAACTTTTTAGATTTTATATTCTCTTAACGTTTCTCACATTTGTACTGCTGCAGGTTTTTCACCTTCTTTGGGTTTATGCAGCACATCAGAGTTTTCTCCCTGTGCAGGTATCTTGACTAAAGTATTTGTACTGATGTTACTGTTAATGATTTCAGTTATGTTCTTGTAAATAGGGACTTAATATGGCCTTTGCTAAACATTTAAGATGGTACAGTATCAACCAGGAAACATTAGGACATATGGTGTACAGATGGAGCGGCAAATTTTCGTTGCCTCGTTGCTGCAGGATTTCACACTGATCTTGTCATGACATTAGCATGACTTAGGTACCATTCCACCAAGCCCCCCTACACCAGTCATGACCCCCCACTGTGATGTACTTAATGCGTGGCTGCCTTGTTAACGCCCCCTAAACCTTTTTTAAGAAATGACCTGCAATTGCACATTCATGCACCAGGTGGAGCAGTGATGTGTAATCCAGGCCCACAGGCAGATTAGAAGTGAACAGAAATGAGCGTCTTAAATGTAAAGTAGTTTAAAACTGAATATAAAGTTATTTATGTCTAAGCAAGTAGAAAATTACAGGTGTTATGAATACAACGCCCTTTAGTCAAACATTCAGTCAACATCCACATGGATATTTTATTTGTTTTAATTATACTGTATTGTATGTATTACTGTATTGTAATGTTTAGCTCTAAATTTACTGGCATTTTTTGATAACTGACAAAGACCAAAAGCTTCCTTAGTCTGAGGGAAGTTCCATATTCTCCTCAAGTTTGGCTTCACTTCACACTTGCAAAGAACTGGCTCGTTACGTGAACAAAAGACACAAAAGTGAGTAGGTGTGATGAACCCTCCCCCAAGAAGGACACCAGACTGAAAGAGTTGACATGACTCAACTTCCACACAACTTCACCTGAGCCATGAAAACCAGATATATTGGTAAACTGCTTAAAAAAATTCTTCATGGATCCATAACTTTAAAGGTTCCACTCAAATAAAGGCACTGTTAACATAATGCTGTATGAAGGAATTTAGTTACTGTTCATACAGTAGGTCTCCCTCAGAGGACCAACAGCCTAGTGGTTAAGGCACAGAAGCTCCCAGCTAGAGACTCCTGGTGTAAACGTGCCTCTGGTGTCTTTTGTTTACCACACAAATTCAAGTGACACAAAATACAGAGATCTGCATACATATGTGTTATGAGTTATGCCAGCTGATATTCTTTCAGTTCTGTGTCATTTCAGTCACCTTTTACTGCCAAATGTCACCACAATCGGCTGATTGTGACTGCTCAATAATTTTCAAGTTAACTTTTCTTAAAGCAGAAACATTACCAAAAGTGCAGGAACCTTCAGTCTGAGTAAAGTTAGGCACTATCCTCTATTTACAATAGGCTTCACTTATCACCTGTAAAGAACTGGCTCATCAGTTGAACAAAGGACTGTGAGAAGGTGTGAAGACCATGTCCCCATGAAGGACATATAATGTAGAAGCTCCTTGAGAAACATTTCTGCTCTAAAAGAATGTAGTGACCCAACTTTCAGACAACTTGGTTTAGAAAATGGTCAAATGAACTGGACGTTTATAAAATCTGTAAATAAAACTTGTTAAAAAAGTGTTAAGTCTATGGCTTTAGGATATAAAAGTTTCTTATTTTAAACCACCAACTAACAAAAACAGTTTATTTAAAAACTGGGTGAGAAGTTGTGTGCTTTAACCACTAGGCTCTTATAAGTGATGGATGGATGAAGTAGTTCACAAATGTATCTAGTTACATCACATCAGGTAACAGCACTGCAGGACTCTGGTGCTTTGGGGAGAAGGGGTGGTGTGAAACCAGTCTAACTGGTGCTGTGGATGGTCGTTCTGTCTGAAAAGAGGCACTCTATTGTTATGTTCATCTAAGCTTGATTAGAACATTGAAATGTTCTTTTTTAAATTTAAAACAGCTCCTGAAGCAGGCAGACTGACACACACTACATTCAAGTGAATAAGAATAATATATAGAATGAGAATTTAATAATTTCATTGGGTACTTTTGTGAAGTCCAACTCAACCTAATACAGCCAAGAACTGATAAACCTCAAGAAGGTAGTTTGGCAGCTGTGGCAGCGTGAGCTGCCGATGCTTATCTATGATTAAAAAAAAGTTAGTACAACATTCAATTCTGAAATGAAGTCAACTTTTCGAGTTTTCTCAACTTTTTAGTTGACTATTTAGACACACTATTGTGTGTCTGTCTGTTTGTCTGTCTGCCCTAGCAAACAGTGTAGAACTGACGTTATCAGATCTATGTCCTGTTCTCAGAACTGTGCCTATACTTGCTGTTTGACCCTAACTCTACGGGTCAGATACTAAAGCTCCACCTTTTGGTTTTACCCTGGAATCGCGTCTTTGGTGCTAAAATGGGGGTGGCCTCATTAACATTTTTAACACCTTCCCCAGACAGACCAAGGAGGGGGGCTGCTGACAGTCGGCTGATGAGGGTGTGATAAGTGTGTGATCAGCGTCAGAAGAGTGACTGACAGTCGACTGAAATCAGCGAAAATGAACCGCTCCATCTGTACCTTGATATCTGTAAATAAAAATAGTTACTTTATATAAAAAGAGTATTAAAAGAAAAAATACAGTACCTCTTCTTCCATCACTACCAGCACGAGCACTACTTCCTGAAAAAAGAATACTGTACGTAAATGCTAAAACATTTCTAAAGGCTGTAAAATCTAGTGTTCTATACATTTAATAAGAAATTTAATAAAAAAAAGAGAGCATACACATGTTGTAGTGCATATCATTTTCTCTGAGCTACATACAGTTGTGTTGCAAAAAATCTATTATTATTATTATTATTTTTTGTTTTTTTATTTACAGTACCATAATGTCACATTTTCTTGAAAATATTTTAGTCCAAACAGCTATTAGTAAAATTTTTGGCAAATGTTCTAGTTTAGAGAGAGTCTACCAAACTGCTTTAGGAGCGTGAAGCCAATTTCAGCTTTTACTGGATGACAATAGGATACACATTTAGGACATGCACTGTACACATTCGTTCTGTTTTAAAATGAAACTATATGAGCATTAACGACAGTTTAATTTAATTTTCCTCTCACAAGTGTGTCTCTACCAAACCTGAATTACGTGAAGTTGCAACTGTAAAACAGAAAAAAATATTAACAATAAATTAGAACAAAGTTTGACTTTACTGTGTTGTAGTCTAATTGTAATAAGCTGTGCATCTTCAAGTGATTAATGGACTTTCAGTTTGCAATACTGTACTTGTGCATACATTTATATATAAAATACATATAATATACATAATAAATCATTTAATATTATCATGTTAGAGCAGAGCAATGCAATACCTGGATTAGGCTGCATCTGGCCTATAAAAAGAAAACACATGAACATTAACTTTTTAGAGCATGAAGTCAATTTCAGCTTTTACTGTGACAGTAGGGTTCACCTTTAGGACATGTACTGTATACATTTGTTCTGTTTCAAAATTAAATTATATGAGCATCAAACAAAGTTTACTTATCAAACCTGAAATACGTGAAGTCGCAACTGTAAAACAAAAAAATAACACTATATTAGGACAAAGTTTGACTTTACTGTCTTGTAGTCTAATTGTAAATAAACTGCTCGCAAATTAAAACTTTTTTCACATGTACATCTTTAAGTGATAAATGGACTTTCAGTTTGTAATAATTATCAATACATTTATATATAAAATACATCATTTTATATAAATGATGTTTGAGCAGAGCAATGTAATACCTGGATTAGGCTGCACCTGGCCTGTTAAAAGAAAACAGTTGAAGATAAACTTTTTAGATTTTGTATTCTCCTAATGTTTCTCACATTTGCACTGCTGCAAATTTTTCACCTTCCTTGGGTTTATGCAGCACATCAGAGTTTTCTCCCTCAGGCTTGGTGACCACCATAGATGTGAGTGAGGTCACAAAGCTGTACTTCAGTGACAGCTTCAAGGCCTCTTCCCTCATTCGATCCTTCTCAGGCCCAGACAACTGCAGCCTAAGTTATGATTATGATTATTAACACGCAACAATATGAACATTTTTTAAGACACTGCAATACAAAACTATCAGCTAAGACTTTAAATGATAAATATTATATTTTCTTATAATTTTAGGATTACAAATGAGGATTGCAGCTTTTAATAATCATTTAATTACAGACTACAGAAGAAAATGGCCAACAGCACACTCACGCCTTGTCCAGGAGTTGTTTGACTGTGAGGTAGGCCCAAACCCTCTGAAGGCGGCTGTCAGACACTGTGTCAGTCGATTCCACAGTGGGATTAGTGTCAGAAAACCTCACACTGCCTGTTCCCTGTTGTGGCCCACAGTCATGTCATCAAAGCTGTTTGACATTATTACACATAGTGTGCAACTTAAATGAATTCTTACTGAAATGGCTATAACTTCTGGAGTGAAGGTCTCGATGTCATTGTCAGTGATCTGACCAGCCACCACAATCTCAGAGCCATTATAATACTGTGTGAAGTGAGTCTGGGTCAGATTGGTGCCTCCTGTGTACATCATGGTTACATTGGTCAACAGAGGAGTGGCCACCTCTTCATAGAAACCCTGTTAATGGACAGTGCAGGAATCTTGATTCTCCCCATGTCCAACAGTCCTCAGTAATAATAACATGAAGGAGCCAAGTCTTTCTAAATACCTTCAGCTGTAAGTCAGCATCAGAGTCCTCATAGATCCGTCGTGCTACACCGTTGTTCTGCAGTGACATCTTCTCAAGGAATTCAAAATTGACGTCAAAACCAAAACCAAGACAGTAGAGAGGAAATTTGCCAGCAATGGCCTTTTGGACATTGGACTGTATTGTTTCAAGGTTTCTCTCCCCTGTAGTAACAAAAGACGTTTATTTAAACAATCACCAGAAAAAGACAGTGAACAAATGTCACATCATGTCACAAAGTGGATTTTGGTGGGTTAAAACTCATTGTTAAATTTTGAATGAAATGTGGATTATGTTACATTTTTTAATTTCAAAACACCACAATCTAAAAAAAACCCAATGAAATACATGTAAATAAGTTATTTATGGTCTCATTAGGGCATAGTATTCATGCATGTGTATTTAGTCCTAACCTGAGGTTGGGTCTCCATCAGTCAGAAGTATAAGGATTGATGCTGAACCTTCTCTGGGATGTGCCTTCAGAATACGAGCTCCTTCCAGCACTGCTGCATTAATGTCTGTGTCTACAATAAAGTAAAAAAAACATTAAGTCTTTGCTGTTCTGCTTGTTAACATCATACTAAATATATATTAAATATATACTAAACACACTCACATCCACTGGCTGGAATATTTTGTGCAAAAGTCTTGGCACTGTTCACGTTTGTCTTGGTGGCCTGAACAAGTTCTCTCTTCCAGTGAAAAATGTTACCATCAAAAGTGATGAGACCAAAAAAGTCATCTTCATTCAAATCGTTCAAAATATGGATTAATGCTGTCCTGGTCTGAGAAAAGAAGAATCACTGACACGTCAGGGCTTCAACTCAAGTTTAAAAACCCACGAGGTAATTATTTCTTCATGTGCTTAACAAAATTCATTGCAACCGTCTCACTAAGCTAAAATTCCTGCTGTGCCTCAGTGACAGTATGTAACAAACTGTACCTGTTGTATTTTTCTGCCGTGCATGGAGCCACTTTGATCAATAACAAAGACAACATTCTTTGTTATCCGTGGAAGACTGGACGGAGCAAAGTGGTGAACAAAATATCCACCTGATGTCTTAAAAAAAGGTATAAATTAATATTTGTCGAAAAGGTTTGTTAATAAAGAAGTAGTTAGTTAGTAGTTAGTTTCCTTAGATACTTTATATTCTGTATCATTGGTTTTCATGTAATAAACAAAAAAAACACTTTATGTACCTTAATGTCACCAACTGAAATGTCCCTGTTGACATCATAAACAATAACCAGATCTCCATTCATACCCTGCTCTCCACAGCTGTCACATGTCTTCTGTTGGCTTTCAGTTGGGTAGAAGTACACCCACGCCTACAAACAAGAGGATGCCAGAAAACAGCATGAACTGAAAGGGACAAACTGAAGCTTGGACCTGGAGGCTGTTTCATCTGTTATGATATTGTAGCAGCCCAGGGGGGTTATTCCCACCCTGAGCCGCTAAGGCCTATAGAAAAAATAACAGTTTTTGTGTTTGTAGAGTTATAGTTCAAGTAATGTCACTCAAATGTAAAAGTACAGTACATCATGATTAAAAAAATGATGCATTGACTGCACAGTAAACTGGATGAAACGCACTAATAAACATACTGTAAGGATTTGCCATCACTTCCTGCTGTACCTGTTTGTCTGTCAGTGTTTTGGTGATGGCATTAGCCAGAGCTTTGGTGCTTAGTCCACCTTTAACCTCCAGGAAACTGATGCCAGCCTTTTCATCAATGTACACATCAACCTGGAAGGGAAATACTTAAAACCACTCATCAATCCATATGTAATGACCCCAACCCTCCCTGCATGACCACTACATGATGAGACCTACCTTGAAGTCGCTGACAGGCTGCATCGGCCGAGCATGGATTTGCAGTTCGTACTTGCCGTGCCTGCGTTTCAGCAGTTCCTCATACGTGAGTTCAAAGGTCACCTTTTTGTGAGCAGCCACAGTCACTGACGTCTTAAATTCCTCCAGGGTCCTCCCTACAGAGCTGCAATACAGAGCACCATCACAGCACTGGAGCACAGGTTCTCACCCTCTTCTTTAGATTGTGCTACTGCATGTTACACTGAGGCCCCACTGTGAGAGGTTCAAGTAACAGACAGGACCTGTAGGCAGTAAAGTGGCCCATGTACCTGACGAGCCCAGCGCTTTGCCCACGGGATACAGCTGCAGTGTACTGCTGCTGAGCCTGTTCCTTGGTTTTCACAACACCATCGTACACCTGGCCGTCCATAAACCTGAAGAAATGATGGTGAACAACAGTCCTGACTGTCCCCTGATTTGTTACTTTTTTATTGTTCATGTGTAAACCTAAGTAAATATTTCACACACATTCTGAATTTACTGATGAAGGCATTCTTGGGAATCTGCACTTGGAATTCTACTTCCTTGGATTCGTTCATTCGATTGGCCACGCGGCTTGTGATGACTGTTGTAGCGTAACGACTGGTCACTGTGGAGTTGATGTGAAAGCTGTAGATGTCCCAGTCATCCTAGGAAAATACAGGAGGGTAGTAAATGAAGAATACTGATCTTTTGACCAAGATCATATGTTCATAGAATTCTAACCCCAGAAAGAACTGGTAGTTTATTTTTCCCATTGCTTTGTGCATGAGCTTAAATACCATTTACATCTACTCTAGGCACAGTCTTTGTTCACCAAAGGGCCTAATTTTTACAGGAGTAAAGTGAAGTGTAGCTGGGTGATAAATTTCTGTTCTCTAACCAACATCCCTCAGGCTGAAGAAGCTACCTGAACAGATGGTGAAATGTTTTAACTCTAGAAGTAAGAAGTCTGTGACTCAACTCACCTGGATCACAGTGTTTGCACCAGCTATTTACTGTAGTTATTGATTATGTCTACTAAATTCTGCTCTTTGTCCCTAACAAGATTCACCAACAACTTCAACATCAGATTATGTTTTCACAATCAGACTAATGCACCTTCAAGCACAAAAACATGGTTTTGTCTTTTCAAAAGGTTACGACTGAAACTACATCCTGCAATGTGCTGCAAACAAAGGTTTTATTATATATGCAAAAAACTGAACTGCTTTGTTATATATTATCACAAAGCTAATCTACATTATTCTAACCATAGTTGTCCCTCTCCTCTAAAATACTGAAGTTACTGTAGTTACTCAGCTTTAATGAACTTACTTTATTTGGTGATGAGGTGACCAAAGTCAGAAACAGAGCAAAGAGGGTGGTTTGCATCAGAGCTCTCCCCATGATGGCTCCTGTCAGAGTGCAACCGTGCCTCCAGTTTGTCTTGTATCAACCTTCACCCACTCAACCACCCACCCACACATACACACACACACACACACACACACACACACACAAACACACACACACACACACACACACACACACACACACACACACACACACACACACGCACAGAACAGCTACAGTAAGCGCTGGCCATGGATCTCTGGTGCTCTCATTGTCTTTTTTTTTTTTAAGTATACACTTTACTACAAGAAATTACTTAATTTGGTGTTTTATGTTACAATAAACATAAACTTGATATAAAACAAATCATTCAACACCCCATTGGTTCCCTGTCTCCTGGGGTTAAGAGTCCCGGTGTCACTCTACTCCCACATCAACATTAATCATTTATCCTGTACCGCCTCCATCTTTTTACCAGCCTTGTTACCTCCCATATTGACCCTTTCTCCCCTACAAATCACTCCATAAGCTCCAGCCTTTTCAACCCATCCAGCATCATTTCTGCCAGCACCTGGATGATTCTCCAAACTACTGTACTCATGTACATAACCTCACAAGCCATCAATAAGCACAGGAGCAGGTTTGGACGGTCCTCCTTCGTTTTCTACTCAGGTCCAGATTCTGTCACCTCAGTCATGATCTCCAGTTTCCCAGAACAGGCCTTTGTTGACATTTATAGTTTTACATATACAGAATATATACTGTACTTTGATATAACTCATATGTAACAAATTCTTTATATAAATTATTTAAATATTATTTAAATATTATTCCAAATAAATGTAGAGACTGACACATCACATGCATCTAAGATGAATATTAAGTTTCAGACAACCAAAGGTTTGGAATATGTTTTATTGATTTGTAATTGTTGTCTATAGAGAATAAATTGTTTTTCTAACATATCTAACAATAACGTATTTCTGGTTATTCTACGTGGAGACAGATTAAACAGTGAAATCATCCAGGCGTCTTTGCAGAGCGGACTCAGCAGACATGAACCAGCAGTCCAGTGTTGGGGCAGCAGAAATACTGTAGTCAACAGCACTGGATCTGCAAAGGAACCACAGGCATGGTCATGTTTTTGTAGAAGGAGCTTCTTTATACTAATGTTCACTTTTAAATAGCTTTTCGTTCTGTGGTTTAATACTAAAGGGTATGAGACCAAACTGTACCTGGTGACACCAATCTCCTGATCTCTGATCTTCAGCTTTGTGGAGGGACTTTGCTGCACCTCCTCATAAACTGCTGGCTTTAGAACTAGACACATAAGATAAGAGGAAAAGCAGAGAATACTTGAATGATTGTTCAAACCTCATATGGATGCGTTCTTTAACTCATTTTTTGATTCATTCAAACAAACCTAAAATTCCATCAATGTTGTTGTCCGACGGCTTCTGACTTAAAACCGGCCAGAGGAACTTGTTACCATCCACCTCATGAATTAAGACGACCATGCGAGTGTCTCCAACGGCAACATCAAATTCCTTGTCTCGTCCAGTCACTGTAATGCTGGTAAAAATACATAAATACATTGCAAAGCTTGTCCAACATTTTTCCTGTTATACACTGCACCAATAGTCAGTGACACAATATAAGGGAGGGTGGAAAGCAGCTGTTAGACAAGTTAGAGATAAAGGAGGTCCTCTGACTACTCACTCAGGTGAGACAAGGTTCCGTTCAGAGGAGCGCATATCTCCTGACGATTCTCTTACACGGATGCCAACTGTGGTGATCTCAACAAACTGGCCATTTTTTAAATGGATGCCAATTATTTTAAAGCCTCTGTCTTTTACAGAATCAAGATGACCAAACACAGATAGCTCTGTTAAAAAGAAGACAGATGTCTGAAATGTCTGACAGACGTGTTCCCAACTGAAATTTGGGAATACATGTTACGTATCACTAAGACTCTGAGGTGAAAACAAGACATTTCTATAAATTACCTTTTTATGGGAAACCAAAAAGTATTTTTTAGTCCCATAGTTTAAGATAATAAAGACACAATGAAATTGCAAGGAATGTTGTACTGACCCTCACTGGGATGGTGAAGAAGTTTTAGGCGAGTGTCTCCAGGGACGTCGAAGCAGAGTTGAAGAGACTGATTCTCAGTTTTAATCAAAAACCTGTAAACAACAGGATCTAAAGATACAGAAACACAGAGTCACAGACTAAACGCGTGCATCTAGTGCAGTGGCTTTTACAGCAACATCAATTATATCTATGTCTTGTGGATAACGACAATATCTACAATACGCCAATTAATGAGCCAGAAATGGGATTGGGCCAAGTGATCAGACTGATATCCAATTACACATACTGTACACACTACTGTACTGTATACCAGTGAGTTTTGAATGGGTGAAGAGTCCCAAACCCAGCTTCACATGGCTCCACCACACAATAATTTTATTATAATATATTTTAAATTTTGTGCATAATTATTTTATAAAGAGAGTAGAGAGTTTGGTGCTCCTATCAGGGTCTGTAAAACAAGATATCATGGAAAAGAAAAATATGATGCTGGATTTAGATAGTGTAATAGTACATATCAACTTGTAATTCAGTAGGCTCAATGTGCTTCTTGTGTGAAACCACAGTTTCATTGTAGCAAATCATATAAAACTTACTGAAGCCAGATCACAAATTCACAATAGAACAAATTCAGAAATTAAATGTGAAAAAAAATTCTTAAAAGCATACCTGTTATAATACGACGAAATAGTACAAAAGATGGTTCTCCTCCTGAAAAACAAAATCAAGCCAAATGTGTAAACATAATAAGAGGGTGAAATGTTACAAATTATATTTAATATATATTTTTCATACTTTCAATATGAAGAATATGGGGATGTCCACCTAAAAACACATGCCATAAATACATTAAATACATGAGATAATACTGTAAAAAAACAAAACAGCTGGCCTTAGGAAGTTGCCTTCGGCCTTGTGTGTGCATAGTTCAAAAGTAAAAGTATGCTACAATAATGATTTCACAATAATGATTTCACTTATGTTCTTGCAAATAGGAACTCATGTTTGCTATGGATTTAAGAAGGTATCAATCAAAGAACTTCAACAGATCTGGTATACATTGATAATCTTAAATAAAATAGTGTAGTTACTGTATATCTAGTATCTTTTCTTTTCTAAAAGAAAAGCAAAATAATACAGTACCTACTCTACCAAAATGACCAGGAAAGATTACAGTTTTAAAGCAGTTTATATTTGCTGTGTGGTTTATATTTCTCGTGCGCTGTATTAATAATAATATCATATAATTGTTTCTAATGTAAATATTAAGTGGATTTTGGGATTTTCCTAAATTTAAACCTGTATGAAAGAGCATGTGGGTATCTTGAATGACTATTTACACTGATACAATATTGATATCAGTTACAGTTATGTTCTTATAAATAGGGACTTAACATTATCTTCCTATACATTTAGGAGGGTATTAATCATAGAACATTAACATATCTGGTCTACCTTGATATATCTCAATAAAATACTGTAGTTAGTGTACACTGTGTCAAAGGAGTATTAAAAGAAAGCAATACAGTACCTCTGATCCCAGCACCACCAGAACGAGGATTAATACCTAAAATAAAAACAAACTCTACATAAATGCTAAAACAATTCTGAAAACTGTAAAATCTAATATTCTACACATTTAATAGGAGATTTGGTAAGATAAGAGCCTAAGACATGTAGCTACATTAAGTAGTTGTGTGGCAAAATATCAATGTGAAATATTTTTATTTACAGTACAATAATACAATTTTATTTTGCATAATATAGTCAAGTTTTTAGCTAAATATTTTGGGAAATGTTTTTATTTAGTGAGTGTCTAACCAACTGTTTTAGGAGCATGGTGCCAATTTCAGCTAAAACTAGATGACAGTATACCCTACTGTCATCAACTAAAAGCTGAATATGGCATTATTGGCAGACCTTTAGGACATGTACACATTGGTTCCATTTCAAATTAAAACTATATAAGCATTAAAGAAAGTTTACTTTTTCTGTCACTTAATCACAAGATTGTTTACATCAAACCGGAAACATATGAATTTGCAACTGTAAAAACAGAAAATTAAACATAATAATTGAGTTCAAAGTTTAACTTTTCTGTCTTTTAGTCTAATTGTAAATAAGACACTTGCACAGTCCAAATGTTTAACCTTTTATACATCACATTAAATTGTCTTTCCCGATGTGCATCATTAAGTGACTAATGGACGTTCAATTTGCAACATTTGTAAATATATTTATACAAACAATAAATAAAATACAATAATAAATTATTTGACATTATCAAGTTAGAGCAGAGCAATGAAATACCTGGATTAGGCTGCATCTGGCCTGTTAAAAGAGAACACATGAAGATTAACTTTTTAGAGTATAAAGCCAATTTCAGCTTTTACTTTTTATTACTACTATAATAACAATATTTTAAGAAAAAGTTTGACTTTACTGTCTTGTAGTCTAATTGTAAATGAGCTGCTCGCTAATTAAAACTTTTTTCAGTGTACATCTTCGAATAATTAATGGTCTTTCAGTTTGTCAATACATTTATATATAAAATTGTCACAAACAGACGATGAAGGAAGGACCCAAATGCACAGCATAGGCAATCAGGATCCGACAAGGAGCAGGCAGAGGCGAGGTCAAGGTACAAGCGGAGGTCAACTTACGGCACAGGACTGTCATAGGTTAGGCAAGAGCAGTGTCGATGGCAAAGCAAGGTCAAAACGCAAAGGCACGAGTACAACGAATGCTGGAATGCTAGTTAGGGAACAACGTAGACAATCTGGCAGGGACCTATGGCAAGAGGGAGTGCTTAAATACTGGATGATTAATTGCTGATGAAACACAGGTGAGGTTAACAAGGAACGGAAGTGAAGCTGGGTTAACTGGATGTGGGCTAAACAGGAAGTAGTACAAAATAAAACCGGATATGACTAACAAACGTAACTAAGAAATATGAACTATGACAAAAATACATTATTTTATATTATAATGTTCGAGCAGAGCAATGCAATACCTGGAATAGGCTGCATCTGGCCTGTTAAAAGAAAACAGATAAAGATAAACTTTTAGATTTTGTATTCTGTTGTATGTATGTTTCTCACATTTGTACTGCTGCAGGTTTTTCACCTTCTTTGGGTTTATGCAGCACATCAGAGTTTTCTCCCTCAGGCTTTGTGACCACCATAGATGTGAGTGAGGTCACAAAGCTGTACTTCAGTGACAGCTTCAAGGCCTCTTCCCTCATTCGATCCTTCTCAGGCCCAGACAACTGCAGCCTAAATTATGATTATTACAGTATTATTAACACACAACACCATTTTCACGCAATAAACATTTTTTTAAGTTCTAAGACACTGCAATATGAGAACATCATGTGAAATTTTAAATCTTACAGATTCTATGATTACAATTGAGGATTGCAGCTTTTAATAATACATTGATTACAGACAACAGAAGAAAATGGCCAACACCACACTCACGCCTTGTCCAGGAGTTGTTTGACTGTGAGGTAGGCCCAAACCCTCTGAAGGCGGCTGTCAGACACTGTGTCAGTCGATTCCACAGTGGGATTAGTATCAGAAAACCTCACACTGCCTGTTCCCTGTTGTGGCCCACAGTCATGTTATTTAAAGCTGTTTCACATTATTACACATAGTGTGCAGCTTAAATGAATTCTTACTGAAATTGCTATAACTTCTGGAGTGAAGGTCTCGATGTCATTGTCAGTGATCTGACCAGCCACCACAATCTCAGAGCCATTATAATACTGTGTGAAGTGAGTCTGGGTCAGATTGGTGCCTCCTGTGTACATCATGGTTACATTGGTCAACAGAGGAGTGGCCACCTCTTCATAGAAACCCTGTGAATGGACAGTGCAGGAATCTTGATTCTCCCCACGTCCAACAGTCCTCAGTAATGATAACATGAAGGAGCCAAGTCTTTCTAAATACCTTCAGCTGTAAGTCAGCATCAGAGTCCTCATAGATCCGTCGTGCTACACCGTTGTTCTGCAGTGACATCTTCTCAAGGAATTCAAAATTGACGCGAAAACCAAAACCAAGACAGTAGAGAGGAAATTTGCCTGCAATGGCCTTTCGGACATTGGACTGTATTTTTTTAAAGTTTGTCACCCCTGTAGTAACAAAATATGTGTTTTATGTTTTTGTTTTATTTAAACAATCACCAGAAGCTACACAGTGAACAAAAGGTTTGAAGGTCTTTTAATATGCATGACTTTAGTCCTAACCTGAGGTTGGGTCTCCATCAGTCAGAAGTATAAGGATCGATGCTGAACCTTCTCTGGGATGTGCCTTCAGAATACGAGCTCCTTCCAGCACTGCTGCATTAATGTCAGTGGCTACAATAAAGTAAAAACATATTTAGTCTTTGCTGTTCTGCTTGTTAACATCATACAAAATATATATTTACTGTATTAAAACACTCACATCCACTGGCTGGAATATTTTGTGCAAAAGTCTTGGCACTGTTCACGTTTGTCTTGGTGGCCTGAACAAGTTCTCTCTTCCAGTGAAAAATGTTACCAGCAAAAGTGATGAGACCAAAAAAATCATCTTCATTCAGATCGTTCAAAATATGGATTAATGCTGTCCTGGTCTGAGAAAAGAAGAATCACTGACATGTCAGGGCTTCAACTCGGGTTTAAAAACCCATGAGGTAATTATTTCTTCATGTGCTTAACAAAATTCACTCACTAAGCTAAAATTCCTGCTGTGCCTCAGTGACAGTATGTAACAATCTGTACCTGTTGTATTTTTCTGCCACTCATGGAGCCACTTTGATCAATAACAAAGACAACATCCTTTGGTATCCGTGGAAGACTGGACGGAGCAAAGTGGTGAACAAAATATCCACCTGATGCCTTAAAAAAGGTAGAAATTATTATTTGTTGAAAGGTTTGTTAAGAAGTAGTTAGTCACTGTAGATAACTTATATACTGTATTGTTGGTTTTAATGTAATGAACAGAAAACCGCTTTATGTACCTTAATGTCACCAACTGAAATGTCCCTGTTGACATCATAAACAATAACCAGATCTCCATTCATACCCTGCTCTCCACAGCTGTCACATGTCTTCTGTTGGCTTTCAGTTGGGTAGAAGTACACCCACGCCTACAAACAAGAGGATGCCAGAAAACAGCATGAACTGAAAGGGACAAACTGAAGCTTGGACCTGGAGGCTGTTTCATCTCTGTTATGATATTGTAGCAGCCCAGGGGGGTTATTCCCACCCTGAGTCGCTAAGGCCTATAGGAAAAATAACAGTTTTTGTGTTTGTAGAGTTATAGTTCAAGTAATGTCACTCAAATGTAAAAGTACAGTACATCATGATTTAACAAAATGATGCATTGACTGCACAGTAAACTGGATGAAACAAACCAGTAAACATACTGTAAGGATTTGCCATCACTTCCTGCTGTACCTGTTTGTCTGTCAGTGTTTTGGTGATGGCATTAGCCAGAGCTTTGGTGCTTAGTCCACCTTTAACCTCCAGGAAACTGATGCCAGCCTTTTCATCAATGTACACATCAACCTGGAGGGAAAATACTTAGAACCACTCATGAATCAATATGTGATCACCCCAAGCCTCCCTGCATGACCACTACATGATGAGACCTACTGTACCTTGAAGTTGCTGACAGGCTGCATCGGTCGAGCATGGATTTGCAGTTCGTACTTGCCGTGCCTGCGTTTCAGCAGTTCCTCATACGTGAGTTCAAAGGTCACCTTTTGGTGAGCAGCCACAGTCACTGACGTCTTAAATTCCTCCAGGGTCCTCCCTACAGAGCTGCAATACAGAGCACCATCACAGCACTGGAGCACAGGTTCTCACCCTCTTCTTTAGATTGTGCTACTGCATGTTACACTGAGGCCCCACTGTGAGAGGTTCAAGTAACAGACAGGACCTGTAGGTAGTAAAGTGGCCCATGTACCTGACGAGCCCAGCGCTTTGCCCACGGGATACAGCTGCAGTGTACTGCTGCTGAGCCTGTTCCTTGGTTTTCACAACACCATCGTACACCTGGCCGTCCATAAACCTGAAGAAATGATGGTGAACAACAATCCTGACTGTCCCCTGATTTGTTACTCTTTCATTGTTCATGTGTAAACCATGTGTAAATATTTCACACACATTCTGAATTTACTGATGAAGGCATTCTTGGGAATCCGCACTTGGAATTCTACTTCCTTGGATTCGTTCATTCGATTGGCCACGCGGCTTGTGATGACTGTTGTAGCATAACGACTGGTCACTGTGGAGTTGATGTGAAAGCTGTAGATGTCCCAGTCATCCTAGGAAAATACAGGAGGGTAGTAAATAAAGAATACTGATCTTTTGACCAAGATCATATGTTGATAGAATTCCAACCCCAGAAAAAAATGTTTTTTCCCATAGCTTTGTGCATGAGCTTAAATACCATTTACATCTACTCTAGGCACAGTCTTTGTTCACCAAAGGGCCTAATTTTTACAGGAGTAAAGTGAAGTGTAGCTGGGTGATAAATTTGTGTTCTCTAACCAACATCCCTCGGTCTGAAAAAGCTACCTGAACAGATGGTGAAATGTTTTAACGAAGTAAGAAGTCTATGACTCAACTCACCTGGATCACAGTGTTTGCACTAGCTATTTACTGTAGTTATTGATTATGTCTACAGAACTCTGCTTTTTGTCCCTAACAAGATTCAACAACAAATTCAACATCAGAATTTGTTTTAGACTAATGCACTTTCAAGCACAAAAACATGGTTTTGTCTTTTCAAAAGGTTACGACTGAAACTACATCCTGCAATGTGCTGCAAACAAAGGTTTTATTATACAGTACATGCAAAAAACTCACAAAGCTAATCTACATTAATCATCAATCATCATCATTAATCATTAATCATCAATCATTAACCATAGTTGTCCTTCTCCTGTAAAATACTGAAGTTACTGTAGTTACTCAGCTTTTATGAACTTACTTTATTTGGTAATGAGGTGACCAAAGTCAGAAACAGAGCAAAGAGGGTGGTTTGCATCAGAGCTCTCCCCATGATGGCTCCTGTCAGAGTGCAACCGTGCCTCCTGTTTGTCTTGTATCAACCTCCACCCACTCAACCACCCACCCACCCACCCACCCACACACACACACACACACACACACACACACACACACACACACACACACACACACACACACACACACACACAGAACAGCTACAGTAAGCGCTGGCCATGGATCTCTGGTGCTCTCATTGTCTTTTTTTTTAAGGGACTGAACACAGGCAGGGCTGGTTGGACCAGGGACTGGGCTACTGGTAATCGATAAATAATCATTGAAATATATAGACCTAATTTTCACCCTTCTTTTATTTTCTTTATAAAATAAACACCATGCATTTAATTAGTGATAAAACTATGACACAAACCCTTTTTTACTGGCACAAAATCTATATCATCCAAAGTACACAACTATTACCTCACAACTGGCATCCCATTGGTTCCCTGTCTCCTGGGGTTAAGAGTCCCGGTGTCACTCTACTCCCACATCAACATTAATCATTTATCCTGTACCGCCTCCATCTTTTTACCAGCCTTGTTACCTCCCATATTGACCCTTTCTCCCTTAAAATCACTCCATAAGCTCCAGCCTTTTCAACCCATCCAGCATCATTTCTGCCAGCACCTGGATGATTCTCCAAACTACTGTACTCATGTACATAACCTCACAAGCCATCAATAAGCACAGGAGCAGGTTTAGACGGTCCTCTTTTGTTTTCTATGGTCCTACATTGTTTTCTACTAGAGTCTGTCAACTCAGTCATGATCTCCAGTTTTCCAGAACAGGCCTTTGTTGACATTTCTTCTTTTAGATATACAGAAATGTAATAAATTCTTTAATTTTAGATTAAATATTATTCCAAATAAATGTAAGGACTGACACATCCTATGCATCTAAGATGAATATTAAGTTTCAGACAAGCAAAGGTTTGGAATATGTTTTATTGATTCAAATTTTTGTCTATAGTGAATTAATTATTTTCTTTAAACTATTATATTTCTGGTGATTAAACAGTGAAATCATCCAGGCTTCTCTGCAGAGCGGACTCAGCAGACATGAACCAGCAGTCCAGTGTTGGGGCAGCAGAAATACTGTAGTCAACAGCACTGGATCTGCAAAGGAACCACAGACATGGTCATGTTTTTGTAGAAGGAGCTTCTTTATACTAATGTTCACTTTTAAATAGCTTTTCATTCTGTGGTTTAATACTAAAGGGTATGAGACCAAACTGTACCTGGTGACAACAATCTCCTGATCTCTGATCTTCAGCTTTGTGGAGGGACTTTGCTGCAACTCCCCATAAACTGCTGGCTTTAGAACTGGACACATAATATAAGCAAAAGCAGAGAATACTTGAATGATTTTTCAACCTCATATGGTTGCAAACATTGACTCATTTTCTGATTCATTCAAACAAACCTAAAATTCCATCAATGTTGTTGTCCGACAGCTTCTGTCTTAAAACCGGCCAACGGAATTTGTTACCATCCACCTCATGAATTAAGACGACCATGCGAGTGTCTCCAACGGCAACATCAAATTCCTTGTCTCGTCCAGTCACTGTAATGCTGGAAAAAATACATAAATACAGTACAAAGCTTGTCCAACATTTTTCCTGTTATACGCTGCACCAATAGTCATTAACACACTATAAGGGAGGGTAGAAAGCAGCTGTTAGACAAGTTAGAGATAAAGGAGGTCCTTTGACTACTCGCTCAGGGTTCCGTTCAGAGGAGCGCATATCTCCTGACGATTGTCTTACATTGATGCCAACTGTGGTGATCTCAACAAACTGGCCATTTTTTAAATGGATGCCAATTATTTTAAAGCCTCTGTTTTTCATCGAATCAAGATGATCAAACACAGATAGCTCTGTTAAAAAGAAAACAGATGTCTGAAATGTTTGATGTGTTCCCAACTGAAATTTGGGAATACATCTGTCTATAAATTACCTTTTTATGGAAAACAATAAATATTTGATTAGTTCTGTAGTTTAAAATAATAAAGAAACAATGAAATTACAAGAAATGTTGTACTGACCCTCACTGGGATGGTGAAGAAGTTTTAGGCGAGTGTCTCCAGGGAGGGGCGGCACGGTGGTGCGGTGGGTAGCACTGTCGCCTCACAGCAAGAAGGTTCTGGGTTCGATTCCTTTCTGCCTTTCTGTGTGGAGTTTACACGTTCTCCCCGTGTTTGCGTGGGTTCTCTCCGGGTTCTCCTAATGCAGTCCAAAGACGTGCATTAGGTTGATTGGACTCTCTCCATTGCCCGTAGGTGTGAGTGTGTGTGTGAATGGTTGTCTGTCTATGTGTTGCCCTGCAATGGACCCGTCCAGGGTGTACCCTGCCTCTCGCCCATAGTCAGCTGGGTTAGGCTCCAGCTCCCCCGCATTAGGGAATAAGTGGTTTAGAAAATGGATGGATGTCTCCAGGGACGTTGAAGCAGAGTGGAAGAGACTGGTTCTCAGTTTTAACCAAAAACCTGTAAACAATATTTACAATTGGCGTATTGACGTAAAAGTAGGATCTAAAGATACTGAAACATACAGAGTGTTTCAGTATCTTACTAGATCCTACTTTTACAGCAACATCCATTATATCTGCGTCAATACGCCAATTAATGAGTCAGAGATAGGATTGGGCCAAGTGATCAGACTGCTATCCATTTACACATACACATATATTTAATTGTATGCACATTATTATTGATGTATTTCAGTTTCAGTGTGTGATTTCACAATTTAAAAGTAACTATATTTGATGATTCAAACAAAAATAACATTTTTATGAAGCTAAAACACTATAGCAGTGACTTTTGTAGGCGCATAATCCCAAACTTCTGTAAACCAAAAGCTGCATACATGGCTGTATACATAAATATTTCTTAAAAATTAAATATATAAATATATCCATCTACAGCTAGATAAAATATTATTCCTCACCATTTACATTTAACCACAGGCTTTTTACATCCCTTTAAATGTTGTGAAGGCCTTTGTTTGGTCCTTTATTTAAGAAATTTTGGAGTAAAATCTTATTATACCAGCAGCCTCTGAGGGGGGATCATCAGCAGATATCATTACTGACAAAACAAACAAAATATTGCAGTAAGACATATGTTTATAAACCATTCAAATGATGTCACATGTAAACACAGCTTTATGGCTCCATCACACAATATTTTCATTATAATATATTAAATGTTGTGCATCATTATTTTATAAATCCTTCATTAAAAAATAATTTTAATTGTACCAGTAGAGGTTGTTGACCCAAAACGCATGCCATAAATACATCAAATACATGAGTTAATAAAAAAGTAACATTTACAGTAAGATAAGAAATTTTCTATTAGATTCATTAAGATATAATGAATCTGAATGAATTAAGATGATATCTTGTGGAAAGACACTAACACCTTTGGTCTTGTGTGAGTGTTTGTGTACAGTTAAAGTATGCAGCAATAATGATTTCACACTAAGGATTTCAGTTATGTTCTTGCAAATATGGGTTTCTGATCTTTGCTACGCATTTAAGAGGATATCAGTCAGAGAACATCAACAGATCTGTGCACATGCATAATGTTACATAAAAGTTACTGTATATCACAAGAGTATTAAAAGAAAAAAAAATACAATACCTACTCTCCACCATAATCCTACATACAATACATCATACATTACTGTTATAATAGGAAACATCATAATCTGCAGCACCTTAAAAAAATGCCATAAATACATCAACTACATTAGTTAATAAAAAAAGAAACATTCACAGTAAGATAAGAAAATTTCTATTAGATGGGTTAAGATGTATTGATATAAGATGTAACATTTGTTTATTTTGAAAGATGTTGGTGTCAGGTTTTGGCAAAGATCGGACCCACATGCACAGCACCGAGACGTCAGACAGAGGGTGAAATTTACGGCTTTAATGCAGAACTCCTTATAACAGACGGTCCAGGTCAAACACACTTTATCTCAGGTTGAGGTACAACAGACGCAGGCAAAAAACAAGTCCAGGGACAGGCAAGGGTTCGGCAACAGGATTAATAAGGTTTACAGTACCGGTAAGGAGCAGGCAGGAATCGGGAGTCAGGAACACGAAGCGGGGTCGAGACACAAACAGGACGGTGAAACGCTGGTAGGTACTGACTGACATAACGTACGACGATCTGGCGGAGAACTAAGGCGACAGGCGGTGGTTAAATGCAAGAAGTTGATTACTGATACAAAACAGGTGTGTGTAATGAGGACCGGGCGTGAAGCGGGAACTGCTGTGGTGTGACAAGAAACGGAAGTGCTTACAAAATAAAACCGGAAACTGGAATCAAAAACAGAAAAGTCCTTTCAAAATGAAACCAAGAACGAAAACCTCACAGTACCCCCCCCTCTAGGGCGACTTCCACGGCGCCCACAGAACCCCCCCCCCCCCCCCCCCCCCCACCCCACCCAAACCAGGGCGGGCGGAGGGCGGTCACAGGAGGAGGGACCGAATCCCTCCCCCCCAAGGCAAACAAGCAGGGTGGGCGGAGGGAGGACCGGAGGAGGGTCAAATCGAAAGTCCACAAAACCGAACAGAAAGTCCATGACCGGGAGAACAGAGTCCAGGGGTCCCTAACGAGGGTGGTGGCAGGAGAGTCACAGGATCATGGTGGGCGACGGCGGCAGAGGCTTCGCCATCGTCGTGGCAGGAACCGATGCAGGTTCGGCCGGAGCCGGGCCGCCAGAAACAGATGCAGTTGCGGCCGGAGCCAGGCCGCCAGGAACAGATGCAGGTGCGGCCGGAGCCGGGCTGCCAGAAACCGAAGCGGGAGCTGCGACCGGAACGACCCCCTCCTGGAGGTCGGCAGGAACTACGACGGGAACGACCCCCAGGAACGGCCTCAACATGGCCGACGGGAACAGGAACTGGAACGGCCTCAACATGGCCGACGGGAACAGGAACTGGAACGGCCTCTACTTGGCCGACGGGAACAGGAACTGGAACGGCCTCTACTTGGCCGACGGGAACAGGAACTGGAACGGCGTCTACTTGGCTGACGGGAACAGGAACTGGAACGGCCTCTATTTGGCCGATGGGAACAGGAACGGCGTCCTCACTGGAGCCGGCGATGCTGCTCTCAGGCTCCTCACTAGAGCCGGCGGCGCTGCTCTCAGGCTCCTCACTGGAGCCGGCGGCGCTGCTCTCAGGCTCCTCACTGGAGCCGGCGGCGCTGCTCTCAGGCTCCTCACTGGAGCCGGCGGCGCTGCTCTCAGGCTCCTCACTGGAGCCGGCGGCGCTGCTCTCAGGCTCCTCACTGGAGCCGGCGGCGCTGCTCCCTGGCTCCTCACTGGAACCGGCGGTGCTGCTCCCTGGCTCCTCACTGGAGCCGGCGGTGCTGCTCCCTGGCTCCTCACTGGAGACGGCGGCGCTGCTCCCTGGCTCCTCACTGGAGCCGGCAGCGACTGAGACGGCGTCTACTCTGGAGCCGGCTTGGCTGCTTGCAACCGCCGAGCTCGACGGAGCAGATGTCGGGCCTCATCGGGTGTGCATAGCACCCGTTCGACAGGTGGTGTCCTCTGGGCTGGCTGGGACAAGACCTGCGCGTGACTGGACTGAACTGGGACAGGAACGTGACTGGACTGGACTGGGACATGACTCGACTGAGCAGGGGCCTGGACGTGACTCGACTGGGCTGGAACGTGGACTGGGCTCAACTGGGCTGGAACGTGGCTAGGCTCGACTGGACTGGAACGTGGACTGGGCTCGACTGGACTGGAACCTGGACTGGGCTCGACTGGACTGGGACCTGGACTGGGCTCGACTGGACTGGGACCTGAACTGGGCTCGACTGGACTGGAGACTGAACTGGGCTCGACTGGACTGGAGACTGAACTGGGCTCGACTGGACTGGAGACTGAACTGCGCGCGGCTGGACTGGAGACTGAACGGCGCGCGGCTGGACTGGAGACTGAACGGCGCGCTGCTGGACTGGAGACTGAACGGCGCGCTGCTGGACTGGAGACTGAACAGCACACGACTGGGCTGAGACTTGAGCAGAACGCGGCTGGGCTGAGACCTGAGCATGGCAAGGCTGAGCTGGAACCTGAACGGGGGACGACTGAACTGCGACTGGAGTCTGAACAGAGCATGGCTGAACTAGGCCTGGAGACTGAGCGTGGCTTGACTGACCTGACTGAGACGTGGGATCAGGCGTGGCTGCTGGTTGCAGACTTGGGAGTTGCAGAGCCGCACGCAGGGCAGGTTCCCTCCGAATGAGGGCAGCTGCCTCCTCAAACAGTTGGTCCCTTGTGCCCGGGTCTGCTGCTGAATCAGCCGTGTCCATCAGATGAGCGAAGAGGAACGCAACCGGGGGAGAACAGTGGAGGTGGATTCGTTGAGTGACGCTATCGGGGATGCCTGCAATTGACACGACACAGTCAGTAGGGGAACCGAGGGAATCCTCTGCCGGAGAGGAGCGAAGAGGAACGCAACCGGGGGAGAACAGTGGAGGTGGATTCGTTGAGTGACACTATCGGGGATGCCTGCATTTGACACGACACAGTCAGTAGGGGAACCAAGAGAATCCTCTGCCGGAGAGGAGAGCTGCTCGGTCACCGCGACCGAGGTCTCTGGGCCCTGGACCCCGGAACCATGCCCTCGCCGACGTCTTCTGGGACGCCTGCGGCTGACCGTCATCTGAGGCGCTGGGAGCGGCGGGGGCTGGGTCTCTGTAGCTGGGTCCGAGTGGCGAACAGAGGCGGCGGCGTTGGGAGCCTGGGCTGGAGGCGCTGGAGCGGTGACAGGAACGGGAACACGATCTGCTGGAGCGGCGACAGGATTGGAGACGCGGACCGCCGGAGCGGCAACAGGAACAAAAACGTGAGCCGCGGGAGTGGCGACAGGAGCGGCGACAGGAGCGGCGGCGGAGACGCGACCAGATGATGCGCGCAGTGCGCGTGTCAAGTCCCTCCGCTTTAGCCGGAGTCCCTCAGAGAACGCCTGCACTCCGGGGTACTCACGCCACCAGAACTCTTCCTCCATTATCTCAATGGCCAAATCTACAATGCCGAGCCCAACCTTGGCACTGCCGGCCTCCGCGTATTCTTTTGCTAGCCGCTGGAAATCGCCGCGAACGTCCTCCGGTAACCTCGAGGGAACAAACTCCATCGCTCCGGTGCACGGTTATGCACGGAGGCGCGTAAACAGAGAAAAAAAGGGAAAAGAAAAAACGTAACAGCCCTGGGTGCTGGCTGGGTCCAAGTCTGGCCAGATCGTTCTGTCAGGTTTTGGCAAAGATCGGTCCCACGTGCACAGCACCGAGACGTCAGACAGAGGGTGAAATTTACGGCTTTTAATGCAGAACTCCTTATAACAGACGGTCCAGGTCAAACACACTTTATCTCAGGTTGAGGTACAACAGACGCAGGCAAAAAACAAGTCCAGGGACAGGCAAGGGTTCGGCAACAGGATTGATAAGGTTTACGGTACCGGTAAGGAGCAGGCAGGAATCGGGAGTCAGGAACACGAAGCGGGGTCGAGACACAAACAGGTAGGACGGTGAAACGCTGGTAGGTACTGACTGACATAAGTACGACGATCTGGCGGAGAACTAAGGCGACAGGTGGTGGTTAAATGCAAGAAGTTGATTACAGATACAAAACAGGTGTGTGTAATGAGGACCGGGAGTGAAGCGGGAACTGCTGTGGTGTGACAAGAAACGGAAGTGCTTACAAAATAAAACCGGAAACTGGAATCAAAAACAGAAAAGTCCTTTCAAAATGAAACCAAGAACGAAAACCTGACAGTTGGTAACAATTTTAATGTACCTGTTTAAATATTGTTAATGATACTAATGAGATGTGCTCTAATAAGACATAAAACAAGTGTTTCTAATGTAAATCTCAAGAACATTTTTGGGTTTTCCGCTATTTACACCTCCTGTATGAAAGAAAGTGCGGGTACCTTGACTTTTCGTACTGTTAGTGATTTCAGCTATGTTTTTGTAAATAGGGACTTAATATGGTCTTTGCTACATTTAAGTTAGTATCAACTAGGGAACATTAGGACATATAGTGTAGTTACTGTACATAAAAAGAATATTAAAAGAAAAAGAATACAGTACCTGCTCTTCCAGCACTACCAGCACCAGCACCAATTCCTAAAAAAATTGTACATAAATGCTAAAACAATTCTAATGGCTGTAAAAGAACTTTGATAAGAAATTTGATAATAAAAAAAGAGCATAAACATGTTGTTGTGGTGCATATTATTTTCTCTGAGCAACATACAGTTGTGTTGCAAAACATCAATGTGAAATATTTTTATTTACCTTTTTTATTTTTTTATTTACAGTACCATAACGACATATTTTATTAAAAATATTTTAGTCCAGACAATTTTTAGCTAAATTTTGGCAAATGTTCTAGTTTAGAGAGAATCTACCAAACTGCTTTGGGAGCGTGAAGCCAATTTCAGCTTTTACTGGATGACAATAGGGCACAGATTTAGAACATACATACATAGGACGGTACACATTTGTTATGTTTCAAAATAAAACTCTATGAGCATTAAAGACATTTTAATTTAATTTTCCTCTCACAAGTGTGTCTCTATCAAGCCTGAAATACGTGAAGTCACAACATTGACTGCACAGTAAACCGGATGAAACAAACTAATAAACATACTGTAAGGATTTGCCATCACTTCCTGCTGTACCTGTTTGTCTGTTAGTGTTTTGGTGATGGCATTAGCCAGAGCTTTGGTGCTTAGTCCACCTTTAACCTCCAGGAAACTGATGCCGGCCTTTTCATCAATGTACACATCAACCTGGAAGGGAAATACTTAGAACCACTCATAAATCAATATGTAATGACCCCAACCCTCCCTGCATGACCACTACATGATGAGACCTACCTAGAAGTCGCTGACAGGCTGCATCGGCCGAGCATGGATTTGCAGTTCGTACTCTTTTATTGTTCATGTGTAAACCTACGTAAATATTTCACACACATTCTGAATTTACTGATGAAGGCATTCTTGGGAATCCGCACTTGGAATTCTACTTCCTTGGATTCGTTCATTCGATTGGCCACACGGCTTGTGATGACTGTTGTAGCGTAACGACTGGTCACTGTGGAGTTGATGTGAAAGCTGTAGATGTCTCAGTCATCCTAGGAAAATACAGGAGGGTAGTAAATAAAGAATACTGATCTTTTGCCTGACCACTGGCTGACCAAGATCATATCTTGATAGTCTCAAACCCCAGAAACATCTCATGAATCTGCTCTTAGAATTGTCCATGTGCTCATATAACATTTACATCTACTTTCTAGCTCCAGTCCTTTGTCCACATAATAGCCAATTATTTACAGGTGTGAGGTGAAATGTACCTGGAGGATATACGTATTTGTGGTCTCTAATCAACATTCCTCAGGCTGAAGGAACTACCTGAACATATGGTGAAACGTTTTAACTCTAGGAGTAAGAAGTCAATGACTCAACTCACCTGGATCACAGTGTTTGCACCAGCTATTTACTGTAGCTATTGATTATGTCTACTGAACTCTGCTCTTTGTCCCTAACAAGATTCACCAACAAATTCAACATCAGAATATGTTTTCACAATCAGACTAATGCACCTTCAAGCACAAAAACATGGTTTTGTCTTTTCAAAAGGTTACGACTGAAACTACATCCTGCAATGTGCTGCAAACAAAGGTTTTATTATACAGTACATGCAAAAAACTCACAAAGCTAATCTACATTAATCATCAATCATCATCATTAATCATTAATCATCAATCATTAACCATAGTTGTCCTTCTCCTGTAAAATACTGAAGTTACTGTAGTTACTCAGCTTTTATGAACTTACTTTATTTGGTAATGAGGTGACCAAAGTCAGCAACAGACCAAAGAGGGTGGTTTGCATCAGAGCTCTCCCCATGATGGCTCCTGTCAGAGTGCAACCGTGCCTCCTGTTTGTCTTGTATCAACCTCCTAACACACACACACACACACACACACACACACACACACACACACACACACACACACACACACACACACACACACACATCATCATTTACATCTTATGAAATACTGTACCAGTAGCTGCTGTGACAAAGAAATAGGCAGTTGACTCAAATGTACGAACAAGATTAGTCCTTTTTTCAATATTGGAATTGTTCTCACACATGGTGGAACTGCAGCGCTAACCAGCAATCTTGCAAATAACTGCAGTACAGTAGTTCCCACTTTTCAATCCAACTTCCAATCTAAAACATCTAATACAAAATATTATTAATTCATTATGGAAAAAATATATAATTTATATATACAGTATATAATAATTTACATAATTTGTCTGTATACCACAATGTTTCTCTATATTTAAGTATACTGTAATATAATACATATTTATTGTCACTGAAAGACAACTTGTATGTTATTTGTGTTTGTGGATCCTTTTCATCCCCTTTTTGTCTGTTTGTGTTGAGCGCAGTCAAACTAGGAAAGAGATTTTCTTCCTGGATTGATAAAGTTTTTTTAAGTCTTAAGTTTTTTTTAATCTTGAACAACACTGATAAAACTATGATTCAAATTCGTCCTCTTTGGCAGAAAATCAACACTATCCAAAGTTCACAACTATTTACTCACAACTGGCATCTCATTGGTTCCCTGTCTTCTGTTTTTTTTTTTTTTTTTTTTTTTTTGTTCTGTCCAGCAGTTTAGCAAGCAGCATATATTACGCTGAATGCCATATTGTGATGGACAGCTTTGCTTTAACAAGAAGAGTATATATAGAATATATATACTCTTCCTGATTTATGGTTTATTTAATGGTTTATTTAGCTAATCCAACATGTGTGTGATGTTGCTGTGTTGGTGGACAGGTTAGGTTTCTGCTTTAGGGTGTGTATGCGGGAGGGTGGGGGTGGGGGGGGTGCAACCAGCTGCTGAAACAAAGCAAATCTGTTAAGTAAACAGTCGGAGCAAAAAAATAAATAAAAAAAATAAATCAGAAGCAGGGATGTACCTTAGGCTAACACATTCATAACTAAACAATTTTTGTACTGTGGTTTGCCTTGGAGATTAATACTAATACCAATAATAGTGCTAAGGTATGTGCACATACTAATACAAACATATACATACAATATACATACATATGTGCATTATTATACATATCCTATAGTACTTAATAAAAGTCATGACATACAACACCCCAAATTCCATATTCACACATTATTCATATTGGTAGTGATAAGTGTCAATAATACTTACAGTTGGATTTGGAAAGTGTCCCACTACAAGGTTAGTAAGGCTGTAGCTTAACATTATTCACCCAAAGGGTGAGGCAGACGTTGGTGCATGAACGATGCCACTTGTGGAAGCCAGGGTGATGTGAGGGGCTCGGCCACTACGCCCATCCAGCAAGCAGAGGAAGGAATCCCAGCAGCCAGGGAGCCCACACACCTTCAGTTCCAGGAGGGCAGGTGTTGCGACCCAAGCCGCCCACACAGAGCCCCCCAGGCAGAACTGAAGTAGCCACAGAGACAGCACCCGAGGCCAGAGCGGGCCACCGGGGGTCAACGCTGTCCACCCCATGAGAACCAGGGGCAAACACTCCCCCCGGCGGGAGGGTCGGCCTGAAAGAGTAGAGCCCGAGGACCCACGGTCCGTAGGGAGCCCGCCAGAAGATGCCCCCGTGCGCAGAGTGGGGCCCGCCCCCAGTCCACCACCCCCACACGGGCGGAGCGGGGCCTACCCCATCGGCCCGACCTCATCCCCTGGCGCCACCGCGGCCTGCAGCACAAGGCCAGCAATTGGTGGGGTCAGCAGAAAAGAGACCACCCAGGCAGACGATCATCGTACCGCGGGCGAAAAACCGGACCCCCCACACTTCAACCGCACCACACGCATACCAACTCACACAAACACAGACGCATACACCCACCACATGTGCAACACACATCTTCACATCACCACATACAAACACCATAGACTCTCTCACAACAAACTAGTCAATCATACGTGAACCAATGCACTCTCAGATACATTCTCGCACCCACACCATTCGCTTGGTCACATACGTGGGGAGGGTAGGTCTCCGGCCTGCCGTCCATGTGGCCCCAGGCAGGGACCGCAGCTCCTCCCGAGCCCCGACCAACCCCCCCAACCCGGGGGAGGCAGAGGGCAGCAGAAAAAGGTACCCCAGAACCCTGCAACCCAGCTTGGACGTGAGTGTGTGGAACTAAAGTGCACTGAAGGTGGGTGACACCTCCAGGAGCACAACCGCTGGCTGACGGTGTGTCCCCCGGACAGTGCCCCCCCTCGCCCTAAATGTCTTTTTGCAGTTAAAACAGGGTGGTGATCTCTCCACCAGGGCCAGTGGCCGAGGCCACAACTGGCCTCAGCCTCAGGCCCCAGTGAAGGAGCCCACCCCCGGCCCTACATGTATGTGTATGTGGCTGAGTATGAGGAACTTTGGGAGATACCCAATTCTCCGAGGGGTCCAGCAGACAGAGCCATCAATGGGAAGGCTCCGTCTACTGGCCCCCCCGGAAGGAGCCCCCAGATTCCTGGACAAGTGTGTATGACTAATGCAATTAGAACTGCAGAGCATCCCACTTGGAAGGGACGGAACCACTTCCCAGTAGCCCCGGTCCCTCAATCAGCAGGACGCCCCTTGCAGACCTAAGTGAATGAATGCGGAAAAATGTAGTTGGGAAGCAGAGCACCAGGGTCCGCAGAGCCAGGTTCCCGACTGGCTCTGCTACCTATCCCACTACCCCCCACAACCCCCAGCCAGGAAGGGACAGCCGAGACCCAGGGACCGCAGTACTACTGCCCAGGCGCCACACGCAGCACAGCCAGAGCCATCCTCACCCTTCTTTCACACTTACCGATTCTCTCGCTCAAGTATGCCTATGCTCGCCCCGTGTAGTGTGACACTCAAACCCACACACATACTCTGCGGTTGTGCATTGAGGGCCAGCCTCCGCCCAGGGCCCAATGAAGGTTCTAGCCTGAGTAGTCTGCCAACCCCCCCTGCAACAGGCCCGAGCAGTTACCAGAGGGCGTCTGACCGCCAGGGCAGGCAGCGCCCCACCCGAGCAGGGGCAGCGCCCCAGGGAAGAGACACCCCTCTGGGCACAGGCAGGCACCCCCAGAGGGAGTCCCCCGGACGCAGGTCACCCAGGTCTCCACCCCCAGATCTGCCCCCGCACACCGGCAGGGAGGCCCGCCTCCGGCTCCCCGGAGACAGGCACACGCCAACCCTCAAAACGGTCCCACTCCGGCACAGGGCCGCCGGTCTCAGTAGAGGCCGCCGGTCTCAGTAGTCTCAGTACTGTCTTCTGGGATTGAGCGTCCCGGTGTCATTCCACTCCCACATCAACAATAGTCATTTATCCCGTACCACCACCCACACACTATTTTGATAAACATAAATAAGGCTACAATATGCAGTGACTGGAAGCCAATCATTTTTACATCTTATGAAATACTGTACCAATAGATGCTGTGGCAACGGGATATGCAGGAATGTAAGTTGACTCAAATGTACAAACAGCATTTGTCCTTTTTTCAATATTGGAATTGTTCCCACACATTCTGGATCTGCAGCTCTAATCAGCAATGTTGCAAATAACTGCATTAGTTCCCAATAAGTACGGCAAATTCTGCCCAGATCATCCAAAATCACCTCTATTCACCTTTTCCAGATTCTGTCACCACAGTCATGATCTCCAGTTTCCCAGAACAGGCCTTTGTTGACATTTCTTGTTTCACATATACAGAATATATACTGTACTTTGATATAACTTAAAGGTAACAAATTCTTTAAGTCACTCTATAAGCTCCAGCCTTTACACCCCACCCAGCAGCATCTCATGTACAAGCCATCAATAAGCACAGGAGCAGGTTTGGCCGGTCTTCAGGTCCAGATTCTGTCACCTCAGTCATGATCTCCAGTTTCCCAGAACAGGCCTTTGTTGACATTTCTTGTTTTACATATACAGAATATATACTGTACTTTGATATAACTCAAAGGTAACAAATTCGTTAATTTAAGATTAAATATTATTCCAAATAAATGTAGAGACTGACACATCCTATGCATCTAAGATGAATATTAAGTTTCAGACAAGCAAAGGTTTGAAATATGTTTTATTGATTTGCAATTTTCATCTATAGTGAATTAATTATTTTTCTTTATTTTATATTTCTGGTGATTAAACAATGAAATCATCCAGGCGTCTCTGCAGAGCAGATTCAGCAGACATGAACCAGCAGTCCAGTGTTGGGGCAGCAGAAATAGTGTAGTCAACAGCACTGGATCTGCAAAGGAACCACAGACATGGTCATGTTTGTGTAGAAGGAGGTTCTTTATGCTAATGTTAACTTTTAAATAGCTTTTCATTCTGTGGTCCAATACTAAAGGGTATGAGACCAAACTGTACCTGGTGACACCAATCTCCTGATCTCTGATCTTCAGCTTTGTGGAGGGACTTTGCTGCACCTCCTCATAAACTGCTGGCTTTAGAACTGGACACATAATATAAGAGGAAAAGTAGAGAATACTTCAATGATTGTTCAAACCTCATATGGATGCAAACATTGACTCATTTTCTGATTCATTCAAACAAACCTAAAATCCCATCAATGCTGTTGTCTGACGGTTTCTGTCTTAAAACCGGCCAGAGGAACTTGTTACCATCCACCTCATGAATTAAGACGACCATGCGAGTGTCTCCAATGGCAACATCAAATTCCTTGTCTCGTCCGATAGCAGTTATGCTAAAGAAAAAAAATACAAAGCGTGTTTTATAGCATGTTTGTCTCTCAGACATTTCCAGACGTCACATCAAACTACTGAGAAAGCAGGTGGTTGTAGACTTAAAGTGAGTGAAGTTGGTGCTTTTCCACAGTATATCTACTACCACTACAGGTATTCTTTATTCTACTCACTCAGTTGAGACAAGGTTCTGTCCAGTGTAATGCATAACTCCTTGAACCTGTTGCTTAATGAGGCCATCAGGGCACAGCTCAACAACCTGGCTATTCTTAAAGTGGATGACAATTAGTTTGAATCCTGTATTTGGTGGTGAATCCAGGAGACCAATCACAGACAGCTCTGGTGCAAATGAAAACAGATGTTCATCAGCAGCACACTTAAAACCGGGGGAATGATATGACAATATGATACGAACAAAATTTTCCAAATTCTTTCCTTTTCCTTTTTTGTATTTTCTTGTATGTATTTCTTGCATTATCTGGGATATAGAATGGGTAAAATAACGTTACTGACCCTCACTGGGATGGTGAAGTAGTTTAAGGCGAGTGTCTCCAGGGACGTCAAAGCAGAGTGGAAGAGATTGATTCTCAGTTTTAATCAAAAACCTGTGCAAAACAGGAACTATAGACACAGAGTAGATTAAAACCTTTGTACAGAATGAACTTGTTTGATGAGGACCAACACTGGCTTCCCTCCAATACGTAATTACACATACTTTAAATGCAGTGAAGAAAAGTTTGCTGCAAAAATGAAATGATCACAATCAAAACGGAAAAAAAAATCAGAAAAATCACAATTGCCTCAAACCTTAAACAATGGATCTTTAGTTTTTAGTAAATGCACACCTTTTACCTACACCAGCAAAAAACAGTCAAATAATAAATAAACTACTAAATGTGGGTGTCAGGATGAGCAAATCTAAAGCAATTGAACATGTGAACCCTGTAACCCTTATAGTTTAATTTGTATAGACATTCATAGTCTAGTGTATGAACGCACACACACACACACACACACACACACACACACACACACACACACACACACACACACACACACACACACACACACACACACACACACACACACACACAAAGTTGTATGTATGAAATACTGTACCAGTAGCTACTGTGCCATGGGGAGAAGCAGGACTAGCAGTAATATCTGTATAGGGAGAAATTAGAATGGCAGTTCCTTAAATGTACGACAAAGTACTGAATGTATCTACTACTACTATTTTAATCCTCCCTTTTAACAGTGAAACTAAACTAGAATTAGTTGATGTGGATGTCAGGATGAATAAATCCAAAGCTAATGAACATGCGCATTTGTCAATGCATGTTGCAGAAAGATCAATTTTCTTTCTAATTCACTGGAAGGTGGATACTAAGAGATATGTTGATGATATGCTTGAAGATGGTCATTATATTTAGTTAAAAATTTTCACTCACTCATTCTGACAGTGTACTGTAAAAGTTACCGTACGATGTGAGTATCAAATCAATAATTCTGTATATTGTTTAAAAAGATTTGACAGCACTTTCATTCATATCCTCCTAAGGGTCACGTAGTGCTGGAGTTCTTCTCATTTGTCATTTGAGTGGTTGTTTTTTCCTACTGTACTTGTTTTTAAAGCAGGTCCCTGAGAGACACTGGGAAAGGCCCCTGTGACCCTTATTTTATTTAGAGACATTGATGAAGTCATGGCTGCTAAAATCTAATTGCATATGTGCTTAAAAGGTTCTAATGTACTATACAACCTGAAGATGGATATGTTCTTATATGACCTCCAATCCAGTCTGTAGGAAAAAACAAAACAAAAGAACAGCTACTGCATGAATAAAGCAACACTTCAAGGGATACAGGAGCAGTACAGCATTTAGTTAAGTGTGGTTTCTTGTTTCAAACATTGGAGTAATTATTGGAAGCCTTAGTGTAGCCACATAAAAAGTAAGAAAACAAGTGAAAAAATGTAAACATAGTTGTAATCAGTCATTGGGTTTTGTTGTTTTTTTCCGTCTGCATTGACACAAAAGGTGGGAATATAAAGTAATTACACGTTTAAATATACATCCATCCACCTTCTAGCACTTATTCCCATGCAGGGTCACAGGTGGTGCTGGAGCCTATCCCAGCTGTCTTTGGGCGAGAGGCAGGGTACATTGAGTGAATGTGTTTGATCCAGATGCAACACTTTCATGTAGCTATTTCTTATTGAACGGTGGACCCCAAAGAATGGTCTGACTAAATCAACTGGTCTTCAGTTGACGTGGATGTCAGGATGAATAAATCTAAAACTAATGAACATGTGCATTTGTCAATGCATGTTACAGAAAGATCTGTTTCCTTTCTAATTCACTGGAAGGTGGATACTAAGACATATGTTAGCTTGAAGACGGTCATTGTAATTAGTTAAAAACTTTCACTCACTCATTTTGACAATGTACTGTGTGTGTCAAATCAATAATTCTGCATGTTGTTTAAAAAAATTTAACAGCACTTTCATTCATATCCTCCTAAGGGTCACGCAGTGCTGGAGTTCTTCTCATGTGTCATTTCAGTGGGTTCTTTCTTCCTACTGTACTTGTTTTCAAAGCAGGTCCCTGAGAGACACTGGGAAAGGCCCCTGTGACCCTTATTTAAAGAAATTGATGAAGTCATGGCTGCTAAATTCTAATTGCATATGTGCTAAAAATATTCTTATGTACTATACAACCTGAAGATGAATATACTCTCATTTCACCGTCAATCCAGTCTGTAGGAAAAAACAAAACAAAATGAAAAGGCATTGTATGAATAAAGCAGAACTTCAAGGGATACTGGAGCAGTACAGCATTGAGCTAAGTGTGGTTTCTCGTTTCAAACACTGGAGTAAGTCTTGGAAGCCTTAGTATAGCCACATATTAGACAGATACTGTACAGAAAGTGTACTAGAAAGAAAACAACTAAATGGAAGAAAGTCTGAGATGAAAATTGAAAACATTTCTAACATCGTTGTAATAAGTCATTAGCTTTTATTTTTTAACGTACCGTATGTGATCTTATGAACTGTGAAATGAAAAAGAAAAGAAAACAAATAGGAAGGCAGTTGCTGTGTAGACATCAACATAAAACATTCAAAAGTACTGGGTATCAATTTTCAGATATCTTACATCTAAACTGTACTATAAAGTACTCCTTACACATTATTCTGAAATAAACACAAGCTTTTATATATAAATGTTAATGTTGACTTAATAGTCCTTTCATTTATAAAATTTAATTTCATTTTACTGTACAACCTGGTCCAGCAGAGTATCTGTGGATGTCTGTGAGATAAAACAAAGCAAACAAACAGCTCTTATATGAATTAACCAAATCTTCAAGGGATACAGGAGCAGTACAGCATTTAGTTAAGTGTGGTTTCTTGTTTCAAACACTGGAGTAATTAATGGAAGCCTTAGTGTATCCACATAAAAAGTAAGAAAACAAGTGAAAAAAATGTAAACATAGTTGTAATCAGTCATTAGGTTTTGTTGTTTGTCTTTCGTCTACAAGGACACAAAAGGTGGGAATATAAAGTAATTACACGTTTAAATATACATCCATCCACCTTCTAGCACTTATTCCCATGCAGGGTCACAGGTGGTGCTGGAGCCTATCCCAGCTGTCTTTGGGCGAGAGGCAGGGTACATTGAATGAATGTGTTTGATCCAGATGCAACACTTTCATGTAGCTATTTCTTATTGAACGGTGGACCCCAAACAATGGTCTGACTAAATCAACTGGTCTTCAACAATTCTCAACACAAATTCAAAGTGCCAGAAAACACTTGTTGCAGCTCTGCTGTGTAATGGCTGAAGGCACTAGACTTGGCATAGTCAATGATGTGACATGAGAGACTTACCCAAGTCACCGTAATCTTCGTAGTGAGCGCGGGCTGAAACATGAACAAACATTACAGTAGACACTGACTCATAATGATAATTAAAAACAACAACAAAACAATAACAGTTTGTTTTGCTTCAGTAATAAACCAATATAGTGATGCATCTTTCCTGTTAAAAGCAAAACACAGGAAAGATAAACTTTTTAGCTTTTGAAATTCTCCTTTTTTTAGAGGAAAGCAATGCAATACCTCGATTCTTCTGCTTCTTGCCTGTTAAAAAAAAACAGATGAAGATAAACTTTTTAGATTTTATATTCTCTTAACGTTTCTCACATTTGCACTGCTGCAGGTTTTTCACCTTCTTTGGGTTTATGCAGCACATCAGAGTTTTCTCCCTGTGCAGGTATCTTGACTAAAGTATTTGTACTGATGTTACTGTTAATGATTTCAGTTATATTCTTGTAAATAGGGACTTACAGTATTATGGTCTTTGCTAAACATTTAAGATGGTACAGTATCAACCAGGAAACATTAGGACATATGGTGTACCTTGATACTGTATCTGTCAATAAAAATAGTTACTGTATATAAAAAGAGTATTAAAAGAAAAAATACGGTACCTCTTCTTCCGTCACTACCAGCACGAGCACTACTTCCTAAAAAAAGAATACTGTACGTAAATTCTAAAACATTTCTAAAGGCTGTAAAATCTAGTGTTCTTTACATTTAATAAGAAATTTAATTAAAAAAAAAGCATAAACATGTAGTGCATATCATTTTCTCTGAGCTACATACAGTTGTGTTGCAAAAAATCTATTAATATTAATATTATTTTTTGTTTTTTTATTTACAGTACCATAATGTTACATTTTCTTAAAAATATTTTAGTCCAAACAGTTATTAGTAAAATTTTTGGCAAATGTTCTAGTTTAGAGAGAGTCTACCAAACTGCTTTAGGAGCGCGAAGCCAATTTCAGCTTTTACTGGATGACAATAGGATACACATTTAGGACATGTACTGTACACATTTGTTCTGTTTTAAAATGAAACTATATGAGCATTAACGACAGTTTAATTTAATTTTCCTCTCACAAGTGTATCTTTATCAAACCTGAATTACGTGAAGTTGCAACTGTAAAACAGAAAAAAATATTAACAATGAATTAGAACAAAGTTTGACTTTACTGTCTTGTAGTCTAATTGTAATAAGCTGTGCATCTTCAAGTGATTAATGGACTTTCAGTTTGCAATACTGTACTTGTGCATACATTTATATATAAAATACATATAACATACATAATAAATCATTTTATATTATCATGTTAGAGCAGAGCAATGCAATACCTGGATTAGGCTGCATCTGGCCTATAAAAAGAAAACACATGAACATTAACTTTTTAGAGCATGAAGTCAATTTCAGCTTTTACTGTGACAGTAGGGTTCACCTTTAGGACATGTACTGTATACATTTGTTCTGTTTCAAAATGAAATTATATGAGCATCAAAGAAAGTTTACTTATCAAACCTGAAATACGTGAAGTCGCAACTGTAAAATAAAAAAATAACACTATATTAAGACAAAGTTTGAATTTACTGTCTTGTAGTCTAATTGTAAATAAACTGCTCGCAAATTAAAACTTTTTTCACATGTAGATCTTTAAGTGATAAATGGACTTTCAGTTTGTAATAATTATCAATACATTTATATATAAAATACATCATTTTATATAAATGATGTTTGAGCAGAGCAATGTAATACCTGGATTAGGCTGCACCTGGCCTGTTAAAAGAAAACAGATGAAGATAAACTTTTTAGATTTTGTATTCTCTTAATATTTCTCACATTTGCACTGCTGCAGGTTTTTCACCTTCTTTGGGTTTATGCAGCACATCAGAGTTGTCTCCCTCAGGCTTGGTGACCACCATAGATGTGAGTGAGGTCACAAAGCTGTACTTCAGTGACAGCTTCAAGGCCTTTTCCCTCATTCGATCCTTCTCAGGCCCAGACAACTGCAGCCTAAGTTATGATTATTAATATTAACACGCAACAATATGAACATTTTTTAAGACACTGCAATACAAAACTATCAGCTAAAACTTTAAATGATAAATATTATATTTTCTTATAATTTTAGATCTGACAAATGAATATTTTATTTTCTTAAAATTTTATAATAACAAATGAGGATTGCAGCTTTTAATAATTCATTGATTACAGACAACAGAAGAAAATGGCCAACACCACACTCACGCCTTGTCCAGGAGTTGTTTGACTGTGAGGTAGGCCCAAACCCTCTGAAGGCGGCTGTCAGGCACTGAGTCAGTCGATTCCACAGTGGGATTAGTGTCAGAAAACCTCACACTGCCTGTTCCCTGTTGTGGCCCACAGTCATGTCATTAAAGCTGTTTCACATTATTACACACAGTGTGCAGCTTAAATGAATTCTTACTGAAATTGCTATAACTTCTGGAGTGAAGGTCTCGATGTCATTGTCAGTGATCTGACCAGCCACCACAATCTCAGAGCCATTATAATACTGTGTGAAGTGAGTCTGGGTCAGATTGGTGCCTCCTGTGTACATCATGGTTACATTGGTCAACAGAGGAGTGGCCACCTCTTCATAGAAACCCTGTGAATGGACAGTGCAGGAATCTTGATTCTCGCCACGTCCAACAGTCCTCAGTAATAATAACATGAAGGAGCCAAGTCTTTCTAAATACCTTCAGCTGTAAGTCAGCATCAGAGTCCTCATAGATCCGTCGTGCTACACCGTTGTTCTGCAGTGACATCTTCTCAAGGAATTCAAAATTGACGCGAAAACCAAAACCAAGACAGTAGAGAGGAAACTTGCCTGCCATGGCCTTTCGAACATTAGACTGTATGGTTTTAAGGTTTCTCTCCCCTGTAGTTACAAAAGACGTTTATTTAAACAATCACCAGAAAAAGACAGTGAACAAATGTCACATCATGTCACAAAGTGGATTTTGGTGGGTTAAAACTCATCGTTAATTTTTGAATGAAAGGGGGTTTTGTTTCATTTATTAATTTCAAAACACCACAATCAAAAAAAAAAAAACAATGAAATACATGTAAATAAGTTATTTATGGTCTCATTAGAGCATATTATTCGTGCATGTGTGTATTTAGTCCTAACCTGAGGTTGGGTCTCCATCAGTCAGAAGTATAAGGATCGATGCTGAACCTTCTCTGGGATGTGCCTTCAGAATACGAGCTCCTTCCAGCACTGCTGCATTAATATCAGTGGCTACAATGAAGTAAAAACACATTTAGTCTTTGCTGTTCTGCTTGTTAACATGATACTAAATATATATTTACTGTATTAAAACACACTCACATCCACTGGCTGGAATATTTTGTGCAAAAGTCTTGGCACTGTTCACGTTTGTCTTGGTGGCCTGAACAAGTTCTCTCTTCCAGTGAAAAATGTCACCATCAAAAGTGATGAGACCGAAAAAGTCATCTTCATTCAAATCGTTCAAAATATGGATTAATGCTGTCCTGGTCTGAGAAAAGAAGAATCACTCACACGTCAGGGCTTCAACTCGGGTATAAAAACCCATAGTTGTTTCTTCATGTGCTCAACAAAATTCATTGCAACCGTCTCATTAAGCTAAAATTCCTGCTGCGCGTCAGTGACAGTATGTAACAAACTGTACCTGTTGTATTTTTCTGCCGCCCATGGAGCCACTTTGATCAATAACAAAGACAACATTCTTTGGTATCCGTGGAAGACTGGACGGAGCAAAGTGGTGGACAAAGTATCCACCTGATGCCTTAAAAAAATTAATATTTGTTGAAAAGGTTTGTTAATAAAGAAGTAGTTAGTTAGTAGTTAGTTTCCTTAGATACTTTATATTCTGTATTGTTGGTTTTCATGTAATAAACAGAAAACCACTTTATGTACCTTAATGTCACCAACTGAAATGTCCCTGTTGACATCATAAACAATAACCAGATCTCCATTCATACCCTGCTCTCCACAGCTGTCACATGTCTTCTGTTGGCTTTCAGTTGGGTAGAAGTACACCCACGCCTACAAACAAGAGGATGCCAGAAAACAGCATGAACTGAAAGGGACAAACTGAAGCTTGGACCTGGAGGCTGTTTCATCTCTGTTATGATATTGTAGCAGCCCAGGGGGGTTATTCCCACCCTGAGTCGCTAAGGCCTGTAAGAAAAATAACAGTTTTTGTGTTTGTAGAGTTATAGTTCAAGTGATGTCACGCAACAGTAAAAGTACAGTACATCATGATTTAACAAAATGATGCATTGACTGCACAGTAAACTGGATGAAACAAACTAATAAACATACTGTAAGGATTTGCCATCACTTCCTGCTGTACCTGTTTGTCTGTCAGTGTTTTGGTGATGGCATTAGCCAGAGCTTTGGTGCTTAGTCCACCTTTAACCTCCAGGAAACTGATGCCGGCCTTTTCATCTATGTACACATCAACCTGAAAGGAAAATACTTAGAACCACTCATGAATCAATATGTGATCACCCCAACCCTCCCTGCATGACCACTACATGATGAGACCTACCTTGAAGTCGCTGACAGGCTGCATCGGCCGAGCATGGATTTGCAGTTCGTACTTGCCGTGTCTGCGTTTCAGCAGTTCCTCATACGTGAGTTCAAAGGTCACTTTTTTGTGAGCAGCCACAGTCACTGACGTCTTAAATTCCTCCAGGGTCCTCCCTACAGAGCTGCAATACAGAGCACCATCACAGCACTGGAGCACAGGTTCTCACCCTCTTCTTTAGATTGTGCTACTGCATGTTACACCGAGGCCCCACTGTGAGAGGTTCAAGTAACAGACAGGACCTGTAGGCAGTAAAGTGGCCCATGTACCTGACGAGCCCAGCGCTTTGCCCACGGGATACAGCTGCAGTGTACTGCTGCTGAGCCTGTTCCTTGGTTTTCACAACACCATCGTACACCTGGCCGTCCATAAACCTGAAGAAATGATGGTGAACAACAGTCCTGACTGTCCTCTGATTTGTTACTCTTTTATTGTTCATGTGTAAACCTAAGTAAATATTTCACACACATTCTGAATTTACTGATGAAGGCATTCTTGGGAATCCGCACTTGGAATTCTACTTCCTTGGATTCGTTCATTCGATTGGCCACGCGGCTTGTGATGACTGTTGTAGCGTAACGACTGGTCACTGTGGAGTTGATGTGAAAGCTGTAGATGTCCCAGTCATCCTAGGAAAATACAGGAGGGTAGTAAATAAAAAATACTGATCTTTTGCCTGACCACTGGCTGACCAAGATCATATCTTGACAGTCTCAAACCCCAGAAACATCTCATGAATCTGCTCTTAGAATTGTCAATACTGATCTTTTGACCAAGATCATATGTTCATAGAATTCCAACCCTAGAAAGAACTGGTAGTTTATTTTTCCCATTGCTTTGTGCATGTGCTTAAATACCATTTACATCTACTCTAGGCACAGTCCTTTGTCCACCAAAGGGACTAACCTTTACAGGAGTAAAGTGAAGTGTAGCTGGGTGATAACTGTGTGGTCTCTAACCAACATCCCTCAGGCTGAAGAAGCTACCTGAACATATGGTGAAACGTTTTAACTCTAGGAGTAAGAAGTCAATGACTCAACTCACCTGGATCACAGTGTTTGCACCAGCTATTTACTGTAGTTATTGATTATGTCTACTAAATTCTGCTCTTTGTCCCTAACAAGATTCACCAACAACTTCAACATCAGATTATGTTTTCACAATCAGACTAATGCACCTTCAACCACAAAAACATGGTTTTGTCTTTTCAAAAGGTTACGACTGAAACTACATCCTGCAATGTGCTGCAAACAAAGGTTTTATTATACATGCAAAAAAACTGAACTGCTTTGTTATATATTATCACAAAGCTAATCTACATTATTCTAACCATAGTTGTCCTTCTCCTCTAAAATACTGAAGTTACTGTAGTTACTCAGCTTTTATGAACTTACTTTATTTGGTAATGAGGTGACCAAAGTCAGCAACAGACCAAAAAGGGTGGTTTGCATCAGAGCTCTCCCCATGATGGCTCCTGTCAGAGTGCAACCGTGCCTCCAGTTTGTCTTGTATTAACTTCCACCCACTCAACCACCCACCCACCCACACAACTATTACCTCACAACTGGCATCCCATTGGTTTCCTGTCTCCTGGGGTTAAGAGTCCCGGTGTCACTCTACTCCCACATCAACAATAATCATTTATCCTGTACCGCCTCCATCTTTTTACCAGCCTTATTACCTCCACATCCCCCCCCCCACAAATCACTCCATAAGCTCCAGCCTTTTCAACCCATCCAGCATCATTTCTGCCAGCACCTGGATGATTCTCCAAACTACTGTACTCATGTACATAACCTCACAAGCCATCAGTAAGCACAGGAGCAGGTTTGGACGGTCCTCCTTTGTTTTCTACTCAGGTCCAGATTCTGTCACCTCAGTCATGATGTCCAGTATCCCAGAACAGGCCTTTGTTGACATTTATAGTTTTACAGATACAGAATATATACTGTACTTTGATAAAACTCATATGTAACAAATTCTTTATATATATTATTTAAATATTATTCCAAATAAATGTAGAGACTGACACATCTCATGCATCTAAGATGAATATTAAGTTTCAGACAACCAAAGGTTTGGAATATGTTTTATTGATTTGTAATTTTTTTGTCTATAGAGAATAAATTGTTTTTCTAACATATCTAACAATAACGTATTTCTGGTTATTCTACGTGGAGACAGATTAAACAGTGAAATCATCCAGGCGTCTCTGCAGAGCAGACTCAGCAGACATGAACCAGCAGTCCAGTGTTGGGGCAGCAGAAATACTGTAGTCAACAGCACTAGATCTGCAAAGGAACCACAGACATGGTCATGTTTGTGTAGAAGGAGCTTCATTATACAAATTTTCACTTTTAAATAGCTTTTCATTCTGTGGTCTAATACTAAAGGGTATGAGACCAAACTGTACCTGGTGACACCAATCTCCTGATCTCTGATCTTCAGCTTTGTGGAGGGACTTTGCTGCACCTCCTCATAAACTGCTGGCTTTAGAACTGGACACGTAATATAAGAGGAAAAGCAGAGAATACTTGAATGATTGTTCAAACCTCATATGGATGCAAACATTGACTCATTTTCTGATTCATTCAAACAAACCTAAAATTCCATAAATGTTGTTGTCCAACGGCTTCTGTCTTAAAACTGCCCAGAGGAATTTGTTACCATCCACCTCATGAATTAAGACGACCATGCGAGTGTCTCCAACGGCAACATCAAATTCCCTGTCTCGTCCAGTCACTGTAATGCTGGAAAAAATACATAAATACAGTACAAAGCTTGTCCAAAATTTTTCCTGTTATACGCTGCACCAATAGTCATTAACACACTATAAGGGAGGGTAAAAAGCAGCTGTTAGACAAGTTAGAGATAAAGGAGGTCCTCTGACTACTCACTCAGGTGAGACAAGGTTCCGTTCAGAGGAGCGCATATCTCCTGACGATTCTCTTACACGGATGCCAACTGTGGTGATCTCAACAAACTGGCCATTTTTTAAATGGATGCCAATTATTTTAAAGCCTCTGTCTTTTACAGAATCAAGATGACCAAACACAGATAGCTCTGTTAAAAAGAAGACAGATGTCTGAAATGTCTGACAGACGTGTTCCCAACTGAAATTTGGGAATACATGTTACGTATCACTAAGACTCTGAGGTGAAAACAAGACATTTCTATAAATTACCTTTTTATGGGAAACCAAAAAGTATTTTTTAGTCCTATAGTTTAAGATAAAGACACAATGAAATTGCAAGGAATGTTGTACTGACCCTCACTGGGATGGTGAAGAAGTTTTAGGCGAGTGTCTCCAGGGACGTTGAAGCAGAGTGGAAGAGTCTGATTCTCAGTTTTAATCAAAAACCCGTGAACAACAGGGCCTAAAGACACAGAAACACAGAGTCACAGACTAAATGTGTGCATCTAGTGCAGTGGCTTTTACAGCAACATCAATTATATCTATGTCTTGTGGATAACGACAATATCTACAATACGCCAATTAATGAGCCAGAAATGGGATTAGGCCAAGTGATCAGACTGATATCCAATTACACATACTGTCTTACACATTTACACAATTACACATCTTTATTTTAAAAAAATGTACCAGTAGAGAGTTTGGTGCTCCTATCAGGGTCTGTAAAACAAGATATCATGGAAAAGAAAAATATGATGCTGGATTTAGATAGTGTAATAGTCGATATCAACTTGTAATTGTCACGATCTGGGTTTTGTTTCTTGTTGTTTCCTTGTTTTATTTTGGTTCCAGGTTCCATTTCCGGTTTTATTTTGGTAGCACTCCCGGTTTCTGTTCTGTTCCTGCTTTACTTCCTGTTTACCCGTTGTCACAGCTGTTTCCCTGTCAGTACCGGTCTTCATTACACACACCTGTTTAGTATCAGTAATCTAGTCACGTTGTATTTAACCACCACCAGTGTCCTCAGTTCCCCGCCAGATCGTTGTTTGTGTTTCCTGAGTATCCCGAGTTCCCTGAGTTCCTGAGTTTCCTCGTTCTAGTGTTTCGTGTCCGTGACCCTCGGTTGTACCGCCATCTGTAAGCGAACCTGGACTACTACTTACCGTGAGTTTTGCCTTATCCCTGCCTGTACTTTTGCCGTGACCACCTGTGTACGAACCCTGCCTGTCTACTGGACCTGAGATCGCTTGCTCCCCGTCTGTGTTTAAGTCCGAGATCTTTTGTGCATGACCTGGACCGCCTTACTCAGCTTATTGCAATAAACCCGTGTTTAATCATTATCCTGCCTCGGTGCTGTGCATGTGGGTCCTTTATCTGCCGCTCCGTGACAGTAATTCAGTAGGCTCAATGTGCTTCTTGTGTGAAACCACAGTTTCATTGTAGCAAATCATATAAAACTTACTGAAGCCAGATCACAAATTCACAATAGAACAAATTCAGAAATTAAATGTTTAAAAAAATTCTTAAAAGCATACCCATTATAACACGACGAAGTAGTAGAAAAGATGGTTCTCCTCCTGAAAAACAAAATCAAACTGTGTAAACATAATCATAAGAGGGTGAAATGTTACAAATCTTAATTTATATATATATTTTTCATACTTTTAATATGAAGAATATGGGGATGTCCACCTAAAAACACACGCCATAAATACATTAAATACATGAGATAATACTGTAAAAAACAAAACAGCTGGCCTTAGGAAGTCGCCTTCGGCCTTGTGTGTGCATAGTTCAAAAGTAAAAGTATGCTACAATAATGATTTCACAATAATGATTTCACTTATGTCCTGGGTTCGATGCCCGGAGGCGGCCCTGGTGCCTTTCTGTGTGGAGTTTGCACGTTCTCCCCGTGTTTGCGTGGGTTCTCTCCGGGTTCTCCGGCTTCCTCCCACAGTCCAAAGACGTGCATTAGGTTGATTGGACTCTCTCCATTGCCCGTAGGTGTGAGTGTGTGTGTGTGTGTGTGAATGGTTGTCTGTCTCTGTGTTGCCCTGCGATGGACTGGCGACCCGTCCAGGGTGTACCCTGCCTCTCACCCATAGCCAGCTGGGTTAGGCTCCAGCACCCCCGTGACCCCGCATTAGGGAATAAGCGGCTTGGAAAATGGATGGATGGATGGATTTCACTTATGTTCTTGCAAATAGGGACTTATGTTTGCTATGGATTTAAGAGGGTATCAATCAGAGAACTTCAACAGATCTAGTATACATTGATAATCTTAAATAAAATAGTGTAGTGTACTCTATCTAGTGTATTAAAAGAAAAGCAAAATAATACAGTACCTACTCTACCAAAATTACCAGGAAGGATTAAAGTCTTAAAGCAGTTTATATTTGCTGTGCGGTTTATATTTCTCATGTGCTGTAATAATAATAATATTATTTAATTGTTTCTAATGTAAATATTAAGAGGATTTTTGGATTTTCCTAAATTTAAACCTGTATGAAAGAGCATGTGGGTATCTTGAATGATTATTTCCACTGATACAATATTGATATCAGTTACAGTTATGTTCTTGTAAATAGGGACTTAACATTATCTTTCCTCTACATTTAGGAGGGTATTAATCATAGAACATTAACATATCTGGTCTACCTTGATATATCTCAATAAAATACTGTAGTTAGTGTACACTATGTCAAAAGAGTATTAAAAGAAAGCAATACAGTACCTCTGATCCCAGCACTACCAGAACGAGGATTAATACCTAAAACAAAAACAAACTCTACATAAATGCTAAAACATTTCTGAAAACTGTAAAATCTAATATTCTACACATTTAATAGGAGATTTGGTAAGAAAAGAGCCTAAGACATGTAGCTACATAAAGTACAGTTGTGTTGCAAAATATCAATGTGAAATATTCTTATTTACAGTACAATAATAAAATTTTATTTAAAAAAAATATAGTCCAGTTTTTAGCTAAATATTTTGGCAAATGTTTTCATTTAGTGAGTATCTAGCCAACTGTTTTAGGAGCATGGTGCCAATTTCAGCTAAAACTAGATGACAGTATACCCTACTGTCATCAACTAAAAGCTGAATATGGCATTATTGGCAGACCTTTAGGACATGTACTCATTGGTTCTGTTTTAAATTAAAAATATATAAGCATTAAAGAAAGTTTACTTTTTCTGTCACTCAATCACAAGATTGTTTACATCAAACCGGAAACATATGAATTTGCAACTGTAAAAACAGAAAATTAAACATAATTAAGTTCAAAGTTTTACTTTTCTGTCTTGTAATCTAATTGTAAATAAGCCACTTGCACAGTCAAAATGTTTAACCTTTTATACATCAAATTAAAATGTCTTTCCCGATGTGCATCATTAAGTGACTAATGGACGTTCAATTTGCTACATTTGTAAATATATTTATACAAACAATATAATAAATTATTTGACATTATCAAGTTAGAGCAGAGCAATGAAATACCTGGATTAGGCTGCATCTGGGCTGTTAAAAGAGAACACATGAAGATTAACTTTTTAGAGTATAAAGCCAATTTCAGCTTTTACTTTTTATTACTACTATAATAATAAGACAAAGTTTGACTTTACTGTCTTGTAGTCTAATTATAAATAAGCTGCTCGCTAATTAAAACTTTTTTCAGTGTACATCTTCAAGTAATTAATGGTCTTTCAGTTTGTCAATACATTTATATATAAAATTGTCACAAACAGACGATGAAGGAAGGACCCAAATGCACAGCGTAGGCAATCAGGATCCGACAAGGAGCAGGCAGAGGCGAGGTCAATGTACAAGCGGAGGTCAACTTACGACACAGGACTGTCATAGGTTAGGCAAGAGCAGTGTCGATGGCAAAGCAAGGTCAAAACGCAAAGGCACGAGTACAACGAATGCTGGAATGCTAGTTAGGGAACAACGTAGACAATCTGGCAGGGACCTATGGCAAGAGGTGGTGCTTAAATACTGGATGATTAATTGCTGATGATACACAGGTGAGGTTAACAAGGAATGGAAGTGAAGCTGGATCAACTGGATGTGGGCTAAACAGGAAGTAGTACAAAATAAAACCGGATATGACTAACAAACGTAACTAACTATGACAAAAATACATTATTTTATATTATAATGTTCGAGCAGAGCAATGCAATACCTGGAATAGGCTGCATCTGGCCTGTTAAAAGAAAACAGATAAAGATAAACTTTTTAGATTTTGTATTCTGTTGTATGTATGTATGTATGTTTCTCACATTTGTACTGCTGCAGGTTTTTCACCTTCTTTGGGTTTATGCAGCACATCAGAGTTTTCTCCCTCAGGCTTGGTGACCACCATAGATGTGAGTGAGGTCACAAAGCTGTACTTGAGTGACAGCTTCAAGGCCTCTTCCCTCATTCGATCCTTCTCAGGCCCATACAACTGCAGCCTAAGTTATGATTATTAAAGTATTATTAACACACAACAACATTTTCACGCAATAAACATTTTTTAAGTTCTAAGACATTGCAATATGAGAACATCATCTGAAATTTTAAATCTGACAGATTCTATGATTACAATTGAGGATTGCAGCTTTTAATAATTCATTGATTACAGACTACGGAAGAAAATGGCCAACACCACACTCACGCCTTGTTCAGGAGTTGTTTGACTGTGAGGTAGGCCCAAACCCTCTGAAGGCGGCTGTCAGACACTGTGTCAGTCGATTCCACAGTGGGATTAGTGTCAGAAAACCTCACACTGCCTGTTCCATGTTGTGGCCCACAGTCATGTCATTAAAGCTGTTTCACATTATTACACATAGTGTGCAACTTAAATGAATTCTTAGAGCGGCTTCGGACGTTATCACGCCATTCAATGGTCATTATCAGTGGTTATCAGCCCATACGTATGGGCCGGTAGGTGCCCATCTACCTGCTGGCAGCGGTGAATAGGTGCGGTAGATCGTTGTCAATGATTCGTAAGGTTGATCACGGCTCGGATGATTTAACCAGCAGAGTCAGTAGGGGCGCTGTTGAGCGGTTGTTGTTCCGACGGGAGGATCGAAGTTTTTGATTTTGATTTATTAGCGAGCATAACTTAGCAAGTAGCTAGCGGTATTGTGTTAGCTAACTGTAACCTGAACCCCCCACCCGTTATCCAGCCCTAACCCTAACCACAATAACCTCTAAAGCTGCTTAACATAGCAACTTAGCTAGCTGTTAGCTGTTCGCGAGGAGGCAGAGCAGGCACCTACTGGCCCATTCGAATGCGCTGATAAGTTCTGATCAGCCCATTCGTAATGGCTGATAACATCCGAAGCGGGTGATTCTTACTGAAATGGCTATAACTTCTGGAGTGAAGGTCTCAATGTCATTGTTGGTGATCTGACCAGCCACCACAATCTCAGAGCCATTATAATACTGTGTGAAGTGAGTCTGGGTCAGATTGGAGCCTCCTGTGTACATCATGGTTACATTGGTCAACAGAGGAGTGGCCACCTCTTCATAGAAACCCTGTGAATGGACAGTGCAGGAATCTTGATTCTCGCCACGTCCAACAGTCCTCAGTAATAATAACATGAAGGAGCCAAGTCTTTCTAAATACCTTCAGCTGTAAGTCAGCATCAGAGTCCTCATAGATCCGTCGTGCTACACCGTTGTTCTGCAGTGACATTTTCTCAAAGAATTCAAAATTGATGCGAAAACTAAAACCAAGACAGTAGAGAGGAAATTTGCCTGCAATGGCCTTTCGGACATTGGACTGTATTTTTTTTAAAGTTTGTCACCCCTGTAGTAACAAAATATGTATTTTATGTTTTTGTTTTATTTAGGCAATCACCAGAAGCTACACAGTGAACAAAAGGTTTGAAGGTCTTTTAATATGCATGACTTTAGTCCTAACCTGAGAAGTATAAGGATCGATGCTGAACCTTCTCTGGGATGTGCCTTCAGAATACGAGCTCCTTCCAGCACTGCTGCATTAATGTCAGTGGCTACAATGAAGTAAAAACATATTTAGTCTTTGCTGTTCTGCTTGTTAACATCATACAAAATATATATTTACTGTATTAAAACACACTCACATCCACTGGCTGGAATATTTTGTGCTAAAGTCTTGGCACTGTTCACGTTTGTCTTGGTGGCCTGAACAAGTTCTCTCTTCCAGTGAAAAATGTTACCAGCAAAAGTGATGAGACCAAAAAAATCATCTTCATTCAGATCGTTCAAAATATGGATTAATGCTGTCCTGGTCTGAGAAAAGAAGAATCACTGACATGTCAGGGCTTCAACTCGGGTTTAAAAACCCATGAGGTAATTATTTCTTCATGTGCTTAACAAAATTCACTCACTAAGCTAATATTCCTGCTGTGCCTCAGTGACAGTATGTAACAATCTGTACCTGTTGTATTTTTCTGCCACTCATGGAGCCACTTTGATCAATAACAAAGACAACATTCTTTGTTATCCGTGGAAGACTGGACGGAGCAAAGTGGTGAACAAAATATCCACCTGATGCCTTAAAAAGGTAGAAATTAATATTTGTTGAAAAGGTTTGTTAAGAAGTAGTTAGTCACTGTAGATAATTTATATACTGTATTGTTGGTTTTAATGTAATGAACAGAAAACCACTTTATGTACCTTAATGTCACCAACTGAAATATCCCTGTTGACATCATAAACAATAACCAGATCTCCATTCATACCCTGCTCTCCACAGCTGTCACGTGTCTTCTGTTGGCTTTCAGTTGGGTAGAAGTACACCCACGCCTACAAACAAGAGGATGCCAAAAAACAGCATAAACTGAAAGGGACAAACCGAAGCTTGGACCTGGAGGCTGTTTCATCTCTGGAATGATATTGTAGCAGGGGGGTTATTCCCACCCTGAGTCGCTAAGGCCTATAGGAAAAATAACAGTTTTTGTGTTTGTAGAGTTATAGTTCAAGTGATGTCACTCAACAGTAAAAGTACAGTACATCATGATTAAAAAAATGATGCATTGACTGCACAGTAAACTGGATGAAACAAACTAATAAACATACTGTAAGGATTTCCCATCACTTCCTGCTGTACCTGTTTGTCTGTCAGTGTTTTGGTGATGGCATTAGCCAGAGCTTTGGTGCTTAGTCCACCTTTAACCTCCAGGAAACTGATGCCGGCCTTTTCATCTATGTACACATCAACCTGAAAGGAAAATACTTAGAACCACTCATGAATCAATATGTGATGACCCCAACCCTCCCTGCATGACCACTACATGATGAGCCCTACCTTGAAGTTGCTGACAGGCTGCATCGGCCGAGCATGGATTTGCAGTTCGTACTTGCCGTGCTTGCGTTTCAGCAGTTCCTCATATGTGAGTTCAAAGGTCACCTTTTTGTGAGCGGCCACAGTCACTGACGTCTTAAATTCCTCCAGGGTCCTCCCTACAGAGCTGCAATACAGAGCACCATCACAGCACTGGAGCACAGGTTCTCACCCTCATCTTTAGATTGTGCTACTGCATGTTACACTGAGGCCCCACTGTGAGTGGTTCAAGTAACAGACAGGACCTGTAGGCAGTAAAGTGGCCCATGTACCTGACGAGCCCAGCGCTTTGTCCACGGGATACAGCTGCAGTGTACTGCTGCTGAGCCTGTTCCTTGGTTTTCACAACACCATCGTACACCTGGCCGTCCATAAACCTGAAGAAATGATGGTGAACAACAGTCCTGACTGTCCCCTAAATTGTATATAAGTCTAGGAGTAAGAAGTCAATGACTCAACTCACCTGGATCACAGAGTTTGCACCAGCTATTTACTGGGACTAACCTTTACAGGAGTAAAGTGAAGTGTAGCTGGGTGATAACTGTGTGGTCTCTAACCAACATCCCTCAGGCTGAAGAAGCTACCTGAACATATGGTGAAACGTTTTAAGTCTAGGAGTAAGAAGTCAATGACTCAACTCACCTGGATCACAGTGTTTGCACCAGCTATTTACTGTAGCTATTGATTATGTCTACTGAACTCTGCTCTTTGTCCCTAACAAGATTCACCAACAAATTCAACATCAGAATTTGTTTTCGCAATTAGACTAATGCACCTTCAAGCACAAAAACATGGTTTTGTCTTTTTAAAAGGTCACGGCTTAAACAACATCCTGCATTGAGCTGCAAACAAAGGTTTTATTGCACATGCAAAAAACTCACAAAGCTAATCTACATTAATCTAACCATAGTTGTCCTTCTCCTGTAAAATACTGAAGTTACTGTAGTTACTTAGCTTTTATGAACTTACTTTATTTGGTAATGAGGTGACCAAAGTCAGCAACAGACCAAAGAGGGTGGTTTGCATCAGAGCTCTCCCCATGATGGCTCCTGTCAGAGTGCAACCGTGCCTCCTGTTTGTCTTGTATCAACCTCCTAACACACACACACACACACACACACACACACACACACAAACTGAAACAAGCCTACAATATGCAGTGATTGGAAGGCAATCCTTTTTACATCTTATGAAATACTGTACCAGTAGCTGCTGTGACAAGGAGATAGGCAGTTGACTCAAATGTACAAACAAGATTTTTCCTTTTTTCAATATTGGAATTGTTCTCACACATGGTGGAACTGCAGCGCTAACCAGCAATGTTGCATATATATATATATATATATATATATATATATATATATATATATATATATATATATATATATATATATATATATGCAACATTGCATTGCATCTGTGTACAATCGGAGCAGGAGCTTGGTTCCCATTGCCAGCAATAAGTCAGACCTGTTCCCGTTGCATGTTGGACTTCGACAGGGCTGCCCTTTGTCACCGGTTCTGTTCATTATTTTTATGGACAGAATTTCTAGGCGCAGCCAGGGGCCGGAGGGGGTCTGGTTTGGGGACCACAGGATAGCATCTCTGCTTTTTGCAGATGATGTTGTCCTGTTGGCTTCATCAGGCCAGGACCTCCAGCATGCGCTGGTGCAGTTTGCAGCTGAGTGTGAAGCGGCTGGGATGAGAATGTTTGAGAATCAGTTCCTCCAAATCTGAGGCCATGGTTCTCGACTGGAAAAAGGTGGTTTGCTCTCTTCAGGTTGGAGGAGAGTATCTTGGGGTCTTGTTCACAAGTGAGGGAAGGAAGGAGCGTCAGTTTGACAGATGGATCGGCTGCAGTAATGCGGTCGGTGTATCGGTCCGTCGTGGTGAAGAGGGAGCTGAGCCAAAAGGCAAAGCTCTCAATTTACCGGTCAATCTACGTTCCTACCCTCACCTATGGTCATGAGCTTTGGGTCATGACCGAAAGGGCAAGGTCACGGATACAAACGACTGAAATGAGCTTCCTCCGCAGGGTGGCTGGGCGCTCCCTTAGAGATAAGGTGAGGAGCTCTGTCACCCGGGAGGAGCTCGGAGTAGAGTCGCTGCTCCTCCACATCGAGAGGAGCCAGTTGAGGTGGCTCGGGCATCTGGTTCGGATGCCTCCTGGACGCCTCCCTGGGGAGGTGTTCCGTGCATGTCCCACCGGTAGGAGGCCCCGAGGAAGACCCAGGACTCGCTGGAGAGACTACGTCTCTCGGCTGGCCTGGGATCGCCTTGGGGTCCCACCGGAAGAGCTGGAGGAAGTGTCCAGGGAGAGGAAAGTCTGGAACTCTCTGCTCAGACTGTTGCCCCCGCGACCCGGCCCCGGATAAGCGGATGAAAATGGATGGATGGATGGATATACAGTATATAATAATTTACATAATTTGTCTGTATACCTCAATGTTTCTCTATATTTGAGTTTACTGTAACATAATACATATTTATTGTCATTAAAAGACAACCTGTATGTTATTTGTGTTTGTGGATCCTTTTCATCCCCTTTTTGTCTGTTTGTTTTGAGCGCAGTCAAACTAGGAAAGAGATTTTCTTCTGGGATTGATAAAGTTTTTTTAAGTCTTAAGTTTTTTTGAATCTTGAACAACAGTGATAAACTATGATACAAATTTGTCCTCTTTGGCGGAAAATCAACACTATCCAAGTTCACAACTATTTACTCACAACTGGCATCTCATTGGTTCCCTGTCTTCTGGGGTTGAGCGTCCCAGTGTCACTCCACTCCCACATCAACAATAGTCATTTATCCCGTACCACCACCCACACACTATTTTGATAAACATAAATAAGGCTACAATATGCAGTGACTGGAAGCCAATCATTTTTACATCTTATAAAATACTGTACCAATAGATGCTGTGGCAAGGGGATATGCAGGAATGTAAGTTGACTCAAATGTACAAACAGGATTTGTCCTTTTTTTCAATATTGGAATTGTTCCCACACATTCTGAATCTGCAGCTCTAATCAGCAATGTTGCAAATAACTGCATTAGTTCCCAATAAGTACGGCAAGTTCTGCCAAGATCATCCAAAATCACCTCTATTCATCTTTTCCACATTCTGTCACCTCAGTCATGATCTCCAGTTTCCCAGAACAGGCCTTTGTTGACATTTCTTGTTTCACATATACAGAATATATACTGTACTTTGATATAACCTAAAGGTAACAAATTCTTTAAGTCACTCTATAAGTTCCAGCCTTTACAACCCATCCAGCAGCATCTCATGTACAAGCCATCAATAAGCACAGGAGCAGGTTTGGCCGGTCTTCAGGTCCAGATTCTGTCACCTCAGTCATGATCTCCAGTTTCCCAGAACAGGCCTTTGTTGACATTTCTTGTTTCACATATACAGAATATATACTGTACTTTGATATAACTCAAAGGTAACAAATTCGTTAATTTAGGATTAAATATTATTCCAAAATAAATGTAGAGACTGACACATCCTATGCATCTAAGATGAATATTAAGTTTCAGACAAGCAAAGGTTTTGAATATGTTTTATTGATTTGCAATTTTCGTCTATAGTGAATTAATTATTTTTCTTTATTTTATATTTCTGGTGATTAAACAATGAAATCATCCAGGCGTCTCTGCAGAGCAGACTCAGCAGACATGAACCAGCAGTCCAGTGTTGGGGCAGCAGAAATAGTGTAGTCAACAGCACTGGATCTGCAAAGGAACCACAGACATGGTCATGTTTGTGTAGAAGGAGGTTCTTTATGCTAATGTTAACTTTTAAATAGCTTTTCATTCTGTGGTCCAATACTAAAGGGTATGAGACCAAACTGTACCTGGTGACACCAATCTCCTGATCTCTGATCTTCAGCTTTGTGGAGGGACTTTGCTGCACCTCCTCATAAACTGCTGGCTTTAGAACTGGACACATAATATAAGAGGAAAAGCAGAGAATACTTGAATGATTGTTCAAACCTCATATGGATGCGTTCTTTAACTGATTTTTTGATTCATTCAAACAAACCTAAAATTCCATCAATGCTGTTGTCTGACGGTTTCTGTCTTAAAACCGGCCAGAGGAACTTGTTACCATCCACCTCATGAATTAAGACGACCATGCGAGTGTCTCTAATGGCAACATCAAATTCCTTGTCTCGTCCGATAGCAGTTATGCTAAAGAAAAAAATCAAAGCGTGTCTTAAAGCATGTTTGTCTCTCAGACATTTTCAGACGTCATATCAAACTACTGAGAAAGCAGGTGGTTGTAGTCTTAAACTGTGAGTGAAGTTGGTGCTTTTCCACAGTATATCTACTACCACTACAGGTATTCTTTATTCTACTCACTCAGTTGAGACAAGGTTCTGTCCAGTGTAATGCATAACTCCTTGAACCTGTTGCTTAATGAGGCCGTCAGGGCACAGCTCAACAACCTGGCTATTCTTTAATTGGATGACGATTAGTTTGAATCCTGTATTTGGTGGTGAATCCAGGAGACCAATCACAGAAAGCTCTGGTGCAAATGAAAACAGATGTTCATCAGCAGCACACTTGAAACCGGGGAATTATATGACAATATGATGTGAACAAAATTTTCAAGAATTTTTTTCCTTTTTCTCTTTTGTATTTTCTTGTATGTATTTCTTGCATCATCTGGGATATAGAATGGGTAAAATAATGTTACTGACCCTCACTGGGATGGTGAAGTAGTTTAAGGCGAGTGTCTCCAGGAACGTCAAAGCAGAGTGGAAGAGACTGATTCTCAGTTTTAATCAAAAACCTGTGCAAAACAGGAACTAGAGACACAGAGTAGATTAAAACCTTTGTACAGAATGAACTTGTTTGATGAGGACAAACACTGGCTTCCCTCCAATACGTAATTACATATATTTTAAATGCAGTAAAGAAAAGTTTGCTGCAAAATTTAAATGATCAAAATCAAAATGGGGAAAAAAATCACAATTGCCTCAAACCTTAAACAATGGATCTTTAGTTTTTAGTAAATGCACACCTTTTACCTACACCAGCAAAAAACAGTCAAATAATAAATAAACTAGTAAATGTGGGTGTCAGGATGAGCAAATCTAAAGCAATTGAACATGTGAACCCTGTAACCCTTATAGTTTAATTTGTATAGAAATTCATAGTCTAGTGTATGAACACACACACACACACATACACACACACACACACACACAGTTATGAAATACTGTACCAGTAGCTACTGTGCCATGGGGAGAAGCAGGACTAGCAGTAATATCTGTATAGGGAGAAATTAGAATGGCAGTTCCTTAAATGTACGACAAAGTACTGAATGTATCTACTACTACTATTTTAATCCTCCCTTTTAACAGTGAAACTAAACTAGAATTAGTTGATGTGGATGTCAGGATGAATAAATCCAAAGCTAATGAACATGCGCATTTGTCAATGCATGTTGCAGAAAGATCAATTTTCTTTCTAATTCACTGGAAGGTGGATACTAAGAGATATGTTGATGATATGCTTGAAGATGGTCATTATATTTAGTTAAAAATTTTCACTCACTCATTCTGACAGTGTACTGTAAAAGTTACCGTACGATGTGAGTATCAAATCAATAATTCTGTATATTGTTTAAAAAGATTTGACAGCACTTTCATTCATATCCTCCTAAGGGTCACGTAGTGCTGGAGTTCTTCTCATTTGTCATTTGAGTGTTTTTTTTTTCCTACTGTACTTGTTTTCAAAGCAGGTCCCTGAGAGACACTGGGAAAGGCCCCTGTGACCCTTATTTTATTTAAAGACATTGATGAAGTCATGGCTGCTAAAATCTAATTGCATATGTGCTTAAAAGGTTCTAATGTACTATACAACCTGAAGATGGATATGTTCTTATATGACCTCCAATCCAGTCTGTAGGAAAAAACAAAACAAAAGAACAGCTACTGCATGAATAAAGCAACACTTCAAGGGATACAGGAGCAGTACAGCATTTAGTTAAGTGTGGTTTCTTGTTTCAAACACTGGAGTAATTAATGGAAGCCTTAGTGTAGCAACATAAAAAGTAAGAAAACAAGTAAAAAAATGTAAACATCGTTGTAATCAGTCATTAGGTTTTGTTGTTTGTCTTTCGTCTACAAGGACACAAAATGTGGAAATATAAAGTAATTATACGTTTAAATATACATCCATCCACCTTCTAGCACTTATTCCCATGCAGGGTCACAGGTGGTGCTGGAGCCTATCCCAGCTGTCTTTGGGCGAGAGGCAGGGTAAATTGAGTGAATGTGTTTGATCCAGATGCAACACTTTCATGTAGCTATTTCTTATTGAACGGTGGACCCCAAAGAATGGTCTGACTAAATCAATCATATATATATATATATATATATATATATATATATATATATATATATATATATATATATATATATATATATATATATATATTTCATATATATATCAATCATATATATATATATATATATATATATATATATATATATATATATATATATATATATATATATATATATATATATATATATATATATCATGAGAGACAATGAACCACATGAGATACCGGCTCAGACGTCGCCCGGTCTAACAAGGTCTGCGTCAGGTGTTGGGGAACCAGAGCACCTTGGCGAGAAGTGGGCTACTGGAACAAGAAAGAAATGGCTGAGATGCGAGAACAAGGCTCTGTTGGAATGCTACTACTCAAGTAACCCTAGTCAGAGGGGCTACATGCAAAGAATGTGCGGTGAATGGGAACGGAGAAACCCACATTCAAGGCTGACGGCGAAGCAACTAGTAGCTCAGTGTTCCAACATCCACAAACGGCAACTGCTATCACGACTTGAGATTGACGAGATACAACACAAATGCTACGGCAAGGGGGAGCCAGGACGCCAGGTCAGAGGGGAGGTTTCACCATCTCCCCAACCGGAAATTGGGTACGAAGCCCCAATAAGCACAGATACGCTGAGCGAGGCAGCGACTGACCTGAAAGATAAGATCATGGCGAGATTGAACAGGCAACCCCGAACCCCACTACAACGGCTAAGTGAAGTACCATCAGAAAGTCTCATGGAAGATGTGAATGCAGCATTGAGAGCGATCCCTACCAGAACAATGAGCTGATATACGCTTCAGCATCAGTGATCCTAGAGGTGCTTGGCCATAAGAGCAACCATGGGAGCCATGAGAAACAATACCCACCATGGAAACGAAGGTTGGAGGCAAAAATCAAGGCAGCTCGGAGGGAAGTGAGCCAAATGACAGAGGCCCAGAGAGGTGCAATGAAAAGACCGATGCCCAAGAGGTACAGCCAGATGACCATACCTGAAGCACTCGAAACTGCCAAGCAAAGGCTACAAGCCTTGGCCAGCCGCCTAAAGAGATACACCAGAGATAACGAAGCCAGACGAATAAACCGGCTGTTCGCAACACAACCTGCGAAAGTGTACTCTCAATGGCAGGGTAATAACAACAGAGCAGACCCACCAAGGCTGGAAACTGAACAGTACTGGAAGGGTATATGGGAAAGGGAGGCATCACACAACAGTGATGCACAGTGGCTGGTGGATCTGAGGGAAGACCACAGCAACCTCCCTGAACAGAATCCAGTGACTATCACAGTGGCAGACATCCAACATAGAGTCTCAGGTATGAAAAACTGGACAGCACCTGGCCCTGAGATGATCCACGCCTACTGGCTAAAGAAGCTCACTGCAATCCATGAGCGCCTGGCAGCACAAATGAACCAGCTGCTAAGGGATGGGACTCACCCTGAATGGCTACCCGAAGGGCGAACGATCCTGATAATGAAGGATCCCTCAAAGGGCACAGTCCCATCCAACTACCGGCCAATAACCTGTCTCTCCACAACATGGAAGCTCATGTCAGGCATCATCGCAGCTAAGATAAGTGGGCACATGAGTCAATACATGAGCGAAGCACAGAAGGGCATTGGTAAGGATACCAGAGGAGCCAAACACCAACTCCTGGTAGACAGAACAGTCGCCCAAGACTGCAGAATGCGACACACCAACCTGTGCACAGCCTGGATTGACTACAAGAAAGCCTATGACTCAATGCCACACACATGGATCACTGAATGCTTGGAGCTGTACAACATCAACAGAACTCTAAGGGCCTTCATTGCAAACTCGATGAGGTTGTGGAGAACCACCCTTGAAGCCAATGGGAAGCCACTTGCCCAAGTATCCATCAAATGTGGCATATACCAAGGAGATGCACTGTCCCCACTGCTGTTCTGCATAGGTCTGAACCCCCTCAGCCAAATAATAAACAAGACTGGCTATGGATACCGACTCCGGAACGGGGCCACCATAAGCCACCTCCTCTACATGGATGACATCAAGCTGTACGCCAAGAGTGAGCGAGACATCGACTCACTGATCCACACCACCAGGATCTACAGCTTAGACATCGGGATGCCATTCGGGCTCGAGAAATGTGGGAGGATGGTGACAAAGAGAGGCAAGGTAATCCACACAGAAAGGGTCTCACTCCCAGAAGGAACAATAGCAGACATTGAGAACAATTACAAGTACCTTGGAATACCACAGGCGAACGGCAACCTTGAACAGGCAACAAGGAATGCGGCAACAGCCAAATACCTCCAACGAGTAAGGCAAGTCCTAAGAAGCCAGCTCAATGGCAAGAACAAATCCCGGGCAATAAACAGCTACGCTCTGCCAGTGATCAGATACCCTGCAGGAATAATAAGGTGGCCAAAGGAAGAGATACAGACCACAGATGTTAAGACACGAAAGCTCCTCACCATGCATGGAGGGTTCCACCCCAAATCCAGCACCCTGAGACTGTACGCTAGCCGCAAGGAAGGAGGCCGAGGACTAGTGAGCGTGAGAGCCACTATCCAGGATGAAACATCCAAGATCCATAAGTACATCAAGGATAAGGCCCCGACAGATGACGTGCTGAGTGAATGTCTCAGGCAGTGGAGAACAGAGGATGAGATGCTGGAAGAGGGACCATCATGGGAGGACAAGCCCTTGCACGGGATGTACCACCGGAACATAACTGAAGTGGCTGATCTCAACAAATCCTACCAATGGCTTGAAAGGGCCGGGCTGAAGGACAGCACAGAGGCACTCATCCTGGCTGCACAGGAGCAGGCCCTGAGCACCAGAGCCATAGAGGCCCAGATCTACCACACCAGACAAGACCCAAGGTGTAGACTGTGCAAAGAGCGTGGACTGTGCAGTTGCCGTTTGTGGATGTTGGAACACTGAGCTACTAGTTGCTTCGCCGTCAGCCTTGAATGTGGGTTTCTCCGTTCCCATTCACCGCACATTCTTTGCATGTAGCCCCTCTGACTAGGGTTACTTGAGTAGTAGCATTCCAACAGAGCCTTGTTCTCGCATCTCAGCCATTTCTTTCTTGTTCCAGTAGCCCACTTCTCGCCAAGGTGCTCTGGTTCCCCAACACCTGACGCAGACCTTGTTAGACCAGGCGACGTCTGAGCCGGTATCTCATGTGGTTCATTGTCTCTCAGACAATATGAGGTAGGCGGTAGCTTAAAGGGTCTTGCCCAAGGACCCACACTGGATGCCTATTCGCCCTAACGGGGGATTCGAACCAATCCAAATGCAAGTCCTGTGACTTTACCGATCGCTATCCAGCGAGCTTATAACAATTTGTTTTGCTTCAGTAACAAACCTAGAAAGTGATGCATGTCTCATGTTAAAAGCAAAACACAGGACAAATGAACTTTTTAGCTTTTTAAATCCTAATTTTTTTAGAGGAGAGCAATGCAATACCTGGAATAGGCTGCATCTGGCCTGTTAAAAGAAAACAGATGAAGATAAACTTTTTAGATTTTATATTCTCTTAATGTTTTTCACATTTGTAGTGCTGCAGGTTTTTCACCTTCTTTGGGTTTATGCAGCACATCAGAGTTTTCTCCCTGTGCAGGTATCTTGACTAAAGTATTTGTACTGATGTTACTGTTAATGATTTCAGTTATGTTCTTGTAAATAGGGACTTATTATGGTCTTTGCTAAACATTTAAGATGGTACAGTATCAACCAGGAAACATTAGGACATATGGTGTACCTTGATATCTGTAAATAAAAACAGTTACTGTATATAAAAAGAGTATTAAAAGAAAAAAATACAGTACCTATTCTTCCATCAGTAGCAGCAGCAGCTATAAGACAAAACAAACAAAAACAAGTCTAAAGGCTAATGTGAAATCTAGTGTTCTACACATTTAATAAGAAATTTTATAAAAAAAAGAGCATAAACATGTTGTTGTAGTGCATATCATTTTCTCTGAGCTACATACAGTTGTTTTGCAAAACATCAATGTGAAATATTTTTATTTACTTATTTTTTTTATATACAGTACCATAACATTACATTTTATTAAAATATTTTAGTCCAGACAGTTTTTAGCAAAATTTTTGGCAAATGTTCTAGTTTAGAGAGAGTCTACCAAACTGCCTTGGGAGCGTGAACCCAATTTCAGCTTTTACTGGATGACAATAGGGCACAGATTTAGGACATGTACTGTACACATTTGTTCTGTTTCGAAATAAAACTACATGAGCATTAAAGAAAGTTTAATTAAATTTTCCTCTCACAAGTGTGTCTCTATCAAACCTGAATCATGTGAAGTTGCAGCTGTAAAACAGAAAAAAAAGAAAAATAAATTAGAACAAAGTTTGACTTTACTGTCTTGTAGTGTAATTGTAAAAAAGCCAGAGTTTTCTCCCTGTGCAGGTATCCTGACTACAGTATTTGTACTGATGTTACTGTTAATGATTTCTGTTATGTTCTAGTAAATAGGGACTTAATATGGTCTTAAGTCCTAGTACATACTCTCCACCATAATCATACATACAATACATCATACATTACCGATATAATAGGAAACATCATAATCTGCAGCACCTAAAAAACATGCCATAAATACATAAAAAAAGGGGTTAATAAAAAAAGATACATTTACAGTAAGATAAGAAAATTTCCATTAGATTCATTAAGATGTATTTTACAATAATGTAACATTTGTTTATTTTGAAAGATGTTGGTAACAGTTTTAATGTACCTGTTTAAATATTGTTAATGATACTAATGAGATGTGCTCTAATAAGACATAAAAAAATTGTTTCTAATGTAAATCTCAAGAACGTTTTTGGGTTTTCCTCTATTTACAACTCCTGTATGAAAGAGAGTGCGGGTACCTTGACTATTCGTACTGTTAGTAATTTAAGTTATGTTCTTGTGAATAGGTGTCACAGCTCATGTCATTTAGTCACTGCAATTACTCATTTCCGGTTTTATTTTGTCACCACTTCCTGTCTCAGTCATTGTTAGTTTCAGCCAGCCTTACTTCCGGTTCTAATCAACTCACCTGTCACCCATCTAGTCATCATCAGTCCGCATTTTAGCACCAGCTCTAGCCCTGCCCAGTTGCCAGATTGTCTTTGTGTTATTGAAAGCAGTCCAGCATTAATTCCTGTCTTGTTTCGTGACCGACCCTGTTTTTCCTGCCAATTGCCATCCGCCTCACCTGTGATACCGCCTTGCCGTAAGTCTGACCTAAGCCTGCCTTCTGACCACCGACTGTCTAATCCCTGTCTGTACTGTAACCGCCGCCTTTGTGTATCGACCCTTGCCTGTCTGACCAAGAGTACAAATAAACCCTTGTTATTCACCAAGCTTTGTCTCTGCCGTGCATGTGGGTCCGCTACCTAGAGCGCCGTGACAATAGGGACTTAATATAGTCTTTGCCAAACATTTACTGTAAGTTGGTATCAACTAGGGAACATTAGGACATATAGTGTAGTTATTGTACATAAAAAGAATATTAAAAGAGATAACAGTACCTATTTCTCCAGCAATACCAGCACCAGCACCAATTCCTAAAAAAAAAATTGTACATAAATGCTAAAACAATTCTAATTGCAGTAAAAGAAATTTGATAAAAAATTTGATAAGAAAAAAAGAGCATGAACATGTTGTTGTGGTGCTTATAATTTTCTTTGAGCTACATACAGTTGTGTTGCAAAACATCAATGTGAAATATTTTTATTTACTTATTTTTATTTTTTTTTATTTAGAGTACCATAACAACATATTTTATTAAAAATATTTTAGTCCAAACAGTTATTAGCAAAATTTTTGGCAAATGTTCTAGTTTAGAAAGAGAGTCTACCAAACTGCTTTGGGAGCGTGAAGCCTATATCAGCTTTTACTGGATGACAATAGGGCACACATTTAGGACATGTACTGTACACATTTGTTCTGTTTCAAAATAAAACTACATGAGCATTAAAGAAAGTTTAATTTAATTTTCCTCTCACAAGTGTGTCTCTATCAAACCTGAATCATGTGAAGTTGCAGCTGTAAAACAGAAAAAAATATGAAGAATAAATTAGAACAAAGTTTGACTTTACTGTCTTGTAGTCTAATTGTAAATAGTTTAGAGTTTTCTCCCTGTACAGGTATCCTGACCACAGTATTTGTACTGATGTTACTGTTAATGATTTCTGTTATGTTCTTGTAAATAGGGACACCATAATCATACATACAATACATCATACATTACCAATATAATAGGAAACATCATAATCTGCAGCACCTAAAAAGACATGCCATAAATACATCAAAAACATGAGTTAATAAAAAAAAGATACATTTCAGTAAGATAAGAAAATTTCTATTAGATTCATTAAGATGTATTTTGCAATAATGTAACATTTGTTTATTTTGAAAGATGTTGGTAACAGTTTTAATGTATCTGTTAAAATATTGTTAATGATACTAATGGTGCGTCTTCGAGTTTGCAATACTGTTGTGTGCATACATTTATATATAAAACACATATAATATACATAATAAATCATTTTATATTATCATGTTAGAGCAGAGCAATGCAATACCTGGATTAGGCTGCATCTGGCCTATAAAAAGAAAACACATGAACATTAACTTTTTAGAGCATGAAGTCAATTTCAGATTTTACTGTGACAGTAGGGTTCACCTTTAGGACATATACTGTATACATTTGTTCTGTTTCAAAATGAAATTATATGAGCATCAAAGAAAGTTTACTTATCAAACCTGAAATACGTGAAGTCGCAACTGTAAAAAAGAAAAAAATAACAACACTATATTAAGACCAAGTTTGACTTTACTGTCTTGTAGTCTAATTGTAAATAAACTGCTCGCAAATTAAAACTTTTTTCACATGTACATCTTTAAGTGATAAATGGACTTTCAGTTTGTAATAATTATCAATACATTTATACATAAAATACATCATTTTATATATGATGTTCGAGCAGAGCAATGTAATACCTGGAATAGGCTGCATCTGGCCTGTTGAAAGAAAACAGTTGAAGATAAACGTTTTAGATTTTGTATTCTGTTGTATGTATGTTTCTCACATTTGTACTGCTGCAGGTTTTTCACCTTCTTTGGGTTTATGCAGCACATCAGAGTTTTCTCCCTCAGGCTTGGTGACCACCATAGATGTGAGTGAGGTCACAAAACTGTACTTCAGTGACAGCTTCAAGGCCTCCTCCCTCATTCGATCCTTCTCAGGCCCAGACAACTGCAGCCTAAGTTATGATTATGATTATTAACACGCAACAATATTTTCATAGATTGAACCTTTTTTGAGACACTGCAATAAAAGAACATCAGCCAAAACTTTAAATCAGTCAGAGAAATATTATATTTTCTTAAAATTCTATTATTACAAATGAGGATTGCAGCTTTTAATAATTCATTGATTACAGACTACAGAAGAAAATGGCCAACACCACACTCACGCCTTGTCCAGGAGTTGTTTGACTGTGAGGTAGGCCCAAACCCTCTGAAGGCGTCTGTCAGACACTGTGTCAGTCGATTCCACAGTGGGATTAGTGTCAGAAAACCTCACACTGCCTGTTCCCTGTTGTGGCCCACAGTCATGTCATTAAAGCTGTTTCACATTATTACACACAGTGTGCAGCTTAAATGAATTCTTACTGAAATGGCTATAACTTCTGGAGTGAAGGTCTCAATGTCATTGTTGGTGATCTGACCAGCCACCACAATCTCAGAGCCATTATAATACTGTGTGAAGTGAGTCTGGGTCAGATTGGTGCCTCCTGTGTACATCATGGTTACATTGGTCAACAGAGGAGTGGCCACCTCTTCATAGAAACCCTGTTAATGGACAGTGCAGGAATCTTGATTCTCCCCATGTCCAACAGTCCTCAGTAATAATAACATGAAGGAGCCAAGTCTTTCTAAATACCTTCAGCTGTAAGTCAGCATCAGAGTCCTCATAGATCCGTCGTGCTACACCGTTGTTCTGCAGTGACATCTTCTCAAGGAATTCAAAATTGACGTCAAAACCAAAACCAAGACAGTAGAGAGGAAATTTGCCTGCAATGGCCTTTCGGACATTGGACTGTATTGTTTCAAGGTTTATCTCCCCTGTAGTAACAAAAGATGTTTATTTAAACAATAACCAGAAAAAGACAGTGAACAAATTTCACATCATTACCACATTAAGTGGTAGATTTCGGTAGGTTCAAGATCATCCTTAATTTCTGAAAGAAATGTGGATTATATTACATTTTTTAATTTCAAAACTGATAATCACCGCACTTTAAAAGAAAACCCAATGAAATACATGTAAATAAGTTATTTATGGTCTCATTAGGGCATAGTATTCATGTATATGTGTATTTAGTCCTAACCTGAGGTGGGGTCTCCATCAGTCAGAAGTATAAGGATCGATGCTGAACCTTCTCTGGGATGTGCCTTCAGAATACGAGCTCCTTCCAGCACTGCTGCATCAATGTCAGTGGCTACAATGAAGTAAAAACATATTTAGTCTTTGCTGTTCTACTTGTTAACATTATACAAAGTATACATATTTATTAAAACACACTCACATCCTCTGGCTGGAATATTTTGTGCAAAAGTCTTGGCACTGTTCACGTTTGTCTTGGTGGCCTGAACAAGTTCTCTCTTCCAGTGAAAAATTTCACCATCAAAAGTGATGAGACCGAAAAAATCATCTTCATTCAAATCATTCAAAATATGGATTAATGCTGTCCTGGTCTGAGAAAAGAAGAATCACTGACATGTCAGGGCTTCAACTCAGGTTTAAAAACCCATGAGGTAATGATTACTTCATGTTCAACGAAATTCATTGCGTCTCACTAAGCTAAAATTCCTGCTGTGCCTCAGTGACAGTATTTAACAAACTGTACCTGTTGTATTTTTCGCCCACTCATGGAGCCACTTTGATCAATAACAAAGACAACATTCTTTGGTATCCGTGGAAGACTGGACGGAGCAAAGTGGTGAACAAAATATCCACCTGATGCCTTAAAAAAGGTAGAAATTATTATTTGTTGAAAGGTTTGTTAAGAAGTAGTTAGTCACTGTAGATAACTTATATACTGTATTGTTGGTTTTAATGTAATGAACAGAAAACCGCTTTATGTACCTTAATGTCACCAACTGAAATGTCCCTGTTGACATCATAAACAATAACCAGATCTCCATTCATACCCTGCTCTCCACAGCTGTCACATGTCTTCTGTTGGCTTTCAGTTGGGTAGAAGTACACCCACGCCTACAAACAAGAGGATGCCAGAAAACAGCATGAACTGAAAGGGACAAACTGAAGCTTGGACCTGGAGGCTGTTTCATCTGTTATGATATTGTAGCAGCCCAGGGGGGTAATTCCCACCCTGAGCCGCTAAGGCCTATAGGAAAAATAACAGTTTTTGTGTTTGTAGAGTTATAGTTCAAGTGATGTCACGCAACAGTAAAAGTACAGTACATCATGATTAAAAAAATGATGCATTGACTGCACAGTAAACTGGATGAAACAAACTAATAAACATACTGTAAGGATTTCCCATCACTTCCTGCTGTACCTGTTTGTCTGTCAGTGTTTTGGTGATGGCATTAGCCAGAGCTTTGGTGCTTAGTCCACCTTTAACCTCCAGGAAACTGATGCCAGCCTTTTCATCTATGTACACATCAACCTGGAGGGAAAATACTTAGAACCACTCATGAATTAATATGTAATGACCCCTACCCTCCCTGCATGACCACTACATGATGAGACCTACCTTGAAGTCGCTGACAGGCTGCATCGGCCGAGCATGGATTTGCAGTTCGTACTTGCCGTGTCTGCGTTTCAGCAGTTCCTCATACGTGAGTTCAAAGGTCACTTTTTTGTGAGCAGCCACAGTCACTGACGTCTTAAATTCCTCCAGGGTCCTCCCTACAGAGCTGCAATACAGAGCACCATCACAGCACTGGAGCACAGGTTCTCACCCTCTTCTTTAGATTGTGCTACTGCATGTTACACTGAGGCCCCACTGTGAGAGGTTCAAGTAACAGACAGGACCTGTAGGCAGTAAAGTGGCCCATGTACCTGACGAGCCCAGCGCTTTGCCCACGGGATACAGCTGCAGTGTACTGCTGCTGAGCCTGTTCCTTGGTTTTCACAACACCATCGTACACCTGGCCGTCCATAAACCTGAAGAAATGATGGTGAACAACAGTCCTGACTGTCCCCTGATTTGTTACTCATTTATTGTTCATGTGTAAACCATGTGTAAACCATGTAAATATTTCACACACATTCTGAATTTACTGATGAAGGCAGTCTTGGGAATCCGCACTTGGAATTCTACTTCCTTGGATTCGTTCATTCGATTGGCCACGCGGCTTGTGATGACTGTTGTAGCGTAACGACTGGTCACTGTGGAGTTGATGTGAAAGCTGTAGATGTCCCAGTCATCCTAGGAAAATACAGGAGGGTAGTAAATAAAGAATACACTGATCTTTTGACCAAGATCATCTGTTGATAGAATTCCAAACCCCAATTTCCTATTGCTTTGTGCATGTGCTTAAATAACATTTACATCTACTCTAGGCACAGTCCTTTGTCCACCAAAAGGCCTAACCTTTGCAGGAGTAAAGTGATGTGTAGCTGGGTGATAACTGTGTGGTCTCTAACCAACATCCCTCAGGCTGAAGAAGCTACCTGAACAGATGGTGAAATGTTTTAACTCTAGAATTACAAAGTCTATGACTCAACTCAACTGCATCACAATGTTTACAGCAGTTATTTAGTTATTGATTTTGTCTATTAAACTTTGCTCTTTGTCCCTAAAAGATTTACCAACAGATTCAACATTAGATTATGTTTTCACAATCAGACTAATACATCTACATAATACATCAAGCACAAACAGATGTTTTGGTCTTTTTAAAAGGTCACAACTCAAACAACACCCTGCAATGAGCGGCAAACAAGCATTTTATTGTACAGAGGGTTTTACATGCAATGTCTTGTTTTATACAGTATTGACACAAAGCTAATCTACATTAATCTTACCATGGATGTCTTTCTCCTGTAAAATACCGTATTTACAGTGGAGTTGCTCAGCTTTTATGAACTTACTTTATTTGGTAATGAGGTCACCAAAGTCAGCAACAGACCAAAGAGGGCGGTTTGCATTAGAGCTCTCCCCATGATGTCTCCTGTCAGAGTGCAACCGTGCCTCCAGTTTGTCTTGTATCAACCTCCACCCACTCAACCACCCACCCACACATACATACACACACACAGAACAGCTACAGTAAGCGCTGGCCATACTGTAGATCTCTGGTACTCTCATTCTGTTTTTTTAAAGTACATTTTAATACAAGAAATTACCTAATTTAGGGTTTTATGTTACAAAAAATATAAACTCGATATAAAAAAATCATCACAAAGTATCTCAAGGCACTTTGCACACAACAAGCTTTTAATTACAATTTGACTGCAACAGTGAAAAGGAAAATCTGCCTCTCTAACAAGGAAGAAACCTCCAGCAGAACCAGGCTGGATGTGTGTTGCCGTCTGCCTTGACCGGTTAGAGTGAGGGGGGAGAGAGCGAGAGGGAAAAAGTCAGCAACAACAAGCAACAGCAGGCGGAATTGGTTGGACCAGGGACTGAACACAGGCAGGGCTGGTTGGACCAGGGACTGGGCTACTGGTAATCGTTAATTAATCATTGAAACATATAGACTTAATTTTCACCCTTCTTTTATTTTCTTTATAAAATAAACACCATGTATTTAATTAGTGATAAAACTATGACACAAACCCTTTTTTACTGGCACAAATTCTACATTATCCAAAGTACACAACTATTTCCTCACAACTGGCATCTTATTGGTTCCACGTCCCCCGGGGTTAAGAGTCCCGGTGTCACTCTACTCCCACATCAACATTAATCATTTATCCTGTACCGCCTCCATCTTTTTACCAGCCCTGTTACCTCCCATATTGACCTTTCCTCCCCTACAAATAACTCCATAAGCTCCAGCCTTTTCAACCCATCCAGCATCATTTCTTTTTTTTTTTTGTTCTGTCCAGCAGTTTAACAAGCAGCATATATTACGCTGAATGCCATATTGTGATGGACAGCTTTGCTTTAACAAGAGGGGTATATATCTACTCCTCTTGATTTATGATTATTTAATGGTTTATTTAGCTAATCCCAAATATGTGTGATGTTGGTGTTTGGTGGACAGGTTAAGTTTCTGCTTTAGGGTGTGTGTGCAGAAGGGGGGTGGGGGGGTGGGGGGTGCAACCAGCTGCTGAAACCAAGCAAATCTGTTAAGTAAACAATCGGTGCAAAATAAATAAGCAGGGATGTACCTTAGGCTAACACATTCATATTTAAATAACTGTTGTACTGTGGTTTACTTTGGAGATTAATACTAATACCAATAATAGTGTTAAGGTATGTGCACATACTCATACAAACATATACATATCATATACAGTACATACACATATGCATTGTTATACATATCCCATACTACTTAATAAAAGTCATGACATACAACACCACAATTTCCATATTAACACATTATTGATATTGGTAGTGATAAGTATCAGTAATACTTAGTTGGATTTGGAAAGCCTGTTCAGGTGTTGAGTGTCACACTACAAGGTTAGTAAGGCTGTAGCCTGATATTATTCACCCAAAGGGTGAGGCAGACGTTGGTGCATGAACAATGCCACTTGTGGAAGCCAGGGTGATGTGAGGGGCTCGGCCACTACGCCCATCCAGCAAGCAGAGGAAGGAATCCCAGCAGCCAGGGAGCCCACACACCTTCAGTTCCAGGAGGGCAGGTGTTACGACCCAAGCCGCCCACACAGAGCCCCCCAGGCAGAGCTGCAGCAGCCACAGAGACAGCACCCGAGGCCAGAGTGGGCCACCGGGGGTCAACGCTGTCCGCCCCATGAGAACCAGGGGCAAACACTCTCCCCGGTGGGAGGGTCGGCTTGAAAGAGTGGAGCCCGAGGACCCACGGTCTGTAGGGAGCCCACTAGGAGATGCCCCCACACCCAGAGTGGGGCTGACCCCCAGTCCACCACCCCTACACGAGCGGAGCGGGGCCCACCCCATCGGCCCGACCTCATCCCCTGGCACCACAGCGGCCTGCAGCACAAGGCCAGCAATTGGTGGGGGTCAGCAGAAAGGAGACCACCCAGGCAGATGATCAACATACCCCGGGCGGAAAACCGGACCCCCCACACTCCAACCGCACCCTATGCATACAAACTCAACACACATACACCATAAACTCTCTCACAACAAACTAGTCAATCATACGTGAACCCATGCACTCTCAGATACATTCTCGCACCCACACCATTTGCTTAATCTCATTCGTGGGGAGGGTAGGTCTCCGGCCTGCCGCCGATGTGGCCCCAGGCAGGGACTGCAGCTCCTCCCGAGCCCCACCCAAATCCCCCAACCCGGGAGAAGCAGAGGGCAGCGGAAAAGGCACCCCATAACCTTGCAACCCAGCTTGGACGTGAGTGTGTGGAACTGTAGTGCACTGAAAGTGGGTGACACCTCCAGGAGCACGACCGCTGGCTGACGGTGTGTCCCCCGGACAGTGCCCCCCCCACCCTAAATGTCTTTTTGCAGTTAAAACTGGGTGGTGATCTCTCCACCAGGGCCAGTGAGCGAGGCCACAACTGGCCTCAACCCCAGGCCCCAGTGAAAGAGCCCACCCCTGGCCCTAAATGTATGTGCCAGCACCTGGATGTTTCTCCAAACTACTGTATGTACATAACCTCACAAGCCATCAATAAGCACAGGAGCAGGTTTGGACGGTCCTCCTTTGTTTTCTACTTAGGTCCAGATTCTGTCAACTCCAGTTTCCCAGGACATGCCTTTGTTGACATTTGTTGTTTTAAATAATGTATACAGAATATATACTGTAGTTTGATATCACTCAAATTTAATCAATTCTTGAATTTTAGATTGAATATCATTCTAAATTAAATGTAAAGACTGACACGCCCTGTCAGAGGTATCATCAGTGTGGGTAAATGCGAAAATGCATGTAAAACACTTTAGATCCCAGAATGGGTGTTGAAAGTGTCATATTTTTACAGCGACCATTTACCATCCTACGCATCCAAGATAAATAATAAGTTAAGTAATAATAAGTAAGTGGACGAAGACAGGAGAGGGGTAGAACCCAAATGCAACGACCCAAACAGGAACCGAAACTAGCAAAGCTCACTGCTATGCAGCAACACCAACCATAAAATTAACAGCTCTGTACACTACAGGCTCATGAGACTAAACATAAAAGACAACACAAGGTACTAAACTTGGCACAGGACGGGAAACAGGACATTAAAAAAAGACAACTTCACATCTTCAAAACTCCTACATACACTAGCAGTAACTGCCGTACTTACTGCTTGAAGCTTAGGGCATAACAATACAAGTCTAGAAGGGTGTATAGCATCAGAGTAATTACACACAGACAGGAAGTGACATCTTCAAGAAACAAAACCAAGATTGTGGGGGAAACAAAACCCAACAACTCCTCCAGTGGTGTGAATGGCCAATTGTCACAGATCCAGACAACCAAAGCTTTGAAATATATTTATTGATTTGTAATTTTTATTATAGTAAATAACTGCTTGACCTATTTTGCTTTAAATTAACATATTTCTGGTGATTCTACGTGGAGATGAATTAAAATTTTGCAACAGTGAAATCATCCAGGCGTCTCTGCAGAGCGGACTCAGCAGACATGAACCAGCAGTCCAGTGTTGGGGCAGCAGAAATACTGTAGTCAACAGCACTGGATCTGCAAAGGAACCACAGACATGGTCATGTTTTTGTAGAAGGAGCTTCATTATACAAATTTTCACTTTTAAATAGCTTTTCATTCTGTGGTCTAATACTAAAGGGTATGAGACCAAACTGTACCTGGTGACACCAATCTCCTGATCTCTGATCTTCAGCTTTGTGGAGGGACTTTGCTGCAACTCCTCATAAACTGCTGGCTTTAGAACTAGACACATAAGATAAGAGGAAAAGCAGAGAATACTTGAATGATTGTTCAAACCTCATATGGATGCGATCATTAACTTATTTTTTGATTCATTCAAACAAACCTAAAATTCCATCAATGTTGTTGTCTGACGGCTTCTGTCTTAAAACTGGCCAGAGGAATTTGTTACCATCCACCTCATGAATTAAGACGACCATGCGAGTGTCTCCAACGGCAACATCAAATTCCTTGTCTCGTCCAGTCACTGTAATGCTGGAAAAAATACATAAATACATTGCAAAGCTTGTCCAACATTTTTCCTGTTATACACTGCACCAATAGTCAGTGACACAATATAAGGGAGGGTGGAAAGCAGCTGTTAGACAAGTTAGAGATAAAGGAGGTCCTCTGACTACTCACTCAGGTGAGACAAGGTTCCGTTCAAAGGAGCGCATATCTCCTGACGATTGTCTTACACTGATGCCAACTGTGGTGATCTCAACAAACTGGCCATTTTTTAAATGGATGCCAATTATTTTAAAGCCTCTGTCTTTTATAGAATCAAGATGACCAAACACAGATAGCTCTGTTAAAAAGAAGATGGATATCTGAAATGTTTGACATGTTTCACATTTTTTTAAGTCCTCTAGTTTAAGATAATAAAGAAACAATGAAATTGCAAGGAATGTTGTACTGACCCTCACTGGGATGGTGAAGAAGTTTTAGGCGAGTGTCTCCAGGTACGTTGAAGCAGAGTGGAAGAGACTGGTTCTCAGTTTTAATCAAAAACCTGTGAACAACAGGATCTAAAGATACAGAAACACAGAGTCACAGACTAAATGTGTGCATCTAGTGCAGTGGCTTTTACAGCAACATCAATTATATCTGCATCTTGTGGATAACGACAATATCTACAATACGCCAATTAATGTGCCAGAAATGGGATTGGGCCAAGTGATCAGACTGATATCCAATTACACATGAACATGTATTTAATGGTATGCACATGTTTATTATGCAGTCAGTGTATGAATTGAAGGTTTTTAAGCATTTGATCACATTTTTAAGTTATTGAAGCCAAAACACTATACCAGTGACTTTTGTAGGCTCTTAATCCCAAACTTCTGTAAACCAAAAGCTGCATACATGGCTGTATACGTGCATACACGTTTCTTAAACATTGAATATAGAAATATATACACCTCTTAGGCTACATATGATTTTAAGTTTTACTGTACCAGCAACCAGCAGATCAGCAGATGTCACTACTGACAAAACAAACAAAAGAATGCAGTAAGACGCATGTCTATAAACCGTTCAAATTATTTCACATGTAAACCCAGCTTCTCATTGCTCCACCACACAATAATTTCATTATAATATATATATATATATATATATATATATATATATATATATATATATATATATATATATATATATATATATATATATATATATATATATATATATATATGCATAATTATTTTATAAATTCTTTATTAACAAAAAAGTACCAGTAGATAATCTGGTGCGCAAATCAGGGCCTGTAAAACAAGACATCATGTAAAAGATAAAATAATGATGCTGGATGTAGATAGTGTAGTAGTAGACATCAATTTTGTAATTCAGTAGGCTCAGTTTGCTTCTCGTGTGAAGCCACAGTTTCATTGTAGCAAATCATATAAAACCTTACTGGAGCCAGATCACAAATTCACAATGGAACAAATTCAGAAATGAAATGTGATAACATTTTGTGATTGTTAAATTTGTTAAATTCTGAAAACCATACCCATTTTATACTGAGGACGGATCAACAAAGATGCTTCTTCTGAAAAACAAAATCAAGCCAAATGCCAGGTGTATACATAATTACAAGAGGGTGAAACGTTACAAATTACAATTTACACACATATGTAATCAGTACAGCCAAAAAACACTCTCTTATTAAAGTGTTGTATTGTGTTGTGTAATATCAACATGGCTGGTTTAGCTGCAAAATAACTAATTAGAGAAAGTAAACAGTAGTGATATCAGAGCTGTGCAAACAATACCTTCAATATGAAGAAGATGGGCATGTGCACCTAAAAACATAAATACTTTGCCATAAATACTTTAAATACATGAGTACTGAATACTGTAAAAAACAAAACAGCTGGCCGTAAGAAGTCGCCTTGGGCCTTGTGTGAGTGTGTGCATAGTTTAAAAGTAAAAGTATGCTACAATGATGATTTCACAATAATGATTTCAGCTATGTTGTTGCAAATAGGGAATTATCTTTGGATTTAAGAGGGTATCAATCAGAGAATTTCAACAGATCTGGTAAACATTGATAATCTTAAATAAAATATTGTAGTTACTGTATATCTAGCATATTAAAAGAAAAGCAAAAAATACAGTACCTGCTCTACCAAAATGAACAGGAAAACCATGGATTTCTAAAGGAAGAACACAAAATACACTGAGGTAATAAAAAACAAAACATTTACTGTAAGATAAAAAAAATATTTTGGAAGCATTAGGATTTATTTTGCAAAGTACACTACCTACCTACAGTACATACAGTATAACATACAATACCTTTACGAGTGGGAACATGAGAATATCCAACACCTAAAAATACATACCATAAATACATCAAACACACACCTTAAAGAACATTTCTATTATATTAATTAAGATGTATTTTGCAACAATGTTTGTTTATACGCAAGATTTATTTTTTATCTTTTGAAAGATGTCAACAGTTTGAATGTACCCAGTTAAAAATTGTTAATGATACTAAATTATAGGTTTAAAGTATTAAAGTCTTAAAGCAGCTTATATTTGCTGTGTGGTTTATAATTCCCATGTGCTGTAATAATATGGCAAAAATATTTTCTATTGTAAATATTAAAAGGATTTTTGGATTTTCCTGAATTTAAACCTCCTGTATGAAAGAGTATGTGGGCATCTTGAATGACTATTTACAATAGGTACAATAATTATTTCAGTTACAGTTATGTTCTTTTAAAGAGGGACTTAACATTATCTTTACTATACATTTAGGAGGGTATTAATCAGGGAACATTAACAGATCTTGTCTACCTTGATATCTGTCAGTAAAATACTGTAGTTACTGTACAGTATGTCAAAGGAGTATTAAAAGAAAAGCAATACAGTACCTCTGCTTCTTCCAGCACTACTATAACGAGCACTACTTCCTAAAACAAAAACATACTGTACATAAATGCTAAAACAATTATGGATAAATGAAAATAGGAAATTTGGTAAGAAAAGCGCTAAAGACACAGTACAGTACATTTGTGTTGCAAAGTATCAATGTGAAATATTTTTATTTACAGTACAATAATGACATTTTATTATAGTTAATTATAGTAATTAAAAATAATTATAGGTCAGACAGTTTTTAGCTAAATATTTTGGCAAATGTTTTCATTTAGTAAGTGACTTACCGGAAATGTTTTCATTTAGTAAGTGACTTACCGGATGACAGTACTGTCATCCACTAAAAGCTGAAGTTGGCATTATTGGCAGACCTTTAGGACATGTACACATTGTCCATCCATCCATTTTCTTAACCGCTTACTCCCTAGTGCGGGGTCACGGGGGTGCTGGAGCCTGTCCCAGCTGGCTACGGGCGAGAGGCAGGGTACACCCTGGACGGGTCGCCAGTCCAGGGTGTACCCGCAGGGCAACACATAGACAGACAACCATTCACTCACACACTCACACCTACGGGCAATGGAGAGAGGCCAATCAACCTAATGCACGTCTTTGGACTGTGGGAGGAAGCCGGAGAACCCGGAGAGAACCCACGCAAACACGGGGAGAACTTGCAAACTCCACACAGAAAGGCACAGGGGCCGCCTCCGGGAATCGAACCCAGAACCTTCTTGCTGTGAAGGTGGGGGCGACAGTGCTACCCACCACACCACGGTGCCGCCCCCCATTGTTTCTGTTTCAATTTAAAAATATATAAGCATTAAAGAAAGTTAACTTTTTCTGTCACTCAATTGCTGTACAAGATTTTCTACATCAAACCTGAATTTGCAACTGTAAAAACAGAAAAAAACATAATAAATGAGTTCAAAGTTTTACTTTTCGGTCTTGTAGTCTAATTTTAAATAAGCCACTTGCACAGTCCAAATGTTTGAGCTTTGTATACATCAAATTAAAATGTTTTTCCGATGTGCATCATCAAATGATTAATGGTTAATCAATTTGCAACATTTGTGAATGTATTTATATATAAAATACAATAATAAATTATTTGACATTATCAAGTTAAAGCAAGGCAATGCTATACCTGGATTAGGCTGCATCTGGCCTGTTAAAAGAAGAGATGAAGATAAACTTTTTAGATTTTGTATTCTGTTGTATGTATGTTTCTCACATTTGCACTGCTGCAGGTTTTTCACCTTCTTTGGGTTTATGCAGCACATCAGAGTTGTCTCCCTCAGGCTTGGTGACCACCATAGATGTGAGTGAGGTCACAAAGCTGTACTTCAGTGACAGCTTCAAGGCCTCTTCCCTCATTCGATCCTTCTCAGGCCCAGACAACTGCAGCCTAAGTTATGATTATTATTATTATTATTATTATTATTATTGACATAGTATTTTCACATATTAAACAATTAGTATGTCTTTCACACAATAAACATTTTCTTTTCATTTTCTTAAGACACTGTGATACAAGAACTTGAGCTGAAACTTTAAATCTGACACGTCAATATTTTACTTTCTTAGGAGCATCTCAAAATTGTGATTAGCACAATTTTATCATTATAGAGGACTTCAGCTTTTAATAATTCATTGATTACAGACTACAGAAGAAAATGGCCAACACCACACTCACGCCTTGTCCAGGAGTTGTTTGACTGAGAGGTAGGCCCAAACCCTCTGAAGGCGTCTGTCAGACACTGTGTCAGTCGATTCCACAGTGGGATTAGTGTCAGAAAACCTCACACTGCCTGTTCCCTGTTGTGGCCCACACTCATGTCATTAAAGCTGTTTCACATTATTACTTAATAAATGCTTAAATGAATTCTTACTGAAATGGCTATAACTTCTGGAGTGAAGGTCTCGATGTCATTGTCAGTGATCTGACCAGCCACCACAATCTCAGAGCCATTATAATACTGTGTGAAGTGAGTCTGGGTCAGATTGGTGCCTCCTGTGTACATCATGGTTACATTGGTCAACAGAGGAGTGGCCACCTCTTCATAGAAACCCTGTGAATGGACAGTGCAGGAATCTTGATTCTCCCCACGTCCAACAGTCCTCAGTAATGATAACATGAAGGAGCCAAGTCTTTCTAAATACCTTCAGCTGTAAGTCAGCATCAGAGTCCTCATAGATCCGTCGTGCTACACCGTTGTTCTGCAGTGACATCTTCTCAAGGAATTCAAAATTGACGCGAAAACCAAAACCAAGACAGTAGAGAGGAAATTTGCCTGCAACGGCCTTTCGGACATTGGACTGTATTTTTTTAAGGTTTGTCACCCCTGTAGTAACAAAATATGTTTATTTAAACAATCACCAGAAAAAGACAGTGAACAAATGTCACATCATGTCACAAAGTGGTAGACTTTGGTGGGTTCAAAATGATCGTTAATTTCTGAATGAAATGTGGATTATGTTACATTTTTTTAATTTCAAAACACCACAATCTAAAAAAAACAATGAAATACATGTAAATAAGTTATTTATGGTCTCATTAGGGCATAGTATTCATGCATGTGTATTTAGTCCTAACCTGAGGTGGGGTCCCCATCAGTCAGAAGTATAAGGATCCATGCTGAACCTTCTCTGGGATGTGCCTTCAGAATACGAGCTCCTTCCAGCACTGCTGCATTAATGTCAGTGGCTACAATGAAGTAAAAACATATTTAGTCTTTGCTGTTCTACTTGTTAACATCATACAAAATATATACTTATTAAAACACACTCACATCCGCTGGCTGGAATATTTTGTGCAAAAGTCTTGGCACTGTTCACATTTGTCTTGGTGGCCTGAACAAGTTCTCTCTTCCAGTGAAAAATGTCACCATCAAAAGTGATGAGACCGAAAAAATCATCTTCATTCAAATCGTTCAAAATATGGATTAATGCTGTCCTGGTCTGAGAAAAGAAGAATCACTGACATGTCAGGGCTTCAACTCAGGTTTAAAAACCCATGAGGTAATGATTAGTTCATGTTCAACGAAATTCATGCAACCGTCTCACTAAGCTAAAATTCCTGTTGTGCCTCAGTGACAGTATTTAACAAACTGTACCTGTTGTATTTTTCTGCCACTCATGGAGCCACTTTGATCAATAACAAAGACAACATTCTTTGGTATCCGTGGAAGACTGGACGGAGCAAAGTGGTGAACAAAATATCCACCTGATGCCTTAAAAAAATTTATATTTGTTGAAAAGGTTTGTTAATAAAGAAGTAGTTAGTTACTGTAGATACTTTATATCCTGTATTGTTGGTTTTCATGTAATAAACAGTAAACCACTTTATGTACCTTAATGTCACCAACTGAAATGTCCCTCTTGACATCATAAACAATAACCAGATCTCCATTCATACCCTGCTCTCCACAGCTGTCACATGTCTTCTGTTGGCTTTCAGTTGGGTAGAAGTACACCCACGCCTACAAACAAGAGAATGCCAGAAAACAGCATGAACTGAAAGGGACAAACTGAAGCTTGGACCTGGAGGCTGTTTCATCTCTGTTATGATATTGTAGCAGGGGGGTTATTCCCACCCTGAGTCGCTAAGGCCTATAGAAAAAATAACAGTTTTTGTGTTTGTAGAGTTATAGTTCAAGTGATGTCACGCAAATGTAAAAGTACAGTACATCATGATTAAAAAATGATGCATTGACTGGACAGTAAACTGGATGAAACAAACCAATAAACATACTGTAAGGATTTGCCATCACTTCCTGCTGTACCTGTTTGTCTGTCAGTGTTTTGGTGATGGCATTAGCCAGAGCTTTGGTGCTTAGTCCACCTTTAACCTCCAGGAAACTGATGCCGGCCTTTTCATCAATGTACACATCAACCTGGAAGGAAAATACTTAGAACCACTCATGAATCAATATGTAACGACCCCAACCCTCCCTGCATGACCATTACATGATGAGACCTACCTTGAAGTCGCTGACAGGCTGCATCGGCCGAGCATGGATTTGCAGTTCGTACTTGCCGTGCCTGCGTTTCAGCAGTTCCTCATACGTGAGTTCAAAGGTCACCTTTTGGTGAGCGGCCACAGTCACTGACGTCTTAAATTCCTCCAGGGTCCTCCCTACAGAGCTGCAATACAGAGCACCATCTCAGCACTGGAGCACAGGTTCTCACCCTCTTCTTTAGATTGTGCTACTGCATGTTACACTGAGGCCCCACTGTGAGAGGTTCAAGTAACAGACAGGACCTGTAGGTAGTAAAGTGGCCCATGTACCTGACGAGCCCAGCGCTTTGCCCACGGGATACAGCTGCAGTGTACTGCTGCTGAGCCTGTTCCTTGGTTTTCACAACACCATCGTACACCTGGCCGTCCATAAACCTGAAGAAATGATGGTGAACAACAGTCCTGACTGTCCCATGATTTGTTACTCTTTTATTGTTCATGTGTAAACCTATGTAAATATTTCACACACATTCTGAATTTACTGATGAAGGCATTCTTGGGAATCCGCACTTGGAATTCTACTTCCTTGGATTCGTTCATTCGATTGGCCATGCGGCTTGTGATGACTGTTGTAGCGTAACGACTGGTCACTGTGGAGTTGATGTGAAAGCTGTAGATGTCCCAGTCATCCTAGGAAAATACAGGAGGGTAGTAAATAAAGAATACACTGATCTTTTGACCAAGATCATCTGTTGATAGAATTCCAAACCCCAATTTCCCATTGCTTTGTGCATGTGCTTAAATAACATTTACATCTACTCTAGGCACAGTCCTTTGTCCACCAAAAGGCCTAACCTTTACAGGAGTAAAGTGATGTGTAGCTGGGTGATAACTGTGTGGTCTCTAACCAACATCCCTCAGGCTGAAGAAGCTACCTGAACAGATGGTGAAATGTTTTAACTCTAGAATTACAAAGTCTATGACTCAACTCAACTGCATCACAATGTTTACACCAGTTATTTAGTTACTGATTTTGTCTATTGAACTTTGCTCTTTGTCCCTAAAAGATTTACCAACAGATTCAACATTAGATTATGTTTTCACAATCAGACTAATACATCTTCAAGCACAAACACATGTTTTGGTCTTTTCAAAAGGTCACAACTCAAACAACACCCTGCAATGAGCGGCAAACAAGCATTTTTTTGTACAGAGGGTTTTACATGCAATGTCTTGTTTTATACAGTATTGACACAAAGCTAATCTACATTAATCTTACAATGGATGTCTTTCTCCAGTAAAATACTGTATTTACAGTGTAGTTGCTCAGCTTTTATGAACTTACTTTATTTGGCAATGAGGTGACCAAAGTCAGCAACAGACCAAAGAGGGTGGTTTGCATCAGAGCTCTCCCCATGATGTCTCCTGTCAGAGTGCAACCGTGCCTCCAGTTTGTCTTGTATCAACCTCCACCCACTCAACCACCCACCCACACATACACACAAACACAGAACAGCTACAGTGAGCGCTGGCCATACGTCTCAAGTGCTCTCATTCTTTTTTTTAAGTACACTTTACTACAATGACCTATTTTGGGGTTTTATGTTACAATAAACATAAAATCGATAAAAACAATAATTTAATTTAATTCAATTTTATTTATGTGGCACCAAATCACAACAGTTATCTCAAGGCACTTTACACACAGCAAGCCTTTAATTACAATTTGACTGCAACATTGGAGAAAAAAACTCCCTCTCTAACAAGGAAGAAACCTCCAGCAGAACCAGGCTGGATGTGTGTTGCCATCTGCCTTGACCGGTTAGGGTGAGGGGGGAGAGAGCGAGAGAGAAAAAGACAGCAACAACAAGCAACAGCAGGCGGAATTGGTTGGACCAGGGACCGGACACAGGCAGGGCTGGTTAGACCAGGGACGGACGTAGGTGGGATGGTTGGACTAGGGACCAGGCTGGATGTGGGCGGCCCCCTGCCTCGACCGGTTGAGGGGATCCCAGTGCGGTCAGGGGATAGAGAGAGAGAAAAACACGGCAACAACAACAAGCAACAACAGAGCACACGAAAGATGGTTGGACCAGAGACTGGACACAGGCAGGATGGTTGGATCCGCAGCTGCCCATCACAGACACCAAACTTTGAGTCCAATGATACCTGTAGGTGATGGGGGGGGGGGGGGGGGGGGGGGGGGGGGGGGGGGGGGGGGGGGGGTCACGCAAATGTAAAAGTACATCATGATTAAAAAATGATGCATTGACTGGGGGGGGGGGGGGGAGAGAAAGAGACCAGGTTAGTTGAACATAGAACAATGATGGGAGGTTATTGGACAGAGAAGGTAGAAGGAAACAGAGGAGCTCAGTGTATAAATTAAGTCCCCCAGCAGTCTTTAACTAAGAGATGGTTCCTGTAACTAACAATAATTGCCAGTGACCTGAACCATCTCTAACTATAGGCTTTATCAAAAAGGAAGGTTTTAAGCCTAATTTTAAAGGTGGAGAGTGTGTCAGCTTCTCGAACCTGAAGAGGGAGCTGGTTCCAGAGGACAGGAGCTTGGTAGCTGAAAGCTCTGCCTCCCATTCTACATTTAAAAACTCTAGGAACCACAAGTAGCCCAGCGCTCTAAGAACAGTGTTTTGCTCCGAGCATAAAGAACTATGAGGTCTTTAAGATAAGAAGGAGCTTTATCATTGAGTACATTGTAGGTGAATAGAAGAATTTTAAATTCTATCCTACATTTTACATGCCGCCAGTTCAGAGAAGCTAATGTAGGAGAAATGTGATCTCTCTTTTTAAGTTCTGTCAGAACTCTAGCTGCGGCATTTTGAATAAGCTGTAGGCTTTTTAAAGAGCTGTTAGGACATCCTATGAGTAAGGAGTTACAGTAGTCCAGCCTAGAGGTAACAAATTCATGGATCAATTTCTCTGCATCGCTCTGAGAGAGGATGCTTCTGATTTTAGCTACTGTATATTTCTAAGATGAAAGTAGGCAGTTCTAGAGATTTGGTTAAAGTATGATGTAAAAGAGAGGTCAAAGATGACACAAGGTTCCTCAGTAGAATCTGAAGCTAATGTTATGCCATCCAGGGTGGCTATCTGAATCAATAGTGTCTCTCTCAGATTTTTAGGCCCAACAGTTTTATCTGAATTTAGTTGAAGGAAGTTTTGGGACATCCAAGATTTGATGTCTTTTAAACAACTCTGAATTTTGACTAGTTGATCTGTTTCATTTGGTTCAAAAGACATATATAGCTTAGTATCATCTGCATAAGAATGAAAATTAATAGAATGCATCCTAATAATCTCACCTAGAGGAGACATGTATAGGCTAAACAGAATTGGACCAAGCACAGAACCTTGTGGTACTCCATAGCTAATCCTTGTGCATGTGGAGAATTTCTCATTAACATGAACAAACTGGAATCTGTTCAACAAATAGGATTTAAACCATCCCAGTGCTGTTACTTTAATTACGATTCTATCTTCTAGTCTCTGTAATAGAATGTTATGATAAACTGTATCAATCAATAAGATCTAACAGGACAAGGACAGAAACTAGACCATTGACTGAAGCTAAGAGAAGATCATTAGTGACTCTAACCAGAGCTGTTTCTGTGCTATGATGTTTTCTAAATCCTGACTGAAAATCTTCGCACAGGTTATTCCCACTCAGGTGGTCAGATAATTGTTTAGCCACAATTTTTTCAAGAATCTTAGAAATAAAGGGTCAATTTGAAATGGGCCTATAGTTGGCTAGTTCTCCAGGGTCCAGAGTAGGTTTTTTCAATAAAGATTTGACCACAGCCACCTTAAAAGCCTGTGGTACATAGCCTATTTGTAAAGATTGGTTGATTTGATTTAATATGGACAAGCTGATTAAAGGTAGAACTTCTTTGAGTAATCTGGTTGGGATTGGATCTAAAAGACAAGTGGACGACTTGGAGGAGTTGATTATTGAGGTTAAGTCCATATGAGTTATGGAAAAGAAGCTGTCTAGGTAAGACAGAGGATTTGGTATATTTAAAGTTGATTGATCTAGACAGTGCTTTCTGTCGTTTGGAAGGAGTCGCTGCTGAATGTTTTTTCTAATGATGATAATTTTATTAGTAAAGTAGTTCATAAAGTCATTGCTGCTGAGATTTAAGGGGATAGTAGACTCAACACAGCTATGACTCTTAGTCAGCCTGGCTATAGTGCTGAAAAGAAACCTGGGGTTGTTTTTGTTTTCCTCAATCAGGGAGGAATAATGTGTTTTTCTAGCAGCACAAAGTGCTTTTTTATATATTATTAGGCTGTCCTACCATGCAATGCAGTTTACATTTATTTTGTTGGAACGCCACTGCCTTTGTAGTTGTCTGGTCCTGTGCTTAAGGCTGCGGATCTCTGAGTTATACCACAGAGCTAACCTCCTCTGATTCACTGCCGTCTTCTTCAGAGGAGCGACTGTGTCTAACATTGTACGTAGAGAAGCTGCAGCATCATCTACAAGACAGTCAACCTGTTCATAAGGATTAAGGTGACTGTTCTCTGTGTATCTACAAGACATTGAGGCAAAAGATGATGGAATCATCTGCTTGAATCTGGCAACGGCGTTGTCAGATAAACATCTGCTATAGTAAGATTTCTTTCCAGCTGCTGTAAGGTCAATTATGCTAAATTCAGAAGTTAATAAGAAATGGTCAGATAACAGAGGGTTTTGGGGAAGAACTATTAAATTATCAATTTCAACCCCATATGTCAAGATCGAGGGTACGGTTAAAACGATGAGCAGGTTCATTTACCTGTTGAGTAAAACCAATAGTGTCTAATTAGGAGTTTAAAGCAGTGCTGAGACAATTACTGTCAACATCTACATGAATGTTAAAGTCTCCCACTACAATGACTTTATCTGTGCTAAGAACTAAGTCAAATAGGAATTCAGAGAATTCAGTTAAGAACTCTATAGAGCAGGAGGACGGTAAACAATACAAAACACAACTGGCTTCTGAGTTTTAGAGTCTGGGTGAGAAAGACTCAGAGGCTCTCAAATGAGTTATAGCTATGTTTAAGTTTAGGAGTAATTAATAAATCTAAGCTATAAATTGCTGCTACTCCTCCACCTCTACCTGTACATCTAGGAACATGATAGTTTGTGTATCTTATTGGAGTCGACTCATTTAAAGTAACATATTCATCCTGCTGCAGCCAGGTTTCAGTGAGACAGAACAGATCTATGTGATGGTCACTTATCAAGTCATGTATTAACAAGGATTTAGATGAGAGAGATCTGATATTTAATAAACCACACTTTAATAACTTATGGTTACTTTGTTTTGTAAGAGGAACTGTTTTGATGTTTATTAAATTCTGGTAAGTCACTCCTCTTTGATTTGTTTGTGACTTGTATAGTTTAGGTGGTCGGGAAGCAGACACAGTCTCTATGCGATAACTAATATAACTAAGACTAAGAGTGGGTGGCGGCTGTAGAGAACCTGCAGAGAGGCGTGTAAGACTGCGACTCTGCGTCCTGGGCTCCACTCTGAGTTGTCACGGAGTGGGGAGTGTAAGCAACATGGCCATGTTACGAGAGAGCAGAGAGGCTCCGTTCAACGTGGGATGGACGCCGTCTCTTCTAATCAGCCCAGGTTTTCCCCAAAAAGTGCTCCAGTTAGCCACAAAGCCCACACCGTTTGCAGGACATCATCTAAACAACCAGCAGTGGAGCGATGACAGCCGGCTATACATGTCATCGATGGTCACATTGGGGAGGGGTCTAGAGAAAACTACGGAGTTCGACATTGTTTTGGCGAACGAACACACTGACTCAATGTTAGTTTTAGTAAATTTAGTGAGAGGGAGAGGAAAAGGGGGAAGCCATAGCAGGAAAATAAGGTAGGAATCTATTATCCAGAAAATACTGGATAATAGTAAAGATTAGCAGGACGTTTAAAAAAAATATATATGCTTGAGTGTTACCAGCTTGATTTGCAACTCTTAGTTGTCCCTTCCAGATATAAGACGATAACATTTAGAAAAGAACGGAGAGTAACGCCGTTAAACATTATTGTTTAGTCAATGGGTTTTTTGTTTCGTCTACATGGACAGAGAATGTGGGAATATAAACCAATTTATACCAACCACTTTCATGTAGCTATTTCTTATTGAATGGTGGACCTCAAAGAATTGTCTGTCTAAATCAACTGGTCTTCAACAATTCTTAACACAAATTCAAATAATAATAATAATTAATTAATTACAGACTACAAAAGAAAATGGCCAATATCACACTCATGCCTTGTCCAGAAGTTGTTTGACTGTGAGGTAAGCCCAAACTGTCATAATCCAAGTCAATTAGTGACTTTTTACTCATTTCCGGTTTTATTTTGGTTTCACTTCCTGTCCAGCACTCAGCTAATCTAGTTTTACTTCTGGCCCTTGGTTAACTCACCTGTGCCTCATCAGTAATCAACCCTCCTGTATTTAAGCACCACCTCTTGCCATAGCCATTTGCCAGATTGTCGGTGTTCTCATGACCAGCATTCCAGCGTTACCTCTTATCCACTTACCTAGTATGACCCGGTCTTTTGACCTCACTTTGCCTCCACCTTGTCAGTTCCCGCCTTGCCTGTATCGTGTATGACCTACGCCTTTCTCACGTTCACGCTGTGCATTTGGGTCCTTCTTCCAGGAGTTTTGTGACACAAACCCTCTGAAGATCAGACACTGTGTCAGCCGATTCCACAGTGGGATTAGTGTCAGAAAACCTCACACTGCCTGTTCCCTGTTGTGGCCCACAGTCATGTCATTAAAGCTGTTTCACATTATTACACACAGTGTGCAGCGTAAATGATTTCTTACTGAAATGGCTATAACTTCTGGAGTGAAGGTCTCGATGTCATTGTCAGTGATCTGACCAGCCACCACAATCTCAGAGCCATTATAATACTGTGTGAAGTGAGTCTGGGTCAGATTGATGCCTCCTGTGTACATCATGGTTACATTGGTCAACAGAGGAGTGGCCACCTCTTCATAGAAACCCTGTGAATGGACAGTGCAGGAATCTTGATTGAACAGTCCTCAGTAATGATAACATAAAGGAGCCAAGTCTTTCTAACTACCTCCAGCTGTAAGTCAGCATCAGAGTCCTCATAGATCCGTCGTGCTACACCGTTGTTCTGCAATGACATCTTCTCAAGGAATTCAAAATTGACGCGAAAACCAAGACAGTAGAGAGGAAATTTGCCTGCAATGGCCTTTTGGACATTGGACTGTATTTTTCATGGTTTGACACCCCTGTAGTAACAAAGACGGTTATTTAAACAATTACCAGAAAAAGACAGTGAACAAATGTCACATCTTTACCACATAAAGTGGTAGATTTTGGTGGGTGCAGTGTACTGCTGCTGAGCTTGTTCCTTGGTTTTCACAACACCATTGTACATCTGCCGTCTATAAACTTGAAGAAATTATGGGGAACAACAGTCCTGATGTTGTTGATGTCCCATGATTTGTTACTCTTTTATTGTTCATGTGTAAATCTATGTAAATATTTACATCTGTTAATTTATACACATTCTGAATTTACTGATTTTTACTGAAAGCATTCTTGGAAATCCGTACTTGGAATTCTACTTCCTTGGATTCGTTCATTCGATTGGCTACGCGGCTTGTGATGACTGTTGTAGCGTAACGACTGGTCACTGTGGAGTTGATGTGAAAGCTGTAGATGTCCCAGTCGGCCTATAAAATACAGATGATAATGCTTTACAATAAATTACAATTTGCTTACATGCTGACTGTAAATCACCTGAGCAAAGATCAGGTGGTGTTAAAATTGTGGGTGTTGTCAATGAAATGTCATTGATCCAACGGCAAAAACACCCATTCTTCTATTTTTTCAGTATATTTGCACATTATTTACTTATTGATCTTATGGAAACTCTGCTCCTTTATCCATGACTAAAATCAACAGACCATTCTTGTACCTAAAGATGTATGTCACACTTTAAAACACAAAAACATGTTTATTACAAATACACTGTCTTGTCCGTCTATCTTTCTGGGAAAAAAATAAATATCACAACAACATTCCTAAGCCTGAACATGGCAGTGAGCATGAGCTAAAGTTTAGCAGTTCTTTTCAACTTTGCATTTGTATTAGTCAACATACTCTCAAGTGCACTGTCAGAAAAACAAGAGTGTATTTACCTTTTGTGAAAAATAATTAGCAGTTGATTCACTCAGTTGACCTGCAGTGTACCTGTTGGGTAATGTGGTAACCAAATTCATCAAGAGCCCAAAGAGGGTTATCTGCACTACAGAGCTACCCATAATGGTTCCCTTCAGAGTGAAATCCAAGCAGGTGAAACTGTCTTAAAGAGATGGTGCGCACACACACACACACACTAACACACACACACACACACACACACACACACACACACACACACACACACACACACACACACACACAAACACACACACACACAGTAATACAAACAGGTCCTATATTGTGGTTTCAAACACCTGACTCCCAAGTAGGAGCACAACATGACAAAATTGTCCTTCATATATGACAATACATAAGACAAAATTTGCACATGTTAAGTGGCCAATTTGAAGTTGAATTTGATTAGACATTCAGCGGAATGCCCCTTGAAGTTCTCTTCACAAAATTTGTTGTGTAAACTGAATATGTGTCTCAAAAGGCAGAAATATGTCCATGATGACGGGTTATTTTTTTACTTGAAAATATCTTCTATGCAGCTGTTTTTGTTGTGCTTACACAGTAACTCCTGTCTCTTTAGTGCTCGCAATAGAAGTTAGTTTCATTGCCTTTGCCTGCTGTAACACATTTCCCTGCCTCGTTTTTGTCAGATCAGTACTCAATCAAAATAAATGTACTGTACATACTTGAAGACAGAGATAATAAAATCATTTTTGCTTGACACTGGAATTAGTTGTGTATTTGTTTTCTTTTTCTTTTTTAACCCAAGGTGTGAGAACTGTGTTTGAGGGTTAAGATCTGATTCCAGGGCTAAGGTTAAAATTATGTTTTGGTTAGGATTAGCGCAAGGGTTAGACCTCTGCCTTTAGTTGTGATGGTTTGGGTAAGGGGCCCTGTATACGTAAACAGAGGGAATCATCACCTTCACACATACATATTGTGGCTCTTATGACTCTTTTATTCTGTAGGATGTATTCAGCACATGATTCACATGGTCTGACAGCTGTCCAACCACATTCCTGGATTGTATCATTTGACATTAGAGCATAGATTGTCTTTGGGAGGTCAGTCGGTTGTGCTCTAGAGAAGTGCATGTGTTTTCTATTTTAGTTAGCTTAAAAAAAAGCTTGAGATGAAACAGTAAAATCTGAATTTGGCCTAAAGCAGTGTTGGGACTTGACAATTAGCAAGTAGTTGTAAATGAAATTAACTAGTTACAAATGATGTGACTAAATAGGGTAGATATGTGTGCACCTTTCTTTTGATTCCAGGAAGAACACAAAGCAGCATTCATGTTCTGGCATTGCATTGAACACTAAACTAGGCAAGAAAAGGCTGTTAGTATATTACGGGATCATTGAACAGGATGAGAGACTATATCTGTTGTCCTTCGCTTATGACAATATCTATATAAGAGCTTAAGCCTGTGGTTAGACATCTGCGCAACTGTCAATGTGGTTATAAGGCACAGATGTCCATGTGGTTACAAGTTACAGCAAATGCAAAACATAAATGGTAAATGGAAAAGGATAAATGATAAAAGTAATGAATGAAACAACAAAGATAAATGAGATGAATAATAAATGAAAATATATTTTCTCCAACATTTACCCGTTTGTCATTATTAAACATTGGTATCACATCTCTCTGAATCAGTTTTCAATGTGAACGACACTACATTGTATTAACCTTGTAAGACCCCCTGTAAAATCCTTAATACTTATTTTCAAGCTCAAACTCAAAGTCGAGCTCAGTCATAGTAGTCGTGTTTGAATACATCGCATCCGAGACAGCCGAGGAGGCCATGACTGTGAAAAGAAAGAAAGAGGAGAACATGCCAAGCATAAGTGCAACAACCATCAACAATTAATGCCACCACTCTCCTGAAAGAAGCCAATACAACCAGTCTGCATCACGGGATGGATGTGCATCTTGTGACATGGCCTTTCTCAAATACTTCATCACTCCCATGGCTACTGAAACATTGGTGTTAACTTCGTCTGGAATATAAGTGCAACATGCAGTACCAATTTTCACACACACCCCTCCCTCACTAGCTGTGAGCAAATCTAACACCATCCTGTTCTGCATACTATAGCAACAATTCTCAGAGCATCAATCTCGCGGTTCACTGTGATGGAAGTGTTGACCCAAACCTGGAAACGGTAATCGGCGGTTTCTAACCTTAGCATATATATTATTATATAAAGAGCAATCTTAGAAGCCGTGTTCCAATGTTTGAATTCTTGCGTTACGTCCAAACCTGTTTCATCGTAATGTGGTTTAAAGGTCGGGTAGGTACTTCGTCCAGCACGCGCCCGCGACCACGATCAAAGGATTGTTTTCTCCTTCATCGAGAGCTCATGATGACACGACATACATTAACAGATAATCTCCCCATGGGTTCAGCCCCCTCCAGCTCTTGTTTCTCTAAACACCAAGGGAAACCAGTAGTATTGCAGCTAGTAGTCCCAGGTCCATGTGAACAACTAGGCAGGGCTCGGGGGACGATCACTTCGTCACCAGCAACAGGCCCTCTCTGAGTCCAATTCAATGAAGTCACAGGAACAGTTCTGAGTTCCCCCAGTCGTATAAAATCATGCGTTTTTATATGTTTGTGTGAGTATGTGCACATACCATAACACTATTATTGGTATTAGTACTAATCTCCAAGGTAAACCACAGTACAACACTTGTTTAGTTATGAATGTATCAGCCCAAGGTACATCCCTGCTTATTTATTTTGCACCGATTGTTTACTTAACAGATTTGCTTGGTTTCAGCAGCTAGTTGCACCCCCACCCCCACCCCTCTTCCCGCACACACACACCCCAAAGCAGAAACTTAACCTGTCCACCAACACAGCAACATCACACATATTTAGGATTAGCTAAATAAAACATTAAATAATCCATTAAACAAGAAGAGTATATATATTTTTATACTGTATACCCCTCTTGTTAAAGCAAAGCTGTCCGGCATGTGAGAACACACAAAACAGTTTGACTTGTTGTATGCTTTTGCTACAGTAACACCTTGACATAACAATACCACATGTTGGTCTCAAACGGGTACTTATGGTTGGGGTCCAGGTCTTTCCAGTTCCAGTCAGCCACCAGTGTACCAGTCCATCTCTTCACTCTAAACAGATTCAGCATCTTGCCATCCCACAGTACATCGAGAGCGATCAAACCAATCATAAAGATTGTGACACAGACCACTACCCAGAGCTTACCCACTGGCACCATAGCTGGGAGCGGGGATCTGTTGGTTTCTTCAGCGACCAAAGGTTTTGATACCAGTCGACTTCCACCCCTACTCAGTGCCAACCAGAGGAATCACTCTCTTACATTGGTTTTGATGGATCCAAGTAGCTCTCTCCTCGATCTTAACAGCCGTTGGTGTAGTGAGTACCACAGTGTATGGCCCCTCCCACCGCGGCCTCAACCACGTCTTTCGTTTGATGGCCTTGATGAGGATCTGGTCTCCTGGCGCAATCTTTTCCCCCCTTCTGAGACAAAGCACCATCTGGCAGCTTATTTGCATTCACAATCTCTTTCTCCTTCAGTAGGTTTGTCATCCACTCTGCAATTTTCTGGCTCTCATTTTTCTCTTTGACATCAGTCATTCTAGGTAACACAAACGGTCTACCATAAATGATCTCAAAAGATGTTAAACCATTCCCTGTTGGAGTGATTCTCATTTTCACATTTTGACTAGGCCCAGACATTCTGGCCAGGACCTTCCAGTCTGTTCCATAGTTTTCTTCAGTCTCAGTTTAACTGTACCATTTGTTCGCTTTACCAACCCTGCATTCTGTGGGTGGTAGGAACAATGATTCTTCAACATAATGCCTAAGTGGGTGGCCACTTGTCTTATCACTTTGTTCACAAACAGTGGCCCATTATCACTGTAGATGACCTGTGGAATGCCATTTACAGGAACGATGGTTTTGTACGATGCTTTAGCAATTGTCAGTGCATCAGCATTCTTGCTTGGCACGATCTCAACCCACTTGGAAAACGGACATATCAACACAGTACAGTATTTGTAGTTATTGCATTTTCCCTTACCCTAACCATCACAACTATAGGGAGAGGTCTAACCCTTGCACTAATCCTAACCAAAACATAATTTTAACCTTAGCCCTCGAATCAGATCTTAACCCTCAAACATGGTTCTAAAGGCCCCAAAGTCCACAGTTTGGTAGAAAAGAAGGATTAGGATTTTCACACACACACACACACACACACACACACACACACACACACACACACACACACACACACACACACACACACACACACACACACACACACACACACACCTTGGGGTTAAAAAAGAAAAAGAAAACAAATACACAACTAATTCCAGTGTCAAGCAAAAATGATTTTATTATCTCTGTCTTCAAGTATGTACAGTACATTTATTTTGATTGAGTACTGATCTGACAAAAACGAGGCAGGGAAATGTGTTACAGCAGGCAAAGGCAATGAAACTAACTTTTATTGCGAGCACTAAAGAGACAGGAGTTACTGTGTAAGCACAACAAAAACAGCTGCATAGAAGATGTTTTCAGGTAATAAGGTCATCATGGACATATTTCTGCCTTTTGAGACACATATTCAGTTTACACAACAAATTTTGTGAAGAGAACTTCAAGGGGCATTCTGCTGAATGTCTAATCAAATTCAACTTCAAATTGGCCACTTAACATGTGCAAATTTTGTCTTATGTGGCTCTTAAAGTTGATGAGTTTTGACTTCACAACACTTGATTTTTCTAAATCAGGTTCCATTTTTTGTGAAATGCAATTGCAATAATCGACTAAAGCTACTGTATCTTGCCACTGTTTTGTTTTGATAGATTTCATTGAAACATGACCATGGCCAGGTGCGTATTTAGAAGCAACATAAGTTATACGAGACCTAAGTATTGAGAGTAAGTGTTGTTATTGTAGCTGTATTGTAATATAAATACCTGAAATGGTAAAATTATTTTGATGCTCTTTCATGTAAGTAATCTTCAGTTAGCTACTGTTTATGAGTGATATAATTTCACAATGTCACCGTTTGAATTTAAATTTAGAAAACCTACTAACTGTATAAATTTTGTCGTAACACGTGTAGCTTCTCAGTATTTCACATTTCCCCCACTGTCATATCATCAGGATTTACAGTATCAAACAACAACCAGCCACACCATCATCTCTTAAAAACCACAAAGGCAACAATATATAAAGCTACAGATTGCATTAGTAGAGGTTTGGGATGGTTATGATTTTGACTCATTGAGTCCTTCAGCCCTCTGTGTCATGTGGTTCCAGTGTCAGTTTCTGAACAGTATCTTTGTGTAAGTCACCACACACAACCTGTGCACATTCAGAATATCAGTGTATTCATGCAGGCTGCGGTGCAGGTGGCAGGGCAAGCCCATGAAAAATAAGTGACAAAGTGACAACCTACAGTTAAGATTTCAGTTAACCTAAGTCAGTTTTGAACAGTTTTACAATCAGTGGTATTTTATGAACTGCAACATGACCAGATTATTGTGTTTAAGTACGCCAGGATGCTAAGTTACAAAGTAAATGTTTCAAACCAACATCAATAATTTACCGTTGAAGGTAAAAGCACATATACTGTAGAATCTCCAGTGTCTGCTTTGAATCTAAATGCTTTTTGTTTTCCAGAAAACTGAAACTGCAATTCAAGGCACTCTCACAGGTGTTTTTTTTTCCTCCACCTGAAGATAAAATTCAAGTTCATTTGAATCTCTTAAAGATATATCAAGCGCTTGTGCTGGAAGCATTTCATTGATGAAAAATGAAACCTATCCTTGGACTGAGAGAGCAAAGTAAAGTAACTGGCCCTAGTGACCGATTTGTCAAGTCTTCACAGTGACAGCATGATGGTGGTTAACAAGGTGTTGCATTAAGACGCACATGAGGTGCAGCACCCGTCTATGGATCATCTAATGTTAACTGTACAAAGACATGAGCAGTATACACTAACGAAAATGAAACCTTATATGCAGCAGCTTGTCTATAGGGTTCACATGAGCAACACAAACATGAACTATTTATAACAGAGCAGCAGAATGACAACAAATGTACATTCAATGAGTGGTACATACATAATCCATGTCAAGAGAAGAAACTGCACTGTTAAGCCTGTTTGGGCTAATTATACACTGTTAAATGTACTACAACCATTATGCTGGGCTCAATGATAATGTACCGCAAAACAGACATGAGGTATGTCGGTGCAAATGAAACAACATCAAACTTAAGACTGGACACGATTATGTACATATGATTACATACAAGCTTCTTGTATATGTACAGTATATGCACACGGGATTGACTACGGCTAAGAAGAATTTATTTTTGGTAACAGAGTTGGAAGACACAATGCTACTCATCTTAGAGAGTCCTGGCCTTATGATTAGGTGTTTTACACGACAGAGCTGGAATAGGGTCAGGGAGGTCCCGTGCTGAGGGCACAGCAGGAAAGGCAAAAACCTCTGAAGGGAGAGGGAAAAGCAACGCAGGCCACTGACGAGAAGAGAGAGGGGAAGTGAAGGCCCTGATGGGAGGAGAGTGCAGCTGATGGCTGGGATGGGGCCTTGTAGTTGGACTGCTCGTCATTGTTGACCCAGGGCTGTCAGGCCACGACAAGGGCAGACTCCTGGCCTCTGGACCTGGGGCTCCCCATGTTAATACCTGAAAGGGTTACACAGTGGCCACATATTCAACTTAACAACAATGAATTACTGGATTTATTCAGAAGAGAATCGCTCTTCTAGGCAGACAGGCAGAAGTGCTGCCCTGGCTAGGACGCCCAGGCTTTTTCTATGTTTGTTGCCTATTACTTAACTAAAACTTAATAAAATCTGTATTACTGCCGCAAGGCTGCTTTAAATACAAATTGGTAGACTGGTATTATGAAGCTCACTTGTGAAGAACTGGCCAGTTGTCTGTGTGTTTTAGGCACAGCCTGATCCTGCAGACGCTGCCCACTGATGCTCAGAGAGTTTGTGCGTGGTCTGTGGGTGACAATAAGGACTTCCTGGGCCCAGTCGTCCATCAGCCGTTGTAGGTCCTCACGTAGGTTTTCATTTGCCGTCACGCATGTTCCAGGGTATGCACGTGTCTTGTTGTTGCTGTTATTGGCTTGAGCTTGGACGAGCCCCATCACAGGCTGATGGGGAGGAGGTGTGGCACCGGTGGGTGGCTGCTGTGGTAGATTATAAGCCCCTGATCCGGTTGCAGACCCTAAAACACATCCCATTACAATGTTGATTCAGCTACTGAGACCGATATGAATGGAACATTAATTTTAGTGAGAGACTGTGACTCGACATACTGGCGCCGCGCTCTTTGCCGAGACACAGTCGCTTTAGTGTTGTCCCTGAAAGGCAAACAAGATCTTATTTAGATTATCAGGCTCAGTGAACAGTAATAATGTTCAAAAACACAATGCAGTGCTAAAGAAAGCTGCTGAATAGTGCCACAAAATATAAATTTGAAAACAAATAAAAATCACATGATCAAACGGCGGACAAAAAAAGCAATTAATCCCCTGAAAGAAGTCTGCATATTTAAATCATGCATTTGGCCTAGGTGTGAGCAATAACAATGTGCAGCGTGTCAGACAGTATGAAAGACTGAGATGAGGTTTAAAGCAAAGACAGATTAGGAAATTTATAGCAGGCTGTATGCACATGCAAAAGTTAATCGAGTTTTAAAAATGTATGTTATAACTGGGATTAACACTTTTACAGATATACCTACAGACTCTAGAAATATACCAGGTCTAACAAACAAGAAAGAATAAAATGACAAATAAATTACGGTATTATTCAAGCAATATCTTTTAGAGAAAGCCAAAACCGGAAGACACAAGGCAAAATGAAGCCCAACAGCGTTGCAGAAAAGTTTGCCAAATATTAGTTGGCTAAAAAAAGAGAGAGTAAAAACAGACAACAGAAAAGAGAAGCTATGCAGGAAGAGAAGAGATACAAACAGATAGATAAAGACACAGGCCCACTGAGAAATCTAGCTCTTGGCTTGCTACTGGATTTATAGGTCACTCTCTCAGATGGTTGAGGGTAATTAGACCAGCCTGTAGGGGAGTATAATCAAAAAGGGAAGAAAACATAAGAGGACAAAGTGAAACACAAATTGAAAATCCTTAAACGCACCACTAGTAAGTGCTTTCGATATATACAGTATAGTCGAGCACTAGTGAAAGAACTGTGCTGTGTTGAGTGCTGCTGTTGGTCACCTTGTCCGGTTGGGGCTTGTGTCCCAGCAGTTCCATGAAGTCCAGCATAAATATTATCAGAAGACAAGGAGCCCTTCAGGGAACAGGGCTGAGTCTGCACAGGCTCTGACACGGACGTGGGGAGGTGGCTGGTGGAAGACCTCGCCCTGCCTTGAGTGGGGAACGCCCCTTTGGCCGGAGAGCCGTTCAAACTCACCGCGGGCTCACTCGTACCTGTAGCACCACCTGAACGCACACGGGCATCAGAAACGGCGCCCTCCAACCCGCGCTGTAAACGCGTCACTGACCGAAGATTCTGACAGAAAAGGTGCTCACCGAATCTGCTGGAGTCGCTGGACGTCTTTGTGACATTTCGGAACTGTTGGACCAGCGGGCTGAGGAGTTTGCCAGGCTTCAGCCTGTGCTTGCCTGACCTCTTCCTCCGCCCAGTATGTGGCGTGGCGTGCGAGAGACCCAGGCCCGGCGGAGGGACTTTGCCAAGGCGGCGATACAGCAGTTCCACTTCCCCCCGCTGATGGGCCTGCAGCTCAGAGATCTCCCTCAGGTGTCTGAGGAACGTACTGGTCACTTTTGATTTTTCTTCATTTTCATATTTTCGTATACAGACACTAAATGGGGCTCTACTTACTTCTCCCTAAGTCTCTGAAGTTCTTTCTTGATGTCCGAGTCCTCCATCTCAGAGTCGTTGTCACTGCTGGCGTAGGCCGAGCCGTGCACGCCCCCATGTCGACCTGGTGAGTCCGAGCTCTGCACGCTGCTGCTGCGCCCGGAGCGGCGTAGGAAGGCCACCGCCCTCTTCATGAGGTCACTTCCCCTGCGCTCCGAGCGAGTGCGCTGAGACGGGGTGGGAGGGGCCAGCTTTGCGGGGCTGCTCTCGGCCCCCGAGTCTGAGGACAGGAAGCGGGCGTGCACGGTGACGTCCATGGGCACAGAGGCTGAGGTCTGGGCCCGGGGCAACGAGCCGCGCTTGGCCATGGAGGGCGGGGTGTCCAGGTAGAAGTCCGGCGGGGCAGAGTAGCGGCTGCAGCGCGTCCTCTGCGTGATGTCGTCCTCTGTGCTGACCACAGAGAAGCGTCCGATCGTGGTGGAGGCCGCCATGGCCTCGGCCTGAAAATGCTCCCCAACGTACCCTGTGGGATGCGCCGGGGAGGCAGCGCTGCTCCAGCTCCTCACTTTCACGTCTCGTCTGTTGGCCACTTCCGGAGGAACAGAGATCATCTGCAGGACGCACAGGACAAACGAGGTTTTATGCACAATTATGATGCTTCTCTAATTGCAAAAAGGAAGCAAATCCCCATTTTATACCTTAAATCGGCCTCTTGTTCCCGAGCAGGACGCAGAGTGAGGTACATGTCTTCTTGCCAATGAAGCTGCAAACAGTTCCTCACTATTAAGCACCGCCCGTCAGAGAAACACATTACACGGTAACAAGTGCTTTAATGGTGTACATACCACACACGGCTGAGTCGCTCAGTGTGCTCAAACTATCCATTCGCTCTGGAATTTGAGGCTAAGAGAGAAGACAGGATGAGAAATTACCCAAAGTCCCATACATGAAAAAGAATGCAAACAAATTAAAAGGGATACATACAAACATTTTCATTCTTTGACATGTGTGCTTACTTTAACTCTCTGAGGCTGTAATGAGACTTACTAGCTGTTCTCCCGCCCTGTATCGGCCCTCCCCCATCGGCCCCGGCGTGCTGTTTCCTGACCCTCCTGTGGCGCTGTCTGGACCAGGAGGGGACTGGATGTACTCGGTCCCAGATCCCGGCGTTTCGGCAGCGCTGCCTGACGGGTACATGGGAGCGTATTCCTGGTAGAGCAAGTTCCTCAGTTTCTCATCCAGTGTTTTGATGGTGCTGTCCACAAAGCCCCCGCGGCCCAGTCGCCCCTCACCGTCCGACTCGCTGGGCCCCGCACCGTGCTGCGAGGGTGCCGGGCTCTGGGGCAGCGAGGCCACCTTGGTGCCTCCCACGTTGGAAAACGGCTGGTGCAGCACCACGGGCTGTTGCGGCCGCTCGCTCCGTGCTACTGAGGCGTAGGCAACGGAGAGCGGCTCTTTGCTCGAACCTGGCTCCTGTTGTGGAAGAGGGGTGAGGGGGGAGCCGGCATGCGAGCCACTCACATCCAGAGACAAGGGCATGACCAGAGGGCAGCAGGGCACCTCGTCAGCCACGGCGGCGCGGTACGTCATATCTGGCAGCATCTGAACAGCGTGTACTGGGGAGACGGGGGCCAGAGGCGATGCCGCTGACTCCTCCACTGGGAAAGATGTGCGTGGGGACGTCTGGGTCATGGTTTGGGCCCTGGCCGGCTGTGCCTGATGGACACTGGGCTGCACAACACTGCCTGCAGGCTCCACTGATGATACAGACTGAAGGGTTGGTGGAGCAGACACAGGAGGTGACAGAGTGGCCAGGAGAAGCGGGTCTATGTTGGACATGATGGGAGGGCTGCAGAATCCATACACATCATAGGAGAAGCCTCCGCTTCCACCCGACATCGTGGAGGACGATCCCTCTTCTGCAAGACGAAATACGTTTCCTTTAGCTGCCACAAGGCTGTGCTAAGATGTTACAAAACACAACGCTGTGTCATATCATGGTGTGTGAAGTAAAGTCACCTCTGGACGGCCTGGCAGTGCCACTGTCAGCAGCCTGGCCAATGGCCGAGCTCCCAGGCGACTGGGTAGCTGTGCCTTCCGATGGGGTCTCCTGGCTGGATGTGGGTGTCTCTTCTACGGGGCAAATGATGAACCACCTTTTTCCTGTATGAAGAACTGCCATGCAAAGTTCAGAAAGTCACCATCCGTGATCTAATACCGTAGGTGGTTGTATTTATAAAGAAAAGTCGTTACCATTCTGCTGATAGACAGGTTGAGGGGCTCCAGGCTGCTGATTCTGCAGAGCAGCAGACAGACATGTGCTAACATGCTACTTGTCAAGTAAACCTCATGTGTTTGTGTGTCTGGCTCTGCTCGCCGCTTACCTCTCCCATCGGCCCTTCAGACAGCTGGCCTTGCTGGGGACTACAACTTAAGGTGGAGGTTCCCTCACCCTCCATGTCCTCATTCAGCATATCCTCAGCTTTATCCACAATATCCTTTAACTGGTCAATGAAGATCTCCTTCTCTAACAGTAGGATAAAGCCATTGTCAACCTGTAGGTAAATAATATATAGAATTTAACCTCAAAAATAGAAACAATAGATTAAAAAAGTGTAAAGCTTGAAAGGCGGAATTAACCATGTAAGTGGCAATTTCCTCTGGAGCATCTCCGTCAAGATCAAATTTAAATGTCACCATTTTGTGGTTGTGAGTCTCCAGCTGGCATTCCACCATCTTATCGCCAGTGTTGCTCACCTGCGTGAGCAGCACTTACACTTTATAATCGGTAACGTTACGGCAGACAGAATCAGTGAATTCCCAAATGGCACCACAACTCACATTGAGCATGCTCAGCTTGGGTTTGCTGGTCTTCTCCTGCCGGGAGCGTGTGCGGGCGGATTTGCGGTGGTGCTTCCTGGGTTTCCCGTCCCCCTTTCCTCCACTAACCAAGCTGTCATAGCCATCACTTGTTTCCTTACCAGATGCCACATCAGAGTTGAGGCTAGAAAAAAGAAGAAAAGTTTGCCACAGGTTGGTCTCACACCTGAAAACCCATGACTTTAGAAAGACTGTGAATATTATAAAGACACACACACCTGTCATAAGCATAGCTGGGTAAAGGGACTGGTTTGTCATGAAGCATATTCTGAAAAAACATGATCCAGGTAAATATTTCATTTAAAAATGCTTAAATTCAAAGACAGTGATTTTAAATGAAGCAGATGTTGAAACAGAAAAGCAGCCTGTTCAGCGTGTCCCAATGTAACAATTAGACATAAGTGAGACACATCTTTAAAATGTGCTAACTTTGGCTTCCTTCCTACCTCTGCACAGGGCTCTGGTTGAAGGGTGCCAGATGCAGATGTCGTGTCGAGGTTGTGCTGAGTCGAGGCTAGGCTGGCACACTCAGGCACCGAGGCTGTTGACTGGATGCCAGCAGGCTGCAGAACTGGAGCTGGGATTGAAGCTGCAGCAGGGGCTGGTGCAGAGGGGGCTGCAGCTTGAAGTGAGGCTGGCACAGTGACAGCGGCTGGGGCCGACACCAAACCTGGGACTGAGAACTGGGGCTTACCAGCGACAGAAGATGTGATGGAGGATACTGATGAGGCTGTTGGTAGTTCAACAGTGGGACTGGATGCAGAGACAGATGCTTGATCTAGCACTGAGGCTGAAGCTGGTACTGCTATCGGAACTTGTGTAGGGACTGAGGTTGAGGCCTTAACAAGGGTTGAAGCTGGAACCTGAGGCATAGATGCAGCTTGTGCTGATACTGGGAGTGATGGTGGATTCAGTGCCGGGATCAGAGTTGGAGTTTGTGCCGGAACTTGCACCGGAGCTAAGACTGAGCCTGAGGCAGGGACTGGAACTGGGACTGGGACCATGGAAGCTGCAGTTGAGTCTAGTCCAGCTGCAGCCACTTCTGCATCTGCGCCGCTTCTCCACACTGATGTCTGAACCGCAGGTAAAACTGGGTGGACTGGAGCCAGAGGCTGAACATCTCCCACAATCCCATGTGAAGCAGTTGTATGCACCTGCAAGAAATAAGGCATTAGGAATACCTGACCAGGTAGCATAAATATTCCTCACCTCAAATTAACCAGTCACATGCTGTGCGTGCATTACACCAACACATAAGACAGACGGCTGCCTCAACATTACAAATCCTCCACGAGCCAACCATTACAGTGAGAACTCAGTCAAATATTCACCTGCACAGGCTGCTCAGCCAGTTCCTGTTCATGGTGGGGGACGAGGTATGGGGTGGGCTGTATCTGGGAGAGCGGTAAGGAATGGGTGGTATGGAAGCTACTAAGCTTGGGCTGAGACGTGAGAGTGCCAGCCTGCTGCTGGGACGCTGCGGAGGACACGGCCATGGCAAGCAGTGGAATCGAGAGCGGCACACTGGGCACATTTTGAGGCGTGGAAAGTGGGGTCTGGAGGGTGCCGAGAGAAGGAATGGAGGGCAAGGCAACGTGGGGGGTGAGCGGAAGGGAGGGGCGGTGAGGTGAGGGGGAGCAGTAGGCACTAGACATAGCAGGGCCACTGGTGCTGTAGGCAGATGGCAAAGAAGCTGGGGAGAAGCCCCCTGTTTGAACAGCAGCATATGGTGAGGGGAACTAGGAAAGAAAAGGATAAATGGAAATAAAATGAACACTCAACAGGCCATTTATGAATCAGCAAACCCTGCAACCGCTGTGAACATGTGTCTTTTGTTCCACCACAACGCACCTGTGTGCTGATCTGCAGGGGCAGGTGTGGGGGAGGGGCACTGGAGGCTGACTGGGCAAAACTGGCACATATGTCAGGAGGACTCAGGTGAGATGGAGGCTGGTCCACAGATAACAACTAAGGAGGGAAATCAAACATTTCTTTTGATTTGACCGTGGCAAAAAGACAAGCTAATCCTCTATTAATCTGACAACAGGAATATGTTCTGAAGCTCCACTTTGATGGTGAGCTACAAGGCAGGGGGCTACAGGAAGTTTGGACTCTTCTTTGATCAAACTCTGGTTTGCAGTGTACGTAACAAAGCCTGTAGGGAGCTCTTACAGAGGAAGGCTCTACCTGGGGAACGACAGCAGCTGGTTGGAGGTGGCACTAAAGGAAGGGGACACAAATGGAAAGGAAACGCACGCCACATAAAAAGCCTTTCACAGTACACACAAACACAGACATATAATATATGCTGAAACATTTAAAGGGGAAATCAGAGGTCATCAGGTAGTATTTGTATTTGATAGTATTTTTGTTCACCACCATGAAAGAGTAGCAGTTATTAATTATCATTAATTAATAGTAGGTAACGAGGATCCCAATAAGCGTAAATATTCCTTCAGCATGATCTATTCGGGAACTTTTGCGATGGGTGGCTTTACTTCCTGCTGGTGGCAGGGCCCATCGTGCTGAGGTGCATTCTGTACCTGTTCCTGGCTGGGCTGGACGGGAAGCTGGGCCGGCAGAGCGCCGGCTGCAGCCGCGAAGCTCTGAGCCGTCGGTCCGCTCTGCTGTGCAGCAGGGGCAGGAACTGTCTGTCAGAAACACACAGGAACACACTCATTCGTAGGACGCATCGACGCCGCAGAAGATGGAAGAGTGCTACAACAAATTCGAGATCGGGTTTTCAGTTCATTTGGTAAAAGCAGGGGGGCGGCAGAGAGATGTTTGCTGCTGGGAAGGTTCCTCAAGGGAAGCTGGAGTAGAAAGGGAAGATTACAGCTTTAATCTATCAGCCATCCTTCACGGTCACTGACATACACTTGCAGATATAGTGTAAGCGCTTACACCCTCATCTCACAAAAGCCCTACTGCGGATTAAGCGTGAGCAGGGACTACGCACTGCACTTTGCTATCACACTGAAGGGCCAGAGGAACCAAGCAGCCGGCAGGTTCTTGATACCAGAGGCTGATGCTACAGCAGTATAAAGCCTAAGTTAAGTGGCCTACCAGTGGGTCGGGTCTGTCTTTGAGGTCATTTGGCAACAGCTGCAGCCTCCTGTCCAGATTTGGGCTGCAGAAAAGTGCGACATCCAGGCTCTGACTTTTGTATATAAGCTCAACATCTATAGGGATATTCCCAATATCCCCATGTCTGAGCAATGGATAGTTAGTAGTTCTCTCAGTTAGGGTGGGAGAGCTGGTCCTGCGACTGACAATGTGATGGAGACAGTGGTTGAGGAGAGACAGATCGCCTCCTTCGTACAAACTCCCCGGTGGCACCGCGTGTGGCGGCGAGGGACGACGCAGAGGTGAAGTCAGCAGGTTTGTTTGACTGAGCAATGACGGAGAGGAGTTCGAGAGGACTGGGGGGAGAGCGACTGAAGGAGACTCTGAGCGATGGGGCGACGTGGGCGTGCACGGCTCAGAGGCTGGAGCGATCGGGGCGCATGTGGAGAGGGAGCGCGGGTGCGCGTGTCCCAGGGACCCGCCTCCCTTCGCCCTGTCTCTCAGGAGGACAGACATGCAAGCCTTGCACTGGTGCTGAGCCCGTGGGCCGCGGGTGACGCGCAGACGCCGCTCGGAGGGAGGCTGCGAATTACCGGGAAGGAGGGAGGAAGTGGAGTGACTCGCTGAGTCATGATGAGAGTGTTGATGGGAGGACGAGCGAGGTGATAATAGTGACTGGTTCTGGGCAGAGGTGCAGCGTTGGCAGTCTGTGGCGTGTCCAGGCTCAGATTGGGCTTTTGGATGCAGACAGGAGGTGGGATTCGCCGCGTTAGCGAGAGAACGCTTCCTGCACTGCAACACCTCGAGCAGGGAGGCGCTCACAAAAGGATCACTGTAGTGACGCTGATTAGGATTCAAAGACACCATTAAAAACGCTGTTATTTAGGAAAAGCAAAAGTAGTTTTGCGGAAGAAGCAGGAAATGCACTCACAGATGGAAAGGAGCCCTGGTGCCGATAGGCCCCAGGAGGCAGCTGGCCTGCGCTTTGCTGGTAGGCTCCCTGCGTGTAGTTTTCGTGAGGGGCCGGTGCGGTGGGTTGCTGGTACGACGCCTGATGCAGCTGGGGGTCAGCCTGCGCGGCAGGAGGACTGTAGATCATTTGAGGTGCGGAGATGGGCTCCGGAGGCGACTGGTAGGGGCCATTCTGCTGATTGCTTGGATCATCTATATGCTTGGTACCGCTCGCCCCACTTTCAGCTGTAAGAACAGAGTGATTAAACATTATAATGCACCGCAATGCTCTGTGTGGGAGGGACAGACACCGAATGAAAGCGAGGGGACAGAGGAGTAGCATCTCATTTAAATGCAAATGCGAGCGTTGCCCGTATGCTGCGGTCACCTAACTTCTTTTCACAATCATCAGTTCAACCATTTTAATTTAGGGCCGGTGTGATTGTTAAATCCTTGGTGAGTGCAAACAGCAGCTGGACTTATTAATAGAGACTGAGCTTATATAATCCATTGTAATTAGCAGCTCTCACATGTGGTGGGCGCGGTGGCAGGCACAGTGCAGATGAGGGTCTGCTGCTCCACTTCCTGGTCTTCATAATCGGATGGAACTAATGGGGCTCCCTGTGTCAGACCGGTACCGGGCACTTGAAGTAGGTTCTGCTGTGTTTTCTTCACAGCCGCCTCAGTATTTCCCGGCGACACGGTCCGCTCTCGCCTCCATTTGATCAGAGCCACGCGATCCCGGATGGACTTCCCAACTATCTTCACATCACATTCCAGAAAAAAACCCGAATCCACCTACAAGACACAGGGAGATCATCATGGCAACTCACTGCCGAGAGCTAATTTAATGGTTTGGTGGTTTTGGGGACCTGAGTTGAAGAGTTCTAACAGAAATTAGAATGTGAATGTGGGCTGAGCGGACAAAAAGCTTGTGAAACGCAGCAGAGTTAGAAGATAAGGTCAAATGTGAGCAGCGGCATTTAATCCAAAGAAACCGAGTCAAAAGGAATGGAGATCATCCTTTCCCTGAAACACCTAATCTGCGCTACGCTCTGCTCAGTAAAACACGTTAATACTGAAATAAACGCATTAATACGGTAAATAGTGCTTACCATTTCCTGGGCCACAACTTCTGCGACCTCGTTCAACAAGTCAAAGGTAAATTCAATGGCTCCGGTGTCCTTGTATTTCCCCTTCAGCTTTTTGGCATCCTCAACCCACAGCTTAAGCGCAATAGATGCCTTCTTCCCATCATCTTCTTCATTGAGCTCCACTCTGACGCCTGTATCCTCTGCAAAGAAGGCATGATTCAGGAGATCCTTGATGGAGTACCTGCAGGAAATGCATGGACAGTTAGGCAGCGTCACTGTAAAAGCTGGCAGAAACTTCAGGAAAGGAAACATCAACCTCTGCCTAAATATAAATCATGCCATTATCTGCAAAGTCCCGCTCCACTTACCTTTCTTCCCATTTGTGACAAATGCATTCTCCGATTATTTCCTTTATTTCTGGGTCACTGACTTTGCTGTAGCTGGCAGGTTTCACCCCCTGCAAAACAAGCAGACTCTGAAATTTAGCTTATCAACAAACACAGCGGTGCTGCAATACAGAGGAACTAAGAAATATTAATCACATACAGTTGATTTTCTTCAGGACTTATGGTGGGCTGGGATGATTAGTGGGGGATTAGTCAAAATGAAAATTGATGAACTGTAATAAATAAAATTGGTTGAGCTGGGAGCTAGGAGCATTCTAGGACCAATATATCACCTTCTCTCTATTACAATAAAGTTTGTTTACTGACTCTAACTTTCCTGTATCCCACTGCTGATACGAGGAGACTTGGACTCACACTGGTGACTTTGCGGTAGATCTGTGCGGCGTTCTGACACTCGGAGTACGGGTACTCTGAGGTGGCCATCTCAAGCATGCACATGCCGAAGGCGTAGACGTCCACAGCCTCGTCGTAGTGCTCCTCGTACATCTCTGGGGCCATGAACTCTGGAGTTCCTGGAGAATCACAGTTTCGGTTCTAAGTGTTTCTGTAGGATCGCTGGCAGCACAGAGGACTGAAATGTAATATGGCTGCTATTTCATGACACCAAGACGCTTCTATTCATTCAAATGACATGAGTTATGTGGACAGTTAATGTTAGGATTTAAGATCTTTCCTCAGTACAGTATGTAAAGTACCTTGTGGGGATTTAATTTTATATAAATAAAGTTAAACTGAAATTGATTTAGGTAATGACACTGCAGTGAAAGCGCTCTTATTCACCAAGCAGTACTTCTATCAGTGCACTGTTTGTTACACCGTTCCATGAGCCACTGTTTTGCCAGGTCGCTGACTAACCAATGACACTTTTAGCGAAGGAGGCCCTCTTCAGCGTCGCCAAGCCCAGGTCTCCAATTTTGACAGAGCCCGTGGGGCCAGTGATGAAGATGTTATCACACTTGAGGTCTCTGTGGATGATTGGAGGAGTCCTCGTGTGGAGGAAGTGAAGGCCTTTGAGAATCTGTCGGCACCAGCTTCTAAGAACTTTAGGCTTCATGACCTTAAAGCGCTTTAGATACCTGCAGGAAGACCAACAACGCAACTATAAAGTTATTCTATTGTCGATCGAATGATTCCACGTAGAATAGGAAGTCACATGTGAAGTATTCCCTGACATATCTCACGTTTTTAGTGTCCCTGAGGTCATCAGCTCCGTCACCAGAACAATACACTTCTTCCCTTTTACAGGTGATTCCCAGAAGTCATAAAATCGCACAATGTTGGGATGCTGGAGAGCCTTCAACATCTCTGCCTCCTCTTTAAACCTCTGTCTCTCTGCTTTGGACAGCTTTCGCTCCTAGAGAGAACACAGAATGATCATTAATGTGAGGACAAGCTCCAGCAGTGAAGACGTGGTGGAGGAGGACAGAGGACATAAATCATATCTGTGGTCTTATATAAAGTGGGATTAGAAAACATGCAAATGCTTCTTTTATTTTTTTTTTGTTCATGTCATGAGACACAAATATCACAAAAGAAAAGCACTGAATATTTATTTTGTTTGTGAATGTCAAATGTGCTCCTAATAAATTCTGCAAGATGGGAACATGTACAGTATATGCTGTGCATATACTGTACATGTGTTACTTCTTTGGGTATTGGACAGTAAATCTGTGTAGCCTGGATCAATGTTTTGGCCCCTGCTTTGCCCGAACTCTTGTATAAATAGTAAAAGAGCTGACAGTGAACATTCTCTACAGCTCTGTTTCTGTCTAGTCAGCGCGGCTGAGACGACCCATGGCTTCAGCCACAACGCGACCTCCAGATTTCCTCTGTGTCTTCATAGAGACATTTAATGGCAACAATGAATATGCATTTAGCGAATGTGAAGCACAATAAATTACTATACTTCCCCTGACATTGATTATTGGGTAATAGAACATCTGACGCATGCAGTCTGAACCTAATGGGTCCAGGATTACGGGCAGCAATGTGAGGGATATGCCGCTGACTTCTGCTGCTGAGTGAGAAAATATTACATGTGCTGTGTTATCTTTATGGCCATATTGTTCAGATCTTAAGGAGGTTTCCAAACTGATTATTAAATATGCAGTGCAGATGCGAGCTCTGTGCAGGGTGTGGCACTGACTTGGCTTTATCAATAAAAATATATTAACAGCATATTTTCATCTCTGACATGGACAATACAGCACAGCTGAACCTGTGTTTTGCTGTGTATCAAATACTTCATGTCCTACATGCTGCTCTTAGCAGAACCCACCCCTTCCCTTGCTCCTCTCTCTCTCTCTCTCTCTCTCTCTCTCTCTCTCTCTCTTTCTGTCTTGGTGCAGAGCTGCATCAGCAGTATTCACTCCTAAGATGCATCTGTCTGGTGATATACAGTAGCAGCAGTATGAATCTACATATACATCAACACCTGAAATTGACAATACACTTTGGCATTTCACTATTTTAATGTCTTACATTTAGATGAACAACGTGCTCAAAAAATGCTCGATCACTATTTAGTGGATATTTAGTGGCCTGCTCAACACCAGGCGTCCGCTCTTCCTTCAATCTGATTTGAAAATCATTCCTTGAGCATCGAGGTCCATGTTGTCACTCCTAGTTTTGTCCTGGACGCACACAGTACACAGAGTGTTTGAGTTGCAGCATTTTATGAGCAAGTAGCACAGGCACAGGAGCTCTGAAGGGCAAGGCCCCATCTCCAGGGACAGAACGGTTGAATCATCCTTAGATTTCCCCAAAGAGTCTGCTCGGATACCACGCAGGCCCAAATATACACACATACTGTGCACATACAGTAAGTGTCACGCACGCCTTGCATTCAAGACGTACACTGCCTCTTGAAAGTCCTGTTAATAATGTAGAAGTGTTTAAAAATATCACCAGTGGCTGATTTTCCCTTGACAAACAACAAGAAACACTATGAAACCCACTAAATCCTTATTTGAAGGGCTAATCCAGGACAAGCAACAGTGCGTAGTCTAATCTCACTCAGTACCAGTTGAGCAGGTACAGAACCATGCTGGAAACTGGGATGTCACCAACAGCCTAACTTAAACTGACCCCATAGTCTTGTTCAGGCTGCGTTATAGGGACTGAAGTCGTTGACCTCTGGAAGAACTGACTGAGGCTTTGCATCCAAATTAGTCCTATTACATGTACATGTATGATATAATCCTGACATCAAATACAGAAAACTTCCAGCTCTGTTCCTTGACACACTGGAGTCATGTGTAGATATGAGCGTGGACAATACGCACATTTTATAGTGATTTAATTCTGCTTAAGAACCTGACTGAGCTGGGCCCTCATTTTATGGTTTTTGGTTATGGTTTTTTTTTTTTATTCTTACGGCTCTGACAGGAACCCGCTGAAGCTGAACATATTCAGTCCTGCTGAGGGCTGTTGATGCACAAGAGCAATTAAGTCAAACTGCAAGGATGCGAGCAACTGGATAAAAAGTGGCTGCCACAGATATAAATACTGAAACGTGTCAGAAACGTAGTGAAACAATATATTTATATTCAGAAGCCAGAGACCTGACAAATATAAATCACAACACAGCAGCAGTGATTTACTCAACAGCTTGGCAAATTTGTGAGCCCTGAAAGGGCAATCACTGTCTACGGGCTAATCTGTGTATCACATGGATTGTGTCTAAAGTGATCATTAGATTACCCCATACACAGATTAGTGAAGCAGCAAGCTGTTACTGCAGCGATGCTAAGGGCCTGCTCTATAGCCCAAGCTAAGATTTCAATAAAGTAACAATGCTACATGCTAAAATTCTGGTTACACTAATATAGGCTCATTCCTGCATTAGAGATGAACTGAAAAATGCAGCATCACAATGACTCCAGCAAATGTCACTTGAACTGTATGTCAAGAGGAGCATGTGGAGAACATGGAGGTAAACTTTATTGTATAGCATCTTTATTAACTGCTTAAGTTTAAGGTGAACTCTTCAACTGTAAAGCTGCTGGATGAGACAAGACTACATGACAGCGAGAACCTAAAGGGAGAGAAAAGTGGTGGAGCGTGGGCCCAGATAAGAGAAAAGCTGTGTCACTCTGTTCTCTATCCAGCCTTTGAAAGATACTTTTATTCAGATCTTCAGTGAGAGCAAATATTTCAGTGGTGAGTCATTCATATATTCACGATGCACGAGAGTGGGGAGGATTTTACTGTACAAAACGGCTCTTCAGCAACAGAATGTTTGGATAAAAACTCATAATTAAAGTAACATAATGTAAATAATACTCACTGTACCCTGAGCTAAGGTTTCTATTAGATACTCCCTGTTCCATCTTACAATGACCTAAGTCACAGTTAAACTGGCCCATTCTTTGCTATAGAGGGCCTGTCACCTCCTGACCCCTGGATATATTACTCACTCAAGGCTTTCTCTACACGAGTGTATTATAACATTGGACTCACTAGGTCCAAGAACCCACCTGAAGCTCGCACCAGGCCACTTCGACCCAGGTATCCGTGTCCAGACCTTTGTAGACCGTCTTGAAGGACCCTCTCCCCAGCTCTATGTCAAACTTGAGGAAGCGCCCCCCGGGTGAGGTGGACACAGCCTTCATGCCGGGTTCCTCTTCGTTCTCGTCACTCCCTGCTTTCCCCGTCACGTCCAAAGGCACCACCTCCACCTTGGCCTCGGCTTCGCCCGCGTCCCCCCTCTCCTCGACCTCGGTGCTCTCTGCGGCGCCGTCCTTCAGCCCCGCCTGGCCCTCCGCGTCCGGCGTCTTCTGGAGGCTCAGGCGGGTTCCCTGCAGGGCTCGGGTCCGACTCCGGTCGATGATTGTCCGCAGGTCAATGTTGAGCACCGGGCTGCTGTTGACATACTCCTGCGCGTCCACGTTCTGCTCCTCGGAGTCCGACACCCATAAACTCCGCCGGATGAACCTCTGGCGGACCAACGCCCGGTAGTCGGTGGAGGGGTACGCGCTGGGGTCACTCGCTCCGCGCAGGGCTGCGTTTTGTATGTTGACATTGTGATCGGTCCCGTTCTCATAAATAGGCCTGCATGCATTTGCGTTGATGTCCGAGTCTAAATTGGGCGCTGAGGAAAACGTGGATCCCAGTGGCGGATCTTTGCATGAATCGTCCGCCGAATCCATCCCCGGCGAATTGTTAAACATTGACCGGCGACATCGCGGAGGGAGGTCGATGAGCAAGCCTCCCGCGGCGGTGGGAGAGTTTGCTGCCTACCCGCGACGCTCGAGCGCAGTGACGCAGTTCTCCAGCTCGGGGTATGGACGGCCTCGTGCCTTGGACGCGTCTGGGGCGCAGGACATCCTCACAAAACGTCCAGCTGCGAGGATGCGTGCGCCCTCGCGCCGCGCTGCACCTTCCTGCGGTCGCTACGGCGCAGCGCTATGCAAGTGAAGCCTGATGTCATTGCCTGTTCAGCCCGTGCGCCCACGAAAGCACTCTCCTCCACGCTGCATCGGGTCCCCGCTCCGCGTAAGATACCAGAAAACGACGTTTGTTCCGCACACCGGTCGCCTACGCTGGACAGGCCAGGACCTCACGCACTAATCCCCCGCAAGACACATCACGGCCGGACCGAGTGCGCAGCTGTCAGCGCCTGTCAACTCTCATCGACCTAGGATGTGGGTGATGCAAATAAATAAACAGCGGTTCCGTCCAGAGAGGTGTAAACTCAGCATCCCCGCACTGGCACTTGGACGATTGCACATAAGCTACTTTTTCCTGCGGGATGCTGCGCTGAGCGGGATGGACACAGGCGCTTATCAGATTATGCTCACTGCGGCACTTCTCTCAGGTTGGAGGCACGCAGGTCCCCGCTAAGCTTCCGTCCATCTGATACGATGTTGTCTTCCTACGTTAAGACTCTTCCACGTTGTCAAAAAAAAACCCCCAAAGAAAGGCTACTTCACGATACAACACACGCCCCTAGCAACAGCACGTATCCAATAACGCCTTTAGGCGGCACCCTCAGCCTCCGCTGACGCAGGCTGCGTGGACACCATTATCCGCCTTCATCGTGACGCGCCGAGCATCCAATGGAAAGATAACGGTTCAAGGCTACCAACCAAGAGAGACGCTGCTAGGAATTATGGGCTTTCAGATTAGGCCCCATGTTGCGCAAAAGATGTGAAGCCCCGTGCTGAACGCGAGACTGCGGTTATGCTTTATTTTTTTTTGTTTGTTTGTTTAATTATTTCCGGGTTGTTTTCCACTGTAGGTTAAGGAGGAAATGACATAAAGTATTTTGTTTGCATTTTTTTTGTAACATTACATATTATGCAAAGACCACATAGAAATTGTGCACATGAAAATAAATTAAAGCCACCTCACACTGATATTCACACACGTTCTAAGAGGGAGATTTTCACCTCATAGATAATATTCTTGTGTGCTGACATCTTTCGTTTACACTCAGAGTTGCCTCAGTCTCAGCCACAAACTGCAGCAAGTTAATCTTTAATTTAGTATGAAGGTAATAAGTTTGTCCCTATTTGGCAAATGTCACCCGTCCCTGTAAAGTAAAGGTCACTTATTGCCTTAAATGCAGTTTAGCTGAACTAGCTTCATTTTTTAAGAGTTCTAAAGTGTAAAAGTAGCTGAGATGATTCAAAAGAACTTGAGGGAAAAAGAGTTAACTAAAGATATTTAGTTGATTTCCGTCACATAAATAGTCAAGATATAGTGGTTTTAATTTACCAAGTATTAAAAATCACTTAAACTTGAAGTTTGTTGTATTGCGGATCCTATTGTTGCATATGTTTATAGTTTGGTTTATACTACACAATGAGGATATTGAGATAAAATGGACAGAACAGATGTGTATAAACATTACACTGTTTTTTCAAACGTTGGCACATGCAAGGTTTATGGGAGGTTAGAGGAAGCCACTTTCTAAGATCACCAGGGAAACGGGGACAATAACAGGAACTAGTTATATTGGGGTTAGTTTCCAGTTGTAGTTACTGAATGTTAAACCTACCCTCCCATTCACTGGGACAAACTACTCATGTGTCACACTGGGTAAATATTCTGCTAGGTCTATACATCACAATGTTGCGTTTTTTTAGCTTTGCATACACATCGTATATGTACATAATCTGTACAGATCTGATAAAAATAAGCTTGTGTTTTACTAAAGGTCATGGAAAATAATAATACAACATAAAATGTATTTTTTTTTTTTTTTTTTTTTCATTTTACAGTAGTAGTACTTTGTAATACTGTTTAAATGTCGCAGCAGGAGGGGGACTTTTTTCCTCAAATCTGTTTATTATGATTGGTTTATAATCATTTGGAGTAAACAAGAGAACTAACTCTACATTAAGATGTGTTTTTGGACGTTATGGCAGTGCTGGTTTATTGTGCTCCTCAATAAAAAAAAAGTACATGCCTTTTGCATTTGGTTGGGCAAGAACCAAACACGAAGCACGTACTACTTTCCAGCAGCGCACGCGAGGTGGCAGTATACAGTCGCGTTTCCAGGGAAAGTGGACGATCGTCCACGATTACAATCGGAAAAGAACGCGCAACCTGTTCGGCTCGGCTCTGTATGAAGTAACTCTGTAAACCTCCAGTGGGCGCGCGCCCTGCTCTTCTTTCGCTTCCCGTGGAGCGCAGCTTCCCCGGGGCAGCCGTCCGCGGCGGAGGGGCGGTAGTCTGGAGCTCCTCTCCCCTTCCCGTCGTCACAGCCCTTTATGTGCCCGTGTCTGCGCCTTCGAGCTGCTCGCTTGACTTTGTTTTTGACGCCCACGCCACACAAGGACAAACCACGCTATGAACACGATGGCCTCGGAAAACCTGGAAATGAACGGTGATGCTGAGCGGCACGGCGAGGCTGAGGTGAGGCGACGCTGGCGGACCCACGCTCACGGGCGGTGATTCACCACTGTTTAGTCAGTGCTGCCGCTGTGCGTGAGTTCAGGCTCAGCCAGGGTTACGTTCCCACAGACACGCTGACAGACGCGTCTACTTGCCAGTGAATTCAGGCGTCGTTGTTTGATGATATCCAGCAAACAAGTGGCAAGAATAGTGGTTAAGTCGCGAGGCCATCGTGTTGAGGTTAATAACGCTAATAATCGCCCTGGGACCGGCTTAAAGGGCTAATTTAAATACTTTACTCGTTATTGGAGTCACGTGCCTTTGCTGCTGCCCAGTGAGCTTCAGTTTACACATAATGACACATGATACGGGAACGCGTGGGCTCAGTGGATAATCAGTGGACTGGAACCAGGCGGGTCAACTGAGTCGCTGGCCCAGTTGGGTCCCAGTCGACTCTGTTGGAGGACGGTGACACGTACCAGTACTTAAGTTAGAGCGCATACGTCTAAATACTACACAGAACATGCCTCAGAACATGTCCAGTGTTTATGCGTTAATATCCTATGAAACGTTATTTTTAATTAGTTCTAATTGATGATGTTAGAATTACTGACAGTGATGATTAAGTGAATGTGAAAGTTATGTCCAAAACTTTCACTTAAGTGAAAACAATTAGGTGTTAGAATCAAAGTGTACTTGAAGTACTGAATGAAATACAGACAGGCCTGTTGTTCAGTGCTGTGTATTATATTATTGAATGGTAGTAATATATAATGCATGTCCATCAGTAACACTGGAGCAGGCAGCTCTAACTTAACTATGATAGATTTATTATTACCAGATTATGAAAAGTAAAGTGAATGACTAGTACTGTACATCTATCTTATACCGTAGTTAAATCCAGTCCTGAGTAGATATATTTATTTATATTTGCCTGGTAATACTCATTTGTAATATTACATACATTACATTAATAATACTAAACTGATTAGGTTTTCATTTGGTTTTATGTAAGTGTCTATAAATGTAAGTGTCTATACCTCAGCATTGGTGTCTGAATTAGGACATTATGAAAAGGAAGTTTAGCCCAAACTACACGAAATTACACCCCCAGCTACAGGAAACTCTGAGCACTGACACTGGTTTTGAGTTTGAGGTTGTAGAGTAACCATTTGACACACATTTGTGTTTCAATTTCTGTCAGAAAGGGGAAACAACCCTTTTATTACCCAATTAGCTACACAAAAGAAAGGACATTGAATCTTTGACATGAGCTCTTAGCGTTACAAAAGACCATGAATGTTTCCACTAATGTTTTACCACAGTGTCAGTGGGGGGGGTGTGAACTGGTCAGCTTTGAACTGAAACCAACCTCACCGAGTCCTTTCACTTCCATTATTTTGTGTCACATATGACATTTAAAAGATGTTGTGATTTCAGAATTTTGTGCTTTTATTTTTGGGAGAGAGGGTCAATAAACTCAAGTTTTGTTTTTAAAAATGCACAATTCCTGTTTGTGCAGTAATTTAATGACGCAAAGGGGATTTTCTCTATATATATCCCTAAATACAGCATCAGAGGGCAGAATGTTTTTTTATTCTGTTGCCATCATTACTTGATTAACGTACTGTATGTACTGTATGTTAACCATACTATGTATGTATGTAATGTTATTCTCTGTGTCACAATAAGCAATTTTCCACCTGTGGTTATAGTTTCCATTGCGACGCCCTTCGAGGAGGCCGCGGGGGCCCCTGAACATGAACCATTATGCCAATAAGAAGAGTGCAGCAGAAAGCATGTTGGACGTGGCTCTACTGATGGCTAACGCCTCCCAGCTGAAGGCTGTGCTGGAGGAAGGACCAGACTTCAGCCTCTACGTCCCTCTCATTACTCTCATCAGCATCTCTCTCATCTTACAAATCGTAGTGGGAGTAATGCTCATCTTTATAGGTATTTCTGGAGCCCATCTCCTCATTAGTTTGTTAAATATTGTTATTGCCATGTTGTCATAGCATCTTTTTGTATGTGCTGCAAATTCACTAAATTATCACCATTATTTTAAAGTCTAGAAAATATGCAGAACATACTGTATAATATTTATTGTTTCAGCCCTTTAGCAGATGACATCCAATATCACAAAAGCAAGAAAAAGAACAATAATTAAATTCAAGACAAGACTGTGTGTCAAACTCACTTCCTTGTGGAAAACCCCCATAGGTTGCACACAAAAATACTTTACCCACTGTAGTTACACACACATTATGAGAACATAAGTGAAACTTGTTTTTAATTTGTAGCCAGGAAAGTCTTGTTTCTTTTCTTTCTTTTCATTAATTCAATTCTAATTTTAATTTCTTACATATATATTGATATATTCAAGTTACTGAAATTATTAATGCACGATTTCAAAATTTCCAAGTACAACCTTTTTTGGGAACATAGTTTGTTAACATAATCTAGCTAATTTGGAAAGACTGAACTTGCAGCTACTGTAGTTTTTCAAGCCACACATTATTACTTCCCCAACTTCTCCTGACCATCTGCTTATCTTACCCCACCAGAGAGGGCTATTGTGATATTGAGCATACACAGCAGAGGCAACTTGAGGCCCTTCTTACTACCCGCAACATATGCCACATGAGATTTGCACGTCCTGAAATGTTGCGTTAAAACTAAAGACCTCCCCCTCAGACGTTCCCATCTGGAGAACGAGGCTAATTATTCACCTGAGGCCCTTTCTGTCACATGCTGTTTGTATCATAGTCAGATTGCCTAGGCCGGCGCCCCCTGGTGAGGGAACAACGTTACTTCAACTAACTACACGTTCATATTTTCTCTCATCAGTTAAGTGGAACCTAAACGATGAAAGCATGCACTACAAGCTCAACATCATGGAGAATGCAGCAACAGCCTTCGTCTTCATCATAGTCGTGGTCAATGTTTTCATCACAGCCTTTGGTGTTCAGCGGCCCACCCCTCGGTCCTGATCACCTCCTTCATGAACCTCCATGTCTGCGGACTGCTTAGTGAGAGATCGACTTCTACGTTTTTTGTACAGACGAACCAAATGACCAAATAACAGGGCAAATGTAATTGAATCTCTGAGGCTGGAGGAGACCCACTGTAACCTGAGAGTCAAGTGACGCTGTCTATTGTGTGTTAGAGAGTGTTCTCCTTTTTCTCTAACAATGTTTATTTAGCAAACCAAACCTTGTTTTTTTTATCCTCTGTAGTATTTAATGCTGTTGTTACCAGCTATAATGTTTAATGTTGCAAAACAATACCACTGAACATATCAGGATCACCTCACTCACTGTCAGTCACTGTTGTCACCAACTACAGACCAAGCAAATGTTTCCTGGCTAAACATAATTTTAAAGTAAGTCCATAATTAAAAAACATGGTTTGTTGTATTTTAAACCTCAACCAATTGATTCTATTATGCAGCCTCTATGATTTGCTTTCCAAGTACTATGCAAATTATCTTGTGAATGTTTGAACTACTTTACATATGTAAATTATTACCTATATATGTTTGATGATTTAACTAGAATGCACATTTAGTTATTTTAAACCTTTTTTTAAGTATATTTTTTGGAACAACACTGTCCTGGACACAAAGGGTTTTTATTATACAAAGAAATTTTATAAATAAAGTTACATAATACATGCGTCATCTCATGTGTTTAATATCATGCATTTTTGACGTGTCCTACTCATACAAAGGATGGCACTTTTAAATTAAAGCATTTTCAAATGACACAGAACACATAAATGCTATGCATGCTATGCATATGACAACCTGTCGGGGTTTTCACATGCATAGCAAGCATTCATTTTTTTGCACTACAGTAAAAACACAACCATGCTTCTTATTTAAAATCCTGAAGATTAACCTCTATAACACAAGTTAATAGTTTGACCAAGCACCAGTATGACAATCATGTGGATGTTCAAGTCTAGTTAAGGCAAACATTTAAATTAAAGTGTTTAAAAAACTACTTGGCTGCAATTTTTGAACAATTTCCATCCAGAGGATAAAACAGGCTTAACATGAATAAGGTAAATAAACAGTCCATGCTACATGACCAGTAAATGGAAGTTAAAGACATGTAGTAAATGTACTTTATAGTATATTTACAGTAGTCCACAGTCCTGCCTTTTTAGACGTGGACTAAATGTTACTAAAGGTCAACAGAAAGAATAAAAGTTTGACCTGACCCACAGGAAACAAGACACAGGAAATGGAATTCTTCCTGTTCCTATGGACACAATGAATGCAATAGGTTTGACACAAATCTTAAGAAAAGTGGAAGTGTTATTATTATTTATTTTAAAAACTTGGTTAGAGATGCCACGAAGTAGGTGGCAATGCCTTAACCGTATGCGTGTTGCAGGCCACAGGGGCCAATTCCATCCTTGTCAAGGGGAGTGCTAACCTTCTCTCCTTTCATACAACACGTCATCAAGGGGGCCCTCAGCCGTTTTTAAAGCTATGAACATGCACTGTGGTTTCGCTTATGGTGCAATTATGTTTTTTTTCTATTTTACTACTCAAAGTGATAACTTGTGTCTTTGATATAACTTCACTTCTTTTTACGTTTAATTATTAGTATTTCAGACTATATTCGTTCGTTTTCTTTTCAAACATAGCGCTACCCACAATGCATTGCTCTTGGAGGGCGTTACAATCAGTCTTGTGACCGCAAAATCTTTAACATAAATTCGTGTGTAATATTATCGTGTAGTCCGCGAGTTAAGAAATATTTATGTCTTCGGCGCCTAATACAAGTTTTTATCGTTTTATCGTTATATAACTAACAGATAAGTAAATTTTGTAATGTAAATCCCCCTTTAGCCACAAGACGGCGCTCGTAGTTAGTTTGGACTGATAGTAACCCGTTTTTACTGTACCAGGGCCGATAAGGCACCATGAGTATCGATCAATAAACATCTGCATACATATGGTTTAGGTCACGTTAAGTTACAGCAAACTCATAAATAATCCCAGAACTTCTGATTAGTGAGTTATTATTGTTCTACTGACAGAAATTGTACAATAGAAAAAATATGTATCTCCCAGAGTTACCATATTAACTGATTTAAGTAGAATTATTTAAAAATATATTTTTTAAAAGACAGGAGACAAATGTAGCTCCTAAGGTGCCCTATTTTCCTCGTCACCAACAAATATAATATATACATTGTGTATAAAGTCAGCGTTGAAGCCTTATAAAGATTTAGTGTGCTTTGCTTTAGTAGAAAATATTGAGCAGCTGGTGTGATGGGGTCACACCCTACTTCATAAGGTTCTCCTCAGTGTACCATATAAGAACGTCTTGAGCTTTTCTTTTGAGACCCAGAGCAGCCATCCCAAGAGCCCGGCTGCCTCCTGTCACCTTAGCTTCTAAAAGGAGAGGATACTTCAAATATGTCATCATTACAACAGATTCATAAAACGATAAACACTGAAAACAACTTACCGCTGTAATAATAGAGTATAGCTATTCCCACTGCAAAGCTGAAACAGCCCAAAAAGAAGAGGGGACCTAGAAAGACGTACACACCACCATACGTCACTGATTTCACTAAATCATCTAATAACATACAAATGCTAACATTGCAAACAACATTGCACATAATGTACAGCGCTTGCTGTCAATTAAAGTTCCTTTCATGGTCTTTTACCTCTGTCATTCAGAACATATTTCTGTTTGTAGACATGAGGATATGCAAGTGGATCCATGTAATCTAAAGACGGAGCAAATGTTGGGTGGGGAATAAAAAAGTTGACAAAATAACCAAAAAAACACCTAAACACATATTGTATATTGGCAGGTACCGATGACACAATATGAATACAGGACTAACCTCTGAGGCGGAGCCGTGTAGGCAAGCTGTAATAAACCTCCTCCACGTGCAAGTGGAGAGCCCTGTAGAACTCCCTGCAAGCTTCCTCGCCTTTGCCCTGCAGGTGTTTAAGGAGTTCACCCAGTCGAACGCTTCTAGGCACATCCAAGCTTCTGAACTTCATAACAACAAGAACAGAGGCTAGTTTTGATGCCAAAACACAAAGGACCTGGTGCTTGTTCACACAAGGCATAATTCAATTGATATGAGTGGATTTTCTGCAATCTGCACTGCAAAAAACTATATTATAAATGAAACTGAAACTCATGTTTTTAAGGGCAAGTACTAGTAGTTACTAGTAGTACTAGTACTAGTAGTTATTATTGAATAATACTGACACACACAGGGACCACATTTACTTTTGATGCTTAAAAGCATATTTCAGAAACATGTGTTACACCTTTCCTCGCTACATGTGTATGTTCACATAGCATGTCTTCCATCCGGAGCCGTGAGTGAGGGGGCTCTTACTTTGGTGGCCTCCTTGTCAGTGAGAATCTGTGGGTAGATTCTGTTGAGTTGCAGGATGAGTTTGTCCACCAGCTCTGTGTCCAGCTTCCGCTCAGCTTTGAGGAACGCACAGTCCTCTGCGAGCTGCTCCTGAAAACTGTCTGCTCACGTTCAGGAGAGACATTGGAGAAAGGACATCAGCAAGACTCGCGATCCGCTGACCGCCAGTAGTTCGCGAGTGACGTCACATCCATAGAGGCTGTGCGCAAAATTAAACATTATCCACTTTTTCGCTTTTTAAATGTAGCAGAAAGATTTGCAAACGTGAATTACGGGGCTTAGCGAGGTTCATTGTATTATTTCTCACACGACAGAGGCACAAAGTGGAAAGTGAAGCTCAGCCTCCTGTCAAACTGGTGAACTTTTCAGAAAGCTCGGAGACGTTACACTGTCTCTGGAAAGCGAGGCGGTATTTCCGGTCATTAGTTCTGTGATAACGTTTGTGTTGGGCTTAAGTAGAGGATATTCATATAAATCTTGAATTTTAAATGAAATTACTTTGTAAAATAAACGTTATATGATGACTTAACTTAGTTAAATTAAGACACGAACCTCCCATTGTGGAGTCCCGTCTGTCCTTCGTTTGGACACGCCCTCTTTACGTCATTACGTCCGCAGAGCATTCTGCGTTAACGTCTTCCCAAAAGGAAAAAGGTTTTTACCGGAAATGAAAAAAAACAGTGACTAAACAAACAATATGATTTTTAAATTATCTTCTTTTTGCAACTAAATAAAAATAAAGAAAATAGAGGATATTAAATTATGTATTTTTTTATGTCACTGTTAAATGAGAAAAATCTTTTGATTTAAGTTAGATTTATTTGTTCACCACTCAGCTGGAAGCACAGACAGCAGTCAGTCATTAAATTTCATAGTGTTTTAACCACAATTTATACTTTAACTTCTGACCAGAACATCTGCACAGACTCCCTCATGAAATAAAAATGATGTATCCCATAGTCTGGAAAATGTCAAATAAATACAATTACTGTTCTAGTAAAACATATAAAATCAATTAGGACCAAGTATGTGGACAGTGTGTAAAATATTTTTAAATAGCATAAATGTTTTTGCAAATTGCACATAAACAAAATACACAATGGTATTGTAGACTTATTGTTGGAAGACAACAGATATTAGGACATTTTACAAAGAAATGTATTAATTACATTTCACTTGCTCCTTCATGAATAAGGTTTATGAATAGCATTAATAACTGACTTTAACAGAAAAATGTCTACCTAATATTTTATTACTCTCTCAGTGAAAACAAGCAGACCTGATTTTGTAACAGCTTTGCCTCGTCTACAGAAAAGAGGTCTATTAAACAAATTCTACATAAAACCCTGAATTGAGACTGCATATTTTCAGTACATGGTAAAAACAATGTACTGCATTATGTAATAATGACCTAAAAAACAAAATAAATGTTTTGAAATATCCTTGTTTCTAAGGCCAAAACAAATGAACAAGCAGAAAAGCTTTTCACCTGTCTCTTGTTTGACTTTAACACATACTGCTTCTTATAATACTATACTCCTGATATATATAATATTATATAGATATCTATATAATACTATACCTTGTAATCTATTGTTTGTGGTTAAAAAATAAATATGGATTAATTAAAGACATCATTAAGACCACACAGTAAAATATACCACCTAAGAGCAAATATAAGTTAATGAAAAAGTGCTCAGTCAGGGTAACACAGGCAATGGGGTTTCAGCAAAGACAACTATCGTGAATCTTCCTCTGGTTCAGTAATAGTGGTGCAAGCTGATTTTGAGAGTTGATGTTGGTGTCACACGTTGGTTTTGGCACTTTAAAACAAGGCCATTGGCAAATACTGTTAGATAGTGTATGTTCTTGTGTTGGCAATAACATGTAGGGAAGAATGATTAGAAAGCGAAGAAACCAGGAGGACAGGAGACTGGCAATATTCGGACACTGGTGGACATCCTTAAGGACACTTGCTTCAAAAGATTTACTGCAAATATAAAAGGAAAAAAGAAGATAATCACATTAGATTAACTCTTGACTGATTAGTTGACACTGCATTAGTAAGACATTGACATAAAAAGTTTGATAAGCGCGCAGTCATGACCAGCATCAAACTCTGACCATCACAATAATAAAAATGTTCATGTTGATGAATGTGGATGATCAGTATAGTGGCAGTTATGATAGAAAATGTTCAAGTAGCTGCATATTTAAAAAGGTATAGGGGCAAAAAATTATGAGAAAAGATCAGAATGTCTGTCTTACGCGATGGCTGGAGGACGCTCCCTTGCCCTTTGTTTTGCCCTTGCCACTCGCTGCTGAAGCACTGTTTCTGCGAGCCTGCTCGTGGTCGAACTCCAGGTCCTCGAGACGCTGAGTTAAGGCCAGTTTCTGCTGGATGGCCATGCGCAGCAGAGAGTTCAGGGTCTTCTTCTCATCTTCAGCTGCAGCCAGCTGCCGCTGCATGTCATCCAGCTGGGACACGTACTCATCACACCTGATTGTGAGAGGAAGGAGAGAAAGGAAAAAGAGGGGAAGTGAGCTCAACATTACATCCAGCAGGTGGTGCAGTTTGCCTCAGATTGCTGCTGTCACATGTTTTCTTCATTCCCTAGGCAGCATTTTCCAGATGGAAGGATGCAGGCCAGGCTAGCTGACTCACAAGTATTACATCAGCCTGCTCCCACAATGCTTTACTAGCAAAGACACAAAAAACAATCACTCATACAAAATAGTTGAAAAGCAAAGTTTAAAATCGTTCTATTAGGATACTGTTGAACGAGGCAGACTAAAAATTAGTATCACTGAAATCATTTGTATGTTTGTAATGTTTCCTGTAACAGAAGTACAATAGCCATTCTATGTTACAGCCTGTGACCTGAACAACCTACTGGCTGTCATGACACAATGCTAAGTTTGTGTCCCTTTGTGTTCATGAATAATCGCACCTTGTTGCAAACATAGCGCGCAGAGAGGAGAATGTCGCGGCATCCTCCTTCAGGGCCTTGAGTTCATTGCGGAGCTTCATCATTGTTTCGGTCACCATGGCCTTCTCACTGTCATACTTGCTCTTCAGGTTTGCAAGAGCAACCTCTGCTGTCTAAAGGGAGTAAGATGGCACATAATTAGTCACTGCTTGCACTTGAGTAAGTTTAAACGCTGTGGTCATTTTTAGCTGTGGTTAATTATCCCTTCCTCTGTACAAGAATATCCTTCCAGTGAAAACAAAACACCGTAGCAAACACACACTCTCAGTGTGGGTGCCTGACCTGTTTGTTGGCCTTCAACACAGCTCGGAGAGTGGCAATCTGTTCCCTTTTGGTGCTGAGCAGGGACTTGAGTTTGAGGATCTCTTCCATGCACGCCTCTTTGTCCTTGTCTGCCACTGTGCTGAGCTCTAGATTAGCGAGTCTCTGGCGCGACAGCTCTGTGGTGCGGTCCACCGCCTGCTGCAGGTGGCGGATCTGGTCCCTGATGATCGCTACGAGGTTGTAGATGTTCATGGGCTCTGGGCGGTGCTCTAGGGCTGGAGCTTGGCTGCTGGGGTCTGACTTTCCAGGTTCACTCTCTGGGATCAGCCCATTAGTGAGAAGTATGGAGGAGAGGTTCTCTTTCCCTTCATGCCCCTTCTTTACCATGGCCTTGCCTTCCTTGTAGTAGTCGAGCATTACCCTGTTAGGAGTCTCGTTGTTGCACATACACACATGGTTGTAGAGGTTGGCCAGCTCTTCACTGAAAGCTATGAGCTCATCCTGGGCGACGTTGAGGCTGCCGAGGGACTCCCCTGCAGCCTCGCTGACTAAGCGGAGCTCCTTCTCCAGACGAGCTACCGCCGTTTTATCTGCTTGGCTAATCTTCTCCAGGGACGCCAGCCGTGACCTCAAGTCCTGAACCTCACTCTCCAGCCGCGCTCGCTCATCCTCGTACTGAGCTTGACACTGATCGTACTGTGCCTTCAGCGTCTTCAGCTCCTGACGCAGCTCCCCAGCTTCAGACACAGCCACAGTGTATTTACACTGAAGGATCTCCGGTCCGTTGATATCCAGCTCATAATAATCTCCATCATCGTGACTGTCTCGGTCTTTTTCACTGTCGAGGGCAGACTGCCGCTCCTTACTGGCCTGAAGTTTTCTCATTGCACTGAGGTTCTCTGTCAGCCTGTTGACAGTTTCCTTTTGCTCAGACACTGTCCCATAGGCCTGTTCCAGCTGCTTCTGGCTTTCCTGCAAAGAACTGATGAGCGCAACCTTCTCCCGCTCCACCTAAACAAAGACAACAGCGATCACAATCACAATTAAGGTTGGCACTGACATCTTCACATTGTCTTCAAATGTAACAAATACATGAGTACAGTGTACATAGGAAATATAAAAAGTCTTTGACAACTGCATGTGTACGAGACACATAACATTCAACCTGTACCTGTACAAGCTGCTGTTTAAGTTTCTGGATCTCAGAGATGTTAAGTTCACTGAGCAGATCATCCACCAGGCTGGGGGCCGGCTTAAAGGCTTCACCTCTGTTGTTGTCATCACCTGTCTTAATTAAACCATTTTCAAAGCCTCTGATTAGATCATCGTTGTCAGGCTCAGCAAGGGTGGATGGATCCTCGTGGAGTTTCAGGTTGTCGAAGGATATATTGAACGAGCTGCTGTACAGTGAGCCACCGATGTTCATGTAGTGGGAGAGCTCTTTGCGTAAGGTGGCCTTCTGCTCACGCTCTGTTTTTATGGTTTCTAAGGCCTCGGTTAGCTGTCTCTCTGCAATTTCTCTCAGACGCACGGCTTCCTCCAGCTGGCTGTGCAGGCACTGCGAGTCCTCCTCCAGGCGGCGAATCTCATGCTTTAGACCTTCAAACTCCACCTGTGCAGATGTACAAGAAAAATGACGCTGTCAGTAACAGTCAGCTTTAAATAAAGACAACACAAAGTATTGGAATAAGTGACAAAAGCAATTTTGTGTCTAGTCTGAGTCCCAAAAGGGTAGAAATAGTATTAAAACTATTTCATCATGACTTCGGTTGTGTAACAAGATTACATGTGTTTCTCTCACCTGGTTTTGTCTCAGCACAGACACTTGTTTCTGAAGGGAGATGTTCTCCTCCTCCAGCTCACTGCAGTCCTGCAGCAGACGAGCCTCTCGCACCTTATACTCCCTGATGTCATCACGCAGTTGAATGCGCTGCAGCTCCACCAGCTCTGAATTCTGCGGACACAAATAACCGAGTGAAACTACAACCTTGCAATGGTCTGCTTACTGTGAGTGAAAATAAAGGTCAGCGTGTCAGCGTATTTGACATACCACAGGCTGAGACCCCGGCAGGTGGGTGTAATGACTTAAGCAACTGCAAACAGTGCATGCTACAGAGATCCTTTGTGTCGGTCACGGTGGACCTTTACGTCATTTCCTCCAGCACCAGCTCAAAGGCAAGTTTTTTTACATATACCTGCTAAGCATGTTTTTATTCATATAAACTACTGGTACTTTTATTTTGAAAATTACTCAAAATATTTCTAAACAGTATTCAGTCAGTCATCCTGTTTTTAACATACAGGTTTATAAACTGTTACCTCTCTCATCTCCAGGACAATGGAGGACAGACGATCATTTTCTGCCTGTGCGCTGGTGAGGGAAACCTTGGACTGTCGAAGCTCATTCTGCAGGTCTAGGACTTTCTGCTGGTAGAGAGCCTCTTTACTGGCAGACTCCAGGATCAGTGACTCTTCCCTGCTCTCACCATCTGCTGCCACCTTCCTGTGAGTAGAGTAAGCTTGTCCAAAGGCCTGTGAGCAGAGAGAAAAACCAACCATTAGAACAATTCCCCCTGGGATTTAGGATGAAAAGAACACGAGAATAAACACTGAATGTTTCTTCAAAAATACCAGAAGCCTGCGACTAAATAGTTTGCATTACATGCTACGAAGGAGTTTGTTGTTTCATGATATTCATTTTACACAACAGCGCGAAGGGAAAGATTATTGCTCCCTCTACATGTGCCTCCAGTGAGCTCTGCCAAACCTCTCTAAGTGTAGCCTAAAATTACCATTTGATTTATGGAGCTTGCTTGGACTGATGCACGGCCTGAGACTGAGCACTGGTCAATTGAATGAAATGTTTAAGTCAGATTGTGCCTAAAAATGAAGATTAAGACACGTTTTCTGATTGATTTGCGTCTTTGAAGTCCAGTCACTACATCACTACTCTCTGGTTCGAGCTTTTGAAACGGATTTGATCTCGGCAGAGACTTCTTTTAATAGAGCAATCTCTAATGGAATCTTAAACATCTTCAATAAATAATAACAGCTCACGCAAAGTGTTTACGGTCAGAATAATGTAATTAAAAGACAATCAGCACAACTCAAGAACAGGTTAATAGAATGAATATGTTAGTGTCAGATTCCCACAGGCATCAGACTGTAAGGGTCATGGACAGCCAGCCAACGTCTACAGACACTGGGCCAAATTGGTGATGTAATGGTCAGTGTCCAAGAAAGTCCTGAACCCCACCACCAACCTGTGGCTCTCCTTCCCACTAGCATCTATACGATGAATTGACATGGGTAACACGGTGCGTGATGTGAATGGATCAGGAGGCAAAATGCACAGAGGCTTCTCAAGCTTCCTGTTCCTACATCTGCCTCAGTGTGAAATGTTGCTAAAGAGCAACCAGACAGAGGCATGGAATACTGAGAAAATGACAGTGAGTCACTTTGTGGCTTGACTGTGCCTCCATAAATAACATAATGTGGACAAAGTAAGTGACACAAAAACATGAGAGAAAGACTCAGAACCCCACTTAGAGCTCTATTAAAGCGACTTAGAAATGAAAAAAAAATGTGATTTTAAATTATTAACAAAACATTAATAATTATCTGTAGTTTTGTCTAGTGAAACACTACATAGTCGCATATAAAGCGCTAAAGGCACCCACTGAGAGAACCGGAGCTTAAAGAAAGTAAAAACAGAGCAACTACACTAAATTATTAAGCTTGATGACGTAAGGTCTATAAAAAACAGCAGCAACAACTACCGCTAAGTGCTGAAGCCAATGTGGAAGTGCCTCAGGATGCGAGAGGCATCAGACTAGCCAGGACAGAAGTGAAAACCCCAACTTCTCCCTGAAAATACAGTCAAAAGCCCCCAGAGGTATGATGTCAGAGCCGATCGTCTTGCCGTGGGGTCTGCATGACTGGCTGTGCCTTCGGTTTCACGTCCGCTGCTCCGTTCCCATCCAGCTGCTGCTGCTTCTGCTCCTTCACGTAGTGCATAATATAAAAGGTACCACAATCAAAGCACTACATCAAAACTGAGCTCAACTAAGAATGACCACAAACCTATTGACACTTGAGGCTTTTCAGGGAGTCACTGGAACTACTTCTATTATGAGAGAATTGCAGTCGTCCGGACCAGCATTTCAGGGTCACTTTAAGACAGGATGCTCTTAATTTGAGGAATAAACGCGGCCTGGAGTCAGCAGCGCAGCTGTGTTGACAAGGCCTCATGTTTGCAGAGCACGAGCGGGAGTGGACGAGTGATCACAGGGTGATGACAATGGGAATATATCAGCGAGTCATTACACGTAATTCAAAGAGTAACACGTGGGCTGTTTTATAATAAGTCATAGCTATAAATCACTTTGTTTCAACCTTTAGTTAGACTTTCAGACATTCTTCGCGGCTCTTTCAGACATAAACTCAAATTAGCCCGAGCCTCCGGTTTGGCTCCGGTTTACCTCCTTCAGCTGATCCAGTTCCTGTCGAACCGTCTCGTGCTCCGTCTCCAGCTCGTCGAACCGCTGCTTGAGGAGCTGCTTCTCCTCCAGCACCGCCAGTCCGTACTCGGCCGCCTGGATTTTCTCGTTGGTCGTCTCTCGCAGCTCGCGGGTCAGGCGTTCGACCTCGACCCGGAGCCACTGCGGCCCGGCCTCCGTCACCAGCACCGCTTCGGGGTCCTCCCGCTCCTCCATAGACATCTTGGCGAGCCGCCGACACTCCGCCGTAACGGGACCCAGCCCTGACTAGCAGAAACCCACCAAGCCCACAGCTCACTGCGTTCTTTGTTTGAACCGCATCGTTGGAATTTAAATACCGCTCGGTTATTTGTATTTTTCCCGACAGACCTCTACCCAGACGACAGCTTCCTCATTCTCGAGGAGTTTCTTCAGCCTCCTCGTGAAGCTGACAGATGAAAACTTCTGTTGAGATCATCGATTGGAAAAAAGCTACCTCTGCACGGCATTCAAATCTGTGCGAGCGGAAAGGGAAATGTAGTTTTACACGTGATGCCAGTGTCCCGGGACCTACGTACTGCGGCTGAGATTTTACCTTCACGTCCCAGAATGCACCGCGCTGGTTTGGACCGTCTCCAGCAGCCATCCGACCGTGTCAGTACAACACTGCCACCTGCCGGTGTCTCGCTGAAACAGACATACACACGTGGACAGAACTGTAAGAAAACCCTCAATCGTTTTCAAAATAACTAAAATCCAACAAAGTAAGTAAATAAATAAATAAGTAAATGAACGGAAAAATAAATTAATTAACATATAATAAAATTGTTACTGAAAATTACCTAATGAAAAACCGACAATGGGTTGAACAGAAGCTTTTTAAACTGACCTAGACAAAACACAATAGCAATAAAATATTTTAAGTTATTTCAGCCACTATTGTTGTTTTATTATTCTTCAGTGTTCCACGTGTACAGTACATGAAGCTGCTTGAAAAAACGTTATTGATCATTATTGTTTAATGTACTACAGCAAATGTTTGAATATTTACTATTATTTTACTTACAGTACAGTGTAAATATGTAAAGGCACAAAAAGCCAGTCATCACACTTATGTCCAACAGCGATGTCCAATATGCTTAAGTCTGGCTGACAACATCAACACATATTAAGCTCCCAAAGAAATGGAAGGACTAATTATCACATTTTCTGTTGTTAATTTTTTTTAAGTTAATCTTTCTAAATAAGCAGGGCTAATAGCTAATAGATTATTGTTTCAGCTTCATTGTAATCCAATAACCTGCTGTCATTTCTAAGGACAAAGAGTCATCCAATACAAGCTGTCAAGAATATTTTAATGACTGCCTCCGCTCACTTCACCTCACGACTATTGTGCTAAGAGTCCACTCAAATGTGAAAGCAAAACATTTTTTCATGTGGGACTTTCCTTGTTAGTCTTCAGTACTTAACAGAGTAGTTTGACTGCTTTCGGCAAGTTGCCTCTTTCAAGCCAGGGCAAGTGTCGCTACAACTCCAGCTGAAATTAAATGGTGTGTAAAACGTAATTCTGGGTCTCAGGGTGTTGCGGTAGTTCACTCTGTCACTCATTGTGTGTATCTTTCTAGCATTAAAGGCTAGAGGGTGCTATATTCTCTCTGGTCTCTCTTACTTACAACTTACTTACTTTCAGTTCTTTTCTCGCCGTCTTTTTTGACTAACAACTTTTATTATCTTAATATTTACAATTATTTGTTGATATGTTTTATTAAAAAATCACTGTGTTTCAGGAATATGGAAGGAAGCTACCAACACTGTATGTATAACTTCTTATATTGGGGAATGATGTCACATCAGTCATATTTTGTGACTCGTACTTATTTTCTAATCATTTTCAGACAAATATTACCATTTTTTTGCCTTATGCTTTGGACTGGGATGGTTTATAGCACTCTACAGACCATTCCATTGTGAGTACATTATGGGTTTTTAAAGGATCATATAAATTAATTTTTATAAGACAACATACATTGTCACTGATCAACAATTAATTTTTACTTTAATTAATTAATTTTTAATTAATACATTTTTACCCAACCTTAGATTTTATCTGATTTCAGTTTCACCCTCAAAAAATGAAACCCAGGCTTGTTTTTTTTGTCTTGTCAGTAAAATTATCATGGTTGAGTTGCATTAGTTATTCAACACTTAAAAAACACATTTTTACTTAAATCAACTTAAAGGCTTAATCACCTTGTGGTGTGAGATTTGGGTCAGTTTTATTGGCAGGATTAGGTCCAGGTCTTGTTTCTGTTTCAATACAAGATGTGACAATGGGGGTTTATAATATGTACTGTGATTTTTCCCCAGCTCTTGTGGTTCCATCAGTTATTGCAGTATTTTTCACGCTGGCCTTTGAATTTGTGGGCTTGGCATGTGGTAAGATGACATTTGATTCAAGAGAACAATTTGTTGTATTATTGAACAATGTTCATGTTTTTTGTATTCCTTCAGACATGCCAGCTCATACTAAGAAATGCAGAGGTCCTCCATATGAGAGAAGAGGTACTTTCTATAACACATACTGTAACAATACACACCTGCAAACAGTGATTGATTGTTTTACTGGTTAAATATTAACTGGTTGAAACAAGTACTGTCTCAATTGTCTACAATAATATTTGTCTTACGCTGAAAAGATTCACAACCTACATTTTCCACTGATACAAATACATAACAACAACAGTGTGAACAAATCAGAGACCTCCGATCATCCTCTAATTTTCTATAGATGCTTATTGGGGATTTGGTTTTGCTGTTTTTATCGCCTTCCTGAATCTCAACCTCTCTTACGGTAAGACAACAGCATTTCTACAAGAAGATTATATACAATTCAAGACAGAAATTTGTCTCCAGAAAAGATCATGTTTCTAGTTTTTATGTTGTGCTTTATTTCAGCTTACACACTATCCTATGGAGGTGGAATCATAGTGTTTGCAATGAGAGGAGCAAAACGGAAATGGAATTCTTTAAGGTCAGTGGCTTTAGGTGGAAAAATAACATGCAGTTTTTGTAATTGAAAGTATTTGTATGATCTAAAAATGACTTTTGTGTCTTTTGGACAGGGAGATAAGAGCGAAAGAAAAGAATGCTCAAGGTAGACGGTGGTGAAACTACTACAGAGAGTTCACTTACAAGAAGTTATGCTGCAGATTTTAAAGGGACAGAAATCTTTGTTCAGTTCACTTCAGAATCAGAGATGCTATAATTTTTCTACTCTATTCTATCAGCAACATCACATCACACAATCACACAGAAAATAAATTATTTTATCTACTTATCAAATACAACTTTGATCTATGAACACGTTTCCATCCATGATGCTTTTATACCACATATTTCGACACAGTTCTAAATTTTAAAGTTAATATTTGCACATGTGTCTTCCTAAACACAACAATACTCCACCAGAGAAAAAGAACAAACGGCTGAGTCTGTCAGTCAAATGCAGAGAGCTTTATTATTACATGAAGGTAAAGGAACATACAAAATTTAAAGAAACAAAGAGTGTGTTTGATGCTGGGTTTACACACCGGATGCACCTCTACCTTCAATCAGAGCCAGTCCTGTTCTCCATCAGCGCTGGAGGGACCTGCAACCCTACGCATCATGTAAAAGACACGATGTCACGGACCACATGATTACATACATCACAGCGTTGCCATGGCTCCCACAAACACGGAGATGTTTGGCTTGTGAGAAAAGGAACAATACAACGTTTCAAACCAGAAAAGCTCAAAATGTTTCGAGTTGTGAGATGTCGTGTTGCTTGACTGCTCTGTGTGACCGACCTACATTTGTTTATTATTTTCCCAACTACCTTTAACAAACGACCACTCGGCTTCTATCGTGGCAAACACCTATTGTAAAACCAAGCCCCACCCGGTAATGACAACTACATCAGCACAATATAAAGCTTCACATGTTAAAAATGTATGGTGAACATGCACCGAAGAAATGTTATGGCCACGTTTGGATCGCTGGACTTTGATGATGGAAAAAGATGAGATTGGACTGAGGACGTGTGTGTTTTGTGTGTCTCTGTGTTTGTTTGTGAACTAGTGGGTTCATGAAAGAAAGATATAAGCGGAACTCTACTTTCAGGGGTACAGCACAAAATCACATTACTTTAGTACACACCTAAGTACATTCACTCTGAAGGAATGCTAAGAAGTGGGTGGGTCATGTGAATTAAGAGCAGATTTAAATGCTGCAGGGGTGTGATCACATACAGTAGGCGGGTGAGGCAGGGAGGAGGTTACTTGGCGTTGGTGGCGCTGCTGAGCATCTTGCGGACGGCCTGAGCGATGGCGTCGCGGTCGATCCCGTGGATCTTGAGCAGGTCGTGTGGTTTCCCGCTGCGGGGGACGTGGGACACAGCCAGACGGTGCAGACTGATGCCAGACTCATTGACCAATGCTGAGCACACTGCCTCCCCGAGGCCACCTGTGGAACAGCAGCTCATCAGAAAAAAAAAAAAAGAAGTCTTCCTGCAAGATTAGGCCGAACCAATTACCTAAAGACTAAACTTTTATACACACATCACATGCTGCATATAAATGCAAAAGTATAAAAATATTACAGGTAAGAGCAAAACGCTGGTTATGACGATTGGTCCAAATGTAAAATAAAAGAGATCATCACCATCAGGCCTGTTACGTTTGCCAAATATGCTTTGTCCTGTCAAGTTCATGGCATCAGCCTTCCCCTTCCCTTACGCGGGCACAGGACATGGCTGTCTGTGCTATCTAGGTCACAGCGAGCCCCATGGGCACAGGCTCAGTTAAGGAAATCTGACAGCACACTTACAAAATGCACCGCACCACCAATACCTTTGTCTGCAAAGAGGGCGCACACAAGCCTGCAACACATGCGCCAGCCAATGAGCGCACGCCAGCTCATGTCGTCCCTGTTGCCGCACCAATGCAGACATGCCACCGCAGCACAGCCGACCAAATGAACCAATGGCGAGGCCCCGGCTGCATTATGCATGGAAGCTTGTTGCTGCTGGGTTGACACGGGTCATGCAATATGCAGGAGCAGAACACTATGAGCAACTTTCATGGAGACCTGCCTTCATAGTAGTGGTCTTCCACAGTGAGGATGCGCCCGCGAGTGGCACGCGTGTGGTCCATGATGGTTTTAACGTCCAGCGGTTTGATGGTGAAGGGGTCAACGACCCTGACGGAGATCCTCTCTGGAAGACAGATTACAGTCTTCAGCAGCGGGAATAACATTAAAGCCACATTAACATGATTACCATGACTTTATGAAAGACATGACCAGTGAACAATTTCATTAATGTGCACATGGCTGCATTTAAATAATGATGGCCATATAGCATTTGATACACGTACATTAAATTGTAGCATTTATACAATTAAATACCCTGCACACTCTGTATCTTCAGTAAATACATCTGCTGAACATGTTGCAGTTTATCTCTAACTGTATTCTTTCCAATTTCTGGAGCTGAGCCTTTCTGCCTTGTACCTTTCTTTAGATGTTCAGCTGCAGCCAGAGCCTCGTGCAAAGTCACCCCCGCTGCCACCACAGTCACCTGGTCGTCCTTGTTCTGATAAACCACCTGACAAAGGCACAAGTAGCATCTTGTGTTTACAGTGTCGGATTAAAGTGTGTCTTCATTTCCTCGCTGTTGTTATGGGGAAACACAGAGCCTCCTACCTTCGCTTGTCCAATGTGGAAGTCTTCGTTGCTGTTGTAGATGATGGCGCTGTCTTGGCGGCTTGTGCGGATGTAGCAAACGCCCTTTTGTGTGTTGAGAAAAATGCACAACGTCAACAGGATAGAAATGTAAAAAAGAGCCACTGAACGTCTGTAGAAGGAGGAACGGCACGCACCCTTGCACTTGCAGCCAGTTCCACAGCCTTCTCTGTAGAGACGCCATCACTGGGGTAGAAGATTGTTGCTGTGGGAAGGGCCCTGAACATGGCCATGTCCTCCAGACCCATGAGGGAGGGGCCTTCCTCTCCTGGAACATGTAGAGCAGTCAGGAAAAGCTCAAATGCTGCAGCCGGGTCAGGTGAGCTGACGCATGCAGGCGCCCAGAAATAAAGGTAGACCTTTTCATGCAGTGTACCTGCACTAAAGGGACACCAGGTTCCCTTCAGACAGCTTCCAGGGCAGACAGGAAGGGTGAAAGAGGGGAGGACTGAGTACTGGCTGAAAGGAGGGTCAACGGTGAGGAAAACACAGGATTAGAAAGGAAGGAGAGAAAGGATTGCAACAGCTCAGGTGCAGCAGTCAGGTTCTGTTGAGTTAACAGCGTGTGTGGGGGGGGCGGGGGGGGGGGGGGGGGGGGGGGGGGGGTGGCGTGCACGGCTCGCCGGCAGCGGCACTAACCGGTGGACAGGCCGCAGTGGGAGCCGCACAGGTTGATGCTGCTCTCCGAGACGGCCGCCGCGCGGAGCTGGTCGTAGGCGCGGGTGAAGAAGGAGGCGAGGGTGCTGGCGAACACCACGTTCCTCTCGCGGGCGGCGCATCCCATCGCGACGCCGACCTGACGGGGGCGAAATCCGTTAGATGGAGACACCGGACGGCCTTCCTGCCTCTGACCCCTCGCACGCGTCTGATCCCACGAACACGTGACACGGACTACAGTCGACCCCGTTGACCCAAACGCCGCCTTCAGAGGAGCACCAGTGGATCTCTGGTTCTTACGCTCCCACATGGGTGGGATCAGCGGCATAGCTCCCCTTCACTTATAATTTCCTTTGTCCTCTCTTCAAAAACCTGCCTGATCCCTCAAATTCTTTCCTCGCTCCGTCCAAAAGAACCTCTACACATCCATGAAAGCATGAGTGTGACGTCGGAAAAAAGTATATCGAGCACCAATGACCAAAATAATGAATGAATAGAAAATGTGTTGGGAAAAGTGAGCCACCTGCACGTCTTCCCATGCGCTCAGCCAGACGGACGCACCCTGTGTGTATTAATATTTTATAGGTGATTACGCTTGTCATGACAGCTCATCATCATGCCTGTCACACAAACGCTTTTTTAGTTATAACATGTGCTCCCTTCTTTCAACATTACTGGCGGGCCAAATAATCCAGCCCAACACTGGTGTCTCCTGCAAAGAAGTCTCACCATGTTCTGCTGGGCCACGTAACACTCCACGAAGCGGTTGGGATGCTCGTTCTTGAAGATCTCTGAGTAGGTGAGGTTGTTGGTGTCGCCGTCGAGGACCACAACGCGCTCGTTGTAGCGGCCCAGCTTGGCCAACGCCATCCCGTAGGCTTTCCGTGTTGCAATCTGCGGGATTGAGAAAGCGAAACCCGTCCCCTCTCACTGAAAAGACGAGGGGCTAAACGACGCCTGTGCTTGTGATTGGCTGCAGCCAACGAACCTTTTCTCCAGCCTTGTAGCTGGGAGCACTAGGCATCCGGATGTTCCTCAGGCTGACTGGAGGGGAGTCCTCGATGGGAGCGGGTGGGTACAGGTGCTTGCTGCTGTTAATGATGCGGCTCTGCAGGTCCTTCATGACCATCTCTGCCATGTCCTTTGGCAGAGGTTTTGCATGCCAGCCAAGTTTATCCTCTGCAGCTAAAACCATGGAGACTGTGAGTCACGCTGGCAGGTTCCCTCATATGCACTGGTGCTTGTACTGTACATGCAGGTGGGGGAGTGGTTACCTGGGATGCCTTTCCCCTTGATCGTTTTGGCAATGATGGCGGTTGGCTGATGGCGAGGCTGACTCAGGGCCTTGCAGAGCTCCTCCACACTGTGCCCATCCACAATAATTGCATGCCAGCTACACATAGACAAACACCAAAGCCACACATTGACATAAATATTTACAGTATTGCAACTCTTTTGAATGTGTATTTTCAAGTTTTAGCTCGTTTTACCCAAAAGCTTCACAACGTTTCTGATATTTTTCCACGTGATGCTGCAGGGGTGCAGAATCGCTCTGGCCCAGACGATTGATGTCCATGATGGCCACCAGGTTGTCAAGCTGGTAGTAGGAGGCAAACGACATGGCCTCCCAGACAGCTCCTTCAGACATCTCACCGTCACCCAGCAGGCAGTACACGCGGTAACTGAGGTGGGCATCAGGAAACCAGTCAGTGGGTGGTTCATGTAATAAAAACCTCTAAGAGTCTTAAATATGTAAATACTGGATGTCATTTAAAAACAACAACAGATTCTTTTTCTCTTTTCATTTGAAAATGAAAGAAATGAAAGAAAATTGAATAAGCTTGTACTAATCAACTGCTTTCATAAAATAGATGTTGAAAGTCTAACGTCTGAATTAGATTCTGAGATAAAATCTGCCCGGGTTGTAAAAATAACAGATATGACTGCTGGGCCTGTGATTATTAGAGCAGAAGAATCGGGACAGCAGAGCGTGTAGCTGCAGAACACACCCACCGAGTCTCCAAAATCCCCATCGCTACACACCCGTGTATCATGCAAGCCTAAAATATAGTACAGTACACTAATGCACAACAGGGCTGTGACTATTGTTATTACATTTTATATGTAGACGAAATCTGCCTTTATATATTTGAACAAGTGGGAAAATTGCAAACTGTGCTGCAAAAAGTGTGTTCGTTGACGTGTGACGCATTACCTGGACTTGTCGAAGTATTTCCCAGTGTAAGCGATTCCACAGGCCACACCGAGGCCCTGCCCCATGGAGCCGATGGTCACATCCACGAACTGCTGCTTCTGACATGTGAACAACAAAAGCAGAGGCAAAGCTGTTGGTGCACGGTGTTGGTCCACTGATTCTGGAGGTGCGGCGCACTTTGTGACAGCTCACAGGGGTCGGGTGGCCCTCCAGCGTGGAGTCAATCTGGCACAAGCTGAGCAGCTCGCTCTCCTTCAGGAAGCCTGTTTCCACCCACATGGAGTACAGGGCTGGAGCTGCGTGACCCTGTGGGAGCCCGAGAAAAGCCCAGAGTTCTACAAAAGGGACGGAACAGGAGACGAGGAGCTCTTAGCGGCTGCTACTGCACCTTGGACAGGATGAAGCGGTCGTTGTTGAAGTTCCTGGGGTCGTCTGGCCGATACTTCATGGTGTGGAAGAAGAGCACGGACATGATTTCTGCCACGCTGCAGCATGATGTGGGGTGTCTGCAAGACAGGACGCGTTGTTAGTCAAATGTTAGAAATGACTAAACACGTAATAACAACCTCAGCTTCGCACTATGGGTTTATAACAGAGAGTGTAGAAATAATATGTGGTAAATGTGCCGTTGCTGAGTGGATGATTATGACACACAACCACGTACACCACAGACAGAAGAATGTGTAACGGCGAAGCGACCACTGAACACTATGGGTTTGCAAATGGCCTAAATATTGTTCTAACTGTCCATCACAAATGCATCAGCGACACAACTTGACAAAGATGGACGAAGACTCAATTATTCATCAGTTCATTATTCATTCATTAATAAATCATTTATCACTCGTATCTTTTCGCCACATAGCAGCGACCGTGCATGTACACTTTCACAGCCACCATCCTGCAAGCGAGTAAATCTCTGTCTGACCTAAATGCACTTAGGACCAGATGCGTTGGAGCCTAAGCCAGATTGTGTAATTCTAAAATAAATAATTTAGGTTGGAAATAAAATGTGTTTAAAGCACTTATTACGTAATATGTAACCTCATTTAAAATGGATTCACTATTATTTTTAAATTATATTACATATTGTATTATCACATACCATAAATGATAAAAAAGGCAAAATGTTATTAAATTCATTTCAGTGGATTAATTTGAAACGCTCTTTATCGGACACTTGAATGTTTGTAACGTGTGCGTTGACCAGAGGAGGAGAACAAAGGGAGGACATGTTGTTCTATGGCCCTTTACTCGCTCCTCTGTCTAGACTTGTGTGTCCGTGCACATATATTTCCACTGGCAGTACGTTTGTGTTTATATTTAAACCGCACTCAGAGCCTTTAAACTTGTGTGAGGACGCTCACCCGCTGCCCGCTGCAGTTGTTGCCTTGATGGAGTTGATTCTGAGGCGGTTGGCGATGTTCCTCAGCACCTGCACCGTCTGCTGGTCTGGTTTGTGGTAATCCTCCATGAAGGCAAAAGTATCAAGCTCCACAGCACCAAAAACGAAACCAACTAAGATCCTCTGTAGGGTTTGTGTGTCCTGGATGTGTGTGTGCGTGTGTGAGAAAGATGTGAACGAGCAGCACCTGTAGTGTGTGTGTGTGAGTGGCAGAGAGGCAGCGAGAAAGAGAGAGAGAGTGAAGCACAGTTTGGTTTTGTGCAGACACATAGATGCACAAGGATGGACACACACACACACACACACACACACACACACACAAACACACACACGCAGAGGAGGGAGAATCCAGTGACGTGGACTGCCAAAATCAAATGGCTTCATTTCATTGGCCAAACCAAGGTGTGTGTGTGTGTGTGTGTGTGTGTGTGTGTGTGTGTGTGTGTGTGTGTGTGTGTGTGTGTGTGTGTGTGTGTGTGTGTGTGCGTGTGTGTGGGTGGAGGGAAGTAATCTCACCATCATTCGCTTTGGATTCACTGTTTCACTAATAATTCAGATGCTGATGGTTCGTTGTTCTTTGTTATTTACACACAAACAACCCAAATTCTTCTGGCAGGCGTGAAATTGAATCATTTCCAAGACCAAGAAAAACAAAATAGAGGAAAAAAAAGCCAAGAGCAACAGAATTTGAAAATTAACTGTAGAGTAGATATAATAATATAATATTATGCTTCATATTATTTTGCTATTATGTCTCAATTATCCAGAGTAATTGAGCAGCATAAAAACATTAAAACAGATTTACTCTGCTGCTAATAATTTACACTATTAACCGCGTAAATTGGTGCATGAGGAATTTGTGTTTACACAATGATTTGGCTCACAGTGTTCACAAATGTGATAAAACATCAGTATGCTTTGTTACATTTTATTGTTTGATTTTAATGCACAGAACTCAACATCTGGGTCTTACAGTCAAGGAAAGGGTGGGTCTGCCACCTTCAGGATCATCTGTGTTGGTACAGAACCTGTTTCCATTGGTCTGCTGCAGGGACAGTGAAAGCATTTACATGGAAGAATAAAAACAAATTTAAATATTAGATAATTGTGTCTGTTTGGGCATATTTTCAAACGGACAACATCACTGAACTGTCTCTATAACCAGGGTTGGTTTAGCCTGGGTCACAGACTTTACTGGACAGAATAGGAATATGTTAATCTATAATATCAATAATACCATGGAGCATGAATATTTATTATTATTAATATTTCATTGCTCACAGTAGACACAGTCCTAGACCTATAGGATTTGGTGTTTGTGTTAATAAGATAAGATTAAAATGGACCAAATCTACCGCAAGAGCAGATGAAGGAGCAGCACATCATGATGTGTCAGACATGAGCATTTTATAGCTGTATATTCTGTAGTTGTTCTTGTATTTTAAACAAAGGACGCAAGGGGGCGCTGTCTCCCCATAAATGTGGAGAGACAGGCCGTCTATAAAAATGATTTATCACACACATCATTTCAGTAAATTAGCTAATAATTGAAGTACAAATAACATTAGAACCATAATATATACGCTCAGCAGGAAGGAGACAGATTCAGCTTGTTATTCATAAAACAAATGTTTAGTGTTGAAACACGTTTCGAGGTCAAATGTTACACTGTCACCTTATGGAGAAAATCAAATGTGCAGTAAAACAGCTTAAGAGTGTTGAACTAATATGACCATGACGTGTCCTCTCTCCTGCCATGTGCCCATCTCTGTTGCTTTCTGGGAGGTCACCTCCGCCTCAGCGACGCCGTCGCTCAAACTGCCCACCGCTCTCCTGCTTCTACCGACATTGTCCTTCTCCCAGTTTTCAGCAGCTCCTCTGGGCTCCTGGGTCCTGTCAGAAAGGCTTCTCTTCACAGAGCCCCACAGGTGCCAGCCAATAGACGCCTGGGAAGCAGATGCCACGTGACGGTGCGCGGCCAATGTCGGGCGCGCACAGTCGCACACTTCCTGGAGGGAAAGTACATTCAGAGAGCATGAATGTTTCTATTTTTAATCTCACTGGCAGAAAAAGAGGAGCAAAGCAGCCACTTTTGAAACAATGGCTTAATATAACGCAAAGCATGTTCCAACACAGAGCTCAGGTTGACGGAAACGCTGAGGATTAACATGCATTCACCAGGAGCACAAGAGCAGGTGCACACAAGACTTACACAACGATGCCCTGATGAGAGCTGCAATATCAAATGAACTCAGGAACGTACACTTAGAATCCACAGAGGTTGTCACACACATGCACCAATCTTGGCACATTGCGTTAATGCCAGCGTCTCCTTCAGGCTGGAGCCCCTTCCACTATGTTCTTATCACTCCATTTCCTTAAATTGCTCAGCAATCACCATCATGACATAGTGCTTGCCCTTCTAGCTGTCAATCACCCCAAAAACCCACCTACTGCACTTATAGAGCATAAAACAAGCACAGATGATTTATCTTTGTAACATGCACAGTCACCCTGCTGTTCACATCTGGGCTCGGGTTGGTAACACAGAGAACTGTGTTAAGACATGGCTGCAACAGCGAACACGCGATAATTCAAGCAACGTTCCGATGGAAGACTCAAGATAAGCAGAAGCAGAGGGATGAAAAAAGACTGAGACAGATTCAGAGAGAAAAGGAGAATGTGAGGCAGGGTTAAGGCTGAGCGTGTGTTGTGGGCTCAGCAGTGAAGTTGACGATGCGCTGGGAGAACAGCTGCGCTGCAGGGCTTTCAGGCTCCATCGCTACCGCTCTCCTTCAAGCAGCTCCACCAACACACTCCCTCTGCCGCCCGCTCGCTCTCGCACACATGCACGTGTGCACACGCGGCTCCCTTTAACATGCGAAAGCACACGAATGTGCTGCAATCATGACCCGTTTTTTTTTTTTTTTTCAAAGCATGTTCAGGGAATCGGGCGTCAAGTCGTTATAATTGTCTCTGCAGAAACACAGCATCGGATGCTAAATAAAGAAATGGGAGCACATGAGTGGAGCACTCATATGGATTTGTTGCAATCTGATTGAAAAAGAGCTGCAGAAGGAGAGGGAGGTGGGGAGAGGGTGGGAGGCAGGGAGGGGGGGGGTGAGTCTGGGGGATAAAGGGCATAAAGCAAAAGCTACATGTAAGTGCATTAACAAAGACAGATAGAAAAACCAAACAGCTGTTCAGTGGGAACTGTATGTGTAAACTATCCACATAATGCAGCTGTCAGAGTCACACATCATAATCTGTTGAAAAGCTGGTCATGAAATTACACAGAACCTCCATCACAGTAGGATTCAGAGCTGAAAACCTGCAGTGTGAAGACTGATGTTCTACGTATGTATGAATTACAATTGGTAAAAAGGAGCTTCGTTGTAAAACGATGGTTAATCCGGTCTGAGACTGAAATAGTGTGAGTCGTTCCTGTTTAAACGTGAATGATCATATTTAAATTAAAGTCATTTTATTTGGAGTTTGGTGGCGCAGGGAACAGAGAAGCACATCAAATTAGACGCGGGGGCAGAGAACTGTGCTGAGCCAAATGGCATCCATGGTCCCTGGAGGCCACTGCACCCTCTGTCTGTTTTACTCCATTTTCTGTAAAAATGAGCTGTTACACTTCTCTAATGGGGAACAGGCTGGGGCCAGTTACGAGTTATAATTTTCATAGCTTGCTGAATTGACAACATTTAAAACATATCGGTTTTATTTCTTAATTGTATTTGTGTTTTACTGCATTGGTGCTTTATACACTTCTGTAAATAGGAATCGCAGCAGTTATTTGCCTTTATGTCCTCTTTCATCGAACTCCTCCATGTCCCATTAGAATAATATATATGATGGATGAAATACATGTTTAAACATCCTGTGTTACAATAAAATTTGCTTAGATTGGGAGTGTCACCTGCTGTTGGCTCATTTAATAATAATTAAGGTTTATTGATCCCACATTGGGGAACTGAATCTCTCCCTTTTTACGGATCACCAGAGGAGAGCAGTGGGCGGCCATTTTCCACCTGGGAAGCTAGTGTAACGCGTCTTGCTCAAGGACACACCTGGTGCCAAAAGCAGGGCTCGAACCTGCTCTACCTACTGAGCTACCAGGGTACAATGCTTAAATAAAGTTTCTTTTGATAATGCAATGATACAACTCAATTTAATAAGCTTGGTTCCATCCCAAGCCCGACCAGTATAAAGTGCGTTTTAGATGCTGACTGAGGAGGGTGTGAATTAAATGGAAGCTCAGCGGTCATCTGTTTCGGCCTCGGCCCAAAATAAATGGGCTGTTGAGATGAAGCACCATGACGCACTACTACAAACTGAAATGACTTACTTTTAAAATTGTAGTTCTTGTATGTAAAGTAGATGACGGGGGATATTAAAGCTCACCTGTACAAAGTATCACTTTCCATGCTTATTTTTGATAAGTATAACCATTCAAACTTACGAAACCTCTTTTATTCAAACACCACAATCGTATATTCAACGTGCAGTTATCGTGTATATTTACACTGCTTCTGAGAATGACAAACACCACAGACAAAAACAGACACGAGTAACAGAAATACATTCACGCGCATCGCGTGCGCGCATGCGCCGTCCACCTCCACCTCGCGCACAGGTGAATAATTCACGGCGATTCTAGAAGCAGCCATTATCCGCGGCAGACAGGTAAGCTGACACGGTGGGGGGCGCGCCCGCCCCCTCCCCCCACCGCTCACTCGCTGATGAGCCCACCGGGGAAGGAGATGGGTGGCTCGCGCTCTCTGCTGTCAGCTGGGACACGCTGGTGAAGCTGAGGCCGCGGCTCAGCTGTTCTACTCCGGCAGGTAGGGTTTCCACAACACCGACGCCTCATTAGTGCTGATGTGTGGTCACTGATGCTTGAGCGAATTTTCACCAAGTGATGTCGTGTCGCCAGGAAAAACAGTAGCTCTTGGGTAAATTCAGCATTTTTTTCCCTACATGTTTTTGCTCCACATCACTTGTTAGACGAAGTACTGAAAGAAACGAACCTCTAGAATATTCCAGAAGCCGCTGTAACGAGAGAGGCGCCGCTGTACGCCAGGCAGGGCGGCGTTGACTTACTTTCTCATTAGGAACGCTCGTGCTGGAGGCAAATGGGAAATGTGGTTATGTTCAATGTGAAGGAGGGCAACGCATCGCCACTGGTGAGGACGGATTATGACTTTAGCAGCGGCGAGATTGTTACAGTAAAAAAAAAATAGTCTGTGCATTGAGTGTCTCGACCAAAAGGGGGACATTTCACAACCTGGCAACTCAGAAATTATTTCTCCAAGTGTTTTTAACGCTGCGTGTGGCCATTTGCCATCCTCAGTAACACACTCCTAAAGGGGAAATTCGTCTTTGTTCACGTGATACCTGGGGGCTGTGTTCGGAGCTTGGGACCAAGTTGAACACATTCCGTGTGAGCAGGCTCCTGTGGCCACAGCGGCGCGGTCGGGGCCAGGACGACGGGAGACTGCGGTCAAGTGAGCCGTCGTTCGTTCATCCGTCGTTCAGCCAGCCGCGCTTCAGAAACGTCTTGCGCCCGTATTACGCGCTTTACAGCAGAGAACAAAACACGCTCGTTGCGACTTCCTCTTTTCATAGCGACACGTCTGGTCTGTTCAAAATATTGAAAAATACGAAACAAAATATTGCATATATAGAAAAACTGTCGCCTAATGAAGATCTGTATACTTTTACTGTAAAATTAAGCATTTATTATTATTTAAAACTACCATGTCATACTGTGAAACTTTTATAATTAATAACTTAACTTTGGTGCATAGTTCCAGGCTCAGACCACTTTCCCCTTGTTCTACTAGAGGTGTACTATTACCCCACAAAGATTTGTGTATTTTTACTGTATAGTTTTGGATTTATTAGTATTCAAAACTACCAGTTCATACTGTAATACAGTCAACTTTGATCATTAATAACTTGACTTTGGTGCATAGTTCCAGGCTCAGACCACTTTCCCCTTGTTCTACTAGAAGTGTACTATCACCCCACAAAGATTCATGTATTTTTACTGTATAGTTTATGATTTATTAGTATTCAAAACTACCATGTCATACTGTAACTGTATGGGCCGTATAGTCAACTTTAATCGTTAATAACTAGACTTTGGTGCATAGTTCCAGGCCCAGACCACTTTCCCCTTGTTCTACTAGATGTGTACTATTACCCCACAAAGATCTGTATATTTTTACTGTATAGTTTATGATTTATTAGTACTTGAAAGTACTATGTCATACTGTAACTGTATGGGCCGTATAGTCAACTTTAATCGTTAATAACTTAACTTTGGTGCATAGTTCCAGGCTCAGACCACTTTCCCCTTGTTCTACTAGATGTGTACTATTACCCCACAAAGATCTGTATATTTTTACTGTATAGTTTATGATTTATTAGTACTTGAAAGTACTATGTCATACTGTAACTGTATGGGCCGTATAGTCAACTTTAATCGTTAATAACTAGACTTTGGTGCATAGTTCCAGGCCCAGACCACTTTCCCCTTGTTCTACTAGATGTGTACTATCATCACACAAAGATTCGTGTATTTTTACTGTATAGTTTTGGATTTAGCAGTACTTGAAAGTACTATGTCATACTGTAATACAGTCAACTTTGATAATCAATAACTTGACTTTGGTGCATAGTTCCAGGCCCAGACCACTTTCCCCTTGTTCTACTAGATGTGTACTATCATCACACAAAGATTCGTGTATTTTTACTGTATAGTTTTGGATTTATTAGTACTTGAAAGTACTATGTCATACTGTAATACAGTCAACTTTGATCATTAATAACTTGACTTTGGTGCATAGTTCCAGGCTCAGACCACTTTCCCCTTGTTCTACTAGAGGTGTACTATTACCCCACAAAGATTCGTGTATTTTTACTGTATAGTTTATGATTTATTAGTACTTGAAAGTACTATGTCATACTGTAATACAGTCAACTTTGATCATTAATAACTTGACTTTGGTGCATAGTTCCAGGCTCAGACCACTTTCCCCTTGTTCTACTAGAGGTGTACTATTACCCCACAAAGATTCGTGTATTTTTACTGTATAGTTTTGGATTTAGCAGTACTTGAAAGTACTATGTCATACTGTAATACAGTCAACTTTGATAATCAATAACTTGACGTTGGTGCATAGTTCCAGGCCCAGACCACTTTCCCCTTGTTCTACTAGATGTGTACTATCATCACACAAAGATTCGTGTATTTTTACTGTATAGTTTTGGATTTATTAGTACTTGAAAGTACTATGTCATACTGTAATACAGTCAACTTTGATCATTAATAACTTGACTTTGGTGCATAGTTCCAGGCTCAGACCACTTTCCCCTTGTTCTACTAGAGGTGTACTATTACCCCACAAAGATTCGTGTATTTTTACTGTATAGTTTATGATTTATTAGTACTTGAAAGTACTATGTCATACTGTAATACAGTCAACTTTGATCATTAATAACTTGACTTTGGTGCATAGTTCCAGGCTCAGACCACTTTCCCCTTGTTCTACTAGAGGTGTACTATTACCCCACAAAGATTCGTGTATTTTTACTGTATAGTTTTGGATTTATTAGTACTCAAAACTACCAGTTCATACTGTAACTGTATAGGCCGTATAGTCAACTTTAATCGTTAATAACTAGACTTTGGTGCATAGTTCCAGGCCCAGACCACTTTCCCCTTGTTCTACTAGATGTGTACTATCATCACACAAAGATTCGTGTATTTTTACTGTATAGTTTTGGATTTAGTAGTACTTGAAAGTACTATGTCATACTGTAATACAGTCAACTTTGATAATCAATAACTTAACTTTGGTGCATAGTTCCAGGCTCAGACCCCTTTCCCCTTGTTCTACTAGATGTGTACTATTACCCCACAAAGATCTGTATATTTTTACTGTATAGTTTATGATTTATTAGTACTTGAAAGTACTATGTCATACTGTAACTGTATGGGCCGTATAGTCAACTTTAATCGTTAATAACTTAACTTTGGTGCATAGTTCCAGGCTCAGACCACTTTCCCCTTGTTCTACTAGATGTGTACTATTACCCCACAAAGATCTGTATATTTTTACTGTATAGTTTATGATTTATTAGTACTTGAAAGTACTATGTCATACTGTAACTGTATGGGCCGTATAGTCAACTTTAATCGTTAATAACTAGACTTTGGTGCATAGTTCCAGGCCCAGACCACTTTCCCCTTGTTCTACTAGATGTGTACTATCATCACACAAAGATTCGTGTATTTTTACTGTATAGTTTTGGATTTAGCAGTACTTGAAAGTACTATGTCATACTGTAATACAGTCAACTTTGATAATCAATAACTTGACTTTGGTGCATAGTTCCAGGCCCAGACCACTTTCCCCTTGTTCTACTAGATGTGTACTATCATCACACAAAGATTCGTGTATTTTTACTGTATAGTTTTGGATTTATTAGTACTTGAAAGTACTATGTCATACTGTAATACAGTCAACTTTGATAATCAATAACTTAACTTTGGTGCATAGTTCCAGGCTCAGACCCCTTTCCCCTTGTTCTACTAGATGTGTACTATTACCCCACAAAGATCTGTATATTTTTACTGTATAGTTTATGATTTATTAGTACTTGAAAGTACTATGTCATACTGTAACTGTATGGGCCGTATAGTCAACTTTAATCGTTAATAACTTAACTTTGGTGCATAGTTCCAGGCTCAGACCACTTTCCCCTTGTTCTACTAGATGTGTACTATCATCACACAAAGATTCGTGTATTTTTACTGTATAGTTTTGGATTTAGCAGTACTTGAAAGTACTATGTCATACTGTAACTGTATGGGCCGTATAGTCAACTTTAATCGTTAATAACTTAACTTTGGTGCATAGTTCCAGGCTCAGACCACTTTCCCCTTGTTCTACTAGATGTGTACTATTACCCCACAAAGATCTGTATATTTTTACTGTATAGTTTATGATTTATTAGTACTTGAAAGTACTATGTCATACTGTAACTGTATGGGCCGTATAGTCAACTTTAATCGTTAATAACTAGACTTTGGTGCATAGTTCCAGGCCCAGACCACTTTCCCCTTGTTCTACTAGATGTGTACTATCATCACACAAAGATTCGTGTATTTTTACTGTATAGTTTTGGATTTAGCAGTACTTGAAAGTACTATGTCATACTGTAATACAGTCAACTTTGATAATCAATAACTTGACTTTGGTGCATAGTTCCAGGCCCAGACCACTTTCCCCTTGTTCTACTAGATGTGTACTATCATCACACAAAGATTCGTGTATTTTTACTGTATAGTTTTGGATTTATTAGTACTTGAAAGTACTATGTCATACTGTAATACAGTCAACTTTGATCATTAATAACTTGACTTTGGTGCATAGTTCCAGGCTCAGACCACTTTCCCCTTGTTCTACTAGAGGTGTACTATTACCCCACAAAGATTCGTGTATTTTTACTGTATAGTTTTGGATTTATTAGTATTCAAAACTTCCAGGTCATACTGTAATACTCTATGGGCCTTATATTCAACTATGATGATGAATAACTTGACTTTAGTGCATAATGCCAGGCCCAGATTATGTCACTTTTCATAAAAAAACTGAGTGAGGCTAAGAAAACACACATTAAATCCTTTTATTACCATCTGTTAGGACTCCAAAGTGTGACTTTTAATATTGAAAACTAAATGTTTAATGTTTAATATAAAGTCATGGAACAGTCAAAAACTGAATATTTATGTGTGAAACATACATTAACGTGGTGGAGGAGTTTGTGTGCCTGAATGACCCCGGGAGCTATGTTGTTGGGGGCTAAATGCCCCTGGTAGGGTCTCCCAAGGCAAACAGGTCCTGGGCTGAACTGGAGGAAGTGTCTGGAGAGAGGGAAGTTTGAAGTTTGATTAGACTGTTGCCCCCGCGACCCGCCCCAAGAAAAAGCGGTTGAAAATGGATGGATACTGAAATCGTTATTTGTTCTCATTAAACCATTTCCCATGTCTGGAGTTTGTTTTATCAAAGTTATTGCCGTCTCTGTTCTTACACATTGTAATATCTAGTTTTGAACACTAAAATGTAAATACAAAATGTATATAACCAAATATTCAGGATTACATTTAATGCAATTATTCTCTCTTCACAATACAGACTTAAAACAATAAAAAAGAAAGTTACACACTACACTGTTTGTAGTGCAGTACTTATTGGTTTTATGCTTGACTGTAAGGGCCATATTTCGGCATAACATGGTACTACTAAAATCCTAAACTATACAGTAAAAGTACACAGATCTTTGTGGGGTGATAGTACATCTCTAGTAGATCAGGGGGAAAGTGGTCTGAGCCTGGAACTATGCACCAAAGTCAAGTTATTGATTATCAAAGTTGACTGTATTACAGTATGACATAGTACTTTCAAGTACTGCTAAATCCAAAACTATACAGTAAAAATACACGAATCTTTGTGTGATGATAGTACACATCTAGTAGAACAAGGGGAAAGTGGTCTGGGCCTGGAACTATGCACCAAAGTCAAGTTATTAATGATCAAAGTTGACTGTATTACAGTATGACATAGTACTTTCAAGTACTAATAAATCCAAAACTATACAGTAAAAATACACAAATCTTTGTGTGATGATAGTACACATCTAGTAGAACAAGGGGAAAGTGGTCTGAGCCTGGAACTATGCACCAAAGTCAAGTTATTGATTATCAAAGTTGACTGTATTACAGTATGACATAGTACTTTCAAGTACTGCTAAATCCAAAACTATACAGTAAAAATACACGAATCTTTGTGTGATGATAGTACACATCTAGTAGAACAAGGGGAAAGTGGTCTGAGCCTGGAACTATGCACCAAAGTTAAGTTATTAACGATTAAAGTTGACTATACGGCCCATACAGTTACAGTATGACATAGTACTTTCAAGTACTAATAAATCATAAACTATACAGTAAAAATATACAGATCTTTGTGGGGTAATAGTACACATCTAGTAGAACAAGGGGAAAGTGGTCTGAGCCTGGAACTATGCACCAAAGTCTAGTTATTAACGATTAAAGTTGACTATACGGCCCATACAGTTACAGTATGACATGGTAGTTTTGAATACTAATAAATCATAAACTATACAGTAAAAATACATGAATCTTTGTGGGGTAATAGTACACCTCTAGTAGAACAAGGGGAAAGTGGTCTGAGCCTGGAACTATGCACCAAAGTCAAGTTATTGATTATCAAAGTTGACTGTATTACAGTATGACATAGTACTTTCAAGTACTAATAAATCATAAACTATACAGTAAAAATACACGAATCTTTGTGGGGTAATAGTACACCTCTAGTAGAACAAGGGGAAGGGGTCTGAGCCTGGAACTATGCACCAAAGTCAAGTTATTAATGATCAAAGTTGACTGTATTACAGTATGACATAGTACTTTCAAGTACTAATAAATCCAAAACTATACAGTAAAAATACACGAATCTTTCTGTGATGATAGTACACATCTAGTAGATCAAGGGGAAAGTGGTCTGGGCCTGGAACTATGCACCAAAGTCAAGTTATTGATTATCAAAGTTGACTGTATTACAGTATGACATAGTACTTTCAAGTACTGCTAAATCCAAAACTATACAGTAAAAATACACGAATCTTTGTGTGATGATAGTACACATCTAGTAGAACAAGGGGAAAGTGGTCTGAGCCTGGAACTATGCACCAAAGTTAAGTTATTAACGATTAAAGTTGACTATACGGCCCATACAGTTACAGTATGACATAGTACTTTCAAGTACTAATAAATCATAAACTATACAGTAAAAATATACAGATCTTTGTGGGGTAATAGTACACATCTAGTAGAACAAGGGGAAAGTGGTCTGGGCCTGGAACTATGCACCAAAGTCTAGTTATTAACGATTAAAGTTGACTATACGGCCCATACAGTTACAGTATGACATGGTAGTTTTGAATACTAATAAATCATAAACTATACAGTAAAAATACATGAATCTTTGTGGGGTAATAGTACACCTCTAGTAGAACAAGGGGAAAGTGGTCTGAGCCTGGAACTATGCACCAAAGTCAAGTTATTGATTATCAAAGTTGACTGTATTACAGTATGACATAGTACTTTCAAGTACTAATAAATCCTAAACTATACAGTAAAAATACACGAATCTTTGTGGGGTAATAGTACACCTCTAGTAGAACAAGGGGAAAGTGGTCTGAGCCTGGAACTATGCACCAAAGTCAAGTTATTAATGATCAAAGTTGACTGTATTACAGTATGACATAGTACTTTCAAGTACTAATAAATCCAAAACTATACAGTAAAAATACACGAATCTTTCTGTGATGATAGTACACATCTAGTAGAACAAGGGGAAAGTGGTCTGGGCCTGGAACTATGCACCAAAGTCAAGTTATTGATCATTAAAGTTGACTATACGGCCTATACAGTTACAGTATGAACTGGTAGTTTTGAGTACTAATAAATCCAAAACTATACAGTAAAAATACATGAATCTTTGTGTGGTGATAGTACACATCTAGTAGAACAAGGGGAAAGTGGTCTGGGCCTGGAACTATGCACCAAAGTCAAGTTATTGATCATTAAAGTTGACTATACGGCCTATACAGTTACAGTATGAACTGGTAGTTTTGAGTACTAATAAATCCAAAACTATACAGTAAAAATACATGAATCTTTGTGTGGTGATAGTACACATCTAGTAGAACAAGGGGAAAGTGGTCTGGGCCTGGAACTATGCACCAAAGTCAAGTTATTGATCATTAAAGTTGACTATACGGCCTATACAGTTACAGTATGAACTGGTAGTTTTGAGTACTAATAAATCCAAAACTATACAGTAAAAATATACAGATCTTTGTGGGGTAATAGTACACCTCTAGTAGAACAAGAGGAAAGTGGTCTGAGCCTGGAACTATGCACCAAAGTCAAGTTATTAATGATCAAAGTTGACTGTATTACAGTATGACATAGTACTTTCAAGTACTAATAAATCCAAAACTATACAGTAAAAATACACGAATCTTTCTGTGATGATAGTACACATCTAGTAGATCAAGGGGAAAGTGGTCTGGGCCTGGAACTATGCACCAAAGTCAAGTTATTAATGATCAAAGTTGACTGTATTACAGTATGACATAGTACTTTCAAGTACTAATAAATCCAAAACTATACAGTAAAAATACACAAATCTTTGTGTGATGATAGTACACATCTAGTAGAACAAGGGGAAAGTGGTCTGGGCCTGGAACTATGCACCAAAGTCTAGTTATTAACGATTAAAGTTGACTGTACGGCCCATACAGTTACAGTATGACATGGTAGTTTTGAATACTAATAAATCATAAACTATACAGTAAAAATACATGAATCTTTGTGTGGTGATAGTACACTTCTAGTAGAACAAGGGGAAAGTGGTCTGAGCCTGGAACTATGCACCAAAGTCAAGTTATTAATGATCAAAGTTGACTGTATTACAGTATGAACTGGTAGTTTTGAATACTAATAAATCCAAAACTATACAGTAAAAATACACAAATCTTTGTGGGGTAATAGTACACCTCTAGTAGAACAAGGGGAAAGTGGTCTGAGCCTGGAACTATGCACCAAAGTTAAGTTATTAATTATAAAAGTTTCACAGTATGACATGGTAGTTTTAAATAATAATAAATGCTTAATTTTACAGTAAAAGTATACAGATCTTCATTAGGCGACAGTTTTTCTATATATGCAATATTTTGTTTCGTATTTTTCAATATTTTGAACAGACCAGACGTGTCGCTATGAAAAGAGGAAGTCGCGACGAGCGTGTTTTGTTCTCTGCTGTAAAGCGCGTAATACGGGCGCAAGACGTTTCTGAAGCGCGGCTGGCTGAACGACGGATGAACGAACGACGGCTCACTTGACCGCAGTCGACGGGAGGAGGGAGCCTGCGCGCTGAGCCACTCTGCTCTCACTGTTGACTGGCGCCGTGACGATCGGGAGGCAGCGCGCGAGGATGCTCCGTCGTGTGATGCGCACCCCGCCGTCTGCAGCTCCGCGCGATCGTCGTGGAGGAGCGTAATTGATGCACGGGCTTTCTGCGTCGCCCCCGCCGCCGGAGCCGGTGAACTACAAGCCGCCGTTTGGTACCGGACCCGCGTCTTTCGCCCATCGGGCCGCTGGATCGTCGCCGCCGAGCGGACGGGACCGCGGCGGAACCCTGAAGACTTCGGAAAAGGTACGGCGCGGTGCGGTTCGTGCTCCGCGGAGCCAAGTTAGCCTGTTAGCATAGCTGCGTTTTACGACGAGGCTCGACGAGGGGGTTCGGAACATGGGTGCAGTTCTAAGTGGTCATTTTCCCGCCGACGCTGTCACGTTGGGCTCGGAGCCGGAGGCTCGGCGCCCTGTCATCGCAGTGAAGCCACTGGAACGGAGCAGGCTGGTGCCGTCCCCGCTCGCCGAGGCGGGCTCTGGTCAAGTGGACCGGTCCACTACACCAGCCCGGAGCGTGGGACCGCGTGATTTGCGTTCGCTGTAACGCGGTCGCCAGCATCGGAGCGGCTGCTCGGTTTCAGCCGGGCTTCGCCGAACCCCACGTCGGTGCCGTCCGTCCAAGGAGAAACACGAGGACGCCCCGGTGATGGTCGGCTCGTCACGAATCGCTCGTGGGAACGTCAGCGTTCGCGTTGGTCGCGGTCGACGCGCCGGTGAAACCAGTATCCCGGAGCGGCGCGTTTACTCGGCATTGTTCACGCGTTGAGCTTGAACTAGCCGCGGCTACACGGCGACAGCCGCGTGCGCGGACACGGCGTAGATGGTGCGGGCGGCCGGAATCCGCCGCGAGACGCGCGGTCTCGCGCGTCACTGACACAAATCACCGTTTCCCGTGCGGGGTGGACGTTAAACCTTCGTGGCGGCATCGGTGCAATGTGACCTTTGGCGTGTGTTCGTGCGCGGGGCCTGCTGCCAGTTCAAGGACTCAACGCGGATGTGACCAGGTGACGCCTGAGAGTGACAGCCCTGCCTTTACTCCAGATGCGTCTGTCTTCTAATTATTATTTTATGATCCTCCGGAGAATATATTTACTACATAAAGGCCATTGAACATTAGAGCCACGCCATATTTCTTATGGGTCCCCTTCATCCTCGGTGTCAAATGATCGGATGTTTTATGCGTATGGAGCAATGATTTGTATGTTTTATTATTTTTCTGTTTATGGAGAACGAGTTTACTCTTCAAGACAAGCACAAGGTGTCCAAGACTTGTTTGCATGATTCTGCAAATCCTTCTTAGTGTGTGTGTGTGTGTGTGTGTGTGTGTGTGTGTGTGTGTGTGAAGCACTAATAAGCCAAGCTGAAAAACTGTCATATGGTCACATAGAGACAGTCTCACAGTCTTTAGCATGGATCTAGAAAACAGATGTGCATCTGTGCAGGTTGATGGGAGTGACACAACTCGATATTAGCCTATCTTTGAGCCAGTGTTGTAATGTAAAGACAGATGTGACGTGATCTGGTGTCACTCAAAAGTAATATCGTTGACTGTTACAAACGTCGTTAACGACCTTTTCCTCACCTTCTCGTCCTCACAGGCAAATTATGCCAGCAGATTTGGAGTGGCCTCCCCTGGTGACGTGCCAGCGCATCGGTCAGACCGCCCTGTCCTCCTCTAGCCTCTCTGTCTACCCTGGCAGATCCATGCTGCTGGATGCTCCTCACAGAGCCACGCCCGCACCATGAGCGCCAACGGGCCCGCCCCAGACCCGGCCCCCGCGGCCCCAGAAGCCCCTCCTGCCTCGACCCCCGCCCCCGCTCCGGCCCCCGCTCCGGCCCCCGCGGCGCCGGCCGCCCCGCCGGCCGCCCCGACGTCCTCTACCATCCCGGTAGGTGCGTTGGCACAGAAGAAGAGGCAGCAGTATGCCAAAAGCAAGAAGCAAGGCAGCAATGCCAACAGCCGGCCACCGAGGGCTCTGTTCTGCCTCAACCTCAACAACCCCTTACGCAGGGCCTGTATCAGCGTGGTGGAGTGGAAGTATCCTTTACAGCGGCTTCACATGGGTGAGCGTGGCAACTGCTAATTAGGGACCAACAATGCATCGTTAATCAAAAGATTATTGCAGCAACGTAACATAAATAGGCAAATACATGAACAATGGGGACGTTGTAGAGCAACCGTTACTGTAAACCTGATCTTAAAAGTAGCTGTAGATCAGTGTGAATTGGCTAAAATCACTTTGAAATTGATAAAAGACGCAATGTTTACGTTTATATTCAAATTAGTTAGAAAAGATTATTTCCTCTACATGTTCATAATGCCACTGTAGGGAGCTGAAAACATCAATTAACCAAAGAAAGAATTGTTCCTCATCCAGAATGTGTTTGTCACTGATCGATATGGTGACACGCTGGACCGTGTGGACACACTGACTCAACTCTGGCAGCACAGCTGTGAAGCAGTCTGGTCGGGTTGCTGCTCCAGCAGATGTTGTTCTCACCCAAGCCATCAGATGGTGGTCGCCTGTAATAGACGCTGCCTGGGCTCCAGTGTGAGCCTGCGTGTTCGCTGGGCATTTACCACCAGCACGCTTTGGAAAATGCAGCTGTCCGGCTCAGTCTGCGTGTTTATTAACACATTATCAGCAGCAGCATCCACACAAAATGATAAAACAGTCATCTAATATGCGTGTTTGACTTTCCTCTGCTATTTAAAAGTCAAACCCCAGGATCAGGCCTTGATGTTGTGCAGTAACTGGGCTAATTTCTGACCCTATTGCTCCGTGTTCTCCTTAACTTCCCCTCTCAGGCCATTTGATATCTTTATACTGATTGCCATTTTTGCGAACTGCATGGCCTTAGCTGTCTACGTCCCCTTCCCTGAAGACGATTCCAACTCCACAAACCACGACCTGGTGAGTAGCCCTTTCTACACCGTGCTGATGCCGTCAGGTCACATGGATGGCATCGCTCAGTATAAGGTTGCATTCACTGACTGTCTGTGTTAAACCTTGTTGCATTTAGACAGATGGACACATTCTTTGTAAGGATTATGAATAAATTATGTCTGAATGCTTGAAGAATGCGAGGAGATGCTGCAGACAGACTGCGTCTTGGGTTTATTGCTCTATCGTGCAGACTTGAACATTCTGCTGTTCCTGCTCACAGAAGCACTTTGACAACTCTCCTACGGTGCTTTATCATGTCATAATTTTACAGTACAGAGGTTTCATCCAGCTCTCTATTTTTAGAACTTCCCCCGTCATTGCACCACTCCATGCTCCCTGTGCGTTCATGTCTGTGTGATGAATTATGGGTGTTGTAGTGTTGTAAGCATTGTTCCACAGCTGAGGATGAGTGCACTCTTGGAAAGCAGATGCTCAGAACGCAGCTCTCGCGCGAGCCGAGCCGCGCCGCAGTGCTCGGTGATTGACGAGCACCTTGCACAGCGTCTGCAGGCGCCGGGATGCGGGCGAGAGCTTCTCGTGAGAGCAGGAGCGCAAAGGTTAAGTGTTCTTCTGCGTGCTACGCAGGCGGAACCTGCTGTGGAAGATAAGCCAGAGCTCTGGCTTCAATTGCATCTGGTTTAATAGCAAAGTGAAGCGTTCTGCTTTTACAGCTTGACCCCATGGGGAGTGACCTCAGGGTATTTGTTTACACAGCGGTGGTGCATCGAGGGAAAGTGGGACATTACAGTGTGTGATATCATATTATGTAGCAAACCGTGTCAGGTCTGTTTTGCAGTGAACCTTGAAAGAGCCGGACTGCGACAACTGGAACGCACTGTGGATGCAGAAAGTGGTCAGAGATGGGGAAGCAGTGAATATTACACAGAGCGTGAGTGATTCACTGGCCTGTCTGCAGTCCAGGCCCATCTCTTGAAAACGGGCTGCATAAGGAGAGGGAAATATTTGACTGAGCAAACAGTTTCAAGACACTGCTTTGGTTTTGTATGTATGGACTGAATCTAAGTGTGCCTGGTGAAGACATCTGGGAGCGCTTCAACATGCAATGTGCAAATGACATTGAACCAACTCGAACTTGTGGAGCATTCCTGAGAAATACTTTTCGCTTTATATTTTCAGACCTGGTGAAACGATTCTTCCTATAGATTTATATTTTAACGCAGTCCTTTTTATATTTTAAATGTATAAATAAGAAGTCATCATCACATCTCCTGTTCCTACCTGCACAATACTGCTGTATAGAGATAGAGGCGTTGTACAGGTTGTTGTCCACTTTCCAACACAGAGCTCTGCATTGCTTACACAGGACTTTAATTCTGCAGCTTCAACATTACATTAAACGTGTGAATAATGCAGTCTTTTCAGCAGAGGTTGAGCAGCACAATATTTTACAGCGCAGGTGTGCCAACGTGGCCTCGCGCTGTACTCACAAGAGGAGTGCTGGGGAGGAAAATGCTGAGCCAGTCCTGCTGCCCGCTCCACGCGGCTCTGCTCTGCAGCCTCGCAGGTGGACCGAGGGCTCGTGTGAAACCTGAGCTGCAGCGCCGAGATGTGTAACGCGAGGATCAAATTATATGGCACGGCGGCAGAAACGTGCAACACACAGAGTCAGAAATGCTTTGTTGTCTAAAAGCGTAGACTCGGGTGACACTAATTCCTGAAAGGCAAAGGTAACGATTCATTATGTTGTGTTGCACTCTAATCTGTTCAAGAGCTGCTGTGTATTAAAATAGTGCCTTCCTGCAAAGTCATAAGGGCCTTAATAGCATGAGTGTGCCTGCCTTGTTAGTAAGGCTTGGTTAAATGCAGCAGCTCATTATAAATAGAAAGCAATTTCCTCCTCAGGCAGAACACAGGGCAAAAGATTGGGGTCCTGCTACCACCAAGAGGCACGAATGAGTAACGGGCTGCAGCCAGCGCACACGTACACGTGTGCACGTGAGACGAGCAGCCCCACAGGACTCACAGTCACTCACTCATTTTCTCCATTCCTGTCAAGCTTATCTCTCTACTTGAGTCCTCTCCCTTTTGTTTGTGTCAGAAGGACGTGCACATACAAGCCACTGTGCACGTGACCGTGTCTCCTCCGCATCCACCTTGTCTAGGGGACAGACAATAGTCTACAACCGTCCTGCCTTCGCTTTAAGGTCATTTCTGACTTATCTATCTGCGACTCGACACCCTAGGCAGCTCCTGCTGTAGGTAGCTGAGCAAAACAATGACCTTTTCATGGTGAATATGATTCATTCATCTTATCCTTCACAAGGAAACACGCAGCGAATTGCATCTGGTATCGTGTAGTGTTTGCCTGTATCACTGTTATTGCATAACTGCGGAGCTGCAGAGCTATTTATTGTGCTGGGGACAAAAGGACACAAACATGTAAAGGCTGAAATGTCCGCATACTAACCTACAGGGAGGTTGTTTAGGCGCCGGCGGACAACTCGCAGTGTGACTCAGTTGGATGTTTAGATGTTACTACAGCGTTTCATGTGGATGTCCACATTTATAAAACATCATTGATTTGACTAAGCAGTTCAAAAACAGTTCGATGGATGAGTCAGTGTAATTGGAGGGGGAAAACACAAACACGCATGATAAATGCTGGTGTTTTTTCAGTGATCCCCTTATGCGCACAATTTTTGCAGCACTTAAAAAAATAATCGCCGCTGTTTGAAATTGTACAAAAGACGACTGAAGCCCAGAGGCGAATGTGAGAACCACCGTCTGTGGAGGGAAGACGTCAAGAGCCTCAGTGTGTAACTGATGTCTGACAACGTAACCGTCCTTTATATGACCCTTAATGTTGCTTTTACAAAACAGTTCAGTATAGAAATAGAAATATACAAACTATACAAATAGTCCAATATTACTATTTATCACTGAGCACTATGCATCAAGACAGTGGCGCTTTTGTCTATTGGTCCCAGTAGGAGAGTTGTGCGTGACGTGTTGCTCCTGTGCTGTACCTAATAAAGTGGCCAGCGAGTGCATTTGCGTGGAGCTGTGGCTGAGGTTAAGTAGACTGTTGGCTGTGTGCGTGGACGTGAGTGTTATGGCTGGCACAAGCAGTAACGTCTGGACTGTGGAGTCCCATAGAGATGATGGTAGAAGGATGTGTTTAGTCACTTAACCTAACTGCTCATTTGTGGCTCACACTAGCACTGTCCCTGCTCGTTATCTTGAATGTGTATTCCTGCGTGTGTGTGCAAGTGTAGGATTGTGTTTGCGTGACTGAAGGAGAGGGAGAGAGAGAGGGAGAGAGAGAGGGAGAGAGAGAGCGCGAGAGAGCGCGAGAGAGAGAGCGAGTCAGCTTTGTGTGGATACTGTGTGTAAGTGCAGCACTATGGCAGAGTGTGGGTCTGTTTTTACGTTTAGAGTTTTGTGTATTTTCTCCTTTGGATCACATATGGTGCTGCACTAATACAAATATAAATATTATGCAAAATTAAACAGTTGAGAATTTGTTAACGTGTTGCACTGGGACACATTAAATTTTATAAGCTTTACTTGTCTATGAATTCACAGATGCTGTCTTTTAAATATTAAGTGTGTTTTTCCTTGTCCCCACTTTGTCTTTGATTTGCTCAAAGCTAAACCTCCTGCGTGGCTTGGAGGTAAATGTCATCCATTTATGACGAGTGGCTTGGCTCAGTTGTGGGAGCGTTTCCACCCAAAGGAGGACGACAGGGGAGTAGAGTGAAAAGCAAGACGCTTAAACAGCAGCGAGCGGGTGTCAAGTTTGAGCCACTCAGGTTTCAGGTTGTGGCGTATTGTTAACTGGTTGTGTCTATATATACACAGTAGAATACTGTTGCTACTACAGAAGTGCAGAATTTCACTATGCTAATGATGTGAAATGGGCTACATGTATAGTCTAATTATACCAGTTAAACAGGCATTAACACAATGTTCTGCTTTAAGGACCTTTCTGATGTGCATTTGTACATATTTATTATACAGTGATACAACAAAGCCTCTTTGTTCTTTACTCGTATATCTCTGGTGTTATTGGTGTCAGATGTTAAATCTCACTGTTACTGTACTTTGGCTGCACTGGGCTATGGTGTTGCACGTTCCTAGGTCTGTGACAGCTGCATCATTTTGCCAAATGAACAACAAACTGCTTGAGAAACGAGCGACTGCATAGATGTTCCCCTGTGGGCAGATCGGGCTCCTCCAGGGCCGATCCGACCCCACCAGCCACCTTATGCAACCAATACTCAGCCCGATCCGTTGTTTTCCGCCTGTGAAGCCATGTACTCGGTAGTGTGGTGGTTACAACCGGCACTTGTAATGTTTACCTTGGCAGTGTCATCTCGCACAGCTCCTGCCGCCTCCACAGTACTTCACAGAAGTACACATAACTTGTGGAGACACAGACTGAACACAAATATACATTTATACGTATATGTAAAGAGAGAGAAACAGCAGATGTTACACTTATTTATATGGTTACTGATTCATCCCTGAAGTAACATATGATAATTGATCTATGATAAATCAATATTTAAGTATCATATGCTTAACTGGCAACATATGAGTTTAATATATGATTCTCAAAATGAACTTCATCCATAACACACTTGAACAACCATCCTAATATAGACTGCACACTCATGTGCACTTCTATTTACTGAGCAAACCTGCAGGAGTAGGCGGTGAAGAAGCACTAAATGCTGGCTGCCCTCACCCTCCTGGCTCGGCTGGATGGCACTGACTGATCTACAGAGACAGGGGAAGGAAAGGGACTTGGAGAGAGACGGGGAGCGCTCGGGGGAGGGAGATGTACTGTAGCAGGAGAGTGATGTGGGAAGTCCTACAGAATAGACGTCTTGTCACTGCGCAGAATCCGACGCAAAATGACATTATCACATTCCCTTGCAACTGGACTGTCCAATGGCCGAGCGCTGCAGAGGCCGAGTTGTGTCCCAGTCATGTGTTGGGTGTTATCACATCTCTTGCTCCTTTACTGCTTATACTGGAGCTTGTTTTGGTTGTGCTCTGGTTACACACACACACACACACACACACACACACAGGCATCAAACATGCATGTCACTCTGACTCATGTGACTCTGGGCCTGCTGCTCATAAATTGCTAACACGCACATGTAGCAATATTTATATACTCAAAACAGAGGAACTGCATCCAGTAAATAGTCACAAAATTTATTTGGTAACGGTTTTACCGTTTGGAGATGCTGATAACATTTAAGCAGTACAGAATCTTTTGAGAAGTGATAAAACTGCCACACAAGCGGTTTCATTACTTTATTTCTGATTGGAGCGTGCACGAGCCCCACGCGCGCACAGGCGGCGGCGTTAATAGGTTTACATTAGCGCTGGCTCAGTCGTATGTCGAGCCATGTAGCGGAGCGCGTGGCTCAGCGGATTAAAGCCTTTGTCATGCGGTAAACTGAGCCGCGTGCGTGTGTCAGGTGAGCGGAGCCACTGATGCCTGGCTCTGCAGAGTGTGCGGCGACAGCACATACCGGTAGCATGCATGTGCGGCCCCGTCACATGCATGTACTGTATGAGACGAGGATACAGTGAGTCTTTACTGCGCCAATAAAGTGCGATGACTCAGAGATATTTATGGTCATCCCCAAAGGCCTCTTTCCTCACTCTCTGGCTCTCAGTGTTGTTCTCTCTCACTTTCTCTTTCTATTTTCGCTCACTCTTCACCGTGCTGATGAATGAATAAATTGCTGGTTAATTGACGGGGACTTGTTGTTATTTACTTATTACATGTTTTCACCTACCAGGAAGCTTCCTGTTGCTGTTCTTATTGCATGGTTAGTATCATTGCAGTTGCTGCAGTGGACGACAGGTCATTTAATCTATATTCGCAGGATATGCTGTACAGGAGGAGCCACTTAAAGCAGGGCTCTATTTACACAGGCGCATTACTGCAGCAGCAGTTCATTGTCTGTCCTTTTAGTCAGTAAATGACTCTGAGAGCGTTCACGTGTCTCTTTGTCACTTTCCGTCTACCCTTGTATGAATCGCCCTCTTCCCTTCCCCTCCCCGCGGCCTGAGCATGCTCTGTCATAAAGGCAGCAGCCGTGAGCTTAATTCAACCTTTTACTTCGCGAACAAAGATTCCCATGTCTCTCATTCTGGGCTAAGTGCTTCTCACAGTCTGCAGTAAACTGTTGGGGACACGAGCCCTGCAGTCCACGGCGGTTTTTGCATTTTTGCAGTCTGCAGAGAACACAGAGCAGGAGATTAAGGACTCCCTCAGGCAGAGGAGGCCATTATGTGTATTATAATACACGTGTGTGTGTGTGTGTGTGTGTGTGTGTGTGTGTGTGTGTGTGTGTGTGTGTGTGTGTGTGTGTGTGTGTGTGTGTGTGTGTGTGTGTGTGTGTGTGTGTGTGTGTGTGTGTGTGTGTGTGTGTGTGTGTGTGTGTGTGTGTGTGTCCTCCTGTATTGTGTACAATGAAAATCCCACGGACTTCCCATGTGAGAAGTTAAATGGCTGTGTTTAATGCATTCAGGGTACAGTTACACGCGCAGACAGACTGTGTGCAGGGGTTTCGATGACCTGCTTCATGTTTAAAGAATAAGAAGGGCCCTGGTTTCGTGTCTTCGGGGACGCTGACGCTGACTCACCCTGTGTGGAGTCCAGCTCTGCTTCTCACACGTCACCCTGCACCAACATGCCTGCATCACTTTCATCTTGCTACGCGTGCTGCTGTTGTCGCCGTCACTTCTAGTTGACCTTAACCTGACAGCTACATGTTCTCTGTTCAATACTCAGTTAATCTAGTCTCTTCATACCCTCTAAAAACAGACATTTTAATATTTTAGTATTTTGCTTTTTCGTTTTGATGTTAAGTTGATTTTAAAATGAATATTTAATATCACTGTCAGACAACAGGAGTTGACTGATACTCATGAAAGTTCAGAAGGTCGTTGTATATAGAATACGATGGCGAATAGAATACGAAACTGAAAATAAAGTGTATGAAATATTTTCTCAATTCAAACATCAATTGTTATTTTTGGATTATTAATTTTATTCGAACAATACATACATTTTGCATGGTACATGAACTCATCTTGTATAGGCAATTTATATATTTTTATTTGCAGTTTACCTTGTCGAGTGTTCGGGGTTTGTTTTGGAGTGTGTTCTAGTCCTCTGATGACATAATCTATTGTTGGATAGCTACACATCTATTGTTCTGCCTCCCTGAGGTTGTGTAAATTGCTAAAATCCTTTCTAAGACAAAACATGTTCTTAAAGTTTTTAGCTTGGTTGAATGTGAGGGTTACCTCTCATATTGTCACCGTCTGTGGATCCTGTATGTTTTAAGACAGTTGCTGGAAAAGGTGAGAATCAGAGGAGGTCAGAGCGAGGTGAGGCTCTGCTGCTCAGGCAGAACAGTTTTAGTTCTTTAGTCGGTCACGATACTCACTTGTATTATATCTGTGTGGGTTTTTAGACCATGTTTTTCACCCCACACATGAATTTGCATGATTTTATGTCCTAATACAAATCACTTGTTTTGTGTGTGTGTCTGTAGGAAAAAGTTGAGTATGCCTTCCTCATCATTTTCACAATCGAGACCTTTCTAAAGATTATCGCTTACGGTTTGGTGATGCACCAGAACGCGTATGTGAGGAACGGCTGGAACATGCTGGATTTCGTCATTGTCGTCATAGGGTGAGTACCGTTAATCCACGCAAGTGTGACGTCTTTGTATCAGCTGCGTCCAGGTCGATGTTCCACAGTTGCGGTTCACGGTGTTCCAGGGTGAGGCACGCAGTGTTAAAGTTGCTTAAGCCTCTGCTGCAAGCAGCCTAGTGTTAATGAAGACCCTCATACACCCACAGTATATGACCCAGAAAAGACAGAGAGGATAAATCAGAGCTTTACCACCACTAGAGTGAGTCACCGTTTCCATACTTTATCTCTTCTCCAACACTGCCTCCCATCTTTCCCCTCCTCTCTGTGGCTGTCTTTTGGTCCCACACCCCTGTCCTGCTCTTTCTCATGACTTCCCCCCTTTCATTTCGATCTTCAGTCAAACGGTTGTGCTTCATGCTCCACACTCTCCCACATCACGCTGCCCCTGATCCTATCTCCTGCTCACTCTCCTCCTATTATCTTCATCCCCATCGCACCTTTTCCCCTCTCGCCTCCACCCTCCTCCGTCTCCCCCCTGTCCTTTTCTCTCCTCTGCGCACACAGTCCAGTGGGTAGCTGGGTCAGAGCTCTGTCTGCATACAGCGGCGGGGTTGATCTGCCGTGCAGTCACTTGCAAAGACGACTGCTCTTGCCGTGAAGACTGACTGTTGCTGTTAAATCAGTGAACTGACACACACAAAATAAAACAAGATGCAGCCTGAAACGGCTCTAAAACAGCTTTTTAAGACTGCTGCTGAAACGATGACACAGATTCAGGGTCGGTTCACTTCACAACTGAAATTAGAAAATGAGACGTGATCTCAGAGAAATGCTGTTGAATGCAATGCAAGACAAATGGTTTTAGTAAATGTATATTAAAGGTCCTGATTTAACTGATGGAAAAAGGCAAAATTTCAAATATTCCATTGTTTTTGTAAAGGTGAAGGATTTTGAGAATAATTCTTCTTTCTCTTATGTTTATTTTACCACAGGTTCAGGTTTTTGTTGTTTCTAATTTTGACTACTTTAGTAGTTAGTAGTAAACATTTTAGTGTCTTTTAACACCCTCAACTTTAATGCAAAATTAGAGATTGCTGAAGAGACAGATACTGGTGAAGATGCTGAAGATCAAGATAGAGATACAAAAAGAAGTGGACAGACACATTAATATAAATATAAATCTTGTAGGCAACGTTCTGTAGGTTTGAATAGAGGAGTTTGCTTCATGCTAATGGGTCTAAAACATGCAAAATCAATGAGATGCTTCTTTAAATAGTCAGCGACGCATGGGGCCGTATTGTCCTTCAGGCACAGAGCCAGCATTCTTTCAAATTGTTTGTTTTTGCTGTTGTTTTTTTAGGTTTCACCACACAAGGGAGTACCTTCACTGAAAGCCAAATTTCATTGTTAATGTGCACCATAACAATTTCTGCAATTAAACCAATCAGGATTATTGAAAACAAGGATTACTACAAAATATATATATTTTTTAAACATTTTTCATTTTATTTTTTAGTTCAACTTTTGGTTTGCCTCAATTTTCCCAACTTCTGATTAATGTTTGCATGAAAATACAAGTTTGCATTGAACATGTTTGATATTATGCAGGCTCTGATTTGGCAAAAGCTTGTGCTTTGAATTCTGGCACAACACCTTCACTTGTTTTACAGTAGCTAAATTGGAGAATGCATTTTAGAGGAATGTTTTTAAGGAGAACAGTCTAACATGGATCCACTTTGCTATTCCGCTAATAAAATGTGCCTTACTATGCATAATACTTAGACTAATCCAGCTGTATCATGGTGATATTAGTATGGTTTGTGGGCGGCTGTAATGAAAACTGATCACACTTTATTTATTATAGTTTCACAACAAAATGTTTCTTCAGAGCATCGGCAGCAAAATAATGACAAATGAGCTTTAGCATGAAGATGATACATAGAATCTTCCTAAAAATAACTAAAGCAAATGACTAATTGTTGGGTTTTAACATTACATAACATTTTTTTAACATTTTTACATTAGTGATTTGTATATTAAGTAGTTAATATACAAGTCACTAAGTTTTTTTCCTCCGTTTCCTGACAGACTCTTCAGTGTTGTCTTGGAATTTTTGACCAAAGAAGACAAGGCAGAGGGTGAAGGAGAGGAACTCCATCCGTCGATGCATGGCCATGGAGGTAAACCAGGTGGATTCGATGTTAAAGCCCTTCGAGCCTTCCGTGTGCTGCGACCCCTGCGGCTGGTCTCAGGAGTACCCAGTACGTAAATGCAGCGTAGCCTAATACACACACTCTCTGATGGTCCGTGTAACGGTATTAGTAAAGCTACGATTACATGGGAGAAGTCCAGATGGTCTAGTGTCACCCCCAGGACAGCATTTAGCCAACATCCACATGAGAAACCTCTGGGTGTAATGAGCTCAGAGTCAACATTTCTGCTATATTCATGAACTGCACAGATGTACTGAAATGAAAATCAGATGTGGCAGTAAGTACTGAAAACAAACTTCATATTGTGTGCTGATAAAGCAAATACCTCTAAAAAAATAAAGTAAATGAACCAGTCCTTTTTAATCTAAAAATCTAATAAATCATTTGATGCAAAATTACAATCAACTTACTAAAACTGAAAGAGTCCAAAAGAGGGCAAATGATCCTCTGGGAGTTTCTACAGCATGTCATCACTTTGTTCAACCAGGACTTCTAAAATGTATTTTCACTTTCACACAGGTTTACAGGTGGTGTTGAACTCCATCATTAAAGCCATGGTCCCTCTCCTTCACATTGCCCTGCTGGTCCTGTTTGTTATTATCATCTATGCCATCATCGGCCTGGAGCTTTTCATCGGCAAAATGCATGCCACCTGCTATTATATCGGCACAGGTGAGGCCTTGTAGTTGGAAAGATGAAATCAGCCTTTGACCACACACATACAGCAAGAAGTTTCTGACGGCTCGTAACTCTCTCTGAAGATGCGATAACTGAAGACGAACAAGCTCCATGTGCGATCTCAGGGCACGGGCGACAATGCCCCAACGGCACCGAGTGCAGGGAGGGCTGGCAAGGTCCCAACAACGGCATCACCAACTTTGACAACTTCCTGTTCGCCATGCTGACGGTGTTCCAGTGCATCACCATGGAGGGCTGGACGGACGTGCTGTACTGGGTGAGTGCTCGCAGCCCGATAACCTGTGACTGTCACGCGCCTTCGGCCGTGAACGTCTGTCTGGATCAGACACACAGCGATAATGCGAGTGACATTCTGATGATGAAGCCGCTGATAATTTCCCGCGGCGGCTCTCGTCACTTTGATATGATTGATTGCCTAAACGATCGAGCGCGTTCAACAATATGAAGCTATCCTGGCACGACTCCCTCCGCTGTCCCCCTTTTTTCCTGCCCCTGACCCTAAAAGCTACCGTTGAACTTTAATCTGTTCTCCTTTTCTGCCAGTTTCTAGCTTTAACGGCTTATTTCGCTCTCTTCTGTCTCTTCATTCTACCTCTCTTCCCCTCCTTTGTGATGATGCTTGTTCCTCCAGATGAACGATGCTATGGGCTTTGAGCTTCCATGGGTGTACTTTGTCAGTCTTGTGATCTTCGGCTCCTTTTTCGTTCTTAACCTGGTTTTGGGTGTGTTGAGCGGGTAAGCACCTTCTTTTCTCTACGGACAGAGGCCCTCTGCTTGGTTGCAGGCCGGAGGTCCTCTGTTTTTGTGTGTTTCTGTCTGTTAACCGGCTACTTCTGACTCCTGTAGGTCAACGACGCCATCGGATGGGAAACACCTTGGATTTATTTTGTTAGCCTGATCATATTGGGCTCCTTTTTTGTGTTGAACCTTGTGTTGGGTGTGCTCAGTGGGTAAGAGCCAATGAGTGCAGTGGGTTTTTTTTAATCTGTGCAGAAAGTGCATGCTGTGGGTTGCTGTGCTCTGCTCACTGTCTGCTAGTAGAGTTCTCCTATGTGAGTGCATTCATTGCCGTAGAATACTGTAATCCTCCAAATATTTTGAGACTACAAACCATTTTGAAATACTTACTTATGCTTTCGTAACTGACCTCTGTTGCCGTCACGTTCTTTTCATAGTAACTGCAAAGTGAGCACTTCCTCCCCCACTTCATCCCCAACCAAGCATCCAACCTCCGGAGACAGAAATTAATCTTATTCCTCGCCCTTCACTCCCTGTGCGATCCTAAGCTCTTTCAAACCCCACTTTGCTGTTTCCTGCTCTGTGGAGTGGGGGCTGGGGTGTTACACTACAATTAACTCCGGATGGCTGACCAGCCAGCGCAACCGGTTAACAGAGGTTAACTAAAATCAGCAACATGCAGCTCAGTCAGCTATTGGCATGAGTTGTGATCTGCATCAATTATTTTAGTGCGGTTTAAAAATCAGCTTAAGCAAATATTTCCTACTATAAAGACAAAATCCCACTGTTTTGTCTTGTGTCTTCTGAACCGTCACATACTGCATTTTACAGTTGTTGTTTTATAAAACCTATGGATTTAGACGCTGCGCAAATTTTGCATGTCATTAATTCCATCTACCTGAATTGGCTTCTCTGTATGATTAAGATGCTGGCCTGAAGAATATGCTACTTTACTGTCAGGCTCTAAATATAGTGCTGCGTTGTCATTGAAAGGCATACATCTCCCTCCAGTGGCTACAGATCAGTCACTGTTAGGTTTTAATCAGACTGAAAGACCTGAATTTGACTCTTCACAACCATAAGCAATATAATATCAAATAAAAGCATATACAGCATATGATGATTAGATTGTTGGGTAATAGAAAGATTTTTTAGCATCTTAATTTTCATTTTGTGTGAAAAGAATCGCTAGCTGTTTGCTGCAGTAAATGAGTTCCTCTTTGTTTGTGTGTACGCGTGCTCTTTTGTGTGTTATTCACTGGCTCTTGTCTATTTGTACGTGTCTGCATGTTTTGTGCGTGCTCTTGTGCAAACCCAGAGAGTTCTCCAAGGAGCGAGAGAAGGCCAAAGCTCGCGGGGACTTCCAGAAGCTGCGGGAGAAGCAGCAGCTGGAGGAGGACCTGAAGGGTTACCTGGACTGGATCACCCAGGCCGAAGACATCGACCCGGACAACGAGGACGAGGCGGACGAGGAGAGCAAGCGCAACCGTAAGCACCGCCCACCCGATCCCCAATCAGTCGTTGAGAGTAACGCTGTGCTGCCATCACAAGAACCCTTTAACACAGAAACCTGATTGCAGTGTTTAGCAGGCATTGCGATGCCTACAGCTATAAAAAAGCTTATATAAGCAGGAAATGCAGCATGTTAATAAATCTGCCATGTGTTATGTAAAAATACTGTAAAACGACATTATCCCTCTGGAGAAGAAATATTTATCCCATAACTGGTCATTTACGTTGAGCAATAAACAAGCTTCTAATTAAACAATGTAACTTTTTTGGATCATGAAGTAAAAAAAAAATCCACCAGAGACTTTAACCAAATAACAGCAGTAGATTATAAAGCAGCTGTTGTGCTTCTTGTTAGCTTCGTTGCAGCAGATTAAATCGAACAGTTCTGTGTTATGAGGAGGAGGCTCCATGCTGCTTTCTGTCCAGCGTCCATTATTGCTTTTGGTGTCCGTCAACAATCGACTCCTCACTGGCATGCAAAGCTGCAAATGCGTGTATTTGCAGTGTACCGCGTTGGAACAGGTGCTCCGTGTGACTAACAGCTGTCTGTGTGGTTCCCTCCTCAGTGTCTGCAGCCCATGCGGCTCCCGTTGCTCTTGTCACTGTTGGATATTGATATTTTTTGAATACTGTTGTTGTCCTGTGGTGCTTGTCTGCTCTGACCCATTTTGATAGCAGCACATTCTCGCCCCCCCCCCCCCCCCCCCCCCCCTCCCATGTCTCTCCGCTGTGCCGTTGTGTCTGAATGCATGGGCTTGCATGCATTACACATGAAGGGGTGACTTTGGCTGACCTCCTTGAGAAGAAGAAGGGAAGGTTTGGGTGGTTCAGCCAGTCGTCCGACACTCATGGTAAATCCTGTGGTTTCCCTTTGTGTGTGTGTGTGTGTGCTTATATATACTGTGTGTGTGTGTGTGTGTATGACTATGATGCTCTGACCTCTTACATAAAAATCCCTCTCGCACTAGACCAGATGGACTCAATAACATAAAAAATGCATTTGCTTTTTATTTTTTGTAGTTTTCCACCTTGTGTTATTAATGTAAAATAAGTTCACTTAAATATCTGACTGTTGAATACGAAATGAAAAATGAGCAGAAGTTACTGTACTGGAGCTGAAGTTGGAGCATCCTGGGTGAATGTCTCATGACTGTGGACTTTACTGTTGCTATGTTTAACCCTTGTGTTTGAGCACCGCAGCCTCGTATTTTTTATTTCCTCCCGTTCTCGTCTCTTGCATAAGGTTGACTGCTCCTAAATGAGTCTCGCGCGGAGCAGAAGTACAGCTGCAGTAGACGGCAGACCCGCCCATTTCAAAAGCAGTGGCTCAGTGTGAATATAGAAAATAGGGCTAAACCCAGATCACTACTCCAGCAGTCAGCACTATTTTCAGAGCTGAGAGCTGTCCAACCACTCAGGAATCAAAGCCAACGCGTCTGCATAAGCTCTGCAGCAGCGCACGCCACGCTCCCTCGTACGAGTTAAAGCGCTGAGACGCTTCACACTGTTAATCATCTGTCTGCACAGGCTCCTTCCAGAGCGCTGGCGCTACTTTGAGTGTAGCATTTCAGACGCAGCTTTAAGAGCTCCGTCCTCCTCACCCTGCTCCCTTCATCCCTCTGCTCTCATTGTCTGTATCAATCAGCCTTTATGGAGCAGCTGTCCACTCGCCTGTCCTCTGTCTGCTCCCTTTCAGCACTTGGTAAATGATACTGTGCTAATGATGACAGCGATGCTAAGCGCTTCCCCTTCCATGAGGTGTTTTTTTTTTTGAATGGCGATGCAACGTCGTAGAGTTTCGTTCAGAGGTTTTATCAAATAAATCCGATGCTCTTGTAGCTTGTATGTGAATTGCTTGATGTGATGCGCGCAGACTTTTTGTCTGTCTGTCTGGAGAATCTCATGCCGCTGTGAAGAGCCTATAGTTGGATTGTTTGGTAAATGTGTGCGTTATTTGCCGCCGCAGCGAGCGTTCCGGCCAGCGAAACAGAATCCGTCAACACCGAGAATCAAAATGGGGAGGACGAAAAGACGCCGTGCTGCGGACCCCTGTGGTGAGAACGCACAGAGCGCTGCACAAGATGCTTCTTCTCCTGTTACATTAAAGTCACTTCACACATTAAAATTCACAAAGTAGCCATTTGAATATGTGAAAGAAAGGAATGTGATGCATTTGTAAATGTCAACAATTTGTTTTTCTTTCAGTCAAAAAATCTCAAAGTCAAAGTTCAGGTCAGTAGATGTTGCTGTATGGTCTTTCGATCATACATATTCCTATTTTCCATAAAATGCTTAGCTTTCATTTCATTGTAGTTTAATGAGACTTTACTCTGGATAATAAATCAACAGTTTTTATAAAGTCAGCATGTACCATGAGGTATTTTTAGAGAATAGCCTTACGCAGTATTTTACAGCTCATTTACTGTACAGTGAGACTCGCACAAAATGTATTGATGCAGTTCCCCCGTGGCCCGTCCGTCTCACCCCGCTGCCTTCCTATTAGAAATGGAAACGAACCGTAGAGATTTACCTAAAACACACGTCTGTTGCATTGTTTGGCTTTTGAAAGTTAGCCGTAAGTTCCACTCCGGTGTCTCTGAAAAGGAAGAAGCAAGCTGTGTTCTTCTATAACAGCGTGATTCTTCCCACTAATGCCTCCTTCTCCGCTGCAGCCGGCGCTGGCGCCGCTGGAACAGGTTCTGCCGCAGGAAGTGCCGGTTGGCTGTTAAATCGGTGCCTTTTTACTGGCTGGTCATCATCCTGGTGTTTCTCAACACCCTCACCATATCCTCAGAGCATTACAACCAGCCTCTGTGGCTGACGCAAGTGCAGGGTATGAACGTTATGACTGTGTTGTATCAATATTATACACCTCATATTCCTCCTCCTCGCTGTTTAACTGTGATTTTCTCTGGTTTCCAGATGTGGCCAACAAGGTGCTGCTGGCCCTGTTCACCTGTGAAATGTTGGTCAAGATGTACAGTCTGGGGCTTCAAGCCTACTTCGTCTCCCTGTTCAACCGCTTCGACTGCTTCGTGGTGTGCGGAGGAATCACTGAAACCATTTTGGTGGAGCTGGAGATCATGTCTCCTCTCGGCATCTCTGTGTTCCGCTGCGTCCGCCTGCTGAGGATCTTCAAAGTCACGCGGTGAGGTCGTGGCGCCGGTGTGGACGTGTGCAGTGTGCGTTGTGTGCGCTGATGAGTAACCAGGTCTCCTCCACCGTATGTGCAGTCACTGGCAGTCACTGAGCAACCTGGTGGCGTCGCTGCTCAACTCCATGAAGTCCATCGCCTCCCTGCTGCTGCTTCTCTTCCTGTTCATCATCATCTTCTCGCTGCTGGGCATGCAGGTGTTCGGTGGAAAGTTCAACTTTGATGAAACCCTAACCAAGAGGAGCACCTTTGACAACTTTCCACAAGCTCTTCTCACTGTGTTCCAGGTACGACATCTAAGTGGAGAACATTCTGATATTAAGGGTCTGTCAGGAGAGAAACAACGATAGATTTAGACCAGGATAAATCAATATGCAGCTTATTTTAGCCAAGATCACGTTCCCAGTATTGTGTATAAACTGGATGATTGTGGCCACTGTTTGTACACTGACATTGTCCTTCTTGCTGATTTTAGATCCTGACTGGTGAAGACTGGAACGCGGTCATGTATGATGGGATCATGGCGTACGGAGGCCCCTCCTCCTCCGGCATGATCGTGTGCTTTTACTTCATCATCCTCTTCATCTGCGGTAACTGTATCCTGTCTGACTTGTGAAACTGCTGACACGTGCGTTAATTTAGTGTTGGCATGTGGTGCGGCTCTGATCAGTGGAACGGCCCTTTACTGAAGGCTGCGTTCAGATATCCTGCTGAACGTCTTCTTGGCTATCGCTGTGGACAACTTGGCAGATGCAGAGTCTCTCAACACGGACGAGGGAGACAAGAAAGGGTGAGCACGTGATCGCAGATCCTTGATATTTGTAATATTTCAGTTGCTCAGTCAAATGCCTCACGCTATCATTCAAACTCTAAACACATTTCTTTCCACCACAGTGACAAAAAGGATGACGATAAAGACGACAAGGTAGCTTTGATTTCCTCCAAGCTCAGAATGCTACAGTACCTTCTTCACAGTTTTGAAAGTTAACGCACTTTCTGTTCGGCTGCAAGGACGAGGAGGACGACAACGAGGAAACCGCAGTGGAGGAGGAGGATCCAGAAGTGCCGTCGGGGCCTCGGCCGGCCATCTCCGAGCTGGTGAAGAAGGAGAAGATCATTCCAATCCCCGAGGGAAGTGCCTTCTTCATCTTCAGCAACACAAACCCGTAAGAAACGGCCACATGGCGGAAGCTGTCCACGCGCAGGCAGCGTCACCAACCGAACGGCTGCGTTTCTTGTGTCCTCCAGGGTTCGCGTGTTTTGCCACCGACTCATCAACCATCACATATTCACCAACCTCATCCTGGTCTTCATCATGCTCAGCTCTGTGTCGCTTGCTGCTGAGGATCCCATCCGAAACTTCTCCGCCCGCAATATTGTAAGTATATCATTTGTCATGGTCTCTAAAAAAAGTGCCTCAGTGGCTAAATTGAATTTTTAAACGAATAACCTTCTTGGTAATAATGCTAGTTAAGCATTTTGAGGTGCACCTGCAGCGTAAATCTTAGCTTTTCTCTACTGGCAGTTTTGCATGTTTTAGCCATTTTTACAACTTGTATACTTTACATTACGAATGACCAGTAACATAAGTTATTACACTCAGATCCTAATTAATTCATCCTAATGCCCTAGTGGCAAAGGATCTGATGTGCTGCTGTGCCAGATCTGAGGAAATAAAACATGCAAACTTATAGACATTTTAATGGGACGTAATGTGAATATTAATACCACTATGGAAACTAAAATGTATTTTGTGCTTATTGCTTTGAGTCTGAACTAATTTGTAATTTAAAAGGATAAGGCCGTTCTTTCTGTCCACTGGTGAATTAATGATTACGCTACAGACAGGACAAAGGAGACAAACTGACTGAGACAGTTTTTATTGCTGGTATATTTATGTCATTCTGTTACGTATATTTCTTGTCCTTGACAAATGAAATCATAAAAATTACTTTAATTTATTTTCCAGGACAGTTACTCATGCAGTAGTAATGATAAAGACTAAAGGACAAATAGTTGAATGTGTGACCTGTCTGTATTTGATGGTGGCATCTGGCTGCTACGTTTTATTCTTACATTCATAAATTAACTGTTAAGCTGTCGAACTTGAAATTAGCATTATTGATGTCTTGAAATTGTCTTTTTAATGCCGTAGATTATGAACTTGCAGTGCTTTAAAAGCTTACTCACACAGCTGAGATGTCAGAGTGTCCTTAAATGCACCGCAGAGGAGAAAGCGTACGCCTCCTGCATTAAGTCATTGAAGAGTCATGCATAAATTAAGGCTCTTTTCACGTTTGTTAAGAGCCTTTATTATATATTTTTTAAGTTATTATTATTATTATACAATAATATCGGATTTACCTATTTTCTATCAGCTAAAAAAGGCAAAACCACTTTTCAACCACTATCGTTGGAAAGTTCCTGTGTACTGTTCAACAATGTAATCATTGTGTAAATACATTGTGATTGTGTAGCTTAAATTCAGTAAGTAATTCAGATAATATTCTTCCATTGTTTGCTATATTTAATGATGTTTAGAGCTGCACAATGAACTGTCTTTGTTAAACATCTACGTTGCTTTTTGCAGATACTTGGTTACTTTGACTATGCTTTCACGGCTATCTTTACTGTTGAGATCGTTTTGAAGGTAAATGACCTGTGTCCCCTGTCCGTGCTGTGACTAACCACACCCCAATAACATTCCAAACATCTTGTTGCCTTCCAGGTCCTAGGCTATGCAGATTATGTCTTCACTAGTATGTTTACATTTGAGATCGTGTTGAAGGTAACCCCTTAAATGACAACGAGAGTCTTGCTGCATTCTCTCCTTGTGTGTCACCTGCCACTCAGTACAACCTGGCTTGTTTGTTTCCTTTCTCTTATTTACTTTTTTTCTTAATGGCACCTCTTTTAAAAAGAAAACAAAATACAAATTGGACTTCCTGCTCTGCACACACTGTCGCAAACACTCAATTTGCTCTAAGTGCGGTAAACAAAAAACTCCTGTTGGGGGAAGGAAACATTACATCAACATTACATTTTACTCACATGGGTGTCACGTCATTGGGGCAGTCATTGCTGATACCACTTTGATGATGCAGATATGTAACACGCGATGCAACCCTCCGTGCGATGCAACAGCATTGTAGTGGCGCTGGCTGAAGTTGAGCTTGAGGTCGTGTTTTTTAGGGAGGCGCTCAAAGACGTAAAGTCAACTCCATTCACGGCTAATTCCATGCCTCTCGTACTGACTGCTCTCCAGATACCCATAAAAGAGGGGGCAAAACCAACCATGTTCCTGCCGAGCATGGTTCAGTCTGCTTTCCCCGGCTGAGCGCATTGAAATGTGGAGTCGTCCCTGCAGCAAATTGAACGTGAACCCGCTGCTGTTTGGCTCTAAAGTCTGTGCCGCTCACGGTTAGCGCTCTGCTACGTCGGTCTCCCTGCAGGACTCCACATTTACATGCACTCAGAGGATTAATCCTTTACTTTTATTATTTGACGAAGAGTCAATTTTGGCTGGTTTTTCTTCTTTGCCTGCTCGACTCTGAAGTTTTAATTGGGAGCTGCTTCCCTTTAATTCTGAATTGTTAAAGAACATAATGGAATGTGCTTTAAGACAACGGTCCACATGAATGTGACAGTAAGGACATTTCTACTTTCCAATCGCTATAACCAGAGCTCTTGCAGGTAAAAAAAATATCCCAGACATCACGGCAACAAAATGCATGTTTTCTTGCCTCAGCCCATAGTAGATTGTGAAATAAATGACTTACTACTACATTCATGTAGTTAAGGGCCGTGGGGGTGGCGACGGTAGATTTAGCCTCCCGTTTCACTGCTCTGAGCTCGCCACCCTGAATCAGCGTGATCTACAAGAGTGTGGAGACGTGTGCGCGTGTGTGTTTTACTACGAGGTAGAGAGAGAATATGATTCTCCTGTTTAAGCTGATTGGAGCTATTACTGTATGTGTGCCTGAATTATGGAGTGTTGCTCAGCATTCCTGTGTGTCGGCGGCTCCTCTGACGTCCTCTCCTCTCTCCTCAGATGACAACGTACGGAGCGTTTCTCCACAAAGGAGCTTTCTGTAGGAATTACTTCAACCTCCTGGACTTGCTTGTGGTGGGAGTGTCCCTCGTGTCCTTTGGCATTCAGTGAGTTTGAACAGAGGCCGTGCACTTTTAGCCCTTTTCAGCCAAATATAGTAGCTCTGAATTAACATCTAACTGAAACCTGCAGGTCTGCTAAGTGCTGGGCCTCTACTAATTTACTAGATGACTCTAGAAGCAGAGAACAGGCCGTAGTATTGTTTTCCAAAACACATGGAGCCTTTATATTCAATATATTTAACTTTATTTTACCTGTTCAGGTCCTCAGCCATCTCAGTGGTGAAGATCCTTAGGGTTCTTCGCGTTCTTCGACCTCTGAGGGCCATCAACAGAGCCAAAGGCCTGAAGGTGAAACCTCATCTAAAAACAGCTGATACAAATCAATGTCTGTTTATGACACAAATGATGAACAGACTTGTGTTTTATTCAGTGTCCATTTAACAAACTGTTTGTTCCTCTGTCTTGCAGCACGTGGTGCAGTGTGTGTTCGTGGCCATCAGAACCATCGGCAACATCATGATCGTCACCACCCTGCTCCAGTTCATGTTTGCCTGCATAGGGGTGCAGCTTTTCAAGGTCAGCCCCACACATGGTCACAGCACACGATGCACTACACAAGTGTAGTGATTAAGTCGATTAAATAATCAGCGCTAATAAGGAGCTGCTTGTTCTTTCTACTCAGGGGAAGTTTTATCGCTGCACAGACGAAGCGAAGTCCAGCCCAGAGGAGTGCAAGTTAGTTGAACGTAGTTGATTCTTCTGCAGCTGTTACAGCACCGTGCCTGGTTTCCACTCAGCCTCTAAGCACCATGCATTTTTTCACAGGGGCACCTACATAGTGTACAAGGATGGAGACGTGAACCAACCAACCATCCACAAGCGCTTGTGGCACAACAGCGACTTCAACTTCGACAACGTCCTCATGGCCATGATGGCTCTGTTCACCGTGTCCACGTTTGAAGGCTGGCCTGCGTAAGACTCCGACCTTTAAAGCTCAAGCTTTAAGTTGAAAAGTTTGTCGGTGCCGCACACTGATGGCGTCTGTATCTGAAGCACCTGTGGCAGCGTCATAGGGTTTTTTCTCCTCTTAGGTTGCTGTACAAGGCCATCGACTCGAACCGGGAAAACCTCGGCCCCATATACAACTACCGCGTGGAGATCTCCATCTTCTTCATCATCTACATCATCATCATCGCTTTCTTCATGATGAACATCTTCGTAGGTTTTGTGATCGTCACATTTCAGGAACAAGGAGAGAAGGAGTACAAAAACTGTGAACTGGACAAGAACCAGGTCAGAGTCTCAACAGGGAGGCTTGTGGAAATGTCTTGGTCACAACTTAATCTATTCTGACTGTGCTTTATGCAAAATACAAAATATGCATAGATATATTTTGATATATTCATACAGAAATGTATTTTCCATATTCAGATTTAACCATATTTGACTGAACTCCTTAATTTAATGTGTGGAGAAAGGCAGCAGGCATCAAAACAACAGTTACTAGCTGTTGTTGTTAATGTCCAGCCTGAAATGAATTATTATAGTGTAACTCACAAACAATGACATGTTGACTAAGACACGAGCAGGAAGTGTGATCTGCAGCTGATTTTAACCCGCTGGATGTTTCTGTGCAGCGTCAGTGCGTGGAGTACGCGCTTAAGGCGCGTCCGCTGAGGAGGTACATCCCCAAGAACCCGTACCAGTACAAGTTCTGGTACGTGGTCAACTCCACGGGCTTTGAGTACATCATGTTTGTGCTCATCATGCTCAACACGCTCTGCCTGGCAGTTCAGGTAAGGAATCAGGGGCATCCCATCAAGAGGGTTTTAATTAGCTGCCATCGGTACTATTGCGTCATAACTTCAGTATTTATGTATTTTAATGTACATACTGTATCATGTAGTATTCTGGCGCCCTCGAGTGGCCCAAAATCACATTAATCATGGAACTGAGATAAACTGCAAATGGTTTATACGCACAATCTCTTAGATTTCCAGCGTTCCTTTGCTTGATTTTATTTTGGCATTATTAGATGTTCAGTTCTTTTTCCTCCTGCAGCACTACGGCCAGTCAGCCACCTTTAATTATGTGATGGACATCCTCAATATGGTCTTCACGGCTGTTTTCACTGTGGAAATGGTTCTCAAACTCATTGCGTTCAAGCCCAGGGTGAGTCCTCGCTCACACGCTGTATAACGTATTTGCCACCATACATCATATCTGTCACATTTGTTGTTGCTGTGACACTACTATCAATCATCTCATTTAACTCTACTGTAGGTTTTATTCTGTAGGGAACCAATCTACTGTGTGTTAATGTTTAAACAAAGAGTGAGTGCGTGTTTTTCCGTTTTCCGGCCACCGTGCTAACAGCTCTGCGTTGAGAAGAAGAAGCGGATGCTAGTAAGACACAGATCGTGTGGTGCAGTGCTGATCATTTATGGGCTCGTCAAATTAGCCGTGTGGTTATGCATGCACTGTATTATTGTTGATGTCAGATCGGTGTGCAGTGCGATCAGGCTGTGCGCTGTAATCACCAGCCCCTCAGCGTGTGTTTTACTTGAACAAGAGGGTGACAGTTTGAGAGTAAAGGCTCTGTTTTGTTGCTGACCTCCTGCGCACCTCGTCCTCCACTCGCTCCACCTCACACAGGGCTATTTTGGGGATGCCTGGAATGTGTTCGACGCCCTGGTTGTGATTGGCAGCATAGTAGATATTGTCCTCAGTGAGATTGATGTAAGTAAACGCAGCTCCGGCTGCTTTCGCTGCTGTGTGACCTCTCCACTGTTCGGACCACCTCGGCTGCCGGTTTCCATAGCAGAACTCAGATTTCCCACCTTTATCTGATCTTTCTTAACTCTTTTACTGCTTTTTGTCTCTCCTCGCCCTCCCATGACCCTGCCCTTTCATGAACCTTCACCTCCACCCGTCTTCTTCTTCTTCCTGTCCCGATCTCTTTCTTTCATTCCCATCTTTCCCCTCCATGCCCGAACAGCACTATTTCGCTGATGCTTGGAACACTTTTGATGCCTTAATTGTTGTCGGTAGCGTCGTCGATATTGCTATTACTGAAGTTAATGTAAGTACTCCTTTTTTCCCACTTTCTAAGTTAAACTGAAGCCTTACAGGAAAGCAGAGTCCGTGTCAATTTGAGCTTATGTGACTCGCTCTTATTGATCCTAAAGTGATTCAGTTGTAGTAATCAACGTAAAATCTGATTAACTAAGCAACTGTCAACAAGTACATACAGTAAACCCTGCATCTTCATTGGCTGATTGTAAGACATAAATGGCTTTCTCACTTAAGCTTCAGTTTGACTTTAATTACTGTCTAATCTTCATGTTGGAGCCACATTTGCACTGAGCTAATCAAATAACATTTCCTTTTCCTACATGTTGTACTGCCGTTTCGGTTGCAGTGCTTTGTCTGATGAACATGTCAATTATTACCGTGACAATACTGTATGTGTCCAGAACCCAAGTCAACTCGCTTTTCTGATGATGTATTTGGTTCAGACCAGGGTAATACATGTGGTTGCTTAATTCTTTCTCTTGTTCATTTTGTTCCCATAGAAACTTGTAGAGGCAAGTATTGCAATTAATGAAACTTCTGTTTGTGTGTAACCTGTTGGTTTTTTTCTACAACTTTATCTTTGGGACCCCTTGACAGTGCGATGGATGTCCTTTGGTTAATTTTAATTTAAACTCTTATATAGTATTGATTTAAAAGTATCGAAGGCTTAACTGTTTATAATCGTGCTTAGATGCTCTGCACAAAAATCACCAAAAATGAAATCTGTGCCGCTGATAAACAGTAACGCCACAGATTTGTAATTTGAAAGATACACACAGACACCAGATGCCGAGAACCCAAACCTCCCTGTAGTTCAGTAACAACGCTGCTCGTTGTGCTGGAGGTGCAGCGTACGAGACTCACAACTCCACCGACCTTCCCCTCTCCTGAGTGCTCCCATGTCTGAGCTGCAGTGCTGTTTTTTTCTGGAGTTCGACTTCATGTTCTCAGTTTGTGTTTTAAAATGTGTGTTTGCATGAGTGTGTAAACAAGTACTAACTTTGTTTAAATCCTTTTAAAGAGTTTGTTTGGGTCATTTCTTGTTATGCATGTTTTGTATATCCTGTACATACTTTAGGGTGCGGGGTGTGTGTGTGTGTGTGTGTGTGTGTGTGTGTGTGTGTGTGTGTGTGTGTGTGTGTGTGTGTGTGTGTGTGTGTGTGTGTGTGTGTGTGTGTGTGTGTGTGTGTGTGTGTTGGGAATGTTGGATTTCACAAGAGCTTTCGTACTGGTTCTTGTGAGACACCTTTCATCCATCCCTCACATCAGCCTGTAGTTTTCATTGCATGGTTATTACCTGTTCATGCTGCAAAGTAACAAGATTAGCTTTTAAACTGTTCCTTTGGATCACATGTAATAACTGACCTTTGTTGGATTTACTTCAAATTCATCGGATTGTTGCTGCTTGTTTGTCGTCCATTCCACTTTTGAGTTTTTGCAGTCATTTTTTTGCAGGTTTGTCATGTGACTTTTCCAAATGCATGTTTGGAAGCGTCGGTTTTCCTAACGTAATCCATCCTGTCACACCTCTCGCAGATCGCGCTTGGCGAGCCGACCCCTCCTCCCACGGTCAGTCGTGTCCATTGAGCCTTGTGAAGTGTGACATTTCTCTCTTGCCTCACCTCCACACAGAATGGCCCTGGAGCTCAGAGCTTGACATGTCCATCCTACACCTTCAGAACAGGATTAATAGGAATTATGGGAAACTCAAATCAGCAATAAATTAAATAAATTAACAAAAATATTTGACCTTAACTGGCCACTGGAGCTTTATCTATAGCTGGTGTGATGTAACATATTGAGGAAGAGATGAAGTGTGTAGTGTCCTGGATAAAAACAGTTGGACTAAAGTAATCAACCTAAAGAAGAGCTGTGAGGATCAGAGCACAGTAAATAAATGACTGTACAGTTACACCGGTGCTGGTTTAAAGCAGCTGAGTCTGAGGTTCTTTGTTGATCTTGTGTTTGTGCCTCTGTGAGTGATTGTCTGTGTTTTGTTCTGTCTTCCTGTAGTGAGCTCTTAAAGCTCAGAATGGAGCTCATGTGTAGCGCAGGTGTGTAGACTCCAGTCAGGTGCATGAACAATTCCTCCAATAAACCTCTCTCTGCCTCCTCTTGCTCCCAGCTCAGTCCGAGTCCATCTGTCTGGTGTCTCTTCTGACCCAGAACCGGACCGCTCTCTTTCCCCCTCTGTCCTTCTGTCCCCCGTTTTCCTCCATTGACTTCTTTCTGCACCGAGCTGTGAGAGCGCCCTGCTATGGCCCTTTTGTTGCAGGGCACCACAGACATGCATGCGTTGCTGCATTTGCTATGAGTTGACCGATGGCTCCAAATCATCCAAGTGTCTTGCGTGTGCGTGCAGTGCTTCCCCAGCAGCGTGGCAATGCTGAACGCATGCTCCATCAATGCTGTGGCCAGGATTACCAAAAGAACCTCCTCAGGCTAATTCTACATGTCATCATTTCTGCTCATCCTGCACCTCATATGGACGATTGTTTTGTGCTGATGGATTTGAATGAAGCCATATGTGTCTGGAGGATCTTCTCTTCAGTTGAGTTAAGCTCTTTGTTTTGCCGTGAAGTCCCATTCTCATTACACAGGTCCGATCTAACCGCACCGCAGAGGTTCTCTGCACACACGCGTTCTCTGGAGATGCCTGATAGCCTGTGTTTTCCTATTATTGACATAAATTGCACATAAAATGAATGGGGCAGAAATGAGTTGGCAACTATGATGGAATAGATTGAGTTAATATCTTCATATCTCTCATTGTTTGGTCAATATTGTCATTTCAGACACTATAAATATAATTACTAGAAGGACTAGCACCATAGACATAATCTAATCACATGATGGATGCCACTAATAATTTGTCACATTTATCATACATTTCCTGTCATATGTTTGTGTTTCCTTGAATTTTAATCCTGTGATGAAAAACAGCAGCACTTGAGACACTGTAGCAGTAGCACAGTGCTTATTTTATGAAGTGATTTTATAAGGTTTCTCCTGTCGGTCGTTTAACTTAATGTCTCATTAAACCTGCCAAAGGCACACAAAGCCATACAACCCCTTTAATCCCATCGGTTCTGACCATTACACCGGGGGAGCGATAAAGTTGTCACGTCACGTAGCACTTAAGTTCATGTCATGTTGCCTGTTAGTCTGACATGCACCAACTAATTCCCACGTAGGAATGTGAAGCTGTAAACCTGTTGTTGTGTTAAGATGATGTCTGTGGTTCCGTTGAGCGTCAATAGAGGGTGATGCCTGTGCAGTAGTGTGTCCATACATGTCTGTCCCTCCCTGTGGTAGAGAGGAGTAGTGACCCTGTCCTGTCTGTGTCCTCACTGACCTCTACTGGCGTTGTGTGATACTGACCCAGTGTGTGTGAGACCTGCAGACTCTGTACAAGTCATTAATACAGGTCTTTGATTTTAAAGCCGACGGAGACTCCTCAGGTGGATGAGATGGGGGTAAGATGCTCCACCCCCACCCCCCTCCCCCTGTCAGGGCCATGCCATGTTTAGATTGTAACTCTTGGTTTGGTTTTATCTGTTGTCTTCTACACCTTTTTTCTGATCTGTTGCTTTTTTTTTTTTTACTTTATATTGTCATAGTAAGATTCCATTCCTGTTTTCCCTTCCTTTGTTTTCTCTGTTCATTTGCCTAAATCTGCTTTCCGTTTTCCTGAACGTTTGGAGTTATTCCTAAGGAGAGTGTGTCGCCCAAACGTGACGCCGCGTGTCCCGTTAGGTGGGAGCGGTCCTCGGCCGCTCCTCACGTTTGTACTGTTGACACCGCTACACGGTCTCCGCCACCACCGCCGCGTGGTGCGGCGGGCGGTGGATGAGCCCTGGGATCAGGTCACCCAGCTCTGACCTGGCAACCTCCCGGCTGACCCGTTGGGGTTGGTCCCACTGTGACTCCGCATGCAGTGACTCTGGACTGAGGGTGCCATGCTTGTGCAGACGTGTCCTGTCAAGTATGGCAAGGTTTTCTCCAGCATGCCTGCCTCCTTGCTTCCTTCCCTGTAGGTCTGTACAGTGACGGGGGTCCTGGCAGTGCTTTGGATGCAGAATCACAGAAACATATCAGCTGCAGCTGCACTGCTCGTCTCCATTTGATTCAAATGACTATTCTACTGATATATGTGCTGCGATTGGATCCTAATTAGATCGTTACTTCCACAAAGCGAATGCACAACTGGGATTGGATGACCACTCGCAGTGCATCTTTCCAGCCCATATGTATCTGGTGCTGCGGCCTCACAAAGCGCAGACAGGTTCTCCTTGTTCACCACCAAGCGCTGTTCTCCCGTCCCCCGCTGACTCCGAGCTGTGTCTCCACAGAACACGGAGGACAGCGCTCGCATCTCCATCACCTTCTTCCGCCTGTTCCGAGTCATGCGGCTGGTCAAGCTTCTCAGCAGGGGGGAGGGCATCCGCACCCTTCTCTGGACTTTTATCAAATCCTTCCAGGTGAGGAGTCGTGGAAATGGGTTCATCGTTTGCTGAACACGGAACTCTTGCTTTAATGTGTCTCTTTCTCTCCTCTGCCTGAAGGCTCTGCCATATGTTGCTCTTCTGATAGCCATGCTGTTCTTCATCTACGCCGTCATTGGCATGCAGGTCGGGAGCGCAAACCTTGTGTCCGACTGTGTTATCCTGCTTCATGAACGTGCATTCACGGAGATAACATTTTGCTTCAGGTGTTTGGAAAGATTGCCATGGTGGACGGCACGCAAATCAACAGGAACAACAACTTCCAGACCTTCCCTCAGGCCGTGCTGCTCCTCTTCAGGTGTGTGCCGAGGCGCCGTTCGCTGTTTAATGGACGTTTCCAATGGGAGATTTATTTGCGTCTGATTATCCACCAGGTGCGCCACCGGAGAGGCCTGGCAGGAGATCATGCTGGCCTGCATGCCGGGGAAACTGTGTGACCCAGAATCCGACTCCAACACCAACTCCAACTCCTCCAGCTCCAACCCCATGGATGAGATGACATGTGGAAGTGGATTTGCCATAGTTTACTTCATCACGTTCTACATGCTCTGCGCCTTCTTGGTAACTCCATGACTTCCCTTACTTTCTACTTTGCTCAGTATTATTATCTACAGTTTCTCATATTTACTACATGAGGTCTGCAATTTGTCATTCACGACTCAAACGCCTCAGCAATTTGTCTCTAGCATCCATCCAACATACATATTATACTGTAAGGTTCTGCGTGATCTTGATGGATAGTTTGCAAAGCACACTGTGGGTGTCTAGATGTGAAGCACAGCGTGACGCAGTGCTACAGTTGCTGTGCACGTGTAGAAAAAAAAACATGTTCTTGTGCCTTTCCAGATCATCAACTTGTTTGTGGCCGTCATCATGGACAACTTTGACTACTTGACGCGTGACTGGTCCATTCTGGGTCCTCACCACCTGGATGAGTTCAAGAGGATTTGGTCGGAGTACGACCCCGAGGCCAAGTATGTGCTCTGTCGCCTGGCTCAGCAGCGCCTCACATTCCTGGTCTTATAATTGGCCTCTCTCCCTCAATGACTTCTCCTTGGCTTCACACAGAGGCAGGATTAAACATCTGGATGTGGTAACGCTCCTCCGTCGTATTCAGCCTCCTCTCGGCTTTGGCAAACTGTGTCCTCACAGAGTGGCGTGCAAGGTTTATTTTGCCTCCTTCGCTCTATTATCAGACGTGCCGAGGTCTCACCGAAGCACTGATCTGGACAAATCTGTCTGCTCTCTCCCCTCAGAGGCTGGTGGCCATGAACATGCCTCTGAACAGCGATGGCACAGTTATGTTTAACGCCACGCTGTTTGCACTGGTGCGGACGGCTCTGAAGATCAAAACCGAAGGTACGAGCCGAACGACAGGCAATCACAGGCTTGTGCCCTGAGATGCTGTGCTGGGTTCTAACCGCTTTGCCTGCGGTGCAGGTAATCTAGAGCAGGCCAACGAAGAGCTGCGGGCCGTCATCAAGAAAATCTGGAAAAGAACCAGCATGAAGCTGCTGGACCAAGTGGTGCCCCCTGCTGGTGGTTAGTGGAACCGACCCGTGTCTGTCAATGAAATCACATCCACCTCCCAGTCCTTCTGTTATCGTGTGACACGCGCGCCAAGCTAAAGCAGCCTGCACAGACTCACACGTACACACACCGTATGCTGCCCACATACTGTTTACAGGAAATTACAAGGAGCTCTCTCGCTGCTGCGTCCTTAAATGAAACTTGGTCACACGCGCAGATTCTCACACACACACACACACACACAGAGTGAAGCTGCATCGTGCTGTTTGTGCTCTGCTCACCTTGTCCTGGTTGCCCTCTCAGCAGTGTGTCTCTGATCTATGTGTCTCCCTCCTGTCCCGGACCCCGATGGAGGCCTCTGACTGTCTGCTGGGCTTTGGGCTTGCATGGCCTCGTAGACCACTGTGCAAACGCATGTTCTGTCATTCTCACTTATGTCTCTCTGGCTTTCCCTCGCTCTCTGTCTCCGCTGTCTCCTTCGCTTTCTCTTTCTCCTGTCTCAATCTCTGTCCTCCGCTCGTGGCTCCGAGCTTTCACAGCCTATTCTCTCCACACATTCATAATATGAGTCCAAAACTCTGAAGCACTTCAGAATATTCTGAAGCAGTTCTGTTTTAGGGTGGTGGCATGGAACTAGTGTTGCCTCTCTCTCCGATCTCTGTCCCCAGCGTGCTTGTTCAAAGTGATTCAGACCCCTGCTTCAGAATGATTCTCACTCTCTCCTGCAAACTCTCTGAAATCTCTAAATGCTGTATAATATGGGGAAAATACAGGTACATACAGTATTCCTTCCGTAGCATAAAGCATACATGAACACAGCCAGGGACACGTACTCGAACAAACTGACTATATATTTACTGTATGACGCATAGATCTGCTTGCTTGCATGTGCTGAAGTAGAAAATAATCATATTCTCATATGTAGTTTCCAGTAAAAACACACAGTTTAAGAGTCTCGTTGGGCTCATCCAAAGATTTTCAGCTTTAGACGTACAAACACACGCAACTTGAGAATTTCTGAAATGAAGATTACTCAGGCCGAGCTATAATATGTGCACCATCCAGATACATGTACATGTTGTGGGTTGAACCAACGCCTGACTTTCCTCCGTATTGTGTGGAGAAAGTTGGAGGGAAGAGAGGAGTCTCTCCTCTTCCTCAGGGCTACTGTGTGTAGTGACCTGCTGACACAGGAAGCATTTGTGTGGTCTGTTCACTCAGATGATGAGGTAACCGTGGGGAAGTTCTATGCCACCTTCCTGATACAGGACTACTTTAGGAAATTCAAGAAACGTAAAGAGGAAGGCCTGGTGGGTGCTCACCCCTCCCAGAACAACACGGCAATCGCTTTGCAGGTGAGTCCCACGCAATTCGAGCGAACCCTTCAGACTGCGTGTTGTGTCACTTTTCGACAGGGGAGCGAGAGAATGTTGTGAAGTCTGCAAAACGTGTCTCTGTGCATTTCATTCAGAAACCATCCGATGTGCTAATGTTATGATTTATGACCCAGCAGGACGTTCACGCTCTTGCTCTACAGTATGAAACTGTTAAAAATGCGTCTGGTGGGAACTTATATGTGTCTGAGTCTGCAAATGTCGCATTGTATGTTGATGTTAAGCATGTGTCTCCATCTTCAGCCAGCATTTCACGTGTGCTCTGTGCGTCACGGTTCACGCATCCATTCACGTCGTTTCCGTTACCTCACAGACGATATATGGCTGCAATGGGACAACATATATCACTGACGGTGACCATGACCTGCTTTTAGTTCAATTACAATAACATGTTTGTGAATGTTCAGTACTGGTCTAAACTCACTAAAGGAGAGAGAAGAAAGAAAAATAAGGAGCCAGTATCATATGAGAGAGGAAGCACAGGTGTAAGGACTCGTCACAGCAGGTTGCATCAAGAGAGCACATTTGTCTGTGTGTGCGTTCCCATCCCTCACAGTCTGTCAGTGCTGCTAAGTGTCAGGTGCACAGGTGTGTGTGTGTGTGTGTGTGTGTGTGTGTGTGTGTGTGTGTGTGTGTGTGTGTGTGTGTGTGTGTGTGTGTGTGTGTGTGTGTGTGTGTGTGTGTGTGTGTGTGTGTGTGTGTGTGTGTGTGTGTGACGGTTGTGCCTGCTCCATGTCCCTTTTCACACTGTGAGTTGTAGGACCCAGGTCCCAGCTGCGGTGCTTAGCCCTCTTGTTGTCATGGTTACAGGCTGGCCTCCGCACGCTGCATGATATTGGGCCTGAAATTCGCCGAGCGATATCATGTGACCTGCAGGATGACGAACTAGTAGACTTTATTCCTGAGGAAGACGAGGAAATTTATAGGGTAATCTGTTTTAATTTTACCTGACTAGAATTAAAATATTGTTGCCAACGAATGATTTTACACAGTAAATTATAAGAGTGAAGAGAAACCACTTGAGTCTGTACTAGAGCCTTTGCATTATATTGCTACAATATTTATCTTTTTTGTTCATTTGGTTTATTTTACTTTTTTGACCATTTCAGTTCCAACAATCTATAAAGACCACATTCATTTTGCTCATGTCATGTGCCATAAAAGCAGCTTCTTAACTTATTTTTGCACATTTAATTTCTAATGAGATCAACTCGCAGACTTAACATCAATCCTCTGTGTTAGTGTGTAAGTGCTGGGAGCCATAGTGGTTTTACTCTGGGCGTTCCTCCGCAGCGCAACGGCGGACTGTTCGGGAATCACCTGATGAACGGCGGCCACCGGCGGTCCAACGGCCACCAGACCAACGCCACCCAGCGCCCCCTGCAGGTGCAGCCCCCTCCCCACTACGCCCACATGGAGCAGCCAGTGGGGCGGCTGTCACGCGCCAACGCCATGTCCCACCCCAACCACCACCATCACCACCACCACCACCACCACCACCGGCACCACAACTCCTACGGCAAGTCCCCCAAGTCCACCAACATCAACCTCAACAACGCCAACGCATCCAGTCTGCCCAACGGAGGACACCACCGCTACTACGAGCACGCCCCCCCCAACGGCTACCCGGGCCTGCGCGGCTCCTACTACGAGTACGACAAGCCGCGCACACCTCAGGGTCAAAGGTATCCACACACTGTACACTGCACACGCTTCAGTCTCGGTATAACACTCTGTTGAGTGTTATAATTTATAATTTATCAATTACATGCAACCCAATAAACGTAAACCAAACCTGCTCTTCATCATCTTAGTAAAGCACTCAAACACTCAAGGACATAACACTAACGTTACTAATCGCGAGACTGCGTCATTCCTTTGTTCTTTGCAGATCTTGGTCTGAATGTATTCAGTTCAGAAATATATGTGAACTCTGTGAATGTAGCTACAAAATCAGAGAATTGACACGGAAGAGCTGAGGAGCCACTGCAGGATTAGCTTCTGTGCAATCAGTGCTTGCTGCCACCGTAGAATCTAAGGGCATTATCTCCTCCATACGTATTCTCCCACTGGCAGGATTCAGCGTCTTATCGCATCTTCCCATTTCACAAGCCTTTACTATACACCCTTCATTCCATAGTGGATTACGAGTCTCTGCTCCTACTGACGGTTGCTTTACTGTACATGTGCTCAGCTGTAGTATTAGTCGGCTACTCCAGTTTGGGAGATGATTTCACTTTAACAAAGACAAATGACTTTTGGCTTGTTTCTCATCATATGGAGGCTAAAATGATATTGTCAACCAATACTGGAGTGGAGATTACATTGGCCATTACATTCTCACCTCCTCCTGCCTACAGTATATATGAGATTGCTGTATATGTTTCATATACTGTATGATATATATATACGCCATTCTTTCTCCACCCTTTTCTCTGTGTTCTCTCCTTCTGCCTTTCTCCTTCCTAACCAAACTGCTTTCTCTCGACCATCCCTCTGCTTTCTTGGACAGAAGGCGCTACTATGAGACCTATGTTAGGTATGTTGTCCTTCTAGGTTTGGCTCCGGCAAATAAAGGACGTTGTTTTGTTCAATGTCAATTTCTTTTCTGTTTTGGAACGGTGAATGGTTGCATCCTTGCCCAGTCCTTGTGCAGTGTGCTATATGCTGAGCTATGTGTGATTAGCCAGGTTATACAGTAAAGTTAATGGCACATTTGTGTCTGCGCTATAATGTAACGTGAGACATAGCATCAACGTGAGTGGCCAGCATATTGCTGAGAGTAGCCCTGCTTTATGCATGTTAAAGTGATGTGCTTGCTTTGAAAAAGACCCCAAAAACAAATGTGCTGAAACATAACAACGCTCTGCTTGTCTGGGTCTGTTTCACGGTCCTACACTCAGTACTGAGCCAGACTGAGGTCTGTCATTTATTTAGGATGTCAAAGGCGATGTGTTGATGAAAAAGTAAAACCCTTTAGTTTGTAACTTCTGCCTGTTGCCTTGGTTTAACTGTGCTTCTTAAAAATGAGTGGTCAGTTGCATCGCTGCCCCCTGGAGGCTTGCGTCTGCATGGCAGTGCATCTCCCTGCTCCAGAAGGAGCCCCACTGCACGTCGGCAGGCCGCACCCCCTGATCCTGTGCCTTGACTTTACTTCAGGTCACGAGGAGGGGACGGGCGTCACCCCACCATTCGCAGAGAGGAGGAGGTTGATGAGGACCGCTTCTCTGGAGAGTATTACAGTGGGGAGGAGTTTTACGAGGACGACAGCATGCTGTCGGGGGACAGGTATTATGAATAACGGTCTCACCACCTGTGCTCACAACATTTAAACAGTGGAGTTATAGTGAAACCATGTTCCCCAACAATTCATTGACAGGTATCAGAACAGTGACACAGAGTATGAGACCCCTAAAGGTTACCATCACCCTGACAGTTACTATGACGATGACGAGCAGCCTCTCTACGGCGACTCCAGGCGGTCACCAAAGAGACGACTGCTTCCTGCCACACCTCAAGGTCTCTCTTGGTCTACATATCTGCTAACATTTACCCTTAACTGTGTCAAAACCATTTAGTGAGTGAGTCTGTGCACGCTGCTAACGTTGATCTGCTGCTGGCTCGCTCAGGTCACAGGAGGCCATCTTTCAACTTTGAGTGTCTGCGCAGACAAAGTAGCCAGGACGAGCTTCCACATCAGCGCACTGCTCTCCCACTGCACCTTATGCAGCATCAGGTAATGCCGGCACACACCGTTGGATCACGCGCTCGCTTTTGCATTGCGCTGTCACAAACCGCTCTCCCTCCCGCTCTGCCAGGTAATGGCCGTAGCAGGCCTGGACTCCAGCAGAGCCCACCGCCTCTCTCCCACCCGCTCCACCCGCTCCTGGGCCACTCCCCCCGCCACCCCGGCCAGTAAAGACCAGTCGCCGTACTACACCCCGCTCATACGCGTTGACCACCCGCACAGAGAGAGCGCCACTAGCAGCCAAGTGTCTGTGCGCAAGAGCTCCTGGTACACCGATGACCCGGACTTCTCCCAAAGGACGTACTCGCCCATCCACCTGCAGGTGCCCCCTGAGTACTACAGCCAGTATCACCAGAAGAGAGGCAGCGCCACCAGCCTAGTGGAGGCGGTGAGTTCAAAGACATGCTGTGAATGGATGACTTGATGCTATACTGCTGCCAAACCAAAATGCAACCAAGATAAGCAACACAAGGTGACGTGTTTATCTTCTTCTTCTTCTCTTGAGCAGGTTTTGATATCAGAGGGACTTGGGAGATACGCAAAAGATCCCAAATTTGTGGCGGCCACAAAACACGAGATAGCGGACGCGTGCGAGATGACGATAGACGAGATGGAGAGTGCAGCCAGCCACCTGCTGAACGGGGGAATGGCCCCGGGCATCAACGGCGTCAACGTCTTTCCCCTCCTGACTCCCAGGGACTATGAACTGCAGGACACGGCAGCCAGCTACAGCGACGAGGAGCCAGAGGCGGAGCCCAGAGCTCGTTACGAGGAGGACCTGGCAGACGAGATGATCTGCATCACGACTTTATAGCAGCGGCTGGAGGAGTCTGCAAATTAGAGCACTGTCAGACTACAATCAGTGAAATTAACAAAACAAATGCATCTGTTGGCTCTGACCAAAAGAAGTGCCTTTTATAGTGAAGAGAAAAGGCATAAAGAACACAGACACCGGCCCGTTTATTTAATTGTTCGCCACCTGCCAGTGGAGCGAGGACACCAGGACACTGGCTGGACTCACCTGTCCAAGGCTATGGTTGGAGGTGACGTACGGGTTCAGTCCGCAGCCAATCACAGACGAGGACATTGCTGCCAGTGAAAGATGGACCAATTGGCAAAGGTGTGAGAAACCCAACAGGGCGTGTCTCCAAGGGTGATGACAATCAGATGTACGATGTCATTACCTCAGTCACTTTATTAAGGTTTGGCATATCATGCAAGTTTTCAATGCAAGCATAGAAAGGCATATCTCCTTCCATAGCTTTTAGAGCAACTCGACCCCTTCGTTGTTAGAGCAGAGTGTTTGTTGATCGCTACAGCTGAGTCGAGAGGTGAGGAAGCACCAGTAGAGTTACCAGATTATGCAGGAACTAACTGTCCTACTTAGAGCATCATTCAACTTGAGATATGTACTTTTGAAGCAACAAAAGCATTTGTGATAAATGCACTAGCAGGCAGGTTATTTTAAATTTTAGAATAGCCTGGTTAATATTTCATAGTTGATATGATGTAAATTGTATTATATAACAAAAGAAACTTTGTAAAGAGATATTCTATATTTTGTAATTATGTATCGTTTAAAAGATCAGCAATATGGACTCTTGTGACTCCGGTTATACTATAAAAGCAGACCTGCATTATTTTATTAGGTAAAATATATTTGTTTGCCTTTTTTCCTTTGCTAAAATGCATCTGTTATTTTGCCTTTAACAACGATTTAAGAGGTTCTGCTTGTGTGACGACATTACTGCACAGGATATGCAAATGGAGTTGACTTCTTAGCGAAGGCGTACACGTGTTAGTTCAAACCAAACGCGGCTGCGCAGCCTCGGGGTGTGTTCAGGAATGCGCCTTGAGGATCCAGTGGTGAAGCTTTATACTGATGTTATTTGTTTGCATATTTTGTGCAGGGCATGCACAAGAATTCTAAATGCATAATGCATTAAAAATGCTGCTTCTTTAGTTGGTTTCAGAGTCAAACCTAGGTTTTGTCGTCCCCTACTGAAATGCCTTTTTGCTGCTGGAAGGATGAAAGCTGGCAGATGGTAATGACAGGGACATGTTGATACTTCTCATAGCTGGGCTTTTGCATGACGTGCAGTGCTCTTTGTTGGTCGGAATGACTCCAGTAAACGTCGGTAACCCAACCTTCGCCATATCGCAGCCTCCAGCTTGTGCGAGTGCTCGGACCCTGCGGTGGTGTAGGTGAAAGGACAGAGGGCGTCCTGGGGTCCGGATGCTGGAGAGAGGTTAAGCAATACTAAACCTCCCCTTCCCCCTCTCTCTCAGCCTGGTTCCTGCATACAGTATAGTATACCTCTATAGGCAACAGTGACTACATATCATTGTCTAAACGTATCTGTCTGATACAGTCCCACGGTGGAGTCTGATAGATAAGTATGATGGACCCTGGACCCTGAATCATCTTTACTAATAACACCAGGATGGAAAAGTGAGGCAGGATGATTGAAAAGGAGCAAGTTGGAACATTGAAAAATATCAGAATACATAAATATTTGTTTTATCAATAATCATTTATTGATTGAGAGAAACTGTAATGGGCTTTTTTAGGCATTACCATAGAGAGTCTGACTGAGAACCAAGGATGGGAAGAGTACTTGTGATGTGTTTTGAGCGTGTGATTCGCTGGCGAGTGCGTACTGTACTCTAACTCAACCGAACACTGTCACGAAAATGTAGGTTTTCCATTTTGTGTGCACATTGAAAGGGCTCTTTGACTTGTTTGTGAGTAAAAAAAAAATGTGTTCTAGTCCTTTTGCTGACGACCGTCATCTAAAAGGACCAATGCACATAACAGGCACATTGTACTATTCGTAGCAATTACAGTACTGATAAACTGAAGATATGCATTATTTTGTAAAAACTTTTAAAAGTTGTTTTCAACTAAAGATAAAGAAAACTTACTTTTACCTCATTCAGGAGGATTCCTGAAAAAAAGAAAAATAATGATTTGGTTGAGTCTAAACCAATGGTATTTAAATATTAGCACATAGCTGTTTGTCTTTGCACAAGTAACTGTATAGTGCTTCTGTTTCTCCTTTTTCTAAACAGATTTGTGTATTAAGGTGAGACAATTTTGTACTTTTTGTGACTGTGTATGGTTTAGTGGAATCTATTTGTCATTAACACCTCACCTTACAATGCTGGGAATGAAAGCGTATTAAAAAATATTTTTAAGGAGCACTGTTCCTCTGTTCGCAGGTAGGGAGAAAAAAACGAAACGCTAAAGTATCAGTTTACAGAGAAACACGTTGTTTTGAACGTTTCTATAAGTTTTCTTCACATTGTTATGATTATCATTGCTATTACAACTATTAATGTTTTGAAAGCTGTATTAAAATAGAAGATAATGTAAAATATGTACAAACGTATGGAAAGACCCATGGTAATGTTCTCTACTTGAAAGTCTTGATATTTGCTCCTTAATGGTTTTATTCAGTAAACATCATTTCTCTTAGTAGCAAACGCTTTACTATAATCCTCTAGGTTTTGTATCAATACATTTTTTGTATTTCTCATGTTATTTTGGGCCTTGACTTTATTTGAATCAATACTGATATATTATTTTCTATTGATCATCATTGAATAAACTTATGCTGAATTAAATTGTTCACGTATTTCTCTTCTCCTGTTTAAACCACATCTGTGCATATTCAAAACAAAACTACTGTACACTGTGGTCCTGGATTCATTGGTTCCACTGTAGCATTTGTAATGGTAGTTGTGGCTGTAGCCTCCACAGACCTCCACCCACAGATCTCTCCCACACAATGCAGGATGTGAAAAGATATAGTAGATACAGTAGATACAGTAGATACAGATATGCATCCTTCAGATGCAATAAATGTCAATAACGTTTACGGAGATATACTTTTTACTATAATTTTACTAAAAATATACTATAATTATTCTAGTTTATTATTTATCATTTATGAATTGATATTTGACTTCGAATGTAAGTAATAGCTAGTTTTTGTAATTTTTGAAACATAAACACATTTCTGTGTTGAAATGAATGAATGTGTTTAACACTAGGTGGTGCTGCTGCACCAAAGGAGGCGTGCTTCAGACTGACTTCACAGTACAGTACCTCTTTGCTAAGGTACAGTAGATATGCATGATGTTTGACACCTGTAAACAGAAAAAATGAGGATCCATGCAAACCACCCGAGTGGATCCAGTTTCAAACGCTCACCCGGTGCAGCCTCGGCCAGACAAGCGAGGTAAATTACACAATGGAACCCGTGCAGGACAAGGCAACCCCCCCCAGCAGCATGCTTCTATTGGAAGCTTGTCTGCTTGCACACTACAAACATCCTCTCTGCAGTCAGAGTGACTGTAGCTGTGATGCCTGCAGACAGATGATAACACGTTAATGGATTATGTATAGCTGTATATGGTGAAAAGGGTAAATGCCTTACTTACATACAAAACCGTCTACTTTGCACTCACCGCATCAGGACACTGTGAAACCCCCCCATCCCGCGGCCTCCTCCTCCCAGGGAGACGCACCCCTGGGCATTGTGCACCACAGACAGTATCCCTCCGGTCACGGCTGTGCCCAGGTCAGCCACAGCCACGTCTACCAGAGCGTGGCTGAGAGGGTGCCTCAGCTGCTTGTACACGAGGGGCACAATAATCACTGTAGCGTGGAGGACGTTGGCCGGACCGGCGGAGAAGGCCACGATGATGGCGGGGGTGAGGAAGGTGCAGATGGTCAGACACAGTTTGGCCACTCGAGTTACACGTCTTCTGGCTAAATCCTTTAGACGTCACAGAATGATCCTGGAACTGTCACCCTTCACTCGATTGTAAAGGCTGGAGGCTGAACAATACTTTATTTGGACCCGTCTGAAATTACAAAACAGACCTCACTCATTATTTCTCTAAAGCTGTGATTATTATTTTTTATTTAATTAGCTTTACTTTTTAAACTAGCTTTTCTTTAGCCCTTTGGTTCTAAAAACAAGCTTGCTTTGAGCTTGTGTTTTAACAGCTCCACATTCATGAAAAACTCCTGCTCCTGTGTGCAGCTTTGTGGTCGTGGCTAAATACTCAGAAGCAGAAGCCTGTAAACTGGCCTCAGGTTGACCTCACACGTGTCTACGTGAAACAGCGAAATGAAATCAGCACCATGGACAGAGACGTAAGAACCGAGAGGTTTGAAACAGGACTTCATAGTATAAATCTTCGAACTTTTTTTTGATGATTAGAAGAAAAATACGTCTTCTTTGAGACTTGCTTAAACTGACCTGCTTCGTTTGCATGTTTAATCTTTTGTTTTCAGACTGGTGTTTGAACGATTTATTGTATTCGAAAGTTTCATTCTGTTATAAGTTGGATTTGGAACTTAGCAGCTAGATATTGTATATCAAACAATTAAACATTTGATATCGAAATCAATCGTTGTAACTGTAGTTTTGCATTCAGATGATCGTTAGCTCAACATTGTGGTCACTTTGTGACGCACTGGAATCTCTTTAACTTTCTTAAATCTTCATTTATTCCCATGTGTTTGTCCACTGAGCTGTTTATTCGACCCTATGTCCCGAGTGGGTCGAGATGGAGATGTTTCTAAGGAGGTCCAATCACCTGGACAACGTAAACCTCATGTACTGATGAAATTTCTTGCTCAAAGGCTCTTAAGCGTGGCCTGAGAAGCACGGCGCCTTTAGTAAAACTAAAGATTGTGTTCCTCTGCATTGTGACAGAGAACTGCTTCTATTTTCTGTCGATACTTAATTAAAGCATTCAGGCAGCCGCTGCTATTGGTCAGTCACTGGATGATATTGTCCGTCATCCAAGTTGCAGGCGCCTTATCGGCACGTCCCAGACAGTACAGGCTCCTCACAACTTTGATGTACGACGCAATTACTAAACTAATAAAAGCCTCAAGTCGAAACACGGGTGCTGTGGCGCTGATGGTGATGGGGGAGGGAAGGGAGCGTGGGGAGGGGCAGTGCATCAACCCGACGGCCTCCTTGACATCATTATCTCTTCCTAATCAGCTTTGAGAGTAGAGCGCGATGAGTCGCCCACATCCGCAGGTTTGACTTAATAGCGCGCCTTCATCTATGGCACGTTTGAAGTTCAGAGACTCTAAATCACAGCAGCTCAACTCCACAGAAACATCTACAAACTACACGTGGAAGGGAAGCTGGCGTGGGCCGTGACGTCATCGATTTTATTATCGTAGACTTCAGCCAATCAGAAACTCAACTGCGCCAAGGTTCATTCGGCGACACGCACCTCCATCACTCGTCAGTGTGTGTGTGTGTGTGTGTGTGTGTGTGTGTGTGTGTGTGTGTGTGTGTGTGTGTGTGTGTGTGTGTGTGTGTGTGTGTGTGTGTGTGACCATAAATAAACTGTTTTATTCTTGTGCTGCTGAAGTCTCCATCAAATATCTGCATTATTGTCGTCTCAAGCCATTTCGCGCCTGAAATCGGCTTTAAACACCTTTTTGCCTTCGTCCCCTGTAGAATAAATATGCGAGGCTCTACTTGGTCAGGTTTCAGTTGTATACTGCAAAAACAAACGCTTGTAAATCATCTACAGTAGTTTGCAGTGGATTGAGACACAGCCTGCATCAATCACACATTACAGCTTTAAATGCAGCTACATCAGTTCTTGCTACAGTATTTACAGATATGAGACATGTAGAAATGAAGAAACGTCGTTTTGGATTCATTTACACTTCAGAAATTTTTTATTTATGCATGTTCTGTTGTGAAATCAGAAGCTTCTGTCTTCAAAATTGTTTCGCAATTAGCAGATGACATATTAATGATTCTTGACAACTTTCAGGATGGGTGAAAAACGCAGAGATGCTGAAGAGTAATGATCTCTCCCTCTCTCTCTCTCTCTCTCGCTCTCTCCCTCTCTCGCTCTCTCGCTCTCTCCCTCTCTCCCTCTCTCGCTCGCTCGCTCTCTCTCGCCCTGTCTCGCTCACTCACTCCCTCTCTCTCTGGCCAAATACAGTAGGGTACGTGCCGGTAGTAGCGACACTGGAGTAGGTGGCTCGGGGATTTTACCGTGTTCGTATTTTCTAAGCAGATTTGAAGATGCAGGAAACCCGTTCGATCGCCCCAGGAGCCCAAACACGCAGCAGCAGCTTCCTCCTGCTTTGGATTTTGGTCGGTTCCAACGTGGTGGAGGTGGCGGGGTCCCAGCAAGGAATCCCTCTGTCAGTGTGAGTGACAATGTGCCGCGCAACTTTGCATCTTTTGGATGAAACTGGAATGTCGGGGTTTCACTGGAATCAGGCGGGTCTGTGGGAAAGGCAGCATGTACAATGAGGCATGTAGAAAAGATTTGATTTGGCTCATGTACAAAAGTTCAACGGTAAAGTCGCAGATTTGCCGGGAATCTTTTGTTGCCTCTGGAATTTAATAATATCAACCACAAACCTCGTTCTGTCATTTATCTTAACACAGGTTGAAATTGACAATTACAAAAACGAGGCGTTCAGACTATAGCAAATCCACAAAAACAAAAAAAAAATGCAGTTCAGAGCAAACCAAAGCACAAATCGATGTGTTTTTTATGTATGTTATAGTTTTGTGTTCAGTTGCTTGGGTTGTTATGCACTGAACATCATTAGGTCATTGGGCGTTTTAGGGATATTTATTTCAGAGGATGATTTATTTATATATTTTAATCTCTAAACCTGTAATAATAACTGATTAAATGGTGATTTGTTGTATATGCTTCACATGCCACAAAATCACAGTCAGCAGCAGGTCTAATCAAACATTTCCCAAATCTTTCACGACAAATAATTTTTAAAAATGCCATGAAGCACAACAGGAAACTCAGACACATAATTTTAGATTTTGCAAGATTTTGTTTTGCTACATTTACCTGCACTATATACTGTGTAAGATGTACATTCTATAAACCTGTGCAGCTACTAGTTTCCTGATACATGAAATCAAATATGTTCAAACATTCACCTTAAAAAATATGAAATAATAAATTTAACACATATATTGTACAAACCAAAAACCTAGGCATGAACAAACCAGAAAAAACGCAACAGCAACTGAGACTAAGCAGATTCATATTGAAAAATATTTCCCCACCAGCGAAGCATCTGATGTACTAACTATAAAGTGACGCATTTAAAGTTTCTTGTTTTTTTCATTTTCTTCAAATATTAATTTTGGTTTCAGTGTTATTCTAACATTCATTTAGTCCGATTTCTTAGATACAGTACTGCACAATTTACTGTTTCAGAGGCCGACTCTGTTGAAGATCCAATCTACAACAAAACCATTTGTCTGTAAACTGTAGGTCAGGAGCACTGGGCCGTTACAACTTTTTACAACTAAAACAACTGTTTTAGTCGAACTAGTTAGAAAAATGCAGATTAGGACCAATTAGATGCAAAGAAGGAGATAGAATGTGTATGAAAAAGAGGACAAAGAGAGATATTAAACATGAGTTTTTTAATGAGGTTTGAGCAATAAGATGTATTTTGACATATTGTGTCTCAACTGTCCACAATCAGAATAAAGTGACGTTTTCTGTATTTTAGTGTAAAACTCTGGGCCTCAGCATTTGGAGGAGAAATTAAATCCATCTCTGCAAAATATTCTGGATCCCAGCTGCTACAGAAGGTATTTCTCCCCTCTCCTAAGCCTGTGTGGACACAAATGCTCGTTTCCATAGTCGCACTGTTGCACACATTACATGACGTAATGCTGTATTTCCCCTCAATGGCTGCAGGAGCATGTTGGTGTCTCAGCTGAATGCTGATGCTTTTTTTCTAGAGGAGACTCAGGTGTGCACACTCACACATGTATGTTTGTACTTGATACGACTCATTAAGCGCGGCTCAGATTCCCCCCTCATCTCCACAGTCAGCTGGAGTCACGAGGTGAGACCTCTAGATGTGTGTGTGTGTGTGTGTGTGTGTGTGTGTGTGTGTGTGCGTGTGTGTGTATGTGCGTGCGTGCGTGAGTGCGTGCGTGTGTGTGCGCGTGCGTGTGTGTGTGTGTGTGATATCCTATAGCCCTGTGATCATACAGTATAACGAACAATTGAAGGCTTCAGAGAATAAGCTACGATCCAGGTCTCACCCCTCGATGGCAGAGACAGTTTCACCTCACAGCTCAGAAGAGTTGGTCAAAGCTGACTGAGGTGGACGAATAAACAAACGTCTGCTTCACGTTAAAATGAAACCAGATCAAAGACTGTGACGCGCGCATCTGGAGGTAAAGCTGCTCTTTGTGAGCGCTGAATGCTGCACTGCAGTGTAGAGTGGGTCCGGAGTTACAGGGCTTTACTGTACAGCAGAAAACGCACTATGGTCACAGGTTATATTTAAAAAGATGATGAGGCTGAGTAGTTTTAAACACATGATGGCTTTGGTTTTTGTGAATAACATTAAAGCCTGTGGATAGAAGTGAGAGTAACAAGATGTGACAAAAGAATAAAATGAATCCTTTGCATGAGCTGTGGAAACCATATTAATGTAAGTCAGCGTGCTTAACACTGAGACGTCCCACACTTAGATTAGTCAAATTTAAAAAAATCAGTGCAAGTAAGTTGAGTAAGCGTTTTGCTTGAGTTTGCTCGGTTTTAAATTCTCTTGTCTCGTCTTTCTGTCCTCATTGGCAGCTACTTGCCGTATCCTGCATTAAGCTGCTGCAGCGTCACGTCTGTGACGCTGTCCTGCTCATTCACCGTCTGCCTCCCGCCGCTCTAGGAGCTGTGGGCCATCACGGCGCCACGTCCGGGCGCCAACTCCAGCTCCGACGCCGGCGCCTCGGTCAAGGGCGGCAGCAGGATCAGCCCCAAGAGCTCTGCCGCGTGTCCCGGCGCGTGGGACGAGAGCGGCGTCGCCAGAGGAGGTCCGCGCAGATACGGGGAGAGCGTCCAAACGGCCATTAGGAAGCGGCTCCAGGGCCCGAGCCTCGGAGCGCCGTGTCCCGAGGTGACGCCTCCTCCTGTGCAGTGGGATCTAGCTCTAGATGCGTGATGGCGGCTGCAGCGCTATGCGTCCCCTCCTTCTGTTTCACCCACGTGAAACATTTGGCAATGTACTGTAGAGCCACGTTAGCCCCTCTTTGTGCGCGCGTAAGCACTTTGCTGGTGCTCCTGTTCGTGGAGGCGTGTCCGCTCAGAGCTGTGCCGAGCCACTCAGCAAAAGCAGTGAGCTGGGAGGGAGCGGATGGCTCGTTAAGGGCCGCTCATTAAGGCTGATCATTAGCGGCTTTTACTGGGATTTACCCGGTTCCAGCAGGGCTTCTCCAAAAAGGGGGAAACACTGATATTCCGCAGGCTCCACGGCAGACGGGGGTCCCCACCGCACCGGTCTCCCCTTTAATCAATAATCATGATCCCAGAGTTGTGATGGATGCGGCTTCGCCTCCTCTCCATGAATGGAGGAGTGTGAGTGAGAAGGGGGCGGTGGGGGCCGGGTACCCGGGGTGCTGAGGCGAGGAGGACAGGCGTGAAATGAACTGTTCTGCTCCACCGCCGGCCCACACGCTTCCTTTCAGTTGGCTGTTTGTCGCCTTATGTACTAGTAGTGCGTGTGTGTGTGTGTGTGTGTCCTGTCCACACACAAGGCTTATGTTTATTTTTGGATAAGGCTACTAGAAATGTGAAGAAGATCAGGCTTTTTGTTTTTGTTTGGTGTGTGTGTGTGTGTGTGTGTGTGTGTGTGCCGGGCAGGTGTGGGATTATGTAATGTTACACTCCTCCAGGCTGTGGCGGGCTTTGTTCTGTATCACTGGAGGTCCTGTGCATCCAGCAGGATCAGCATTATGTGAGATGTAGTTCATTACCCGGAATCAGCCGAGCCTGACAGGTTATTATCTTTCTCCTGTGCTTTGACTCCATTTCAATTACCCTCTTACTATGCATAGCCTCCAGATCCAGCCCCGCCCCCCGGCCACCCAACATGGCCGTCTCCAGCCAATCAGAAAGGACAGAAGCAGCATGTGCAGCCAATGACTGAGACCAAATAAAGACCATCAATCAAAGTGCGCTGCAGCTGATTTTATCAGCGCTCATCTGAGACTGGCTGCCGGCAGCTTGTCAGGCAACATGTGAAGGATTATAAACCTTGTTTTACTCCCACTGTAAGTGGAATGCAGTGAAACAATGGAGCGCTGTTGTGCAGACAGGAAACGTGATTATTGCAATGTTTCAATTTTGTCTTGTTTGGGGTTAAGTGGAAATTTTAGGGTACAGTACCTCTGATTATCTCACTAGGAGGTTAATTAGCCATGCTGGTGCAGAGGCTGGAAGCCTCCGGGATGTTTTCCCACTAAAGCCTGATAAGATTTAAAGGTCTCCTCTGTTGTTTCCGTTCTTTTCAGAAATATAAAGAGCTTGAGAAATCAGTCAGAGTGGAGGAAATTGATGGTATGAAACTGGTCAAAAACCTGGCTGTGAAGATGGAGGAGATGTTCCGGAGAAAAGCAGAGGCAACCAGGGTAGGTGAAATGCCTGAACGAGCTCAAAGGTCGTTTATCCTGTAAAAAAAAGGTATTTTATTATTAGGATTAAAACACGCGTTAAATATTATGGGGGACAGTGCAGAGTGGAAAACTTTTCCTCTTTGCTAAAGGAGGCTCATGTTTGGCGCATTTACCTTTGGAAGCAGCCTGAGCCTGCAGCATTTGTTAGAGATGAGTCAGCATTTGGTTGTTTTGTCTACACCTTTTTTTAATTATTTTAACGTGCAATGTTTAATGTTTTAAGATTTAAACACTATGCTGATAAAGCTTCTCGTTGGAAGAAGGTAAAGCACTAGAGGTTGTGTTTCTTCAAACCAAGCATATCTTTTTTTCCATAATTTATATCCAGTCATGAGGAGACGGTGATCAGAAGTGGAAAACAGAGGCATGTTTCGTTCAGAGATCAGCTGTTTGTCATGTATTACAGCGCAGCTCACTGCAGACCTGCAGCCGCAGCCCGGCTGCGACCTGAGCTCACAGGAGCTTGTAACCGTTTTAATGCTGCACCTTGCAGGGACTGCTGGGAAACGATAACGTTTATCTGCTCGCGCCTGATCCCGCGTGCGCCACAATTTATTACACTTCAGCCTGTAAATTACAGCAGGGCACTCATTTTAGTGAAGCACATTTGATTCTTCCAGCCGCAGCAACGCATTGAAGTGTCCCGTGGAGGTTGTGTCGAAAACACAAAACACTTTCGCTCCAGACTCACATTGAGGCTCACATCAGTGTAATGTAAGAAACACATGAAGGCACTCATCTGGTTTTAAAAAAGCAGATTAACAATGAAGCAGAGAACCTCAACAAACTGAAGGAGGTGTAACTGCAGGAGGTATTTCATTAAAAAGGACATTTAGCCCTTCAAGCGTGTTCTCTGCTTAACTCAGATAAATGTTGATAAATATATATTTATATATTATTATTTTTTATTAAACTGGATGCTGAGGACATGGCAACTCACTGTGAGGTCAATTGAATTTGCCCACGAGAGCTCAGTATTCAGCGGAAAAGCCTCCGTTGTGTTTGTGTAGCAGTTATGTTGACACGTGCGACAGATGTTAATTACCTACTTGACTCCGAGGCTCCAAAGAGCGGAGTGGCTGCGTTCAGCTGCCATTTCCCCCAGAAACACCGAGCCAAGCATATTTTCCGGAATCGAGTTATTTCCAGCGACGCGTTCGCCGCGTCGGTGCGCGGCACGAAACCCGGCCGCGGCCCGCCTCCATCAATCACTTCACAGCGGTGCGCCACATTTTATGCGTAATTTTACGCCTAAACGTAAAGGCTGCGAGACGGTAAAGGCTGTTTTGTCACCGTGTCCCGCCGAAGATTCGTTGTGGTTCCATTCGGTGCGGTGGCGAGTTAAAATGAGAAAAGCGCGTAAATCTAAAAAAATCCTAAGAGCAGCAGAGCGTGAAAAAGTTCTAACGAACTCCCTAGAGGCCTCAAGTTTATTGAAGCTTTCGAGAAATGTATTCATTCAGTGCCGAGTGCAATTTATTGTTCTTTTGCATCGAACAAACACAAGTGTGTGTTATAAATAACCGTAATAACCACAGTTTCCCTCCTCTCAGCGGCTGGTGGAGGCAGCGGAGGACGCGCACCATCAGCACGAGGAAAATCCCGACCTGCAGGTGAGGATCGGCCCGAGCCAAAGAAAAGACCAGAAAAGAGCGGAAAAGAAAATGTGGACATAAAGAATGTGACGTGTCAGTGTGGAGGAGCGGGATGAATCATTTTTAGCTGGGGGGAGGCTGGGGGGCGCGGCTGCAAGGTGAGAGAAGGGTAATAGGCCCTAAAAGTCTTTAATTGCGTTGGCACCGTCCTTCACACTGTCAGCGGTTTGATACATAATACTTGTGTGATAAGCAATGCCGCACACATTAAAGGCTTTTTAAGCGCTGGGACCGCAGCGCCTGCGCGGACCCTGTTGACCTGACGCGCGCAGTTTGACGCACAGCGACAGAACGGCACGAAATGGCGTGAGAGCTGTTAAAAGCTGCGCTGCGTTGTTACACTAGAGGATGGTGTTGTTGTTTTTTTTGGTATTGGACTCCGTCAAACGCGGTTAAAGTTAAATGGGAGCCAGAGCTCGGCCTGCACTGCTGCTCTTTTTAATTATATTTCACAGGATGTGCGCGCGCGCTCGGCCTCTGTTCAGGTCGTTATTTAGCGGCTCTCATTGCGGATTTCAGGAGCACTCGGCTTCTTCAGTCTCTGCAGAGGGAATGCAGTATTTCTGTCGTTAGTTAGTCTCTCTCTCTCTCTCTCTCTCTCTCTCTCTCGCCTCCTTTCCCTCACGTTCTCTCTCTCTTCCTGTCCAGTGGACAAAGATAAATGAAACTCTTTTGTGCGGTGCATTGTTTCACTTTCGTGGCTTTAGATTGGAAACTCGCTGGAGCAACAAAACATTAAAATAACGGCGGCACTTTACAGTTAATAGAAGCGTTTACATCGTATGAATGCGCCTCAGTCACCTTGTTCTCTGCTGTCTTGACAAGACAGGTAGCTGTTGCCTTTAAACATAAAATGTGACCGAAACACTTTAACATAAAGGACAATATGTTAAAAATCCAGACCAAATTCCGGAGCATATTTAGGAACATATTTTTTTCTCAAGTTAACATTTTATTTTGTGTCTTAATCTTAATAAAAACAACTTTTATTTATGTGTTAAAATATACTTTACCACAAACATGTTCATTGAAATAGATTGAACAATGCCACTTTACTTCCATCTTTCATCTCCTGCCATAAATGGGTCCATGTACATTGTACTCATTAAAGTATGAATGTGTCTAAAAATATATGTAAAAAGCAATGATATTGCACACATTTGATAGATGAACGCAGCTTTAATAGTTTGATTCAAGCAATTGACAGGTATTGTTCTATCGCACTCTCATTTCATCTTGAAGGCCATAAAAATAATAAGGAAAATTCAATATCCACCTGGGGTGGTGTCGTGATCGCATCCTTGTGGCATCATTTAAGCAACCTCTCCTCTGACAATGCACATTTTTCACGCACCATTTCACCGACCGCAGCCAGATAAGTCGACTGCTCTTATCTCTGCCACTTGGCCAGTGGAGCGTTTGGCTTTGACCTAAGACGCGTCCACAGTCCAGCAGCGTGCAGAGCTGTCTGTTCATGTTCGCTGCAGGCCTGAAAAACAGATCAGAGCAATGCTTCAAAGTGTGGACGTATGATCCGACCAGAGGACACCTCAGCAAAATAAATAAAATGTCATTTGTTTAGCTTTTTTTAACTTTTTTACCAGAACTACGGATTTTATTTTCTGCTTTTTATCATTACTAAGTTATTATTTATTCATTTATTATTGTCAGTTTAAGTATTATCATTTTTACATTGTGTCTCATATTTAATATACAAGTATTTGTCAGAAATTCACATTACTTGATGTCTATCTTTATTTTTTCTTGGCTCTGTTCATTTTTTTAATCCAACACCGCCTCGTGGAAAAATAGACCTCATCATTGCGACAGAGGAGACTTCAGGACACACCAGTTCCTATTAAACTGTTAAGTGCTGAGCTCATTAAACCTGCAGAGTACAGAATAACGCTTAGTGAGAGCCACCATCTCAAGACAGCGGCGCCGGAGGCCCGGCAGCCTGTAATGGAGAGCGCATCTCCGCAGCGACGGCCCACAGCTAACTGCAGCGGTGTGAGAGTCAGTGGGGCGTCTCGGGGAGCCGCAGTGTCCCACGGCCTGCTCTACAGTAATAACCCCGGCGGTTAACGTGCCTCGGTTCTTGCTGAGGGTGCACGTTTCCCTCACCCGCTGCTCCCCCTCTGCAGTCGTCTCCCCCCTCTGCCCCGCCGCAGCTCGTCAGGGAGCTGCTCAGGCGTGGTATGAGCTGTCAGGGGCTGCTTGATGGCGATGCCAGAGCGGACTCCCCCGAGTGTGATGCTGGAGAGTCTATCAGCCATCTCTCCCCCCTCCCGCTCGCCCTCTCTCTCTCTCTCTCTCTCTCTCCTTCTATCAATGAGAACCAGAGGCCACAAAAAGGCCGCTCAGACAGGATGAGCTAGTCTTTCTTCCTCGGCAGCGGCAGACAGTAAAGGACAGGACAGACAAACTGTTGGCTTTCTCTTTAAGGAGGTCAGACTTCAGTCTCTTTTGCACATCCAGGGCCTTTTAGGCGCCCGTGACGTGTGAGGGTTACAGCTGCTGTCTTTTCAGCCCGTTCTGTCACATGAGGGGAAATGAAAGAGAATCCTGCACCTGTTAATATTTATGAAACTGTAGTGGCTGCAGCTCATGCAGCCTTGAACAACAGGCTGGACCCTGAATCAGTGACTGGAAAAAACACATTTATGTAAATTTTGACAATTTCCCCCCCATGCAGTTGTATTTGTAATTTGGATTTTAAAGGTTACACAAGTATTTGTTTTAAAACATAAATCATGTAACAAGATCAAGGACATACAACATGTTTAAATATCATTATGAACCCTGGTTATTGTTCAGCATTCGAGGTAAAATAATGATGCGCTCTCTTCCTGCTCTGCTGCGTCCCTTTAATGCCTGCTCCACCTGCAGTGCCGCTCTCATATTCTGCATTGGCTCCTTCTGCAGTACGAGTACTTCAACGCGGTGTTGATCAATGAAGTGGACGAGGAGGGCAACCGCGTGGAGCTCGGCGGAGAGTTCCTCCTGGAGCCCAACGACCACTTCAATAACCTGTCCGTCAACCTGAGCCTCAGCGTGGTGCAGGTTCCCACCAACATGTACAACAAAGGTGAACCAACCAGATGTTATGTGTCTGCTTGTGAGCCGGTGGCCGTGCAGAGGGAGGGAGTAGTAAAAGTGAGGAACGGTGTTTGAGGTAATACAGTATCTGTGTCGCAGCCCGGGTCGATGGCAGCCCAGATGCCGACAAAGGCAGCGGCCGAGCTTTAAAAGACACCACAAGTGCTTCTTGTCGTATAACATAGTGCGCCACCTCTTCCCTGTGAGTCGCCTGGGCTGCTTTTGTTCGGCGGTAATGGACCCCCCATAAGTCTCTGCTCCGAGCACAAAGGGAGCCTCGTCCAGAGGGAGGAGGGGCCGGCTTGATTTAGTCGCAGCCATTGTGTCCCCTTCAGGGAGGTCACTAAGGGACAAAGGTCAACTGTGTGCTTAGTAATTATTGCCAGGACAGTTACCATCACGGCCGCTTAATTTACTTGTCTCTCTCTGTTGTCTTCCGCGTCCTCTGCTGCCCCAGATCCTGATATAGTGAACGGCGTCTACTGGTCCGAGGCGCTGAACAAAGTGTTTGTAGACAATTTTGAGAGAGACCCGACACTCACCTGGCAGTACTTTGGAAGCGCCAAGGGCTTCTTCAGGCAGTACCCCGGTGAGTGCTGTCAGCCTGTCAGTGTGTGTGTGTGTGTGTGTGTGTGTGTGTGTGTGTGTGTGTGTGTGTGTGTGTGTGTGTGTGTGGTGGGGGCCTGTCCCACGGGAGCCGTCAGCCCTCGGTGAAGAAAAAGGAACGATCAGAACAAATGATTTAGAATTACTAAAGGGATAATTTGGCTAATGTAGTAATTTTACAGACCATCAGAGAGGATGCAAACACACGGGCTGTAATTAATCAGCGTTTCCTGGACACAGCCAACGCCACCAGACTGTTACAATGAGGGGAAACCGGGGCCATGTGGATGATGAAACTGTAAAACATATTTACCGTATATGTTTAATGCAATGAGTGTTCACTTTAGTCTATGATCATTATTTTGCAACCATGAGAGTAATTTGTATTCAAACAGTAGAGGAGTCTGTCGCTCAGATTAATAATCCAGATCAGCTGTTATTTGGGGAGGTTTGCTGCTAGTTTCTCTCCATCTTTCATAAAAGCACAGAGGACTATTGCTATATTATCCTTGAGCTGTATCAGTTTAGGACATTATGAGCTATGAAGCAATGAAAAGCAATTTGCCGTCAGTTTGCAGTAATTTTTTTGATTTAAACTAAAACTCCTTTGCAGAGTGTGGAACAACATGGACATCACTCAGATTTGTTTGACCTGCCGAACTCTTATCAGACATCGTCCCTGACTTTGTCCACTGTCAAACGTCTTGTGTGTTATGTTTAAAACCCAAATCCCTCTGCGGACGTGTCCCCAGGCGTAAAGTGGCACCCCGACGAGCACGGCGTCATTGGCTTTGACTGCAGAAATCGGAAGTGGTAGGCGTGAGCTGCTCCACATACGCTCTGTGTCGTCCAGCTGCTCGCCGCCGTCACAAAGCTGCTCCATCCTGTCCAATCTGCCCCCAAACCACAGGTACATCCAGGCAGCGACGTCTCCCAAGGACGTCGTTATCCTGGTGGACGTCAGTGGGAGCATGAAGGGGCTGAGGCTGACCATCGCCAGGCAGACAGTCTCCTCCATCCTGGACACGCTGGGAGATGACGACTTCTTCAACATCATCGCAGTGAGCTTCTAGTTCCTCTCTATTGATGATCTCAACGAAGGCGTTTCTGTTGAGTGTCAGATAACAAGAGTCTTTCATTAAAGACAAAAGAGGCTTATTAAATTGTCCTTCCTCAGTATAATCAAGAGATTCACTATGTGGAGCCTTGTCTGAACGGCACGCTGGTCCGAGCGGATAGAGCCAATAAAGACGTGAGTCCCGCTCCAGAGTGACATAATAGATGTGCTGTGGATCGTATCGGGTTTGAATTTGTGTGATTAATGCTCAGAGCCTTTCGTTTCCACTCTGGCTGTTATCTGTCAGCATTTCCGCGAACATCTGGACAAGCTGTTTGCCAAAGGGATCGGGCTGCTGGGTGAAGCTCTGACCGAAGCATTCACAATCCTGAGTGATGTAAGTTCCAGGACGCTGAGCTGTGACTGCCACTTTAATGGGGATGCTGTTCAAACATGAATCATCCCAGGCCACATTCCACTGAAGTAACCTATCACAAATCAGACCGGCTGAACTCTTCTCCACTCTTTACTGATTATGTGACACCCTTGTTGTGTATTCATTTATTTTCACAAAATCATTAATATATTTATTGGTTCATTCGACGTGAGGAAAATGGATTTGCGCGTGTGCTCGGCTTCCGCGGACGTGATGCGGGAGCTCCGCTTGACCAGAACGTCAGCAAAACCTTCATTTCTCGACGCCCGTTTGTTTGTCGCCGCGCTGATCGTCCCGCGCCTGTCGAGACGCGGCGGCGCCATCCTCGTTCCGCCCTCCAAACACAGACACATCCATTCTCAAGCGTGATTAATGGCTCCAATTAATGTCAGTGATTAATAACGTGGCTGATTGGAGCACGGAGCAGATAAGGCCGGGCGCCGCCGCGCGCTCCTTTTATCTCCACGTTTTCAGGCGAGCTTTGGCTGCGCCGCTGAAGCCGAGGGAGCCCGGCTTTTACCTCTGCCTTTGTCAGATTAATTAAAGCCCTGCGATGAATATGGTAATCAGGTGGCCGGTAGCCCCATCCAGGAAAAGGAGAATACAGCCCAGCACAGACAGGCTGAAGGAGAACAGGGCAGCACGTCCACATCTGGGCCCCATCGTCACAGGAGGATGCTTCATGCGTGTGTCTGAGCTCAGCCCAGTCGTAAAACACTAGAAAAACTAGAATAGACACGTGGACCTGAGCGCTTCACCCAGTTTGCTGCCATCTACGGAGACCAGCTCCCGCTGCAGGGCCGCATCCATAGCCTGGATCTGAGGACGTACAGTGGCCGCTGCTGCAGGGCGACGCCTCCTCGTCTCCACTCGGCCTGTCACAGGTCAATAAAGCCTTTAATTGCCACCATACGTCTCCCGGCGTCGGGATGAAGCGCTCCGCTCTCGTCAGGTGTACTTACCAAGACGTTATCGGCGCCACTGAGCGACTGTTATTGGCTCAACGGCTGCCATATCGGGCCTCATCATCAGACACGATGGAAGCAGGCTCTGATTGCTCGATGCTTATATTAGACCGCGCCCGGGTCTCATTGGGTGCATTCGTTGTTGCAGTTCAACCAGACCGGGCGCGGCAGCCTGTGCAGCCAGGCCATCATGCTGGTGACCGACGGGGCCACGGAAATGTACGACGACGTGTTCGAGAAGTACAACTGGCCCGAACGAAAGGTGCGTTTACTTCTCTCTCTCCCTCTCTTTCTCCTCTCACGTCCTCTCACGTTCCGCTCTCGCTGCACTTTTTCCGCCTCCGGCCTCAGGTGTGCCCTGCGTTTTCACACACACTCCAGCTGCAGCTCCTGGTTTGACGTGTAGAGGAATTGGTTCCCTATTTCCAGTCGTAACTCTGTAATATAAACATCCACGTCGGTTTGATGTTTGTAAATGTGCTGCCGCATTAGAGAGCACCCCCCCCCCCCCCACACACACACACACCCCCCGCTGGGAATAAAACACGGAAAATTAACTGCTTTCAAGGGCAGAGAACGTGCAGGCAGCTCTGTCTCAGAAGCTGGCGCCACCGTCCCAGGTTTAACTGGCTCCCTCCACACTTCTTCCTGGACTCAGCGCTGGAATTAAACTCCTTTGTTGGGCTCCTTTTGTTAAGGCGTAAAAGCAATTTGAATGAAATGGACTGCTGGGCTATTCACAAAGCAATAAAAACAACAGCTCCGGGGCTTTTGTTGGGTCCTCTCAAGCATATGTGTGTTGGCGGTGGCTGGCAGGGCACGGGGCAGTATTTGGCAGGGCCCCCCCACCCCCACCCCCACCGCACACACCCCCGGGGTCTCTACATGGCAGCTTCTCAGTGTTGCCTATCGGCTTTGTGCTTAGCAAAGCATCTGGAGCCAATGAGCCGTGTCGCTTTGGCTCAGCGTGTCACGCAGCGTTCTTTAAAGGAGGACAGTGGAACATGCCCCTCTGCCCAGCCCCCAACCAGGAAAATTAATTGAATTTATGTAATAGCAGAACGGCAAACTGGGAGAAATGAAGTACTCACTGCTCCGTGTTTGCTCATTAGTGTGTTAAAGTGGCACTCAGCAGCTCCCTGTCCACATTCACTCACACACTCGCACGTCGCGTGTTCCATCTTTGCTGCTGTCAACGTCCGTGTCCTTTGCACAGGTGCGGATCTTCCCCTACCTGATTGGACGAGAGTCTGCGTTTGCCGATAACCTGAAATGGATGGCCTGCGCCAACAAAGGTGGGAGATGTTTGATAAACACTAAGGATGAGAGCGCGCTAATAGCTGCATGTCGCATGTTCCCGTGCGCTCACGCGATAAGATGGGGATGCGTGGGTGCGAATACTGTACGCTCATGTCGGCTCGCGGTCCTTCTGCCAGGAGGCAATGAAGTAGCACTTGGGGGGGGTCAGAGGTCAATCTGCTCTAATCCCTCTTCCTGTCAGTGTGTCTACCCCTTGGCTGCCTGCTGCTGATGGCTCCCACGTGTCAGCGCTCCGCATGAGTGCCCTCTGGAAGGGAAAGTCACAGCCAGGAAAACAGATCACACGAGGACTGTGGAGAGACGAGTCCCAAGCCAATAATATAATTCCATCATAACTTACTTTTTAGCATTCAAACAGTAAATGATTTACAAATGTTTAATTGGTGAAAATTGAAAATTTTGCTGTAATTGGTTCCAATACCGAGGTTTATGCCTCGTTTGAAGCAACGCGTGTGTTGTTGCAGGATATTTCAGTCAGATCTCGACTTTAGCGGACGTCCAGGAGAACGTGATGCGGTACCTTCACGTCATGAGCCGCCCGAAGGTCATCGACCACGAGCACGACACGGTGTGGACCGAAGCGTACGTCGACAGTGCTGTGAGTATGTTCCCACGCCGTCGAGCCTGATACCGTCACGTCTCAGACGAGGATCATTGTAGTGTTTGTTGGGACAAAACTTTGAAAGTAAGAAAGTCCAGTAATTCATATGAGTGAATGTGTTTGTGTCCGTGTGCACATGTGCGTGACTGCTCCCCCGTCATTACTCTTCATGCTGCTGGAATCAGTCCAGCATTACGAGCTCCATTAATCTGCATGAATCTTCCTCCCAACGTGCATCTGTCTTCAGAGTCAATGCAGAATGTTCAGAGTTTAATTCACGGGACAGTTTAATCTTATGCAGTCTTCTTCTACTTTCAGCTCACCCTGGCTCACATGGTAAATATGCGCATCAGTCATCATGTTTATTTGCTGGCTGGTGGTTGTGTGGAGGACTTGTACAAAGAGTGGAGAAGTTGAATCGCGGCTTGTTATCTCCACGTTTTAACTTTTTTCTTTAATATTACCTAAGAAACGTGAAATGAGCAAAGCTTTGCTTCGTCTTCCCTTCGAGCCCAGAAGTGGTTTGGTAGCATTTGTTATACTTATTAAAAGTGGGCACACACAATAAAACCTGCACACAGAAGGACTGGGAGATTGTCCTCTGGTGTGTGCACTCTTGTATCTCGGCCTCAGACACACCATTCATCATTCTGTGGATCATTGCATTTTATCTCCTAAAGCCCATAATGTAACTGACATTGGAGAGAAGTCCAAAACAGAGAGAGAGAAGGATGGAGGGGGGAGGGCGGGCGATCACGGGTTCACCTGCCTGCGCCGGTGTGTGTGTTGTGATGAATTTAAGGAGCCTCCATTCTTCATTTTGTCAAGGGAGCTCGTACACACGGCCGTTCACAGCTCGCCTAGAGTCTATTCATTGTATTCGTCCAATGCAATACACAATTTTGCACAATAATCAAATTCAAATGTTAAATACAGTTCTTTAACTTTTAGTTTTACAGTTTGATTTTAGTGAAGCCATCTGTTTTTACTGCAGTTAATGTCCTGAAACTACAACTATACTTGTTGATAGTGATTTATTTCTCATTATTATTATTAACAAATGTCTAATTCTGCTCCTTCCAGCTCAATGACAAAGGCGGCCCGAGTCTGACGACCACCGTCGCCATGCCCGTCTTCAGCACCAAGAATGAAACCGTACGTCGCTGATCACAGGAGAAAGGCGGCGCTTGCGTAGCTCTGCTCTAAAGTTCCCAATCTTTTCATGCAGAAGAACCAGGGAATCCTGTTGGGGGTCGTAGGAACAGACATCCCTCTGCAGGAGCTGATGAAGCTCATCCCCAAACATATGGTACCATCAGCTGCTCTTCGATTAATGGCTGTGATAATATGCATTCTGCAAAATGCCTCTCATTCCGTTTCCCCAGTTAGGGATCCACGGCTATGCGTTTGCCATCACGAACAATGGCTACATCCTCATACACCCTGACCTCCGACCTCTGGTAATTACCCACAATCACAACAGCTTCATGGGATTCCCTGAGTTTACCCAGTTCTTTCCTTTTGGTTTCATCCATTCTATTGTAAGCATAATACAAATGATTAGTTCCCATGACAACGGCACACAGAGACTGACATGTTGATCTGGTTAGGAGGCTTGATGGGCTCGTATAGTCTGTAATCCCCACCTTCTCCTTTGATGTATGCATGCAGGGATAAAGGCCACTCTGACATTTCCCTGAGGTAACTTAACACTCGCTGGCAGAGACCACAGCCGCTTGCCCCGGAACCGCTGGTTCCTCAGGAGCTATGGTCGTGCTGGTGGATCTGTGTGTGCCAGTGTTAGTGCTATTCCTCTCTGTGCAACTGTGCGTGTGCTAGTCTGTGTTGGTTCCCTGTCAGTGTCTCTTTGTGGCTAACAGTGTGCTGTGGTTGTAGTCTTTGACGTGTTGTTGTGCGCCGGACTACAGTGCATACAGTAGCAGCGTCATGTATTGATGGCGACTTGTTTGAGCGTGTATTTCCTATCAGTCACATTAATTGTTTGCAATTCCCCCGACAGTTTTCATTTCACAGATGATTTGTTAAATAATTACCGAACACAACCTCGATGAGGGGGAATAAAAGCACACGGCAAGTGTCGCATTAATTCACGCGGACTGCATCGCTTCTCAAAACACGGCTTCGTGAATGTGACGCATACACGAGCGGACGGTGGAGTCAGGCCGGGCATGAGCGCGAGGGCCCCGCGCGCGCGCACACGCTTGAACGGCGCATGCTGTGTGTCTCTGTGCAGTATCAGGAGGGCCAGAAACGGAGGAAGCCCAACTACAGCAGCGTGGATCTGTCTGAGGTGGAGTGGGAGGACAAAGACGACGTTGTATGTGTCACACACACACACACATTGCCATTAATCTGAATACAGAGGGACACTTATTTATCTGGTAGAAGCCGAGCACAAACACGAGGCTTAAAGAAGCGTGTTGGTGCTGAGCCTTTGACAGGCTGCTGAAGCTGTCGCCCGGCCGTGCCTCCTGTAATCTCTGCGCCTGCGTGCGCTTTATCTCCCAGCTCCGCAACGCCATGGTGAACAGGAGGACGGGGACCTTCTCCATGGAGGTGAAGAAGACGGTGGACCGGGGGGTGAGGCTGCGCTCAGATAGAGCATCTCCCCGTCGGGGGGCACTTCACCTGACCTCACCCGTCTTTATCTCTGTTTCAGAGGCGCGTCCTGAAGATGCACAATGACTACTATTACACCGACATCAAGGGAACTCCGTTCAGGTGGAAGAGAAGTTTCGATCCTCCGAAGCCCTGAGCCGGTGAATGCGTCGCTCCCATTCAAAGCTAACGGACTGCTTCTCCTCTGTCCCCAGCGTCGGAGTAGCTCTTTCCAGGGGTCATGGCAAGTACTTCTTCCGAGGAAACGTGTCAGTCGAAGCCGGTACGTCACCCCCCCAACCTGCTGGTTCGGGGGGGGGGGGGGTTCATTGTGTGGCTGAGGCTGGGCTGGCATAGCTGAAGCGTTACTGACGTGTGTTTTTCAGGGCTCCGTGATCTGGAACAGCCAGATGTTGCCCTGGCAGATGAATGGTAACGCCGGGGCTGTGGGAGCGCGCGCTCATGCGCGTTATGTGTGTTAGCTTTAGCTCCGGGGCCCCGTGACGTAAGAGTGTGATGCGACTGTGTTTGCACAGGACCTACTGCAACACGGAGGAGGAGCACGAGCACCGCCACCTCACGCAGATTCAGGCCATCAAGCTCTTCATGACGGGACGCAGGCCGCACCTCAGATGTAAGAAGCCCCTCAGTCACAGGCGCTCGTCTTTGGGTCTGAGTGAACTAAAATGTGCACGTGGCCGCGTTGCGTCCTGCAGGCGACAGGGAGCTGATCCAGGAGGTGTTGTTCGACGCCGTGGTCACGGCTCCATTGGAGGCGTACTGGACCGGACTGGCTCTTAACAAGTCAGAGTAAGCACGGCATGCACCACCTCTGCTGCAGTTATTAGTTAGATGGTAATGGGCTCAATAAAGCGTTACTCTGTGAAGTGTCCTATCAGAAAATGCCTGTAAGTCACCTGCTCTCATAAATGTTCTGTGTTATGAAGGAAGGATACTGATGTGAATACACTCATACTGCACCACGATTAACACTAGGCAAATTAAGTGTGTTAATGTTCCTGATAATGACTCGGTACCAATCTATAAACCAGCGTCATATTAAATGGTGCCAATTTGGAAATGCTGTGCAATGTCTTATAGGAAAAGTGCTAAAATGATACGCACCCATGTGATCACCTCAAAAGTTCATAGGCTCATCAGACTTTATTAGTTAAAGTTGGATAATAGAATTTAGATTCAGGTTTTGTATTGAAATATGTTTTTATAAATACGTTTTTTTCTTGGGAAACCTGATGCTGAAGCTTGTTGATTTATTAGACATATTAGAGCACATGCACAGGTTTAATATTTTAAAACGTTTGAGTTTACAAAGCTGCAACTTCATCACCCAGAGGACACGGGCTGTGTTAATGGCCACGTCCTTGGGACAATGCAGCACTAAGCAGTTCCACGTACAAGGTGGCACTGTGTCCTGAGTTAAACCAAGAGCCGTCAAACTCAGAACTGCTGCTCTGATCCTCGACATGGTTCCGTTGGGTCCGTCAGGCTGTGACCTTCAAAACCCACTGGGGCAGTTTGCATTTAGTCTAATCAATAAAATCCCATTGAGATTAAGATCTCTACTGCAGGAAAAAACAGCAGTACAACAGTTTCCTCTGTAGACGTTTTGGACTCACGCTTAAAGAAGTGTGAAGGAGCCTCTTCTTCCTGCTGAAGTTGAGGTTCTGGCTGAGGAGGATGCGTCCATGACGGGGGTTTGCTGGGCACATCTAACTGATAGGATGACGGGGAAGCAATTATATACCGTATCTGATCTGAAGATCCCTCGGGGCTTTAAACCCCTCGTGGGGGAACAAGCATGTACACGCAGCCGCCTATCATCACCGTAGCCAATGTGATGTTAATGTAAATCACTGCAAACGAATGCACAGATGTGCAGCGACTGCTCTGCTCCACCAACAGGAACTCAGACAAAGGCGTAGAGATCACCTTCCTGGGAACACGCACCGGCCTGTCAAGGACCAACCTGTTCGTACCTGCGGATCAGCTGTCTAATCGGTGAGCGCCTCTAATCATTACTTACAGCGCACAAAGCTGCGATGGCGCTTGATGGATCTAAACCTGGCTTTTATTCTGCGCGCTTCCTCAGAGACTTCCTGACAGCCGAGGACAAAGAGGGTGTGTTTAATGCTGATCACTTCCCCCTGTGGTACAAGCGGGCGGCGGAGCAGGTCCCTGGCACGTTTGTCTACTCCATCCCCTTCAGCACAGGTACAGCGCGAAGCCCGCGACCCCAGCACGCGGCGTGTTCAGCTGAGGGGGAAAACGCTGCAAATGTGCTGTGACACCTTCCCTTTACTTCCACTTCCTAAATTCACTAAGTTGATTCAAACTACGTGAACGAATGCCTCAAGCTTTTCTGAAAAAAAGTACGAATCCAAGTCAGTCTTTGTCCATGTATTTGTATTCGGACTGTGGTTTTATATGCAGCACAGCTCATCTCCATCGCTGTTAGTTATTGTTGCTCATATTCAGAATTAACTGTGACATTTACCAGCCTCTCGCTGTTAATGACGATGCGTCTGCTCAGACTCTTCTATTAAACCCTGATGTGTTCTATCACAAAGCCCATTTGAAATATATTAAAGCCATCTGGTTCAGACCGGACTGCTCCGTTGTAAAGACCCTGTGAGCACAGGGCGCCATCTAGTGGACAGGAGGTGTAATTCAGCTATTATGTTACAGTTTACACTCTGCTCTTTCCTTCTAGCGTTAGAGAATAAGAGCGTGGTTTTGGCCAGTACTGCCATTCAGCTCCTCGACGACAGGAAGTCTCCAATTGTTGCAGGTATCATCATTCCAGCGCTTCGGCGTATCTGTGATGCGACGCGCTGACCAGCACATAAAGTGAATAAACGGTCATGTACAGCCTGTGTTTGTGTTTGTGGCTGCTCTTGCTCTCAGCTGTAGGGATCCAGATGAAGCTGGAGTTTTTCCAGAGGAAGTTCTGGACTGCCTGCAGACAGGTAACAGCACAGTGTGTGTGTGTGTGTGTGTGTGTGTGTGTGTGTGTGTGTGTGTGTGTGTGTGTGTGTGTGTGTGTGTGATCCTGGGATGGGGCCCTAACTTGCTTTTGTTGCTCGCTCAGTGCACAGCTCTGGATGGAAAGTGCAGCATCAGCTGTGATCATGAGGTCAGTAGCTCTGCAGTGTAGTTTACATGTGGGTTCACTGTTTTGCCTATTTAATGACCTCTTCCTGCTTCTCCTTCAGGACATCAACTGTTATCTCATAGACAATAATGGCTTCATTCTCGTCACGGAGGAGCCGTCTCAGGTACTGTGCGCTTTCAGTGTGTGTAGATCGTTGCAGGTATGTGTATGTGGTGCAGGCTACACAGCGTTCACCGCAGGGGGCCTTAACGTGTGCGTGTTGGCTTTGACGCGGCTCGTCTCTCAGACAGGGCTGTTCTTCGGAGAGGTGGAGGGCGCTGTTATGAGCAAACTTCTTCAAATGGGCTCCTTCAAAAGGTCCGAGGCACATTTTCTCCGCACCCTAAAACCACAGGTCCAGTGGCGCTGACCGTAAAGCTGCTGTTTGTGTTGCAGGATCACGCTGTACGACTACCAGGCTCTTTGCAGAGAGTACGCTGGGAGCAGCGACAGCGCACGCACTTTATCAGATGTAAGTATGTAGGAGGTGTCAGAAGCACAGTATGTACTCGTCATCAGTATGAGTAAACCACACACTGTGGTCAGATGTAGAGTATTAAATGGGGCACTTGAAATCATTAAATCATTCTTTTCTTTTTAGCCTTTCTCTATGGTTAAATGGCTCCTGACTGAACTTCTCATGTAAGACCTATTTATGGAAATTAATTAGTAATAACACGGATGTACACATATATTTAAATAAAATGTGATTCTCATGTTCCTCTTTAGTTTTCTGCTTAAGTTTAACCTCATTTAACCTCATTTAACCCCAATTCTCATGCTCCTCTTTAGTTTCCTGCTTGAGTTTAACCTGTACAGTTGGTGGAACATTGATCTTTCAGTCAAAGGTAACGCAGCCAGTTGTTTGTGTGTGTGTGTGCGCTCTGCAAATTATTTCTGTCTCATGTGGAGTTTCTGTGGTCTAACTCGCTTCACCACAAACTTAGCTCAGAGACCTCGCGGCAAAACCACCATGGTCCCATGTGACACAGAGTATCCGGCGTTCGTCTCTGAACGCACCATTAAAGAGACAACGGGCAACATTGAATGTGGCGCCTGTGTCAGGTAGCGTTTAAGGCCGTCTCACGCTAACTGTTAGCAGGTTGATTGTACCATCTTCGCCTGCAGCCATCTGTCTGCTGCCCCTCACACGATGCGACCCAAACCGGCCTCTGCCTGTGTTTGATCTGCAGGTCCTTTGTTATTCAGCAGATTCCCAGCAGCAACCTCTTCATGGTTGTCGTGGACAACAAGTGCGACTGCAGCGGCGCCCTGCCCGTCACCATGGACCCCATCGAGATCATGTATATCCTTTCAGCGCGAAACACGCGGGTTTGATACGTGGCTCTGACTCTAAGCGATCAACGAGTTCAGTTGAACCACTTTGCTGAGCATCTAAACTTAGACACGCGCTGTTCGCACTTGTTTGTACGTATCAATATGTTTAGCGCTGCCTATTTTTACCCTTGACACCTTTGAACACAACGAGTCGCTAAAATGTGACAGGCTGAAGTTTCAGAAGGACAGAAAGAAGCCTGAATCATGTCACCCCTTCCACCCTGAGGTAGGATGCACATGTGTGCATTCTCAGTGTATATAGAACGTTCTCAAAGAGCTGCTCGTCCATGCAACATTATTACAAACTGTAGCTCAATCATTAAAGGGCTGTTCCACTACTTCTGCAGGAGAATGCGATGGAGTGTGGTTCAGCGACGCACCTCTCCGGTGCCCTGACAGCAGCCCTGCTGCCCCTGATGGCAGCGAGCGTCAGCAGGTGACCGCCACCAGCGGAGGCAGGCGTCAGTAAGGACTAACGCAACGCGATGACGCTTGGAAACACATAGAGAACGTGGCCAGTGAGACGGGGCTTTGCTCAGGCACCGCTCTAGAAAAACCATCTGTAGCACTGAGACGCGCATCCATCACTGCAGAAAACACCAAACGAGCGGCAAAATAAAAGAGAAACATCTGGTGACACGTCACAGCAGAGAGTTTGCCCAGATGTCCTGAATGTTCACTGAAAAAAATAAGGGAAAAACTTATGTCTATAGAAAAAATAAAGTTCTAAAAATCTAGAAGGATGAGAAATCAAACATTTTTTGGTTTCTTTGTTGTTGGGGGGAAATGTGAAGATTAATGTAAAACAACACACTTTTGTCTGATATGGAACAAATGTGGTTTATGCATTTTTTTGACAGTGTGTTGCTGAAAATTTATAGTGTCATCGTCATGTCTTCCTTCAAATATTTGATTGATTTGATGAAAAATAGTTTTTAATGTAAATAATAAATGGGATTATCCAAATACATGCATTTTTAAAGTTCCTTTATTCTGTCAGGTTCTTCTTGTTTTAAAGCAGAAGCCATTAAACAAGCTAAAGCTGCATGACGATGATTCAACAGTGTGTTTAAGAATGTTACATTAATATATTCAGCTGTAATTTGTCAGAGTGATCACAACCTCGGCTTTGAGAAAGTCAATAAATACATGTGTCATTTTCCTTCTCGTGTATGTGTGAGTTTCTACCTGAAATAACTGTTTTTGGCCAGTCACAAACCCACTTCGTGGGCTTAAGAGCATTTACAAAAGGTTTACAGGTTTTAACCCCAGTAAAAATCTAATTGTGCGCTTTTTTCTTGCTCTCTTTTGCCCTGAGGCCTCAGCAGCTCCTGGGTTCATCTAATGGTTGAGCTGCAGTCGAATAAATCCCATTAATCAGGACGGGTGCAGCTGGATCCTCAGTGATGACGGAGTATAAATGGTAAAGTTCATGCTGAAAAACAACTATTGTTTTAAAACTGTATAATCAAATATGCAAATATATAAAAACTATAATTAACTTACGTCTTCATTTTGAGAACGGCCTCCACCTTGTCTTCTTCCACTGCCTCAGCTCCTGCTGGTGAACCTGATCACATCACATAGATGAGTGCTAGAAACTGGATTTAAGAAATTAAAGGCTTTGGTGTGACTGTTACTGTACATGTGTGGACACACAGCAGGGGCTTTATTGGACCATCAGTAATAAATCTCACCAGCTCTTCGCAGCAGTCTGGGAACTATTGGAAGCAGCAGGACGACACCAGATGCTACGCCACAAGCAGCCACTCCAATTATTACCCTCCACATCCACTCTGCTTTGAGACAACAGCTCATCATGTAAATGTGTCACATATATGATAGAATTAGTGTGGTTAACATTAAAGAACATTGCAGACTCACTTGCTCTTAGTGTTGATTCATACAAAAAAATACAAAAATATACGACATAGTTAATGATATTTAACAATCTTTTATTCCCAGTACCTTTTTTTTTCTCTTCAAATTCTGCCTTCATGGACGTCGTACTAATGTCCAAATCTACATTAAAATAGAGAACAACAAATGTTATAATCATATTAATGACATTCATGGTGACATCAAAAACATTCATTCTTTCACGTGGTTATTACATGTTGATGTGTTTGGTGAAGCAAATAACTGCATCACCTGCTGCTTGTTTCACTGATGTTAAAGCCTTAGTGTCAAACGTGTGACCTGCTAAAAGAAGGACAGAACCATTAAACAAAGTCATAATAATTTTAAATCCCACAGTCCATTGATAGAGTCAGTTTTATTTACCTGTAGTTTCACCTGATGTTGGCTCTAAACGAGCTACAGGAGCAGAAGTACGAGCGAGTATGAGCGTCAGACCTGGAGGTTTGAAAACTGTCAGACTGACGTATCAGTGACAATGTTGTGGTTTCTCTGGTTCTGATCAGCTTGTCCTACCTGTGGTCACAGGGGTTTTTGGAGAAGTCGTTATCACGCTTGACTCTGTGTCAGTATCTGCATTAGAAGAAGATGAGATGATGAGACACTTCATGTCTGTCATCTCTTCAACTACTTAAAATCAAAATTTAATGTGACCATTAAATGTGAGTGGAGGATGTCGCTGGTTTGTCCAAATACAAATGAATGGCTAACGTATTGTAATATTACTTTACCAATAACGTTTGTTGATGGACGTCTACTTTGTATAGTGATGGAGGACGGATCACTGAGCGGAGAATTTCTTCCATTAAAGGTATAATAACATTGAACTTCAACCTCAGCAGGTGACCTCAGTTGTGCCATGTGCAGGAGCTCTGTCCCTGTCAGGGTCCACAGGCAGGAGAGGCTTCTGACGGTTCCTCCACTCACAGTGACGAAAAAACACTGAGACACAGACGACGGAGTCTGACAGTTCAGAGTGACTGAGTTTGTCTCTGCGATTTTCACTGGAGTCACCGTCAGCTTAGGTTGAGGAGAAGCTGTGAATTAAAGCATCCTTTGGGTAAAAAGGTGGAACTTTGTGAATCAGGTTATTTATAGTGATTGTAAACATTTGGAAACATCAGGCACGGTAGTAAAATCACATACACTTTATAGTGATGGAGGACGGATCACTATGTGGAGAACTTCTTCCTTTCCTGGTGTAATAACATTTGACTTCAACCTCAGCAGGGGGCCTCAGACTCGCCATGTGCAGGAGCTCGGCCCCTGTCAGTGTCCACAGGCAGGAGAAAGTTCTGACGGTTCGTCCACTCACAGTGTAGAAAAAACACAGAGACGCAGATGACGGCGTCCGACAGTTCAGAGTGACTGCGTCTGTCTCTGCGATCTCCACTGGAGTCACCGTCAGCTCAGGCGGAGGAACAGCTGAAATGTAGAGGTATCATGTGTTAATGTGAAGCACAAATGAAGATTTTTAAAACTAAGATTAAATTCTACCAACCTCGTGCTTTGCCTCTGTAAAAATCTATTTGAGAAACAAGGCGACAACAAATACAACATACGTCAGTACATATTGATCTAATCTGCAGATTTACTGATGGGTAGAAGTTACATGAATCTCATAGGAGTGTTGAAGTTTAACCTACGGATGAGGACGATTAGCAGCAGCTGTTGAATCATGATGAAGCCATGAATGTGACTGGAACACATTTAACTGAACCTGTGCATGAGAGTCATTTACAAACCACAGCATAAAATACCAACGCTAGAGAACAGACCACAGCAGAAACACATATTTACACATAGAGCAGCACCAGCGGTAGAGTTTCCTCTGGCTCCTTTCATTTTCTTCTTGCATTGTTTCCACTCAGCACTGAGAGGAATACGTAATTAATATATTTTAGTGGGCAGAGTAGGAAATACAATCATTGTAGAGCTACCACGATCTTCTTTCATAAAATTGTAGTTTATTACAGAAACTAAGAAATTTAAATATAAAAATTTTCATTTTATTGATAGTGATTTTTATCACTAGTTTTATAGATACTGTACAAGTGACGACTTTACAATGTCGTTCAAGAGAAAGCAAATTAGTTACTTACTTAATTCTTTCCTTAACAAACCAAACCAGAGATTTGACTTTGAGAATGTCGGCTACCAAGACATTATAGTGCATTTAAATTAAGTTAAGTTGAGTTCAGTCATAAAGACAACATTCATGTCACTGGTCCAGCCTTGTACTGAGCGTTAACAGCCTGCCTTTACGTTGTCTAATGCTCATGTGGTGCTCAGACAGCCTGCAGCGTGCTGTATAATGCAGCTGGCAGAGCTGCTTCAGCTGGTTCCTCTGCGATCGTGGCGTAAACATGGTAAATATCCGACTGGAAAAGACAGACGTCTGTGAGAACATGTGAAACTCAAAGTACATGAAGACGGATGTATGACGTGTGTTTATTACCTTATTGTTCAGTCGCTTTGAGTTTGCTAGAACCACACAGAATAACTATTTTCAATGAGGTCTGACAGTTTATTGCATCATCCATAATAAGTAATATTTCTTAAACTACTGTATGTAGATTTATTTAAAATCCATTAAAATGTTACACACGTCAATTGAGAGGATTAGCTGCTGTAACAAACACAACTCACCAGTGTTGGAGGTAACACCAGGTGCTGATGTGATCTCACTGTAGCCTTCATTACAACCTATGGGAACCTAAAAAAAACATCACAAGCTGATTGACCAGCCTTTAATTCAGGTGCTGGATTAAATGAGGAGCAGTTTTATTACCAGTCCTCCATGACTGATGTTTCTCACCTCCAACAGCTCATCTGTCACAGAAGGTAAAACAAAGATTGATGCATTCACTGATAAAGACAAAACAGACGACTCTGTGCTGAATGCACAGCATGAATGTTGTGTGTATTTACAGTTGGACATATTTGGACAATGAAAATGTGAACATTACCAGTCTGTTTGGCCTGTGATCTACATGGAAAGAAAGAGAAAAATAACAATTTAGTTATTGCAAAACACGGAACGTTTGATTTTTAAAAGTACAAAAAATGGTTTACCTTTGATAATGAGATTTTACTGGAAAAGAAAAAAAAATAATAAGCTGAAGCCACAAATAAGCTGTGCAAATTATTAGCTGATAGACCACAACAAGATGAGTCTGTTTACTGACTCCGTAGCTGCAGCTCCAGCTGTTCCCACCTGACGGTGAGATTCTAACCTTTACTAACAGAGATCATGTGACTCCAGTTCTTACCGTTTCTTCTTTTTACACAGAACAGAACCAGTCCCAGTAAAGTAACACCCACAATTGCTCCAAAACTGGTCACAATTACAAGCAGCTTCTTCATCGGGCTTCCTGTTTAGAACAACACAAGCCACAGACCCAGTGTTTCTCAGAGACGCAACTTTTATTTACGGTTAGAATTTTTGAAGACATTTCTCAACTGAAAAAATGTCTCCTGCTGTTGGTGTAATGAATTCATTGGAAATAACAAAAGTAGAGCTGCTGACTTCAAAAATTATTTTTAAACAACAAATTAATATTTCACCAATTTAAAATGTATTATATTATTACATATTTATAAGATAGTAATGTGCCATCACTCACCTGATGCCAACTCCACAGATGTTGAAGAAATACCAGTTGAAAAACCAGGAGTATTACCTGTTAATTGTTTAATAAATATTACAATATTAAATGTGAAGCATCTACCTTCACGTTTTATTTACAGTCATGTTTTATGTTCTCAGATGTCAGTTTTTCTCAATTTGTGTGACTCCTTAACAAACCTACATGTTTATTTACCTGACGCTGTTGTGGAAGTATGAACAGCAGTGCTACTTGACAAATCACCTGTGGATGGAAAACTTATTAAATATCTGATGATGCAGAAATAATGCACCAAATGTCTGTATGTACCTGTGGTGACAGTAGCTGCTGGAACACTCTGTGTTTCTGCATTAGCTGTAATGAAATGTGGTCAAATCATCGGTGAGCTCATAATATGAAACAGAGGTTTCATTAGGTCTGTTGACTTTACAGACATTCCCAATGTCTGTAAAGTCAACACACCCAAAGTGTGTAATCCCTTTAACCTTTATTCTATAGGCTTGTTATCAAAGTACCTGTACTTGTATGTACCTGTATGAAGTCACTCCACAAACTGATTTACATAAAAGATAAGTTTTTAAAGAGATTAGACAATTATTTACCTGATTCTGTTGAGGAAGCAGAACTGGAAACAACAGTGCTATTTGACAGATCATAGGTTTCACCTGCAGATGAAAGGCTTATTAAACATTTGAAGTGTTGTAGGAATAGTGTATGAAATGTCTGTGTACCTGTAGTGACAGTAGCTGCTGGAACACTCTGTGTTTCTGCTTTAGCTGTAATAAAGTGTGGTAAAATCATATGTGAGCTCAGACATGCGATTGGGTTAAAAATCAGATTTAATGAATCTGCAGATGTAGACTTTACAGTAATTGTAAAAATGCTTTAACTGTTAATTTATTCATATAAAACTGATTTAACTGCAAATGTTCGACAGCTTGACAGATATAGATAAAGATGTACTTTGTACATCGTCTGACTCTGATCATCAGCGGAGTCACTGTCAGCTCAGGTGAAGCGAGACGTGAAAATAATCATTTTATATTAATTAACTATATATTTAATATATTCAGAAATATATATTCAATGTACAGTAGTACAGACTTATAAACTATACAACAGCATCTTAAAGCTCTGTCTGCAGCTTGAAGCATGTGATGGTACAGATGTGGTTGTGTTGAGTTATCGTTGATATTGTAATAAGCTGTAATAAAACATATCCCAGTAGCCACTTACTCTGTATGATGATAAAGTTACTAAGTGGAGATTGAGATAGAAATTCTCTTCGCTCTACACTGTAATAACATGTAAGTTCAATCTCAGCAGGTGAACTTTGATGAGTCAATTTCATCAGCTCAGTTCCTGTCAGTGTCTGATGACAAGAGACGACTCTGGAGGTTTGATCCCTCACTGAGTAGAGCAAACACTGATAGACAGTAACAGATGATGGAGTCTGACAGTTCACAGTGACTGAGTCTGACTCTGTGATCACCAGTGGAGTCACTGTCAGCTCAGGCCGAGGTACTGAAAAGAGAAAGATGTGATGGATCACATGACTGAAGACTGTGTTGATCTAAACATGGAGTCTAATAATGAATTAACATTTAAAACATGTGAAGTGTCAGCATGTAAATTTATATAATTTACTTATTTAAATGATCAGATCTGATTGTTACATTATTTCTTCTGACATTAGTTCATATCACAGTATTTACTCACGTCGTATGCTGATGGAGAACACATTACTGTTTGGAGACCAATGCGTTTTAAGGTAAAAACAGCTGACTGCAACTTCAGCAGGTGACCTCTGACCTGTCATGTTCAACAGATCAGCTCCTGTCACTGTCTGAAGACAAGACGAGTCTCCAAGACGTAAATGTCCCATCACAGTGAAGTGACACTGAGACACAGGAACAGATGATGGAGTCTGACAGTTCACAGTGACTGAGTCTGACTCTGTGATCACCAGTGGAGTCACTGTCAGCTCAGGTGCAACCAGACCTGAAAATAATCGTTTTATATTAATTAAATATATATCTCATATATTCAGAAATACTGAATATTCAGTATAGTACAAACAGCATCTGCCTAATCATTGGTTTTAAAACTCTCACTGCAGCTTGAAGCAGGTGATGGTACGAATTTGATACTAGTTAATATTGTAATAAGCTGTAATAAAACGTATCCCAGTAGCTACTTACTCTGTATGATGATAGAGTTACTGAATTGAGACAGAGATATAGTTCCTCTTCGCTCTACACTGTAATAACATGTAACTTCAATCTCAACAGGTGAACTTTGAGTCATTTTCATCAGCTCAGTTCCTGTCAGTGTCTGATGACAAGAGACGACTCTGGAGGTTTGATCCCTCACTGAGTAGAGCCAACACTGATAGACAGGAACAGATGATGGAGTCTGACAGTTCACAGTGACTGAGTCTGACTCTGTGATCACCAGTGGAGTCACTGTCAGCTCAGGCTGGTGAAGAGCTGAAAATAGGGAATAAAGAATAGCATTAAATGACTTAAAATGACAAAAACAATTATAACAATCATCATCATCATCCACAGTAATACATTCACTCACAGTTTATGGTGATGGATGATGTTTGACTGTCTGTGGATGTAGACTCTCTCTCTCCAAGCTTCACAGTGTAATAACATGTAAGTTTGACCTCAGCAGGTGACCTCTGACCTGTCATGTGCAACAGATCAGCTCCTGTCACTGTCTGAAGACAAGACGAGTCTCCAAGACGTAAATGTCCCGTCACAGTGAAGTGACACTGAGACACAGGAACAGATGATGGAGTCTGACAGTTCACAGTGACTGAGTCTGACTCTGTGATCACCAGTGGAGTCACTGTCAGCTCAGGTGGAACCAGACCTGAAATGTTAATGGTAAAATTATGTTGGATCATATGATTAATAACAAAACCATTATTAAACTCACACCCACCTTGTGTTTTTATACCAGAAAATGAATCTGTAAGAAAGAAGATGCAAAAATAAATCACCAGCTGCTCTAAACTGTTTCATAAAACTGAATTTAGCCTATTATCATATTTAACAAAATACCACAGTGTATTATACACAATTCTAATATTGGAAAACACTAATTAGAGCTTTAACTTACACATTAGAACGAGTAACAGCAGGAGTGAAGTCATTGTGTAAACGTCCAGACTTTATTCAAACACAATACTTTTCTGACTGCTCTGACTTTAACCTATGGCTAAATATCTGTTTGCAGAAGTTGCTCTCAGGAAACCACACTAAGTATCAGGAGTGAATGTAACAATTAGAAGGTCACGCCTTCACTTGAACAGAAAATAGACAACATCTACTGTAGCACAGTGTTGGCTAAACAGGTCAGAAACTGTGACTGTGACCGCCAGTTGAGGGCGCAATCATTCGTTCATATTGATGTGGAGTGATCCATTAATCCATGATTAAGGTTTGTGGAGAGCTCGTCTAAGAGCCAAAGTATGAGCGATTCATCAACGGGCTCATAACCACAGTACTTCAGTCTAAACTTTCTCTAGTCTCTGATTGGTTAGTAGGAACATGTGAGCGATTAAACAGGAAGCGTTGTACTTGTGAAGCTGATAAGGTTTTGAGTACAGGTCACAACCGCCCAACAGTGATCTGTCTCAGTTCTTACTTGCAGCTTTCACTATGAACAAATTTAACCCTAACGACCAAAAGGCTAAAAATGAAGAAGAAGACAAAATGAAACCAGTGTCCACAGCTTGAACTGTGTTACTGTGATTGTTCTTTTTCTGTATTTTTCTAATACAATGGACAACTTTCAATACAAAAACCTGGTGAAATAAACTAAAGTATTAAAAATTTTAGATGAACCGTTAACTTGTGGCTTTAATGATGTGGTATTAAAAGGTAAAATAGAAGCTAGTAATAGAGCATCACAATGACTTTTCTAATGTACAGTAAATATAAAATACCCATTCAGGTCACGTTAAACACTGTTAAGTCATTTAATATGTATATACTTGTCTTCTCTGACTTACCAGTCAAGCTGCATCCATCACTACGAGCAGAAGCAAAGTTGGGTTCATGTTCCAGGCTGTAATCACAGCTGGCCTCCTTTAGCTGAACTAATTGTAGGTGTTTCAGCAAAACGCCTCTCGTGATATAAAACTGACACAACTGCTGTTTTTTTGAGGTGGTTTTCTTCATGATGGGTGTTGTTGAGACTGGATGATGTGCTTCTCCAATGTACAAGTTACATTTTGTACCACGTTCAACAGATTCAGGCAAAGAGCAAGTTAAGACAAAGTAGTCACCCAAATCAGAACAGCTCATCTGTGGTTTTTGACCTTCAAAACATAAAGACAATGAATTTTTGTAATTCTAGCATCAAACACATTATACAGTACTTAAAATATTCAGGTCAGATTGTCACTACTGAAAGTGTTTTTACTGTCATTCAAAGGGAACAATCAATCCCATCAAATCTAAAGGCAGCTGCTTACTGTGTACAGTGATAGAGACTGAGTCACTGTATGAAGACGGAGAACGTGTGTCTTCATACTTTACAGTATAAAAACACTTGACTTCAACATTAGCAGGTGGACGCTGCCGTGACATAGACAGTAGATCAGTACCTGTCAGTGTCTGCAAGCAGGGGAAGTTTTTAGAGGTTTGTCCTCGATCAGTATAGAAATAACACTGATCCACAACAATAGATGACGGAGTCTGACAATACAGCGTAACTGAGTCTGACTCTGTGATCGTGTGTTTATTCGCTATTAGATTAGCTGAAGGAAGAGCTGTGAAAAAGGAGAAATTGTGTTTTAACGTATATGAAAGAAGTGAAGCTACAAAGTAAAATAATCAGACAAATGTGACAGATGTGAACATAGGACATCACAGACTGACCTTGTGCTTGTATCTGATGAAAACAATCTGTTGTAAATAAAAAAAAAAGTGTGAAGATGATAAATATTGCAGGTTTAATAACTCACATTATGACTTTGTATTTTAATCAAGACCAAACAGATTAAAACAACCAGCAGACTATAAATGAAACTAAACTATGTATTCCAGTTCTGTCCAAAATGATAAAGACCAACATTGCAAATATTTAAAAGACATATGAAGGAATTTCCACTTACACACGATGAGAAACAAGTGTTGAAACATGATGAAGCTGCAAAATGAAACTATCCAGATTCCACAGATGAAGCAAAGAATGATCTGAACACATGAACTGACAGTTTGAGCTGCTTGTTCTCAGTAAAACCACAGCAAAAGCAGATGTGAATGACATCAGAACCATTCTATTTATATCTTTCACACCTCCTGTGATGCACAAGCTGAAAGCAAATTTATTGTTACTATAGTCATGCAAAGGTTAGAAATTCTGGCATTCTTGGTCAAAAATCCACATTAGTTTTATAGTATTGTTACTTATTGAATGATACTTATTGACAGTAGTTAGTCTCAGTTTGTCTCAGTGATGAAGAGCTGCTGTGCATTAGACACAGGCTTATATTAACAGACTCAGTGAGGCCTCTACAGTTACAGCATCGTCTAGTTTATCATATGCAGTAGTATAAAAGTCATTTACCTTATGTGTTTTGAATGGTAGGTTCCAGTAGCCATGAAGTTAGAGTTGGTGAGGGAGGATTAATACATTTAAGGTGTAGTTAAATTATTCCTCTGAAAACTAAATTGAAAGTAAATGCAATATTATAAATGTGTTGTATTCTTGTCAAGGTAATTGTGAATATTTATCATTTATTTGTTGATGCCCAGTCAGATGTACCATTACACTTTTCTGTTCTACTGAGTGGATGCTACTGTCATGAAAACCTGCTGATCGGCCTCATGACGTCTGCGTTCAGACCCAAACAAAAAGTGCAGTAGTATAGAAGTCACCTACTGTACCTTATGTGTTTTGAATGGTAGGTTCCAGTAGCCATGAAGTGAGAGTTGGTGAGGGAGAATGAATACATTTAAGGCGTAGTTAAATTATTCCTCTGAAAAAGTAAATTGAAGGTAAATACAATAATACAATTGTGTTTGATTCTGTCAAGGTAAATGTGTATATTTGTCATTTCTTTGTTAACACCCAGTCAGATGCAACGTTACTGTTAATAATTTCACATTAACTATTTCATCAGTTTATGGTTATGGGAAAGATCTACAGTACATGAAAGGAGAGATAACTACCCCATTTTGGGAAACTTTGTTGTGAAAAAGAGCAAACTGGGCTTGAACTGACAACCTTCTACTGTACTTCTCAGACCAATGGTTTACCAACTGAGCAACTTGCATTACCTGAGTTGGTACTTTATTGGTTAAGCTAAAAATTTAATAACTCAACCTGCCTGGTAATTCACATAATGACAGAATACAGTGTGATTAGAATTAAAGCAATTCGTTCAAGAAAGAAAATTAAATTTATCTCCATTGGGTTTTTGTTTTCCAGTAAACAGAGGAGCTGCTCACCAGTCTTGTGTTTATAGGTGACGATACTGTAGGTTTCATCACACGCAGTCTGAAAGTTAAGACAGAACGTGGTCATGGTACCTGTTATAGACTGGAACCTCAGCTCTGACTGAAGAGGCTGTCACTCAGTTCCAGATCCTCTCACCAACCTCTGACCATGCTGCCTGAGGAGGAGTCCTTTGAGGCTGCCTTCATACCCAGGCATCAAACGCATGCTCATGGACTTCCTCATACGCCTGCTAACATGGTGAACACTGTATAAAGGCCCTGTTGGCTCCCGATTACTGAGCCAGGACACGTCAGGCCTCCACAGACTGTGTTACAGTAGGAGAACCTCATAACAAAGACACTGTCAGTCTTTATATATTTGCTCTATTCTGTATATTGTGCTGCTGGGATGAAACAGGATGAATGACTGGACAAGTTGACATTTCCTGTTTTATTTTGTTAACTTCTTGTCTGTTCCTTCCTGTTCCTCATTCTGTCCAGTCTTGTCATTATTCATGTGATTCACCACCTGTGTTCAGTGAGTCATCTACCCTGTATATAAACTGTATATAAGCACCAGCACCACACTCTTTGCCAGGTTGTCTGTACTCACACGCCAACATTCCAGCGTACTCAACTTGTTGTCTAGACTGACCGAAAAATAGTGGTTAGTAGTGTTATTAGACTTACTGTATGTCCCAGGTCACCTTAAACACAAATCAAAGCAGAACATAATGTTCAAACAGGAACACGTTGCATTGAGATGATCACTGTAGTGGATTCAAATCAACAACATACGTACATTTTCCACTGAAGTTGACTTTGGTGCTAAATAGTAAAAATGAAAAAAAGTTTTTTAAAGGTCTGTTTTTACAGCACATCAAACAATATGAATGATAAACAATAAAAATGATCCTTACAAACCATATACTGCATCACACAAACATCAAAATATTCAGGGAAACCCAACATTAATCACTGTTGGCTCTATACTGTATATTGTGCTGCTGGGATAAAATAGAATGAATGACTATACAAATTGACGTGTTTTAAAGAAGAATCCCTGAGGTTTTTTCCAATTTCCTTATTTGCAAAAAGTGGAGGGATGATCTCAGAGACAGAGAACATCTTCATTTGACAAGAATAGAGACTTGCAGTTGTCGTTTATCGCCATTTCCTGTTTTGTTTTGTTAACTTCCTGCTTGTTCCTTATTCTTTCCAGCCTTGTGATTTACTGTGAACCGTCCTCAGCCTGTGTCACCAAGCGTCAGAATAAACCCTTTAAGCGTTTCTCAGTCTCCGAGCTGTGCGTTTGGGTCCATCATCCAGCAGAACCTGACATTATCTCAGACAGATAAATAACTGCAAGCAAATGATTAGTAGTGTTATTAGACTTACTGTATGTCCCAGGTCACCTTAAACACAAACCAAAGCAGAACTTAATCAGCATTACTTCACAGATCAGAAGTTTCACCTGTGGATGTAAAACTACATAAACATTTGAGGTGAAGCAATGACAACGTAACAAATGTCTGTTTGTACCTGTGGTGACAGTAGCTGCTGGAACACTCTGTGTTTCTGCATTAGCTGTAATGAAATGTGGTCTTTAAAAACTGAAGAAATCAGCTTAAACACATTAAACTGATTGGCTTTCTATGTTTTGACACATAAAGTGTCATAAAGTAAAGATGTAAAATATGAACAGATGCAAAAAAAGATGCAACAAAAACAAAAGATGTAAAGATGCACAGTACATGCACTCTACTGTACATGTACTGTGCATTTGAGTGAGTCTGTTTGTAGTGAGGGATGATGTTTGACTCTCTGCAGATGTAGACTATAATTGTAGAATGTAGAATGATTATGAAGTCATAAGTCATATAAGACTATTAAGATGAAGAAGTTAAAACCTGACTTACTGTAACTTCACATATTTAAAACCTTTTCTAATGACAGATGAACTAAGACATAATTCATTCCCATACATTCACTCACTCTGTACATTGATGGATGATGTTTGACTGTCTGTGGATGTAGACTCTCTCTCTCCAAGCTTCACAGTGTAATAACATGTAAGTTTGACCTCAGCAGGTGACCTCTGACCTGTCATGTGCAACAGATCAGCTCCTGTCACTGTCTGAAGACAAGACGAGTCTCCAAGACGTAAATGTCCCATCACAGTGAAGTGACACTGAGACACAGGAACAGATGATGGAGTCTGACAGTTCACAGTGACTGAGTCTGACTCTGTGATCACCAGTGGAGTCACTGTCAGCTCAGGTGGAACCAGACCTGAAAATAATCGTTTTACATTAATTAAATATATATCTCATATATTCAGAAATACTGAATATTCAGTGTAGTACAAACTTAGAAAGTATACAACAGCATCTGCTTCATCATTGGTTTTAAAACTCTCTCTGCAGCTTGAAGCAGGTGATGGTACAGATTTGATACTAGTTAATATTGTAATAAGCTGTAATAAAACATATCCCAGTAGCTACTTACTCTGTATGATGACAGAGTTACTATGTGGAGACAGAGAAAGAGTTCCTCCTTGCTCTACACTGTAATAACATGTAACTTCAATCTCAGCAGGTGAACTTTGATGAGTCATTTTCATCAGCTCAGTTCCTGTCAGTGTCTGATGACAAGAGACGACTCTGGAGGTTTGATCCCTCACTGAGTAGAGCCAACACTGATAGACAGGAACAGATGATGGAGTCTGACAGTTCACAGTGACTGAGTGTGACTCTGTGATCACCAGTGGAGTCACTGTCAGCTCAGGCCGAGGTACTGAAAAGAGAAAGATGTGATGGATCACATGACTGAAGACTGTGTTGATCTAAACATGAAGTCTGATGATGAATTTAACAGCATGTAAATTTATATAATTTTACTTATTTAAATGATCAGATCTGATTGTTACATTATTTCTTCTAAAATTAGTTCATATCACAGTATTTACTCACGTCGTATGCTGATAGAGAACACATTACTGTTTGGAGCCCGATGTGTTTTTAAGGTAAAAATAAATAACTGCAACTTCAGCAGGTGAATTTTGGTTTGTGATTTGCAGCAGTTCAGTTCCTGAGCATTGTGTCATTTGATATGAGAGTCCTGCTGGGGTCGCACGCATGATGAGACCTCTAACCAGTGGGATAACGCAACAACCAAGCAACAGAATCACAGCCATCACAATGATAGAGGAAACAGCTGAGAACAGATTTCCATTTTCCAGACATTTCATCCAGCCAATTCCAAGGGGTAGAATCTATACCAGAGTTAGCTGAGACTCTGAAGGCCGTGGAGCGCCTTCGCCACAGTACCATTAGAATCAGTGTTATTCAGGATGTAAGTACAACATGCCTCTCCGAACATAACACAAACGCCTCCTTTCCCTGCTAACAACATGTCTACGGCCATTCAACTCTGCCACGCCATCTGGGATGTAGAAGCCAATTGTTAGAACATGTTGTTCATGCCATCACGAGTAACATTAATGAAACGCCATCGATTGTAATAAAGACAATTATTGTATGTTAGCCATAAGTTTCCGGTGGGATTCTGTTTTAAATAATCTTAAGCTTGTTTTGATGCATTTAGATCTTTAATTGCACATTTGGGTGTAGGTGAATAGGAGAATCAGGGATTCATATTGCTGCTTGTGTTGTCTTATAACCTCTATCATCTGTCGATGAAGGATAAAAGCTAATTGTCAGTGAATAAATTGATTGTGAGCAAATTAAACACCAAGTCAACTTTAGGATATTCGAACTCAGTGTTGTTGTAAAATTTTCTCATTCAAAAATAGTGTGTAAAATTACATAGAAACATCATATGATTAGGCAATAATCAGAATACATAAAATGAAGACTAACACAGCATGGTGACAATTGATGTCTCATACAGTGACAACCTGCGAAGAGTCTACACGTCGTCCAGCGTCGGCGACTCAAGGCTGCTCGTGTGTGTGTTTTCTCAGGAGCGTGTGTTACAGGTCCGACTGGTCCCAGTTACGGATTAAATGTAAACTGTAAAACAGTTTGCACAAAGGTGAGACGGACAACGATGCTGCTTCATCTGTGCTCGCGTTTATCAGTCTGACAAAAAACGAGCCCCGACAGCACCGTAACGTCTCACCTGAGAGGAGCTGCCCCCTTGTGGTCATAAGTAGGAACGTCCCCCTATGCGCCCCATCTGTCTCCTACAAAACAGAAGTGGCCACATTGGTGCGTCACACGTGTGTGTAGATGTTGGTCTGACAGTGTGATTCAGCGCCGCCTGAAGCTGCGCCGCTGAATCACACCTTTAGATGAACGGTCAACGCAGCCTCGCCTCAGTGTGTGTGTGTGTGTGTGTGTGTGTGTGTGTGTGTGTGTGTGTGTGTGTGTGTGTGTGTGTGTGTGTGTGTGTGTGAGAGAGAGAGCACAGCGAGGGTCGTCCTTCTACGTCTCCTCACCTTTGGTGAGTTTTCTGTGCAGCTGGATCCTCAGTGATGACGGAGTATAAATGGTAAAGTTCATGCTGAAAAACAACTATTGTTTTAAAACTGTATAATCATATATGCAAATATATAAAAACTATAATTAACTTACGTCTTCATTTTGAGAATGGTCTCCACCTTCGTCTTCTTCCACTGCCTCAGCTCCTGCTGGTGAACCTGTTCACATCACAGATGAGTGCTAGAAACTGGATTTAAGAAATTAAAGGCTTTGGTGTGACTGTTACATTACATGTGTGGACACACAGCAGGGGCTTTATTGGACCATCAGTAATAAATCTCACCAGCTCTTCGCAGCAGTCTGGGAACTAAAGGAAGCAGCAGGACAACACCAGATGCTACGCCACAAGCAGCCACTCCAATTATTACCCTCCACATCCACTCTGCTTTGAGACAACAGCTCATCATGTAAATGTGTCACATATATGATAGAATTAGTGTGGTTAACATTAAAGAACATTACAGACTCACTTGCTCTTAGTGTTGATTCATACAAAAAAAATATATATATATATATAGATATATACACAACATTGTTATTGATATTTAATAATCTTTTATTCACAGTACCTTTTTTTCCTCTTCAAATTTTGCCTTTATTGACGTCGTACTAATCTCTAAATCTACATTAAAATAGAGAAGAACAACAAATGTTATAATCATATTAATGATATTCATGTTGAAAAGAAAAACATTGATTTTTCACGTGATTATTACATGTTTGGTGTGTTTGGTGAAGCAAATAACTGCATCACCTGCTGCTTGTTTCACTGATGTTAAAGCCTTCGTATCAAAAGTGTGACTTTCTGAAATAAACACAGAACCTTTAAACAAACTCATAATGATTTTAAATCCCACTGTCCATGTTGGCATTAATAGAGTCAGACTTTATTTACCTGCAGTTTCACCCGATGTTGGCTCTAAACGAGCTACAAGAGCAGAAGGTTTGAAAACTGTCAGACTGACGTATCAGTGACAATGTTCTGGTTTCTCTGGTTCTGATCAGCTTGTCCTACCTGTGGTCACAGGGGTTTTTGGAGAAGTGGTTATCACGCTTGACTCTGTGTCAGTATCTGCATTAGAAGAAGATGAGATGATGAGACACTTCATGTCTGTCATCTCTTCACCTTAATCTGTTTTATCCAGTTCCTTAAAATCAAACTTTCAATGGACCATTAAATGTGAGTGGAGGATGTCGCTGGTTTGTCCAAATGCAAATGAATGCCTAACATATTGTAATATTACTTTACTACTTTGTATAGTGATGGAGGACGGATCACTGAGTGGAGAATTTCTTCCATTCAAGGTATAATAACACTGAACTTCAACCTTAGCAGGTGCCAGGATGTGCCGGCAGTAGAAGGTTCTACTGAAGATTAAGGTGCTTTTCCCCTGTAAAAATGTGTTTGAGAAACAATCCGACAACAAATACAACATACGTCAGTACATATTGATCTAATCTGCAGCTTTACTGATGGGTAGAAGTTACATGAATCTCATAGGAGTGTTAAAGTTTAACCTACGGATGAGGACGATTAGCAGCAGCTGTTGAATCATGATGAAGCCATAAATGTGACTGGAACACATTTAACTGAACCTGCGCATGAGAGTCATTTACAAACCACAGCATTAAATACCAACACTAGAGAACAGACCACAGCAGAAACACATATTTACACATAGAGCAGCACCAGCGGTAGAGTTTCCTCTGGCTCCTTTCATTTTCTTCTTGCATTGTTTCCACTCAGCACTGAGAGGAATACGTAATTAATATATTTTAGTGGGCAGAGTAGGAAATACAATCATTGTAGAGCTACCACAATCTTCTTTCATAAAACTGTAGTTTATTACAGAAACTAAGAAATTAAAATATACAGTAAAACAGATTTTAATCACTAAATAGTTTAATAGATACTGTACAAGTGTCCACTTTACAATGTCGTTCAAGAGAATAACCCCCACTAAGAAATAGCTTTTAAGAATTTATTCTGATTCACTTAAACTCCATCATAGAAAATGTGGTAGAAAATCAAACATTTTTAAAATATAAAAGAAAGCAAATTACAAAACAAGTATTTCTTACCAAACCAAACCAGAGATTTGTCTTTTAGAATGTCGGTGTCACTGTTCCTTACATTGACCATCAGAACAGAGTTAAAAGATGATGAGCAAAGCAGTAATTATCAGGCTACCAAGACATATTAGTGTATTTTAATTAAGTTAGGTTGAGTTCAGTCATAAAGGCAACACTCATGTCACTGGTCCAGCCTTGTACAGAGCGTTAACAGCCTGCCTTCACGTTGTCTAATGCTCATGTGGTGCTCAGACAGCCTGCAGCGTGCTGTATAATGCAGCTGGCAGAGCTGCTTCAGCTGGTTCCTCTGCGATCGTGGCGTAAACATGGTAAATATCCGACTGGAAAAGACAGACGTCTGTGAGAACATGTGAAATTCAAAGTACATGAAGACGGATGAATGACGTGTGTTTATTACCTCATTGTTCAGTCGCTTTGACTTTGCTAGAACCACACAGAATAAAGATTTACTGAGGTTTGACAGTTTTTATTGCATCATCCATAATAATAAGTAATATTTCTTGAATAATCAGAATCCATTATAATGGTACACACATCACTTGAGAGGATTTGCTGCTGTAACAAACACAACTCACCAGTGTTGGAGGCAACACCAGGTGCTGATGTGATCTCACTGTAGCCTTCATTACAACCTATGGGGACCTAAAAAAACCATCACAAGCTGATTAACCAGCGTTTAATTCAGGCGCTGTATTAAATGAGGAGCAGTTTTATTACCTGTCCTCCATGACTGATGTTTCTCATCTCCAACAGCTCATCTGTCACAGAAGGTTAAACAAAGTTTGTTGCATTCACTGATAAAGACAAAACAGCCGACTCTGTGCTGAATGCACAGCATGAATGTTGTATATATTTTGTATTTGTATTTGGACAATGACAACGTGAACATTACCAGTCTGTTTGGCCTGTGGTCTACATGGAAACAAAGAGAAAAACAACAATTTAGTTATTGCAAAACACGGAACGTTTGATTTTGAAAAGTACAAAAAAATATTTTACCTTTGATAATGAGATTTCACTGGAAAAGAAAAAAATAATCAGCTGAAGCCACAAATAAGCTGTTCAAATTATTAGCTGATAGACCACAACAAGATGAGTCTGTTTACTGACTCCGTAGCTGCAGCTCCAGCTGTTCCCACCTGACGGTGAGATTCTAACCTTTACTAATAGAGATCATGTGACTCCAGTTCTTACCGTTTCTTCTTTTTACACAGAACAGAACCAGGCCCAGTAAAGTAAAACCCACAATTGCTCCAAAACTGGTCACAATCACAAGCAGCTTCTCCAGGCTTCCTGTTTACAACAACACAAGCCACAGACCCATCTGTGAGCTCATGTTATGCTATTGGGTTAAATTACTTTAACTGTTAATTTATGCACCTAAACCCGATTTAACTGCACATGTTTGACAGCTTGACAGATATTGATACAGAGAAGTAGGATATATTCATTCATTCCTATACATTCACTCACTCTGTACATTGATGGATGCTGTTTGACTGTCTGTGGATGTAGACTCTCTCTCTCCAAGCTTCACAGTGTAATAACATGTAAGTTTGACCTCAGCAGGTGACATCTGACCTGTCATGTCCAACAGATTAGCTCCTGTCACTGTCTGAAGACAAGACGAATCTCCAAGAAGTAAAAGTCCCATCACAGTGAAGTGACACTGAGACGCAGGAACAGTTGATGGAGTCTGACAGTTCACAGTGACTGAGTCTGACTCTGTGATCACCAGTGGAGTCACTGTCAGCTCAGGCCGAGGTACTGGAAAGATAAAGATGTGTTGGATCACATGACTGAAGACTGTGTTGGTCTAAACATGAAGTCCGATGAAGAATTAACATTTACAACATGTCAAGTAGCAACAATGAATTAACATTTAAAACATGTGAAGTGTCAGCATGTAAATTTATATAATTTACTTTTTTAAATTATCAGATCTGATTGTTACGTTATTTCTTCTGACATTAGTTCATATCACAGTATTTACTCACGTCGTATGCTGATGGAGAACACATTACTGTTTGGAGACCAATGCGTTTTAAGGTAAAAACAGCTGACTGCAACTTCAGCAGGTGAATTTTGGTTTGTGATTTGCAGCAGTTCAGTTCCTGTCAGCGTCTTCTGACAAGAGAAGGGTTTGGCAGGTTTGTCTTTACCAAAGTTAAAGTAACACTGACTCAGAGGAACAGATGATGGAGTCTGACAGTTCACAGTGACTGAGTGTGACTCTGTGATCACCAGTGGAGTCACTGTCAGCTCAGGTGGAACCAGACCTGAAATGGAAATGGTAAAATTATCACAAATTGGATCACATGGTTAATAACAAACCATCATTAAACTTACACCCACCTTGTGTTTTTATACCAGAAAATGAATTTGTAAGAAAGAAGATGCAAAAATTAATAATCAACTGCTCTAAACTGCGTCATAAAACTGAATTTAGCCTATTAATCATATTTAACAAAATACTATATCAATTCTAATAATGGGAAAAACAATTAGAGCTTTAAGTTAGACATTAGAACGAGTAACAGCAGGAGTGAAGTCATTGTGTGAACGTCCAGACTTTCTTCAGACACAATACTTTTCTGACTGCTCTGACTTTAACCATGAGCATTCAGTGCTCCAGAACTGGACTGTGTGTAATGACTGTGACTGCCAATTGAGGGTGCAGTCATTCATTTATATTGATGTGGAGTGATCTATTAAAGTAAAAGACTTGAGCCCATGACAAGTTTACTAAAGGTACAATATCAGAGAACACCACAACAATAATCAGTTCTATATTGCTCATGTTTTTCTAAAATAGCTGGATCATTTGGACTGACACAAGAGCAAAAGTTGTTCTTAAAACTATTTCAAAATGGGTCATGGGAACATGTTTTAATTATTCCAATAATGGGAGGAAGACAGTGTTGGCTAAACAGGTCACAAAATATAAACAGAATACTTATTGTCCATAATTGTGGTACTGTAGATCAGAATGAGCATCCAGTGCTCCATAACTGGACTGTGTGTAATGATTGTGACCGCCAGTTGAGGGCGCAGTCATTAGTTCATATTGATGATTCATTGAAGTAAAAGACCTGAGACAACGTCAAGTTTACTAAAAGTACAATATTAGAGAACCACAACAATAAGCAATTCTATATTGCTCATGTTTTTCTAAAAAAGCTGGATCGGTAGTTTTTACCGTCTGATAAATTATCAACAGATAAAAATATTTTCTTGGCATCTTAAAAGAAACACACAACATTTGATCATCAAACAAAACTAAGTTTCTTATAATGAATCTAAGCTCATGGTTAAGGTTTGTGGAGTGCTTGTCTCCAAAGAGCCAAAGTATGAGCGATTCATCAACCTGCTCATAAACACAGTACTTCAGTCTAACCTTTCTCTAGTCTCTGATTGGTTAGTAGCAACATGTGAGCGAATAAACAGGCAGCATTGTACTTATGAAGCTGATAAGCATTCAATAAAAAAAATAAACTAAAGCTCTTAAATGTGTTAGATGAACCCTTTACTTAAAATAGAAAAACCTGAATGGTGGCGATGATGCACAGCCACTAGCACTAGTAATAGAGCATCAGAATGACCTTGCCAATGTAAACAAAATAACCATTCAGGTCACGTCGTTAAACACTATTAAGTCATTTAATATGTATATACTTGTTCTCTCTGACTTACCAGTCAAGCTGCATCCATCACTACGAGCGGAAGCAAAGTTGGGTTCATGTTCCAGGCTGTAATCACAGCTGGCCTCCTTTAGCTGAACTAATTGTATGAGTTTCAGCAAAACGTCTCTCATGATATAAAACTGACACAACTGCTGTTTTCTAGAGGTGGTTTTCTTCATAATGGTTGTTGTTGAGACTGGATGATGTGCTTCTCCAATGTACAAGTTACATTTTGTACCATGTTCAACAGATTCAGGCAAAGTGCAAGTAAAGACAATGTGGTCACCCAAATCAGAACAGCTCATCTGTGGTTTTTGACCTTCAAAAAATAAAGACAATGAATGTTTGTAATTCTGGCATCAAGTACATTATGCTTAAATTATTCAGGTCAGATTGTCACTACTCAAAATGTTTTTACTGTGATTCAAGGAACAATCAATCCCATCAAATCTAAAGGCAGCTGCTTACTGTGTACAGCGATGGAGACTGAGTCACTGTGTGGAGACGGAGAACGTGTGTTTAATAACTCACATTTTAACTTCTTATTTTAATCAAGCCCAAACAGATCAAAACAACCAGCAGACTATAAATGAAATTAAAATACTGTATGTATTCTAGCTCTGGCTAAAATGATAAAGACCAACCAAAGATTTAAAAGACATACTGTATGAAGGAATTTCAACTTACACATGATAAGAAACAAGTGTTGAAACATGATGAAGCTGCAAAATGAAACTATCCAGATTCCACAGATGAAGCAAAGAATGATCTGAACACATGAACTGACAGTTTGAGCTGCTTGTTCTCAGTAAAACCACAGCTAATAGCAGAGATGAATGACATGAGAACCTCACTATTTATGTCTTTTATTACACCTCCTGTGTTGCACAAGCTTGAAGCAAAGTTATTGTCACTATAGTCATGCAAATGTTATAAATTCTGCCATTCTTGGTCAAAAATCCATATTTTTATAGTATTGTTATTTATTACATGATCCTTATTGACTGTGGTTAGTCTCAGTTTGTCTCAGTAATGAAGAGCTGCTGTGCATTAGACACAGGCTCATATTAACAGACTCAGTGAGGCCTCTACAGTTACAGCATTGTCTAGGTTATCATATGCAGTAGTATAAAAGTCATTTACCTTGTGTGTTTTAAATAGTAGGTTCCAGTAGCCATGAAGTTAGAGTTGGTGAGGGAGGATTAATACATTTGAAAACTGATTTGAAAGTAAATGCAATAATGCATATGTGTTAGTTTCTGTCACGATAAATGTGAATATTTATCATTTCTTTGTTGATGTCGGGTCAGATGTACCATTACACTTTTCGGTTCTACTGAGTGGATGATACTGTCATGAAAGCCTGCTGGTCGGCCTCATGACGTCTGCGTTCAGACCCAAACAAAAAGAATAAACTGAGCAACAAAACAATAAAACCTGATGAAATGACCAGGAGCTGAAACACAGCAGCCTCTAAGATTAATGACAAACTCAGCAACATACAAGAACGACCACACGGCCGCTATAATAAACGACTACATCCTTCCTTTCAGTGAAGCCACAGACAAAACCAGACACACAGAAACATTCACTTTAAAGCATCTGGACTGAAGCGAACAAGTTTTATTTAGACTGAATCGATACTTGAAAATGTATTTGTATTTGAAAATGTATTAATTAAAAAAGTATCGGTGTCAATATTGGTCCAGTATTTACTTGGTATCGGATCAACACCAAAGTTTGCAGTATCGCCCACCACTACTGCATTCAGTCTTTTGCTCATTTTTGTACATGCATTCAACCATGTTACAAACAAACATGTTACAAACATGTTTATTGATTGTTTTGTTTAAATAGTGGAAAAAGAGAAATGTGCAGCAGAAAATGGATGGATGTTGAAATGACTGCTGTGCTCTCTCTCAGCGCTGATGCAGCTGTTGTCACTCTGCAAAAGAGGAAGAACATTATAGACTAATGGTAGTAATTAATGATGAAACTATATGAAATAACAACTTTACTTACTTTTAAACAACATTATAGGATTCAACATTTAATAACTCAACCTGCCTGGTAACTCACATAATGACAGAATACAGTGTGCTTAGAATTGAAGCAATTCGTTCAAGAAAGAAAATTAAATTTATTTGCAGTGGGTTTTTGTTTTTGTTTTTCAGAAAACAGAGGAGCTGCTCACCAGTCTTGTGTTCATAGGTGACGATACTGTAGGTTTCATCACACGCAGTCTGAAAGTTAAGACAGAACGTGGTCATGGTACCTGTTATAGACTGGAACCTCAGCTCTGACTGAAGAGGCTGTCACTCAGTTCCAGATCCTCTCACCAACCTCTGACCATGCTGCCTGAGGAGGAGTCCTTTGAGGCTGCCTTCATACCCAGGCATCAAACGCATGCTCATGGACTTCCTCATACGCCTGCTAACATGGTGAACACTGTATAAAGGCCCTGTTGGCTCCCGACTACTGAGCCAGGACACGTCAGGCCTCCACAGACTGTGTTACAGTAGGAGAACCTCATAACAAAGACTCTGTCAGTCTTTATATAGTTGGTCTATACTGTATTTTGTGCTGCTGGGATGAAATAGAATGAATGACTGGACAAGTTGACTTGTCATAAAGAAGAATCCCTGAGGTTTTTTCCAATTTCCTTATTTGCAAAAAATGGAGGGATGATCTCAGAGACAGAGAACAGCTTCATCTGACAGGAATCAAAACTTTCAGTTGTTGTTTCTCGCAATTTCCTGTTTTGTTTTGTTAACTTCCTGCCTGTTCCGTATTCTGTCCAGCCTTGTGATTTACTGTGAACCGCCCTCAGCCTGTGTGACCGAGCGTCAGAATAAACCCTTTAAGCGTTTCTCAGTCTCAGAGCTGTGCGTTTGGGTCCATCATCCAGCAGAACCTGACATTATCTCAGACAGATAAATAACTGATAGCAAACGATTAGTAGTGTTATTAGACTTACTGTATGTCCCAGGTCACCTTAAACACAAACCAAAGCAGAACTTAATGTTCAAACAGGAACACGTTGCATTGAGATGATCACTGTAGTGGATTCAAATCAACAACATACGTACATTTTCCAGTAAAGTTGACTTTTGTGCTAAATAGATAAAATGGAAAAAGTTTTTTTAAAGGTCTGTTTTTACAGCACATCAAACAATATGAATGATCAACAATAAAAATGATCCTTACAAACAATGTACTGCATCACACAAACATCAGATTATCCAGTGAAACCTAATCACTGGATTAGTGTCACTCTCATGGATCTCGTATCTCTGCCTCCTTTATACATTTTAACACCATCTTGTCACATGTACCTTGACAAATATTGACAGTTTACTTTAAAATGGCACCTCATATGGAGGGAGTTGGCTAATTTGTCTTTTTAATTCCAGTTGGTATTTCACAGACAGATTTAAACATATTTAGTTCTAAGTAATAAGTTCTATACTTTAATTACACTGATGGATGCTAATGATAATAGAAGGTTAAAAGGAAATGATCAGTGTCAGTTTAAATCCGAGCAACAGTGGAGAAAAAAGATACACTGATGATGATTGATGTTTATACTAATAAAATTAAAATTCTTACCTAATGAAAGCAGAATTTTCTAGACAACGTAAAAAAAGATAATCAAACAGTGATTAACATTCAGTGATACTGATCATGTGACTCCAGTTCTTACCATTTCTTCTTGCACAGAACAGAACCAGGCCCAGTACAGTAACGACAATTGCTCCAAAACCAGTCACAATTACAAACAGATTCCTCATCAGGCTTCCTGTTTACAACAACACAAGCCACAGACCCAGTATTTCTCAGAGGTGCAGCTTTTATCTGCATTTTTTAATTTTAAACACATTTCTCACCTGGAAAACTGTCTCCTGCTGTCTGATTCATAAATTCATTGGAAATAATCAAAGTAGAGCTGCTCACTTCAGAAACTGTTTTTGGGCAGAAAAAGTTATTTCTTCATCTATAATTATATAAAATTAATTATTATATTATTATATATTTATTACATAGCAATAGGTCGATACTCACCTGATGCCAACTTCACAGATACTGAAGAAGCACCAGTTGAAAGACCAGCAGTCTCACCTGTTGATTGTTTTTTTTTTTATGTTACTGATTAAATGTGCAGCATGTTGACTTTACAGACATGTTTTATATTTTCAGATGTCAGTGTGTCTCAGTTTGAGACTTCTTGAGAAACCTGCACGTTTCTTTACCTGATGCTGTTAAGGAAGTAGAACTAGAAACATCAACTCTACTTGACAGATCAGAAGTTTCACCTGTGGATGGAAAACTACATAAACATTTGAGGTGAAGCAATGACAACGTAACAAATGTCTGTGTGTACCTGTGGTGACAGTAGCTGCTGGAACACTCTGTGTTTCTGCATTAGCTGTAATAAAATGTGGTCAAATCATCTGTGAGCTCATAACATGCAACAGAGGTTCAATTAATGTATCACATGCTGTAAAGATATTTTAAAAACTGAAGAACAAATTAAACTGATTGGCTTTCCATGTATTGACACATAAAGATGCAGAGTGATTTTAGAGAGTCAGTTTGTAGTGAGGGATAATGTTTGACTTTCTGCAGATCCATCCATCTTCTAAACCGCTTATTCCCATATGCGGGTCACGGGGGTGCTGGAGCCTAACCCAGCTGGCTATGGGCGAGAGGCAGGGTACACCCTGGACGGGTCGCCAGTCCATTGCAGACTTTCTGCAGATGTAGACTATAATTGTAAAATGACTATTAAGTCATAAATCATATAATATAAGACTATTAAGATGAAGACCTGTTAAACCTGACTTAAATTAACGTATTTAAAACGTTTTTTAATGACAGATAAAGTAAGACATGATTCATTCCCATGCATTTACTCACTCTGTACATTGATGGATGATGTTTGACTGTCTGTTTAATATATTAAAAATTATATATTTTATGACAAACCTAAAACACTAAAACAGCATCTGGTTCATCATTGGTTTTATAACTCTGTCTGCAGCTTGAAGCATGTGATGGTTCAGATTTGATATTAGTTGATATTGTAATAAGCTGTAATAAAACATATCCCAGTAGCTACTTACTCTGTATGATGATAGAGTTACTGAGTGGAGACACAGATATAGTTCCTCTTTGCTCTACAATGTAATAACATGTAACTTCAATCTCAGCAGGTGAACTTTGATGAGTCATTTTCATCAGCTCACTTCCTGTCAGTGTCTGATGACAAGAGACGACTCTGTAGGTTTGATCCCTCACTGAGTAGAGCCAACACTGATAGACAGGAACAGATGATGGAGTCTGACAGTTCACAGTGACTGAGTCTGACTCTGTGATCACCAGTGGAGTCACTGTCAGCTCAGGTGGAACCAGACCTGAAATGTTAATGGTAAAATTATGTTGGATCACATGATTAATAACAAAACCATCATTAAATTCACACCGACCTTGTGTTTTTATACCAAAGAATTGTAAAAATAAATCATCAGCTGCTCTTAACTGTGTCATAAAACTGAATTTAGCCTATTAATCATATTCAACAAAATACTATTTATCAATTGTAATAATGGGAAAAACTAAGTAGAGCTTTAACTTGCTAAGCTGGAGGGAAGTCATGGTGTAAATGTCTAGATTTTTTCAGACACAATACTTTTCTGACTGCTCTGACTTTAACCTATGACAAAATATCTGTATATCTGTTTGCAGAAGTTGCTCTCAGGAAACCACACTAAGTATCGGGAGTGAATGTGACAAATGGAAGGTCATGCCTTCACTTGAACAGAAAATACACAACATCTACTGTAGCACAGTGTTGGATAAACAGGTCAGAAAACATAAACTCAGAATATTTATTGTCTATAACTGTGGTAGATCAGAATCAGCATTTAGTGCTCGATAACTGGACTGTGTGTAATGATCATGACCACCAATTGAGGGCGCAGTCATTCGTTCATATTGATGTGGAGTGATGCATTGAAGTAAAAGACCTGAGCCCATGTCAAGTTTACTAAAGGTACAATATCAGAGAAAACCACAACAAGCAAGCAATTCTATATTGCTCATGTTTTTTTGAACAAGCTGGACTGACACAAGAGCAAAAGTTGAACTCAAAACTAATTCAAAATGTGTCATGGGAACATGTGTTAATAACCTTTATCTTAAATAATTTAAACAGTTGGAGAAGCTAATTTGTAGATTAGACAACAGACTATTGATTTAGTTTCTTACATTGGCTAAAGCATCAAAAATTGATTTGATTTTTAAATTTTGTTTAGACTTGTGTGTTTTTACCGTCCGATGAATTTTTAACAGATAAAAATATTTTCTTGGCATCGTAAAAGAAACACACAACATTTAATCATTATACAAACCTAAAAACAAAACTTTCTTATAATGAATCTAAGCACATGCATTTTGTGGAGCCAAAGTATGAGTGATTCATCTACCTGCTCATAACCACAGTACTTCAGTCTAACCTTTCTCTAGTCTCTGATTGGTTAGCAGGAACATGTGAGCGATTAAACAGGAAGCGTTGTACTTGTGAAGCTGATAAGGTTTTAAATACAGGTCACAACCGCCCAAGAGTGATCTGTCTCAGTTCTTACTTGCAGCTTTCACTATGAACATATTCAACCCTAACGACCAAAAGGCTAAAAATGAAGGAGAAGTCAAAATGAAACCAGTGTCCACAGCTTGAACTGTGTTAGTTGTCATTGTTCTTTTTGTGTATATTTCTTACACAATAGACAACTTTTAACGCAAAAATCTGGTGAAATAAACTAAAGTATTTAAATGTTTTAGATGAACCCTTTACTTGCGGATTTTAATGATGTGGTGTTGAATGGTGGCGATGATGCACAGCCACGAGCACTAGTAATAGAGCATCACGATGACTTTGTCAATGTACAAAACAAAATAACCATTCAGGTCACTTAAACACTGGTAAGTCATTTAATATGTATATACTTGTCTTCTCTGACTTACCAGTCAAGCTGCATCCATCACTAGGAGCAGAAGCAAAGTTGGGTTCATGTTCCAGGCTGTAATCACAGCTGGCCTCCTTTAGCTGAACTAATTGTAAGTGTTTCAGCAAATCGTCTCTCGTGATATAAAACTGACACAACTGCTGTTTTTTTGAGGTGGTTTTCTTCATGGTGGTTGTTGTTGAGACTGGATGATGTGCTTCTCCAATGTACAAGTTACATTTTGTACCATGTTCAACAGATTCAGGCAAAAAGCAAGTGTAGACAAAGTAGTCACCCAAATCAGAACAGCTCATCTGTGGCTTTAGACCTTCAAAAAATAAAGACAATTAATATATTTGAAATTCTGGTATCAAGCACATTATGCTTAAATTATTCAGGTCAGATTGTCACTACTCAAATTGTTTTTACTGTGATTCAAGGGGAACAATCAATCATATCAAATCTAAAGGCAGCTGCTTACTGTGTACAGCGATGGAGACTGAATCACTGTGTGGAGACGGAGAATGTGTGTCTTCATACTCTACAGTATAAAAACACTTGACTTTAACATTAGCAGGTGGACGCTGCCGTGACATAGACAGTAGATCAGTTCCTGTCAGTGTCTGCAGGCAGGGGAAGATTTTAGGAGTTTGTCCTTGATCAGTATAGAAATAACACTGATCCACAACAATAGATGACGGAGTCTGACAAAGCAGCGTAACTGAGTCTGACTCTGTGATTGTGTGTTTATTCGCTATTAGATTAGCTGAAGGAAGAGCTGTGAAAAAGGAGAAATTGTGTTTTAACGTATATGAAAGAAGTGAAGCTACAAAGTAAAATAATCAGACAAATGTGACAGATGTGAACATAGGACATCACAGACTGACCTTGTGCTTGTATCTGATGAAAACAATCTGTTGTAAATAAAAAAAACAAGTGTGAAGATGATAAATATTGCAGGTTTAATAACTCACATTATAACTTTGTATTTTAATCAAGACCAAACAGATTAAAACAACCAACAGACTATAAATGAAATTAAACTATGTATTCCAGTTCTGTCCAAAATGATAAAGACCAACATTGCAATTATTTAAAAGACATATGAAGGAATTTCCACTTACACACGATGAGAAACAAGTGTTGAAACATGATGAAGTTGCAAAATGAAACTATCCAGATTCCACCAAAGAAGCAAAGAATGATCTGAACACATGAACTGACAGTTTGAGCTTCTTGTTCTCAGTAAAACCACAGCTAATAGCAGAGGTGAATGACATGAGAACCATTCTATTTATATCTTTTACACCTCCTGTGACTCACAAGTTAAAAGCAAATTTATTGTTACTATAGTCATGCAAAGGTTATAAATTATGCCATTCTTGGTCAAAAATCTGTATTAGTTTTATAATATTGTTACTTATTGAATGATACTTATTGACTGTAGTTAGTCTAAGTTTGTCTCAGTGATGAAGGGCTGCTGTGCATTAGACACAGGCTCATATTAACAGGTCCAGTGAGGCTTTCATGGACTTCCTCATACGCCTGCTAACATGGTGAACACTGTATAAAGGCCCTGTTGGCTCCCGACTACTGAGCCAGGACATGTCAGGCCTCCACAGACTGTGTTACAGTAGGAGAACCTACTGTAGGAGAACAAAGACACTGTCAGTCTTTATATATTTGCTCTATACTGTATATTGTGCTGCTGGGATGAAATAGAATGAATGACTATACAAATTGACGTGTTTTAAAGAAGAATCCCTGAGGTTTTTTCCTATTTCCTTATTTGCAGAAAAATGGAGGGATGATCTCAGAGACAGAGAACAGTTTCATCTGACAGGAATTGAGACCTTTAGTTGTTGTTTCTCGTCATTTCCTGTTTTGTTTTGTTACTTCCGGCCTGTTCCTTATTCTGTCCAGCCTTGTGATTTACTGTGAACCCACCTCAGCCTGTGTGACCGAGCGTCAGAATAAACGATTTAAGTGTTTCTCAGTCTCTGAGCTGTGTGTTTGGGTCCATCATCCAGCAGAACCTGACATTATCTCAGACAGATAAATAACTGCAAGCGAATGATTAGTCCCAGGTCACCTTAAACACAAACCAAAGCAGAACTTAATGTTAAAACAGGAACACGTTGCACTGAGATGATCACTGTAGAGGACTCAAATCAACAACATACAGTATGTACAGCGCTAAATAGAAAAAAATGGGAAATGTTTTTTTTTATTTACTAGGTTTTTACAACACATCAAACAATATGAATGATAAACAATAAAATGATCCTTACAAACAATGTACTGCATCACACAAACATCAAATTATCCAGTGAAACCTAATCATTGGATTAGTGTCACTATCATGGATCTCGTATCTCTGCCTCCTTTATACATTTTAACACCATCTTGTCACATGTACCTTGACAAATTTTGACAGTTTACTTTAAAATGTCACCTCATATGGAGGGAGTTGGCTAATTTGTCTGTTTAATTCCAGTTGGTATTTCACAGACAGATTTAGATACATTTAGTATTTCTGAATATTGTTAATAATTTTCAGTGTAAGAGTCAAACAGTGGAGAAAAAAGATGCACTTGATGTTTATACAAATAAAGTTTAAATTCTTACCTCATGAAAGCAGAGTTTTCTAGACAAAACACAAACAGACGATCAAACAGTGATTGACCTTCAGTGATACTGATCATGTTGTCAGGCTCCGGGTCTGTATTAAGTTATATTGTGTAACTCTTTCAGTTTCTGTCCATCAGGTTAGTTTTGTTTTGAAAGGACTTAGTTTGTCACCCGCATTTTGGTTTCAGTTTCCTGTTTTATTTTGTACACTTCCCTTTCACGTCACGCCTCAGCAGTTCCCGCTTTACTTCCAGTTCTCATTACTCGCACCTGCATAGAATCAGCAATCACTCACCTGCATACTTAAGCACCACCAGTTCCCATAGCCAGTTGCCAGATCGTTATGTATGCTAGTCATCACCTTCCAGCACTTAGTTATCCTGCCTGCATGTTCAGTGATCCTGTTTTGTTTCTTGACTCCTGATTCTCGCCTGCTCCCGAACTGTACTGTTGCCTGGAAACCTCTAGTGATACCGACCTGACCGCCCGACGCCGAGATAGCCTGCTCCTTAACGGTACTGTAAGATCTTGTCATCCTGTTATCGAGACTCTGCTTGCCCCTGGACCTGACTCAACCTGCTCCATCTGTACCGTAACCTGTGATCTCCTGTGCATGACCCGGACCGTCTGTTATATCGAGAACTGTATTAAACCTTTAAGCACTACTACCTGTCTGAGTTCTCTGTGCTGCGCATGTGGGTCCTTTCTCTGCCGTTCCGTGACACATGTGACCCCAGTTCTTATCGTTTCTTCTTGCACAGAACAGAACCAGGCCCAGTTCAGTAACAATTGCTCCAAAACTGGTCACAATTACAAGCAGATTCCTCATCAGGCTTCCTGTTTACACCAACACAAGCCACAGACCCAGTGTTTCTCAGAGGTGCAGCTTTTATCTGCATTTTTAAAATTTCAAAACATTTCTCAACTGGAAAACTGTCTCCTGCTGTCAGATTCTTAAATTCATTTGAAATAATCAAAGTAGAGGTGCTCACTTTATAAACTCTTTTGGCCCAGAAAAGTTATTTCTTCTATTTAAAATTAATTATTATATTGTTAATTAATTAATTATTATATGCTGTTGGTGAAGTAGAACAACATGCAGAAACTGCAGCAGGTGAACTTTGATGAGTCATTTTCATCAGCTCAGTTCCTGTCAGTGTCTGATGACAAGAGACGACTCTGGAGGTTTGATCCCTCACTGAGTAGAGCCAACACTGATAGACAGGAACAGATGATGGAGTCTGACAGTTCACAGTGACTGAGTGTGACTCTGTGATCACCAGTGGAGTCACTGTCAGCTCAGGCCGAGGTACTGAAAAGATAAAGATGTGTTGGATCACATGACTGAAACTGTGTTGATCTAAACGTGAAGTCTGATGAAGAATTAACATTTACAACATGTCAAGTAGCAACAATGAATTAACATTTAAAACATGTGAAGTGTCAGCATGTAAATTTATATAATTTACTTTTTTAAATTATCAGATCTGATTGTTACATTATTTCTTCTGACATTAGTTCATATCACAGTATTTACTCACGTCGTATGCTGATGGAGAACACATTACTGTTTGGAGCCCGATGCGTTTTAAGGTAAAAACAGCTGACTGCAACTTCAGCAGGTGAATTTTGGTTTGTGATTTGCAGCAGTTCAGTTCCTGTCAGCGTCTTCTGACAAGAGAAGGGTTTGGCAGGTTTGTCTTTACCAAAGTTAAAGTAACACTGACTCAGAGGAACAGATGATGGAGTCTGACAGTTCACAGTGACTGAGTCTGACTCTGTGATCACCAGTGGAGTCACTGTCAGCTCAGGTGGAACCAGACCTGAAATGGAAATGGTAAAATTATCACAAATTGGATCACATGGTTAATAACAAACCATCATTAAACTTACACCCACCTTGTGTTTTTATACCAGAAAATGAATTTGTAAGAAAGAAGATGCAAAAATTAATAATCAACTGCTCTAAACTGCGTCATAAAACTGAATTTAGCCTATTAATCATATTTAACAAAATACTATATCAATTCTAATAATGGGAAAAACAATTAGAGCTTTAAGTTAGACATTAGAACGAGTAACAGCAGGAGTGAAGTCATTGTGTGAACGTCCAGACTTTCTTCAGACACAATACTTTTCTGACTGCTCTGACTTTAACCATGAGTATTCAGTGCTCCAGAACTGGACTGTGTGTAATGACTGTGACTGCCAATTGAGGATGCAGTCATTCATTTATATTGATGTGGAGTGATCTATTAAAGTAAAAGACTTGAGCCCATGACAGGTTTACTAAAGGTACAATATCAGAGAACACCACAACAATAATCAGTTCTATATTGCTCATGTTTTTCTAAAATGGCTGGATCATTTGGACTGACACAAGAGCAAAGGTTGTTCTTAAAACTATTTCAAAATGGGTCATGGGAACATGTTTTAATTATTCCAATAATGGGAGGAAGACAGTGTTGGCTAAACAGGTCACAAAATATAAACAGAATGCTTATTGTCCATAATTGTGGTACTGTAGATCAGAATGAGCATCCAGTGCTCCATAACTGGACTGTGTGTAATGATTGTGACCGCCAGTTGAGGGCGCAGTCATTAGTTCATATTGATGATTCATTGAAGTAAAAGACCTGAGACAACGTCAAGTTTACTAAAAGTACAATATTAGAGAACCACAACAATAAGCAATTCTATATTGCTCATGTTTTTCTAAAAAAGCTGGATCGGTAGTTTTTACCGTCTGATAAATTATCAACAGATAAAAATATTTTCTTGGCATCTTAAAAGAAACACACAACATTTGATCATCAAACAAAACTAAGTTTCTTATAATGAATCTAAGCTCATGGTTAAGGTTTGTGGAGTGCTTGTCTCCAAAGAGCGAAAGTATGAGCGATTCATCAACTTGCTCATAAACACAGTACTTCAGTCTAACCTTTCTCTAGTCTCTGATTGGTTAGTAGCAACATGTGAGCGAATAAACAGGCAGCATTGTACTTATGAAGCTGATAAGCATTCAATAAAAAAAATAAACTAAAGCTCTTAAATGTGTTAGATGAACCCTTTACTTAAAATAGAAAAACCTGAATGGTGGCGATGATGCACAGCCACTAGCACTAGTAATAGAGCATCAGAATGACCTTGCCAATGTAAACAAAATAACCATTCAGGTCACGTCGTTAAACACTATTAAGTCATTTAATATGTATATACTTGTTCTCTCTGACTTACCAGTCAAGCTGCATCCATCACTACGAGCAGAAGCAAAGTTGGGTTCATGTTCCAGGCTGTAATCACAGCTGGCCTCCTTTAGCTGAACTAATTGTATGAGTTTCAGCAAAACGTCTCTCATGATATAAAACTGACACAACTGCTGTTTTCTAGAGGTGGTTTTCTTCATGATGGTTGTTGTTGAAACTGGATGATGTGCTTCTCCAATGTACAAGTTACATTTTGTACCATGTTCAACAGATTCAGGCAAAGTGCAAGTATAGACAATGTGGTCACCCAAATCAGAACAGCTCATCTGTGGTTTTTGACCTTCAAAACATAAAAACAATGAATGTTTGTAATTCTGGCATCAAGTACATTATGTTTAAACTCTGATATTCAGGTCAGATTGTCACAATTCAAAATGTTTTTACTGTGATTAAATGGGAGTAAAAAGTTTATCAAATCAACACAATCAACTCTGTGATCGTGTGTTTATTCACTATTAGATTAGCTGAAGGAAGAGCTGTGAAAAAGGAGAGATTGTGGTTTTATGTACAAAGTTACAAGTTACAAAGTATATAACTATATATTACTATAAAACTGCAGGTGTGAACATAGGAAATCACAGACTGACCTTGTACTTCAATCTGATAAAAGCAATCTGTTAAAAAAAAAATAATAATAAAAATCATATGTGAAGAAGATAAATATTGCAGATTTAATAACTCACATTTTGACTTCTTATTTTAATCAAGCCCAAACAGATCAAAACAACCAGCACACTATAAATGAAACTAAACTACTATATGTATTCTAGCTCTGACCAAAATGATAAAGACCAACCAAAGATTTAAAAGACATACTGTATGAAGGAATTTCAACTTACACATGATGAGAAACAAGTGTTGAAACATGATGAAGCTGCAAAATGAAACTATCCAGATTCCACAGATGAAGCAAAGAATGATCTGAACACATGAACTGACAGTTTGAGCTGCTTGTTCTCAGTAAAACCACAGCTAATAGCAGAGATGAACAACATGAGAACCTCACTATTTATGTCTTTTATTACACCTCCTGTGTTGCACAAGCTTGAAGCAAAGTTATTGTCACTATAGTCATGCAAAGGTTATAAATTCTGCCATTCTTGGTCAAAAATCCAAATTTTTATAGTATTGTTATTTATTACATGATCCTTATTGACTGTGGTTAGTCTCAGTTTGTCTCAGTAATGAAGAGCTGCTGTGCATTAGACACAGGCTCATATTAACAGACTCACTGAGGCCTCTACAGTTACAGCATCGTCTAGTTTATCATATGCAGTAGTATAAAAGTCATTTACCTTGTGTGTTTTAAATAGTAGGTTCCAGTAGCCATGGAGTTAGAGTTGCTAAAGTACAATTAATACATTTAAGATGTAGTTAAATTATTCCTCTGAAAGCTGAATTGAAAGTAAATGCAATAATACATATGTGTTAGTTTCTGTCAAGATAAATGTGAATATTTATCATTTCTTTGTTGATGTCGGGTCAGATGTACCATTACACTTTTCTGTTCTACTGAGTGGATGCTACTGTACCAGGTCATGAAAACCTGTCGGTCGGCCTCATGACGTCTGCATTCAGACCCAAACAAAAAGAATAAACTGAGCAACAAAACAATAAAACCTGATGAAATGACCAGTAGCTGAAACACAGCAGCCTCTAAGATTAATGACAAAATCAGCAACATACAAGAACGAACACACGGCCTCTATAATAAACAACTACATCCTTCCTTTCAGTGAAGCCACAGACCAAACCAGACACACAGAAACATTCACTTTAAAGCATCTGGACTGAAGTGAACAAGTTTTATTTAGACTGAATCGATACTTGAAAATGTATTTGTATTTGAAAATGTATTAATTAAAAAAGTATCGGTGTCAATATTGGTCCAGTATTTACTTGGTATCGGATCAACACCAAAGTTTGCAGTATCGCCCACCACTACTGCATTCAGTCTTTTGCTCATTTTTGTACATGCATTCAACCATGTTACAAACAAACATGTTACAAACATGTTTATTGATTGTTTTGTTTAAATAGTGGAAAAAGAGAAATGTGCAGCAGAAAATGGATAAATGTTGAAATGACTGCTGTGCTCTCTCTCTCAGCGCTGATGCAGCTGTTGTCACTCTGCAAAAGAGGAGGAACATTATAGACTAATGGTAGTAATTAATGATGAAACTGTATGAAATAACAACTTTACTTACTTTTAAACAACATTATAGGATTCAACATTTAATAACTCAACCTGCCTGGTAACTCACATAATGACAGAATACAGTGTGCTTAGAATTGAAGCAATTCGTTCAAGAAAGAAAATTAAATTTATTTGCAGTGGGTTTTTGTTTTTGTTTTTCAGAAAACAGAGGAGCTGCTCACCAGTCTTGTGTTCATAGGTGACGATACTGTAGGTTTCATCACACGCAGTCTGAAAGTTAAGACAGAACGTGGTCATGGTACCCGTTATAGACTGGAACCTCAGCTCTGACTGAAGAGGCTGTCACTCAGTTCCAGATCCTCTCACCAACCTCTGACCATGCTGCCTGAGGAGGAGTCCTTTGAGGCTGCCTTCATACCCAGGCATCAAACGCATGCTCATGGACTTCCTCATACGCCTGCTAACATGGTGAACACTGTATAAAGGCCCTGTTGGCTCCGACTACTGAGCCAGGACACGTCAGGCCTCCACAGACTGTGTTACAGTAGGAGAACCTCATGAAAAAGACACTGTCAGTTTTTATATATTTGATCTATTCTGTATATTGTGCTGCTGGGATGAAATAGAATGAATGACTGGACAAGTTGACTTGTCATAAAGAAGAATCCCTGAGGTTTTTTCCAATTTCCTTATTTGCAAAAAGTGGAGGGATGATCTCAGAGACAGAGAACAGCTTCATCTGACAGGAATCGAGACTTGCAGTTGTCGTTTTTCGCCATTTCCTGTTTTGTTTTGTTAACTTCCTGCCTGTTCCTTATTCTGTCCAGCCTTGTGATTTACTGTGAACCGCCCTCAGCCTGTGTGACTGAGCGTCAGAATAAACGATTTAAGAGTTTCTCAGTCTCCGAGCTGCGCGTTTGGGTCCATCATCCAGCAGAACCTGACATTATCTCAGACAGATAAATAACTGATAGCAAATGATTAGTAGTGTTATTAGACTTACTGTAGGTCCCAGGTCACCTTAAACACAAACCACAGCAGAACTTAATGTTCAAACAGGAACACGTTGCACTGAGATGATCACTGTAGTGGATTCAAATCAACAACATACGTACATTTTCCAGTGAAGTTGACTTTTGTGCTAAATAGATAAAATGGAAAAAGTTTTTTTAAAGGTCTGTTTTTACAGCACATCAAACAATATGAATGATCAACAATAAAAATGATCCTTATAAACAATATACTGCATCACACAAACATCAGATTATCCAGTGAAACCTAATCACTGGATTAGTGTCACTCTCATGGATCTCGTATCTCTGCCTCCTTTATAAATTTTTTACACCATCTTGTCACATGTACCTTGACAAATATTGACAGTTTACTTTAAAATGGCACCTCATATGTGGGAATTGGCTTATTTGTGTGTTTAATTCCAGTTGGTATTTCACAGACAGATAATAATAAGCTCTATACTTTAATGACACTGATGTGCTAAAGGATAATAGAAGGTTTGAAGGAAATGATCAGTGTAAGAGTCAGTTTAAACCAGAGCAACAGTGGAGAAAAAAGATGCACTTGATGTTTATACTAATAAAATTTAAATTCTTACCTAATGAAAGCAGAACTTTCTAGACAATCTAAGAAGAGATAATCAAACAGTGATTGACCTTCAGTGATACTGATCATGTGACTCCAGTTCTTACCGTTTCTTCTTGCACAGAACAGAACCAGGCCCAGTACAGTAACAACAATTGCTCCAAAACCAGTCACAATTACAAGCAGATTCCTCATCAGGCTTCCTGTTTACAACAACACAAGCCACAGACCCAGTGTTTCTCAGAGGTGCAGCTTTTATCTGCATTTTTTAATTTTAAACACATTTCTCACCTGGAAAACTGTCTCCTGCTGTCTGATTCATAAATTCATTGGAAATAATCAAAGTAGAGCTGCTCACTTCAGAAACTGTTTTTGGGCAGAAAAAGTTATTTCTTCATCTATAATTATATAAAATTAATTATTATATTATTATATATTTATTACATAGCAATAGGTCGATACTCACCTGATGCCAACTTCACAGATACTGAAGAAGCACCAGTTGAAAGACCAGCAGTCTCACCTGTTGATTGTTTTTTTTTTTATGTTACTCATTAAATGTGCAGCATGTTGACTTTACAGACATGTTTTACATTTTCAGATGTCAGTGTGTCTCAGTTTGAGACTTCTTGAGAAACCTGCACGTTTCTTTACGTGATGCTGTTAAGGAAGTAGAACTAGAAACATCAACTCTACTTGACAGATCAGAAGTTTCACCTGTGGATGGAAAACTACATAAACATTTGAGGTGAAGCAATGACAACGTAACAAATGTCTGTTTGTACCTGTGGTGACAGTAGCTGCTGGAACACTCTGTGTTTCTGCATTAGCTGTAATGAAATGTGGTCAAATCATCTGTGAGCTCATAACATGCAACAGAGGTTCAATTAATGTATCACATGCTGTAAAGATATTTTAAAAACTGAAGAACAAATTACACTGATTGGCTTTCCATGTATTGACACATAAAGATGCAGAGTGATTTTAGAGAGTCAGTTTGTAGTGAGGGATAATGTTTGACTTTCTGCAGATCCATCCATCTTCTAAACCGCTTATTCCCATATGCGGGTCACGGGGTGCTGGAGCCTAACCCAGCTGGCTATGGGCGAGAGGCAGGGTACACCCTGGACGGGACGCCAGTCCATTGCAGACTTTCTGCCGATGTAGACTATAATTGTAAAATTACTATTAAGTCATAATTCATATAATATAAGACTATTAAGATGAAGACCTGTTAAACCTGACTTAACTTAACGTATTTAAAACGTTTTTTTAATGACAGATAAAGTAAGACATGATTCATTCCCATGCATTTACTCACTCTGTACATTGATGGATGATGTTTGACTGTCTGTTTAATATATTAAAAATTATATATTTTATGACAAACCTAAAACACTAAAACAGCATCTGGTTCATCATTGGTTTTATAACTCTGTCTGCAGCTTGAAGCATGTGATGGTTCATATTAGTTGATATTAGTTGATATTATAATAAGCTGTAATATAACATATCCCAGTAGCTACTTACTCTCTATGATGATAGAGTTACTAAGTGGAGACACAGATATAGTTCCTCTTTGTTCTACACTGTAATAACATGTAAGTTCAATCTCAGCAGGTGAACTTTGATGAGTCATTTTCATCAGCTCAGTTCCTGTCAGTGTCTGATGACAAGAGACGACTCTGGAGGTTCGATCCCTCACTGAGTAGAGCAAACACTGATAGAAGTTGCTCTCAGGAAACCACACTAAGTATCAGGAGTGAATGTGACAAATGGAAGGTCTCGCCTTCACTTGAACAGAGAATAGACAACATCTACTTTAGCACAGTGTTGACTAAACATGTCAGAAAATATCAACTCTAAATATTTATTTTGTTTTTTATTATTCATTTATTTATAATTGTAGTGGATCAAAGAGAGCAGTCAATGCTCGACAACTGGACAGTGTTATGAGGGCGCATGTGCGTCACTGAGGTCACACTGATGTGGACTGATCTGTTGAAGTAAAAGACCTGAGCCAACGTCAAGGTTAGTTTACGACTTGTATGTTTTACCTTCTGATGAATTATCAACAGATAAAATATTTTCTTGGCACAGCTTTTGATCATTCTTATAATGAATCTAAGCTCATGGTTAAGGTTTGTGGAGAGCTCGTCTAAGAGCCAAAGTATGAGCGATTCATCAACCTGCTCATAAACACAGTACTTCAGTCTAAACTTTCTCTAGTCTCTGATTGGTTAGCAGGAACATGTGAGCGATTAAACAGGTTGTGTTGTACTTGTAAAGCTGATAAGCATTCAATAAAAAAAAATAAACTAAAGCTTTAGATGTGTTAGATGAACCCCTTACCTGTGGCAAAATGAAACCAGTGTCCACAGCTTGAACTGTGTTACTGTGAATGTTTTTTTTCAATAAACAGTAAACTAAAGTATTAAAAATTTTAGAATCGTTTACTTGTGGCTCTAATGATGTGGTGCTGAGGGTTAAATAGAAAAACCTGAAAAGTGGCGATGATGCACAGCCACGAGCACTAGTAATAGAGCATCACCATGACTTTGTCAATGTACAGTAAACATAATAACCATTCAGGTCACGTTAGACACTGTTAAGTCATTTAATATGTATATACTTGTCTTCTCTGACTTACCAGTCAAGCTGCATCCATCACTACGAGCAGAAGCAAAGTTGGGTTCATGTTCCAGGCTGTAATCACAGCTGGCCTCCTTTAGCTGAACTAATTGTAGGAGTTTCAGCAAAACGTCTCTCGTGATATAAAACTGACACAACTGCTGTATTCTTGAGGTGGTTTTCTTCATGATGGGTGTTGTTGAGACTGGATGATCTGCTTCTCCAATGTACAAGTTACATTTTGTACCATGTTCAACAGATTCAGGCAAAAAGCAAGAAAAAACAACGTGGTCACCCAAATCAGAACAGCTCATCTGTGGTTTTTGACCTTCAAAACATAAAGACAATAAATATATTTATAATTCTGGTGATAGGCACATTATGTTCAAATTATTCAGGTCAGATTGTCACTACTCAAAATGTTTTCACTTTGATTCAAGGGGAACAATCAATCCCATCAAATCTAAAGGCAGCTGCTTACTGTGTACAGTGATGGAGACTGAGTCACTGTGTGGAGACGGAGAACGTGTGTCTTTATACTTTACAGTATAAAAACACTTGACTTCAACATTAGCAGGTGGACGCTGCCATGACATAGACAGTAGATCAGTTCCTGTCAGTGTCTGCAGGCAGGGGAGGTTTTTAGGAGTTTGTCCTCGATCAGTATAGAAATAACACTGATCCACAGCAATAGATGACGGAGTCTGACAATGCAGCGTAACTGAGTCTGACTCTGTGATCGTGTGTTTTTTCGCTATTAGATTAGCTGAAGGAAGAGCTGCGAAAAAGGAGAAATTGTGGTTTAATGAACAAAGTTAGAAGTTACAAAGTAAAATAATCAGACAGAAAATAACAAAATATTACTATAAAACGGCAGATGTGAACATGGGACATCACAGACTGACCTTGTACTTGAATCTGATAAAGGCAATCTGTTAAACATGAAAAAACAAGTGTGAAGAAGATAAATATTGTAGATTTAATAACTCACATTTTAACTTTAATCAAGACCAAAGAGATAAAACAATCAGCAGACCTTCGGGCCAGATTATAAATTAAATTAAACTAAATTGAACTACAGACCAACACTGTAAAGATTTAAATGACATATGAAGGAACTTCAACTTACACATGATGAGAAACAAGTGTTTAAACATGATGAAGCTGCAAAATAAAACTATCCAGATTCCACCGAAGAAGCAAAGAATGATCTGAACACATGAACTGACAGTTTGAGCTTCTTGTTCTCAGTAAAACCACAGCTATTGGCAGAGGTGAAAGACATCAGAACCATTCTATTTATGTCTTTTACGCCTTCTGTGACTCACAAGCTGAAAGCAAATTTATTGTTATTATAGTCATGCAAAGGTTATAAATTCTGCCATTCTTGGTCAAACATCCATATTAGTTTTATAATATTGTTATTTATTGAATGATGCTTACTGACTGTGGTTAGTCTCAGTTTGTCTCAGTGATGAAGAGCTGCTGTGCATTAAACACAGGTTCATATTAACAGACTCAGTGAGGCCTCTACATTTACAGCATCGTCTAGTTTATTATATGCAGTAGTATAAAAGTCATTTACCTTATGTGTTCTTAATGGTAGGTTCCATTCGCCATGAAGTTAGAGTTGATGAAGGAGAATGAATACATTTAAGGTTTAGTAAATGCAATATTACATATGTGTTTGATTCTGTCAATGTAAATGTGTATATTTATCATTTCTTTGTTGATGCCCAGTCAGATGTGACATCACTCTGTTCCGTTCTACTGAGTGGAAGCCACTGTACCAGGTCATGAAAACCTGCTGGTCGGCCTCATGTCTGCGTTCAGACCCAAACACAAAGAATAAAATGAGCAACTAAACAATAAAACCTGATGAAATGACCAGTGGCTAAAACACAGCAGCCTCTAAAAATAATGACAAAATCAGCAACATACAAGAACGACCACACAGCCTCTATAATAAACGACTACATCCTTCCTTTCAGTGAAGCCACAGCCAAAACCAGACACACAGAAACATTCACTTTAAAGCATCTGGACTGAAGCGAACAAGTTTTATTTAGACTGAATCGACCAGTAGAGACAAATGAGGAAGTGAATTATTCTTTATTCATGTTTTAGGCTGCATTCAGTCTTTTGCTCATTTTTGTACATGCATTCAAACATGTTACAAACATGTGTATTGTTTTTTTTTTGTTTTTAATGTTAAGAAAAAAGAGAAATGTGCAACAGAAAATGGATGGATGTTGAAGTGACTGCTGTGCTCTCTCTCAGCGCTGATGCAGCTGTTGTCACTCTGCAAAAGAGGAGGAACATTATAGACCCATTTAATACTTTAAAATACTTTTAAACAACATTTTAGGATTGAACTCAACCTGCCTGGTAACTCACATAATGACAGAATACAGTGTGCTTAGAGTTGAAGAAATTTGTTCAAGAAAGAAAATTAAATTCATCTGCAGTGGGTTTTTGGTTTTGTTTTTCAGTAAACAGAGAAGCTGCTCACCAGTCTTGTGTTCATAGGTGACGATACTGTAGGTTTCATCACACGCAGTCTGAAAGTTTAGACAGAACGTGGTCATGGTACCTGTTATAGACTGGAACCTCAGCTCTGACTGAAGAGGCTGTCACTCAGTTCCAGATCCTCTCACCAACCTCTGACCATGCTGCCTGAGGAGGAGTCCTTTGAGGCTGCCTTCATACCCAGGCATCAAACGCATGCTCATGGACTTCCTCATACGCCTGCTAACATGGTGAACACTGTATAAAGGCCCTGTTGGCTCCCGACTACTGAGCCAGGACACGTCAGGCCTCCACAGACTGTGTTACAGTAGGAGAACCTCATGAAAAAGACACTGTCAGTCTTTATATATTTGCTCTATACTGTATATTGTGCTGCTGGGATGAAACAGGATGAATGACTGGACAAGTCCTTGACATTCTTGTTTTATTTTGTTAACTTCCTGTCTGTTCCTTCCTGTTCCTCATTCTGTCCAGCCTTGTCATTATTCATGTGATTCACCACCTGTGTTCAGTGAGTCGTCTACCCTGTACATAAACTGTACATAAACTGTATATAAGCGCCAACACGCACCTGTCAGGATGCGGCAGAGAGCGGACCCACATGCACAGTGCCAGGACACGAGGTAGGTGGTGAAAAAAATCAGAGTTTATTCCAGTAATTGTTGTCACAGACAGTCCAGGTCATACACGATAGAGCGTAGGATTTAAGTATAACGGGAGCAGGCTTAATCAGGTCCAGAGACAGGCAAGGGTTCGGTAACTGGTGAGCTCAGCAGAGGTACAGATAAAGAGTAGGCTATATCGTGGTTAGATAGTCAGAACGTTACCAAGAGATCCAGGCGTAGGTTCAGACAGGATCAGGCAACTAGGTAGCTATACTGGTACGCTAGAAAGTGGTATGGAAACTCGACAATCTGGCGTCTGACTGCTGGCTGAGGTGGTGCTTAAATACTGCCGGTGATTACTAGATTTTTGACAGGTGTGCATGGTGAATCGGGAGTGACAGGAAACAGCTGTGACATGAACAAAACCGGAAGTCCATCCAATCATTTTCTAAGCCGATAATTCCCATATGCGGGGTCACGGGTTGCTGGAGCCTGTCCCAGCTGACTATGGGTGAGAGGCAGGGTACACCCTGGACGGGTCGCCAGTCCATCGCAGGGCAACACAGAGACAGACAACCATTCACACACACACTCACACCTACAGGCAATGAGTCCAATCAACCTAATGCACGTCTTTGGACTGTGGGAGGAAGCCGGAGAACCCGGAGAGAACCCACGCGAACACGGGGAGAACGTGCAAACTCCACACAGAAAGGCACCAGGGCCGCCTCCGGGAATCGAACCCAGAATACTGTCGGTAGCACTGTCGCTGTGAGGCGACAGTGCTACCCACCGCACTGCCCCCAAAACCGGAAGTCCTTCAACATAAAACAGGAAATGGAAACTGGAACCAAAACATGACAACATTGATAAAAACTAAGTCCTTTCAAATTAAACTTAAAACAAAAACCCAGATCATGACAGCACCCACACTCTTTGCCAGGTTGTCTGTACTCACACGCCAGCATTCCAGTGTACTCAACATGTTGTCTAGACTGTCTTGACTGTGTTTTTGCCCTTTTGGATATCGTTGCACTGTAACTTGCTGTGCATGATTTCTGCCTGTTCTGACCATCGTCTGCCTGACCTCAGCTCATGATTTACTGTGAACCGCCCTCAGCCTGTGTGACCGAGCGTCAGAATAAACCCTTTAAGCGTTTCTCAGTCTCCGAGCTGTGCGTTTGGGTCCATCATCCAGCAGAACCTGACATTATCTCAGACAGATAAATAACTGCAAGCAAATGATTAGTAGTGTTATTAGACTTACTGTATGTCCCAGGTCACCTTAAACACAAACCAAAGCAGAACTTAATGTTCAAACAGGAACACGTTGCATAGAGATGATCACTGTAGTGGATTCAAATCAACAACATACGTACATTTTCCACTGAAGTTGACTTTGGCGCTAAATAGAAAAAGATGGAAAAAGTTTTTTTAAAGGTCTGTTTTTACAGCACATCAAACAATATGAATGGTCAACAATAAAAATGATCCTTACAAACAATGTACTGCATCACACAAACGTCAGATGAGCCAGTGAAACCTAATCACTGGATTAGTGTCACTATCATGGAACTCGTGTCACTGCCTCCTTTATACATTTTAACCACATCTTGTCACATGTACCTTGACAAATATTGACAGTTTACTTTAAAATGGCACCTCATGTGTGGGAGTTGGCTAATTGTCTGTTTAATTCCAGTTGGTATTGCACAGACAGATTTACATACGTTTAGTATTTCTGAATAATAATAATGTTCAGTGTAAGAGTCAGTTTAAACCAGAGCAAACAGTGGAGAAAAAACATACACTTTATGTTGATACTAATAAATTTTAATTCTTACCTCATGGAAGCAGAGTTTTTTAGACAAAAAACAAACAGACAAACAGTGATTGACCTTCAGCGATACTGATCATGTGACTCCAGTTCTTACCGTTTCTTCTTGCACAGAACAGAACCAGGCCCAGTACAGTAACAACAATTGCTCCAAAACCAGTGCAATTACAAGCAGCTTCCTCATCAGGCTTCGGACCCAGTGTTTCTCAGAGGTGCAGCTTTTATCTGCATTTTTAAATTTGCAAGACATTTGTCAACTGGAAAATTGTCTCTTAAATAAATGTAATAATAAATTTGCATTATTGGAAATAATCAAAGTAGAGCTGCTCACTTCAGAAACTCTTTTTGCACTGAAAAAGTTAATTCTTTATCTATTTAAAATTAATTATTATATTATTATATATTTATTACAATTACAAAGCAATGGGTCCATACTCACTTGATGCCAACTCTACAGATGCTGAAGAAGCACCAGTTGAAAGACCAGCAGTCTCACGGTTTTATTAATGCCACTATAATAAATGTGCAGCGTCTACCTTCACATGTTGACTTTACAGACATGTTTTACATTTTCAGATGTCAGTGTGTCTCAGTTTGTGAGATTTCTTAAGAAACCTGCACATTTCTTTACCTGATGCTGTTGAGGAAGTAGAACTAGAAACGCACGCATGATGAGACCTCTAACCAGTGGGATAATGCAACAACCAAGGAAGAGAATCACAGCCATTACAATGATAAAGGAAACAGCTGAGAACAGGTTTCCATTTTCCAGACATTTGGTCTAGCAAATTCCAAGGGGTAGAATCTATACCAGAGTTAGCTGAGACTCTGAAGGCCGTGGAGCGCCTTCGCAACAGTACCATTAGAATCAGTGTTATTCAGGATGTAAGTACAACATGCCTCTCCGACTTAACACAAACACCACCTTTCCCTGCTAACAACATGTCTACGGCCATTCAACTCTGCCACGCCATCTGGGATGTAGAAGCCAATTGTTAGAACATGTTGTTCATGCCATCACGAGTAACATTAATGAAACGCCATCAATTGTAATATAGACAATTAATGTATGTTAGCCATGAGTTTCCGGTGGGATTCTGTTTTAAATAATCTTAAGCTCGTTTTAATGCGTTTAGATCTTTAATTGTACATTTGGGTGTAGGTGAATAGGAGAATCAGGGATTCATATTGCTACTTGTGTTGTCTTATAACCTCTATCATCTGTCGATGAAGGATAAAAGCTAAATGTCAGTGAAAAAAGTGATTGTGAGCAAATTAAACACCAAGTCAACTTTAGGATATTTGAACAGAAGTGTTGTTGTGAAATTTTCTCATTCAAAAATAGTGTGTAAAATTACGTAGAAACATCATATGATTAGGCAATAATCAGAGTACATAAAATGAAGACTAACACAGCATGGTGACAATTGATGTCTCATACAGTAACAACCTGTGAAGAGTCTACACGTCGTCCAGCGTCGGCTGCTCAAGGCTGCTCGTGTGTGTGTTTTCTCAGGAGCGTGTGTTACAGGTCCGACTGGTCCCAGTTACGGATTAAAAGTAAACAGTAAAACAGTTTGGACAAAGGGGAGACGGACAACGATGCTGCTTCATCTGTGCTCGCGTTTATCAGTCTGACAAAAAACGAGCTCCGACAGCACCGTAACGTCTCACCTGTGGGGAGCTGCCCCCTTGTGGTCATAAGTAGGAACGTCCCCCTCTGCGCCCCATCTGTCTCCTACAAAACAGAAGTGGCCACATTGGTGCGTCACACGTGTGTGTAGATGTATGGTCTGACAGTGTGATTCAGCGCCGCCTGAAGCTGCGCCGCTGAATCACACCTTTAGATGAACGGTCAACGCAGCCTCGCCTCAGTGTGTGTGTGTGTGTGTGTGTGTGTGTGTGTGTGTGTGTGTGTGTGTGTGTGTGTGTGTGTGTGTGTGTGTGTGTGTGTGTGTGTGTGTGTGTGTGTGTGTGAGAGAGAGAGAGAGCACAGCGAGGGTCGTCCTTCTACTGTACGTCTCCATACCTTTAGTGAGTTTTCTGTGCAGCTGGATCCTCAGTGATGACGGACTATAAATGGTAAAGTTCATGCTGAAAAACAACTATTGTTTTAAAACTGTATAATCATATATGCAAATATATAAAAACTATAATTAACTTACGTCTTCATTTTGAGAACGGTCTCCACCTTCGTCTTCTTCCACTGCCTCAGCTCCTGCTGGTGAACCTGATCACATCACAGATGAGTGCTAGAAACTGGATTTAAGAAATTAAAGGCTTTGGTGTGACTCTTACTGTACATGTGTGGACACACAGCAGGGGCTTTATTGGACCATCAGTAATAAATCTCACCAGCACTTTGCAGCAGTCTGGGAACTATTGGAAGCAGCAGATGCTACGCCACAAGCAGCCACTCCAATTATTACCCTCCACATCCACTCTGCTTTGAGACAACAGCTCATCATGTAAATGTGTCACATATATGATAGAATTAGTGTGGTTAACATTAAAAAACATTACAGACTCACTTGCTCTTAGTGTTGATTCATACAAAAAAAAAAAAAAAAAAAAAAAAAATATATATATATATATATATATATATATATATATATATATATATATATATATATATATATACATATATACATATATACATATATATATATATATACATACACAACATAGTTATTGATATTTAATAATCTTTTATTCACAGTACCTTTTTTCCTCTTCAAATTTTGCCTTTATGGACGTCGTACTAATCTCTAAATCTACATTAAAATACAGAAGAACAACAAATGTTATAATCATATTAATGATATTCATGTTGAAAAGAAAAACATTGATTTTTCACGTGATTATTACATGTTTGGTGTGTTGGTGAAGCAAATAACTGCATCACCTGCTGCTTGTTTCACTGATGTTAAAGCCTTCGTATCAAAAGTGTGACTTTCTGAAATAAACACAGAACCTTTAAACAAACTCATAATGATTTTAAATCCCACTGTCCATGTTGGCATTAATAGAGTCAGACTTTATTTACCTGCAGTTTCACCCGATGTTGGCTCTAAACGAGCTACAAGAGCAGAAGGTTTGAAAACTGTCAGACTGACGTATCAGTGACAATGTTCTGGTTTCTCTGGTACTGATCAGCTTGTCCTACCTGTGGTCACAGGGGTTTTTGGAGAAGTGGTTATCACGCTTGACTCTGTCAGTATCTGCATTAGAAGATGAGATGATGAGACACTTCATGTCTGTCATCTCTTCACCTTAATCTGTTTTATCCAGTTCCTTAAAATCAAACTTTTAATGGACCATTAAATGTGAGTGGAGGATGTCGCTGGTTTGTCCAAATGCAAATGAATGCCTAACGTATTGTAATATTACTTTACCAATAACGTTTGTTGATGGACGTCTACTTTGTATAGTAGGACGGATCACTGAGTGGAGAATTTCTTCCATTCAAGGTATAATAACACTGAACTTCAACCTTAGCAGGTGCCAGGATGTGCCGGCAGTAGAAGGTTCTACTGAAGATTAAGGTGCTTTTCCCCTGTAAAAATGTGTTTGAGAAACAATCCGACAACAAATACATCATACGTCAGTACATATTGATCTAATCTGTGTCAGACTTGGGCAGGTGTCGGACCCACATGCACGGCGCAGAAGCACGATGGTGTTTAGACACAGGTTTATTAGACAAAGCAGGGTCAGACGGTCCAGGTCATACACAAGGCGTTCAATGAAGCAGTACACAAGGGAGCAGGCAATCTCTGATCCAATGTCCAGGCAGGGTTCGGTACACAAGCAGGCTCGGCAAAAGTACAGGCAAGGATAAGACAAAACTCACGGTCAGATTATCAGGCACGGTTCTCTCACAGGCAGCGGGATACACAGGGTTCAGGCAACAAGCAAGGGTCAAGGCGATCAGGGTCAAAACACGAGTAGCTGAACAAGAGATGCTGGAAAGAGTACGGAAACTAACAATCTGGCAACTGGAGTCTGTGAGAGGTGGAGGCTATGTACAGGTACTGATTACTGATGGGTAACAGGTGTGGATACTGGGAAACCGGAGAGTGACAGGAAGTTAACAAAATAAAACAGGATGTGACAGATGGCGTGAAACATGACAATCTGCAGCTTTACTGATGGGTAGAAGTTACATGAATCTCATAGGAGTGTTGAAGTTTAACCTACGGATGAGGACGATTAGCAGCAGCTGTTGAATCATGATGAAGCCATGAATGTGACTGGAACACATTTAACTGAACCTGTGCATGAGAGTCATTTACAAACCACAGCATAAAATACCAACGCTAGAGAACAGACCACAGCAGAAACACATATTTACACATAGAGCAGCACCAGCGGTAGAGTTTCCTCTGGCTCCTTTCATTTTCTTCTTGCATTGTTTCCACTCACACTGAGAGGAATATGTAATTAATATATTTTAGTAGGAAATACAATCATTGAGCTACCACAATCTTCTTTCATAAAACTGTAGTTTATTACAGAAACTAAGAAATTAAAATATACAGTAAAACAGATTTTAATCACTAAATAGTTTAATAGATACTGTACAAGTGTCCACTTTACAATGTCGTTCAAGAGAATAACCCCCACTAAGAAATAGCTTTTAAGAATTTATTCTGATTCACTTAAACTCCATCATAGAAAATGTGGTAGAAAATCAAACATTTTTAAAATATAAAAGAAAGCAAATTACAAAACAAGTATTTCTTACCAAACCAAACCAGAGATTTGTCTTTGAGAATGTCGGTGTCACTGTTCCTTACATTGACCATCAGAACAGAGTTAAAAGATGATGAGCAAAGCAGTAATTATCAGGCTACCAAGACATATTAGTGTATTTTAATTAAGTTAGGTTGAGTTCAGTCATAAAGACAACATTCATGTCACTGGTCCAGCCTTGTACAGAGCGTTAACAGCCTGCCTTCACGTTGTCTAATGCTCATGTGGTCCTCAGACAGCCTGCAGCGTGCTGTATAATGTAGCTGGCAGAGCTGCTTCAGCTGGTTCCTCTGCGATCGTGGCGTAAACATGGTAAATATCCAACTGGAAAAGACAGACGTCTGTGAGAACATGTGAAATTCAAAGTACATGGAGACGGATGAATGACGTGTGTTTATTACCTCATTGTTCAGTCGCTTTGACTTTGCTAGAACCACACAGAATAAAGATTTACTGAGGTTTGACAGTTTTTATTGCATCATCCATAATAATAAGTAATATTTCTTGAATAATCAGAATCCATTATAATGGTACACACATCACTTGAGAGGATTAGCTGCTGTAACAAACACAACTCACCAGTGTTGGAGGCAACACCAGGTGCTGATGTGATCTCACTGTAGCCTTCATTACAACCTATGGGGACCTAGAAAAACCATCACAAGCTGATTGACCAGCATTTAATTCAGGCGCTGTATTAAATGAGGAGCAGTTTTATTACCTGTCCTCCATAACTGATGTTTCTCACCTCCAACAGCTCCTCTGTCACAGAAGGTAAAACAAAGTTTGATGCATTCACTGATAAAGACAAAACAGCCGACTCTGTACTCAATGCACAGCATGAATGTTGTATGTATTTTGTATTTGTATTGGGACAATGACAATGTGAACATTACCAGTCTGTTTGGCCTGTGATCTACATGGAAACAAGGAGAAAAATAACAATTGAGTTATTGCAAAACACAGAACGTTTGATTTTGAAAAGTACAAAAAAATGTTTTACCTTTGATAATGAGATTTCACTGGAAAAGAAAAAAATAATCAGCCACAAATGAGCTGTTCAAATTATTAGCTGATAGACCACAACAAGATGAGACTGTTTACTGACTCCGTAGCTGCAGCTCCAGCTGTTCCCACCTGACGGTGAGATTCTAACCTTTACTAATAGAGATCATGTGACTCCAGTTCTTACCGTTTCTTCTTTTTATACAGAACAGAACCAGTCCCAGTAAAGTAACACCCACAATTGCTCCAAAACTTGTCACAATCACAAGCAGCTGCTCCAGGCTTCCTGTTTACAACACAAGCCACAGACCCATCTGTGAGCTCATGTTATGCTATTGGGTTAAATTACTTTAACTGTTAATTTATGCACCTAAACCCGATTTAACTGCACATGTTTCACAGCTTGACAGATATTGATACAGAGAAGTAGGATATATTCATTCATTCCTATACATTCACTCACTCTGTACATTGATGGATGCTGTTTGACTGTCTGTGGATGTAGACTCTCTCTCTCCAAGCTTCACAGTGACTGAGTCTGACTCTGTGATCACCAGTGGAGTCACTGTCAGCTCAGGCCGAGGTACTGAAAAGATAAAGATGTGTTGGATCACATGACTGAAGACTGTGTTGATCTAAACATGAAGTCTGATGATGAATTAACATTTAAAACATGTGAAGTAGCAGCATGTAAATTTATATAATTTACTTTTTTAAATTATCAGATCTGATTGTTACATTATTTCTTCTGACATTAGTTCATATCACAGTATTTACTCACGTCGTATGCTGATGGAGAACACATTACTGTTTGGAGCCCGATGCGTTTTAAGGTAAAAACAGCTGACTGCAACTTCAGCAGGTGAATTTTGGTTTGTGATTTGCAGCAGTTCAGTTCCTGTCAGCGTCTTCTGACAAGAGAAGGGTTTGGCAGGTTTGTCTTTACCAAAGTTAAAGTAACACTGCCTCAGAGGAACAGATGATGGAGTCTGACAGTTCAGTGTGACTGAGTCTGACTCTGTGATCACCAGTGGAGTCACTGTCAGCTCAGGTGGAACCAGACCTGAAATGGAAATGGTAAAATTATCACAAATTGGATCACATGGTTAATAACAAACCATCATTAAACTTACACCCACCTTGTGTTTTTATACCAGAAAATGAATTTGTAAGAAAGAAGATGCAAAAATTAATAATCAACTGCTCTAAACTGCGTCATAAAACTGAATTTAGCCTATTAATCATATTTAACAAAATACTATATCAATTCTAATAATGGGAAAAACAATTAGAGCTTTAAGTTAGACATTAGAACGAGTAACAGCAGGAGTGAAGTCATTGTGTGAACGTCCAGACTTTCTTCAGACACAATACTTTTCTGACTGCTCTGACTTTAACCATGAGTATTCAGTGCTCCAGAACTGGACTGTGTGTAATGACTGTGACTGCCAATTGAGGATGCAGTCATTCATTTATATTGATGTGGAGTGATCTATTAAAGTAAAAGACTTGAGCCCATGACAAGTTTACTAAAGGTACAATATCAGAGAACACCACAACAATAATCAGTTCTATATTGCTCATGTTTTTCTAAAATGGCTGGATCATTTGGACTGACACAAGAGCAAAGGTTGTTCTTAAAACTATTTCAAAATGGGTCATGGGAACATGTTTTAATTATTCCAATAATGGGAGGAAGACAGTGTTGGCTAAACAGGTCACAAAATATAAACAGAATGCTTATTGTCCATAATTGTGGTACTGTAGATCAGAATGAGCATCCAGTGCTCCATAACTGAACTGTGTGTAATGATTGTGACCGCCAGTTGAGGGCGCAGTCATTAGTTCATATTGATGATTCATTGAAGTAAAAGACCTGAGACAACGTCAAGTTTACTAAAAGTACAATATTAGAGAACCACAACAATAAGCAATTCTATATTGCTCATGTTTTTCTAAAAAAGCTGAATCGGTAGTTTTTACCGTCTGATAAATTATCAACAGATAAAAATATTTTCTTGGCATCTTAAAAGAAACACATAACATTTGATCATCAAACAAAACTAAGTTTCTTATAATGAATCTAAGCTCATGGTTAAGGTTTGTGGAGTGCTTGTCTCCAAAGAGCCAAAGTATGAGCGATTCATCAACCTGCTCATAAACACAGTACTTCAGTCTAACCTTTCTCTAGTCTCTGATTGGTTAGTAGCAACATGTGAGCGAATAAACAGGCAGCATTGTACTTATGAAGCTGATAAGCATTCAATAAAAAAAATAAACTAAAGCTCTTAAATGTGTTAGATGAACCCTTTACTTAAAATAGAAAAACCTGAATGGTGGCGATGATGCACAGCCACTAGCACTAGTAATAGAGCATCAGAATGACCTTGCCAATGTAAACAAAATAACCATTCAGGTCACGTCGTTAAACACTATTAAGTCATTTAATATGTATATACTTGTCTTCTCTGACTTACCAGTCAAGCTGCATCCATCACTACGAGCGGAAGCAAAGTTGGGTTCATGTTCCAGGCTGTAATCACAGCTGGCCTCCTTTAGCTGAACTAATTGTAAGTGTTTCAGCAAAACGTCTCTCATGATATAAAACTGACACAACTGCTGTTTTCTAGAGGTGGTTTTCTTCATGATGGTTGTTGTTGAAACTGGATGATGTGCTTCTCCAATGTACAAGTTACATTTTGTACCATGTTCAACAGATTCAGGCAAAGTGCAAGTAAAGACAACGTGGTCACCCAAATCAGAACAGCTCATCTGTGGTTTTTGACCTTCAAAACATAAAAACAATGAATGTTTGTAATTCTGGCATCAAGTACATTATGTTTAAACTCTGATATTCAGGTCAGATTGTCACAATTCAAAATGTTTTTACTGTGATTAAATGGGAGTAAAAAGTTTATCAAATCAACACAATCAACTCTGTGATCGTGTGTTTATTCACTATTAGATTAGCTGAAGGAAGAGCTGTGAAAAAGGAGAGATTGTGGTTTTATGTACAAAGTTACAAGTTACAAAGTATATAACTATATATTACTATAAAACTGCAGGTGTGAACATAGGAAATCACAGACTGACCTTGTACTTCAATCTGATAAAAGCAATCTGTTAAAAAAAAAATAATAATAAAAATCATATGTGAAGAAGATAAATATTGCAGATTTAATAACTCACATTTTGACTTCTTATTTTAATCAAGCCCAAACAGATCAAAACAACCAGCACACTATAAATGAAACTAAACTACTATATGTATTCTAGCTCTGACCAAAATGATAAAGACAAACCAAAGATTTAAAAGACATACTGTATGAAGGAATTTCAACTTACACATGATGAGAAACAAGTGTTGAAACATGATGAAGCTGCAAAATGAAACTATCCAGATTCCACAGATGAAGCAAAGAATGATCTGAACACATGAACTGACAGTTTGAGCTGCTTGTTCTCAGTAAAACCACAGCTAATAGCAGAGATGAACAACATGAGAACCTCACTATTTATGTCTTTTATTACACCTCCTGTGTTGCACAAGCTTGAAGCAAAGTTATTGTCACTATAGTCATGCAAAGGTTATAAATTCTGCCATTCTTGGTCAAAAATCCAAATTTTTATAGTATTGTTATTTATTACATGATCCTTATTGACTGTGGTTAGTCTCAGTTTGTCTCAGTAATGAAGAGCTGCTGTGCATTAGACACAGGCTCATATTAACAGACTCACTGAGGCCTCTACAGTTACAGCATCGTCTAGTTTATCATGTGCAGTAGTATAAAAGTCATTTACCTTGTGTGTTTTAAATAGTAGGTTCCAGTAGCCATGGAGTTAGAGTTGCTGAAGTACAATTAATACATTTAAGATGTAGTTAAATTATTCCTCTGAAAGCTGAATTGAAAGTAAATGCAATAATACATATGTGTTAGTTTCTGTCAAGATAAATGTGAATATTTATCATTTCTTTGTTGATGTCGGGTCAGATGTACCATTACACTTTTCTGTCCTACTGAGTGGAAGCTACTGTACCAGGTCATGAAAGCCTGTCGGTCGGCCTCATGACATCTGCATTCAGACCCAAACAAAAAGAATAAACTGAGCAACAAAACAATAAAACCTGATGAAATGACCAGTAGCTGAAACACAGCAGCCTCTAAGATTAATGATAAAATCAGAAACTTACACAAACGACCACACGGCCGCTATAATAAACGCCTACATCCTTCCTTTCAGTGAAGCCACAGACAAAACCAGACACACAGAAACATTCACTTTAAAGCATCTGGACTGAAGTGAACAAGTTTTATTTAGACTGAATCGATACTTGAAAATGTATTTGTATTTGAAAATGTATTAATTAAAAAAGTATCGGTGTCAATATTTGTCCAGTATTTACTTGGTATCGTATCAACACCAAAGTTTGCAGTATCGCCCACCACTACTGCATTCAGTCTTTTGCTCATTTTTGTACATGCATTCAACCATGTTACAAACAAACATGTTACAAACATGTTTATTGATTGTTTTGTTTAAATAGTGGAAAAAGAGAAATGTGCAGCAGAAAATGGATAAATGTTGAAATGACTGCTGTGCTCTCTCTCAGCGCTGATGCAGCTGTTGTCACTCTGCAAAAGAGGAGGAACATTATAGACTAATGGTAGTAATTAATGATGAAACTGTATGAAATAACAACTTTACTTACTTTTAAACAACATTATAGGATTCAACATTTAATAACTCAACCTGCCTGGTAACTCACATAATGACAGAATACAGTGTGCTTAGAATTGAAGCAATTCGTTCAAGAAAGAAAATTAAATTTATTTGCAGTGGGTTTTTGTTTTTGTTTTTCAGAAAACAGAGGAGCTGCTCACCAGTCTTGTGTTCATAGGTGACGATACTGTAGGTTTCATCACACGCAGTCTGAAAGTTAAGACAGAACGTGGTCATGGTACCTGTTATAGACTGGAACCTCAGCTCTGACTGAAGAGGCTGTCACTCAGTTCCAGATCCTCTCACCAACCTCTGACCATGCTGCCTGAGGAGGAGTCCTTTGAGGCTGCCTTCATACCCAGGCATCAAACGCATGCTCATGGACTTCCTCATACGCCTGCTAACATGGTGAACACTGTATAAAGGCCCTGTTGGCTCCCGACTACTGAGCCAGGACACGTCAGGCCTCCACAGACTGTGTTACAGTAGGAGAACCTCATAACAAAGACACTGTCAGTCTTTATATATTTGGTCTATTCTGTATATTGTGCTGCTGGGATGAAATAGAATGAATGACTGGACAAGTTGACTTGTCATAAAGAAGAATCCCTGAGGTTTTTTCCAATTTCCTTATTTGCAAAAAGTGGAGGGATGATCTCAGAGACAGAGAACAGCTTCATCTGACAGGAATCGAGACTTGCAGTTGTCGTTTTTCGCCATTTCCTGTTTTGTTTTGTTAACTTCCTGCCTGTTCCGTATTCTGTCCAGCCTTGTGATTAACTGTGAACCGCCCTAAGCCTGTGTGACCGAGCGTCAGAATAAACGATTTAAGAGTTTCTCAGTCTCCGAGCTGTGCGTTTGGGTCCATCATCCAGCAGAACCTGAAATTATCTTAGACAGATTAATAACTGATAGCAAATGATTAGTAGTGTTATTAGACTTACTGTATGTCCCAGGTCACCTTAAACACAAACCAAAGCAGAACTTAATGTTCAAACAGGAACACGTTGCACTGAGATGATCACTGTAGTGGATTCAAATCAACAACATACGTACATTTTCCAGTGAAGTTGACTTTTGTGCTAAATAGATAAAATGGAAAAAGTTTTTTTAAAGGTCTGTTTTTACAGCACATCAAACAATATGAATGATCAACAATAAAAATGATCCTTATAAACAATATACTGCATCACACAAACATCAGATTATCCAGTGAAACCTAATCACTGGATTAGTGTCACTCTCATGGGTCTCGTATCTCTGCCTCCTTTATAAATTTTTTACACCATCTTGTCACATGTACCTTGACAAATATTGACAGTTTACTTTAAAATGGCACCTCATATGGAGGGAGTTGGCTAATTTGTCTTTTTAATTCCAGTTTGTATTTCACAGACAGATTTAAACATATTTAGTTCTAAGTAATAAGTTCTATACTTTAATTACACTGATGGATGCTAATGATAATAGAAGGTTAAAAGGAAATGATCAGTGTCAGTTTAAATCAGAGCAACAGTGGAGAAAAAAGATACACTGATGATGATTGATGTTTATACTAATAAAATTAAAATTCTTACCTAATGAAAGCAGAATTTTCTAGACAACGTAAAAAAAGATAATCAAACAGTGATTGACCTTCAGTGATACTGATCATGTGACTCCAGTCTTACCATTTCTTCTTGCACAGAACAGAACCAGGCCCAGTACAGTAACAACAATTGCTCCAAAACCAGTCACAATTACAAGCAGATTCCTCATCAGGCTTCCTGTTTACAACAACACAAGCCACAGACCCAGTGTTTCTCAGAGGTGCAGCTTTTATCTGCATTTTTTAATTTTAAACACATTTCTCACCTGGAAAACTGTCTCCTGCTGTCTGATTCATAAATTCATTGGAAATAATCAAAGTAGAGCTGCTCACTTCAGAAACTGTTTTTGGGCAGAAAAAGTTATTTCTTCATCTATAATTATATAAAATTAATTATTATATTATTATATATTTATTACATAGCAATAGGTCGATACTCACCTGATGCCAACTTCACAGATACTGAAGAAGCACCAGTTGAAAGACCAGCAGTCTCACCTGTTGATTGTTTTTTTTTTTATGTTACTCATTAAATGTGCAGCATGTTGACTTTACAGACATGTTTTATATTTTCAGATGTCAGTGTGTCTCAGTTTGAGACTTCTTGAGAAACCTGCACGTTTCTTTACGTGATGCTGTTAAGGAAGTAGAACTAGAAACATCAACTCTACTTGACAGATCAGAAGTTTCACCTGTGGATGGAAAACTACATAAACATTTGAGGTGAAGCAATGACAACGTAACATATGTCTGTTTGTACCTGTGGTGACAGTAGCTGCTGGAACACTCTGTGTTTCTGCATTAGCTGTAATAAAATGTGGTCAAATCATCTGTGAGCTCATAACATGCAACAGAGGTTCAATTAATGTATCACATGCTGTAAAGATATTTTAAAAACTGAAGAACAAATTACACTGATTGGCTTTCCATGTATTGACACATAAAGATGCAGAGTGATTTTAGAGAGTCAGTTTGTAGTGAGGGATAATGTTTGACTTTCTGCAGATCCATCCATCTTCTAAACCGCTTATTCCCATATGCGGGTCACGGGGTGCTGGAGCCTAACCCAGCTGGCTATGGGCGAGAGGCAGGGTACACCCTGGACGGGACGCCAGTCCATTGCAGACTTTCTGCCGATGTAGACTATAATTGTAAAATTACTATTAAGTCATAATTCATATAATATAAGACTATTAAGATGAAGACCTGTTAAACCTGACTTAACTTAACGTATTTAAAACGTTTTTTTAATGACAGATAAAGTAAGACATGATTCATTCCCATGCATTTACTCACTCTGTACATTGATGGATGATGTTTGACTGTCTGTTTAATATATTAAAAATTATATATTTTATGACAAACCTAAAACACTAAAACAGCATCTGGTTCATCATTGGTTTTATAACTCTGTCTGCAGCTTGAAGCATGTGATGGTTCATATTAGTTGATATTAGTTGATATTATAATAAGCTGTAATATAACATATCCCAGTAGCTACTTACTCTCTATGATGATAGAGTTACTAAGTGGAGACACAGATATAGTTCCTCTTTGTTCTACACTGTAATAACATGTAAGTTCAATCTCAGCAGGTGAACTTTGATGAGTCATTTTCATCAGCTCAGTTCCTGTCAGTGTCTGATGACAAGAGACGACTCTGGAGGTTCGATCCCTCACTAAGTAGAGCAAACACTGATAGAAGTTGCTCTCAGGAAACCACACTAAGTATCAGGAGTGAATGTGACAAATGGAAGGTCACGCCTTCACTTGAACAGAGAATAGACAACATCTACTTTAGCACAGTGTTGGCTAAACATGTCAGAAAATATCAACTCTAAATATTTATTTTGTTTTTTATTATTCATTTATTTATAATTGTAGTGGATCAAAGAGAGCAGTCAATGCTCGACAACTGGACAGTGTTATGAGGGCGCATGTGCGTCACTGAGGTCACACTGATGTGGACTGATCTGTTGAAGTAAAAGACCTGAGCCAACGTCAAGGTTAGTTTACGACTTGTATGTTTTTACCTTCTGATGAATTATCAACAGATAAAAATATTTTCTTGGCACAGCTTTTGATCATTCTTATAATGAATCTAAGCTCATGGTTAAGGTTTGTGGAGAGCTCGTCTAAGAGCCAAAGTATGAGCGATTCATCAACGGGCTCATAACCACAGTACTTCAGTCTAACCTTTCTCTAGTCTCTGATTGGTTAGCAGGAACATGTGAACGATTAAACAGGTTGTGTTGTACTTGTGAAGCTGATAAGCATTCAATAAGAAAAAATAAACTAAAGCTTTAGATGTGTTAGATGAACCCCTTACCTGTGGCAAAATGAAACCAGTGTCCACAGCTTGAACTGTGTTACTGTGAATGTTTTTTTTCAATAAACAGTAAACTAAAGTATTAAAAATTTTAGAATCGTTTACTTGTGGCTCTAATGATGTGGTGCTGAGGGTTAAATAGAAAAACCTGAAAAGTGGCGATGATGCACAGCCACGAGCACTAGTAATAGAGCATCACCATGACTTTGTCAATGTACAGTAAACATAATAACCATTCAGGTCACGTTAGACACTGTTAAGTCATTTAATATGTATATACTTGTCTTCTCTGACTTACCAGTCAAGCTGCATCCATCACTACGAGCAGAAGCAAAGTTGGGTTCATGTTCCAGGCTGTAATCACAGCTGGCCTCCTTTAGCTGAACTAATTGTAGGAGTTTCAGCAAAACGTCTCTCGTGATATAAAACTGACACAACTGCTGTATTCTTGAGGTGGTTTTCTTCATGGTGGTTGGTACTGAGACTGGATGATCTGCTTCTCCAATGTACAAGTTACATTTTGTACCACGTTCAACAGATTCAGGCAAAGAGCAAGTTAAGACAAAGTGGTCACCCAAGTCAGAACAGCTCATCTGTGGTTTTTGACCTTCAAAAAATAAAGACAATAAATATATTGGACATTCTGGTATCAAGCACATTATGCTTAAATTATTCAGGTCAGATTGTCACTACTCAAAATGTTTTTACTGTGATTCAAGGGGAACAATCAATCCCATCAAATCTAAAGGCAGCTGCTTACTGTGTACAGCGATGGAGACTGAGTCACTGTGTGGAGACGGAGAACGTGTGTCTTTATACTTTACAGTATAAAAACACTTGACTTCAACATTAGCAGGTGGACGCTGCTGTGACATAGACAGTAGATCAGTTCCTGTCAGTGTCTGCAGGCAGGGGAAGATTTTAGGAGTTTGTCCTCGATCAGTATAGAAATAACACTGATCCACAGCAATAGATGACGGAGTCTGACAATGCAGCGTAACTGAGTCTGACTCTGTGATCGTGTGTTTATTCACTATTAGATTAGCTGAAGGAAGCGCTGCGAAAAAGGAGAAATTGTGTTTTAACGTATATGAAAGAAGTGAAGCTACAAAGTAAAATAATCAGACAAATGTGACAGATGTGAATATAGGACATGACAAACTGACCTTGTGCTTGAATCTGATAAAAACAATCTGTTGTAAATAAAAAAAAAACAAGACAAACAGATTAAAATAACCAACAGACTATAAATGAAATTGAACTATGTATTCTAGTTCTGTCCAAAGTGATAAAGACCAACAGTGTAAACATTTAAAAGACATATGAAGGAATGTCAACTTACACACGATGAAAAACAAGTGTTGAAACATGATGAAGCTGCAAAATGAAACTATCCAGATTCCACAGATGAAGCAAAGAATGATCTGAACACATGAACTGACAGTTTGAGCTGCTTGTTCTCAGTAAAACCACAGCAAAAGCAGATGTGAATGACATCAGAACCATTCTATTTATATCTTTCACACCTCCTGTAACTTACAAGCTGAAAGCAAATTTATTGTTACTATAGTCACGCAAAGATTATAAATTCTGCCATTCTTAAAACTTCTCAAAAATTCATATTTTTATAGTATTGTTATTTATTGAATGATGCTTACTGACTGTAGTTAGTCTCAGTTTGTCTCAGTGATGAAGAGCTGCTGTGCATTAAACACAGGCTCATTAACAGACTCAGTGAGGCCTCTACAGTTACAGCATCGTCAAGTTTAAGATGTGCAGTAGTATAGAAGTCACCTACTGTTTCTTATGTGTTTTGAATGGTAGGTTCCAGTAGCAATGAATTGAGAGTTGGTGAGGGAGGATTAATACATTTAAGGCGTAGTTAAATTATTCCTCTGAAAAGTAAATTGAAGGTAAATACAATAATACAATTGTGTTTGATTCTGTCAAGGTAAATGTGTATATTTGTCATTTCTTTGTTAACGCCCAGTCAGATGCAACATTACTGTTAATAATTTCACATTAACTATTTCATCAGTTTATGGTTATGGGAAAGATCTACAGTACATGAAAGGAGAGATAACTACCCCATTTTGGGAAACTTCGGGAAAAAGAGCAAACTGGGCTTGAACTGACAACCTTCTACTGTACTTCTCAGATCAATGATTTACCAACTGAGCCACTTGCATTTCCTGAGTTGGCACTTCATTGGTTAAGATAAGATTTTAATAACTCAACCTGCCTGGTAACTCACATAATGACAGAATACAGTGTGATTAGAATTGAAGAAATTCGTTCAAGAAAGAAAATGAAATTTATCTGCAGTGGGTTTTTGGTCTTGTTTTCCATTAAACAGAGAAGCTGCTCACCAGTCTTGTGTTCATAGGTGACGATACTGTAGGTTTCATCACACGCAGTCTGAAAGTTAAGACAGAACGTGGTCATGGTACCTGTTATAGACTGGAACCTCAGCTCTGACTGAAGAGGCTGTCACTCAGTTCCAGATCCTCTCACCAACCTCTGACCATGCTGCCTGAGGAGGAGTCCTTTGAGGCTGCCTTCATACCCAGGCATCAAACGCATGCTCATGGACTTCCTCATACGCCTGCTAACATGGTGAACACTGTATAAAGGCCCTGTTGGCTCCCGACTACTGAGCCAGGACACGTCAGGCCTCCACAGACTGTGTTACAGTAGGAGAACCTCATAACAAAGACTCTGTCAGTCTTTATATATTTGCTCTATACTGTATATTGTGCTGCTGGGATGAAACAGGATGAATGACTGGACAAGTCCTTGACATTCTTGTTTTATTTTGTTAACTTCCTGTCTGTTCCTTCCTGTTCCTCATTCTGTCCAGCCTTGTCATTATTCATGTGATTCACCACCTGTGTTCAGTGAGTCGTCTACCCTGTACATAAACTGTACATAAACTGTATATAAGCGCCAGTACGCACCTGTCAGGATGCGGCAGAGAGCGGACCCACATGCACAGTGCCAGGACACGAGGTAGGTGGTGAAAAAAATCAGAGTTTATTCCAGAAATCGTTGTCACAGACAGTCCAGGTCATACACGATAGAGCATAGGATTTAAGTATAACAGGAGCAGGCTTAATCAGGTCCAGAGACAGGCAAGGGTTGGGTAACTGGTGAGCTCAGCAGAGGTACAGATAAAGAGTAGGCTATATCATGGTTAGATAGTCAGAACGTTACCAAGAGATCCAGGCGTAGGTTCAGACAGGATCAGGCAACTAGGTGGTGCTTAAATACTGGCGGTGATTACTAGATTTTTGACAGGTGTGCATGGTGAATCGGGAGTGACAGGAAACAGCTGTGACATGAACAAAACCGGAAGTCCATCCAATCATTTTCTAAGCCCATTATTCCCATACAGTATGCGGGGTCACGGGGGTGCTGGAGCCTAACCCAGCTGGCTATGGGCAAGAGGCAGGGTACACCCTGGACGGGTCGCCAGTCCATCGCAGGGCAACACATAGACAGACAACCATTCACACACACACTCACACCTACAGGCAATGAGTCCAATCAACCTAATGCACGTCTTTGGACTGTGGGAGGAAGAACCGGAGAACCCAGGGAGAACCCACGCAAACACGGGGAGAACGTGCAAACTCCACACAGAAAGGCACAGGGGCCGCCTCCGGGAATCGAACCAAGAACCTTCTTGCTGTGAGACGACAGTGCTACCCACCGCACTGCCCCCAAAACCGGAAGTCCTTAAACATAAAACAGGAAATGGAAACTGGAACCAAAACATGACAACATGGATAAAAACTAAGTCCTTTCAAAATTAAACTGAAAACAAAAACCCAGGTCATGACAGCATCACACTCTTTGCCAGGTTGTCTGTACTCACACGCCAGCATTCCAGTGTACTCAACTTGTTGTCTAGACTGTCTTGACTGTGTTTTTGCCCTTTTGGATATCGTTGCACTGTAACTTGCTGTGCATGATTTCTGCCTGTTCTGACCATCGTCTGCCTGACCTCAGCTCATGATTTACTGTGAACCGCCCTCAGCCTGTGTGACCGAGCGTCAGAATAAACCGTTTATGGGTTTCTCAGTCTCCGAGCTGTGTGTTTGGGTCCATCATCCAGCAGAACCTGACATTATCTCAGACAGATAAACAACTGCAAGCAAGTGATTAGTAGTGTTATTAGACTTACTGTATGTCCCAGGTCACCTTAAACACAAACCAAAGCAGAACTTAATGTTCAAACAGGAACACGTTGCATTGAGATGATCACTGTAGTGGATTCAATTCAACAACATACGTACATTTTCCACTGAAGTTGACTTTGGTGCTAAATGGAAAAAAATGGAAAAAGTTTTTTTAAAGGTCTGTTTTTACAGCACATCAAACAATATGAATGGTCAACAATAAAAATGATCCTTATAAACAATATACTGCATCACACAAACATCAGATTATCCAGTGAAACCTAATCACTGGATTAGTGTCACTATCATGGATCTCATGTATTTGCCTCCTTTATACATTTTAACCACATCTTGTCACATGTACCTTGACAAATATTGACAGTTTACTTTAAAATGGCACCTCATGTGTGGGAGTTGGCTAATTGGTTATAGTATGACATGGTAGTTTTGAATACTAATAAATCCTAAACTATACAGTAAAAATACACAGATCTTTGTGTGGTGATAGTACACCTCTAGTAGAACAAAGGGAAAGTGGTCTGAGCCTGGAACTATGCACCAAAGTTAAGTTATTCATGATTAAAGTTGACTATACGGCCCGTACAGTTACAGAATAAATTGGTAGTTTTGAATACTAATAAATCCTAAACTATACAATAAAAATACACAGATTTTTGTGTGGTGATAGTACATCTCTAGTAGATCAGGGGGAAAGTGGTCTGAGCCTGGAACTATGCACCAAAATCAAGTTATTGATCATTAAAGTTGACTATATGGCCTATTCAGTTACAGTATGAACTGGTAGTTTTGAATACTAATAAATCCTAAACTATACAGTAAAAATACACAAATCTTTGTGTGGTGATAGTACACCTCTAGTAGATCAGGGGGAATGTGGTCTGGGCCTGGAACTATGCACCAAAGTCAAGTTATTGATGATCAAAGTTGACTGTATTACAGTATGACATGGTAGTTTTGAATACTAATAAATCCAAAACTATACAGTAAAAATACACGAATCTTTGTGTGGTGATAGTACATCACTAGTAGAATAAGGAGAAAGTGGTCTGAGCCTGGAACTATGTACCAAAGTTGAATTATTAATCATCAAAGTTGACTGTATTACAGTATGACATAGTACTTTCAAGTACTGCTAAATCCTAAACTATACAGTAAAAATACACGAATCTTTGTGTGGTGATAGTACACTTCTAGTAGAACAAGGGGAAAGTGGTCTGAGCCTGGAACTATGCACCAAAGTTAAGTTATTCATGATTAAAGTTGACTATACGGCCCGTACAGTTACAGAATAAATTGGTAGTTTTGAATACTAATAAATCCTAAACTATACAATAAAAATACACAGATTTTTGTGTGGTGATAGTACATCTCTAGTAGATCAGGGGGAAAGTGGTCTGAGCCTGGAACTATGCACCAAAGTCGAATTATTGATTATCAAAGTTGACTGTATTACAGTATGACATGGTAGTTTTGAATACTAATAAATCCAAAACTATACAGTAAAAATATACAGATCTTTGTGGGGTGATAGTACACCTCTAGTAGAACAAAGGGAAAGTGGTCTGGGCCTGGAACTATGCACCAAAGTCAAGTTATTGATCATTAAAGTTGACTATACGGCCTATTCAGTTACAGTATGAACTGGTAGTTTTGAATACTAATAAATCCTAAACTATACAGTAAAAATACACGAATCTTTGTGTGGTGATAGTACACTTCTAGTAGAACAAGGGGAAAGTGGTCTGAGCCTGGAACTATGCACCAAAGTCAAGTTATTGATGATCAAAGTTGACTGTATTACAGTATGACATGGTAGTTTTGAATACTAATAAATCCAAAACTATACAGTAAAAATACACGAATCTTTGTGTGGTGATAGTACATCACTAGTAGAATAAGGAGAAAGTGGTCTGAGCCTGGAACTATGCACCAAAGTTAAGTTATTAATTATAAAAGTTTCACAGTATGACATGGTAGTTTTAAATACTAATAAATGCTTAATTTTACAGTAAAAGTATACAGATCTTTATTAGGCGACAGTTTTTCTATATATGCAATATTTTGTTTCGTATTTTTCAACATTTTGAACAGACCAGACGTGTCGCTATGAAAAGAGGAAGTCGCGACGAGCGTGTTTTGTGCTCTGCTGTAAAGCGCGTAATACGGGCGCAAGACGTTTCTGAAGCGCGGCTGGCTGAACGACGGATGAACGAACGACGGCTCACTTGACCGCAGTCACACAGGTTGGAAACAATCTAACGCTAATGTTCAACAGGAAGAAGCAGATTGTTACAAGACATCAATTGTAACCATGCTGTGTTATTCATTACTTCATTTTCTGTACTCTGATTATTGCCCTAATCATATGATGTTTCTACGTAATTTTATACACTATTTTTGAATGAGAAAATTTCACAACAACACTGGGTTCAAATATCCTAAAGTTGACTTGGTGTTTAGTTTGCTCACTTTATTCACTGACAATTAGCTTTTATCCTTCATCGACAGATGATAGAGGTTATGAGACAACACAAGTAGCAATATGAATCCCTGATTCTCCTATTCACCTACACCCAAATGTACAATTAAAGATCTAAACGCATCAAAACGAGCTTAAGATTATTTAAAACAGAATCCCACCGGAAACTCATGGCTAACATACATTAATTGTCTATATTACAATCGATGGCGTTTCATTAATGTTACTCGTGATGGCATGAACAACATGTTCTAACAATTGGCTTCTACATCCCAGATGGCGTGGCAGAGTTGAATGGCTGTAGACATGTTGTTAGCAGGGAAAGGTGGTGTTTGTGTTAAGTCGGAGAGGCATGTTGTACTTACATCCTGAATAACACTGATTCTAATGGTACTGTGGCGAAGGCGCTCCACGGCCTTCAGAGTCTCAGCTAACTCTGGTATAGATTCTACCCCTTGGAATTTGCTAGACCAAATATCTGGAAAATGGAAACCTGTTCTCAGCTGTTTCCTTTATCAGTGTTATGGCTGTGATTCTCTTGCTTGGTTGTTGCGTTATCCCACTGGTTAGAGGTCTCATCATGCGTGCGTTTCTAGTTCTACTTCCTCAACAGCATCAGGTAAAGAAACATGCAGGTTTCTTAAGAAATCTCACAAACTGAGACACACTGACATCTGAAAATTTAAAACATGTCTGTAAAGTCAACATGTGAAGGTAGATGCTGCACATTTAATATAGTGGCATTAATAAAACCGTGAGACTGCTGGTCTTTCAACTGGTGCTTCTTCAGCATCTGTAGAGTTGGCATCAAGTGAGTATGGACCCATTGCTTTGTAATTGTAATAAATATATAATAATAATTAATTTTAGATAGATAAAGAAATAACTTTTTCAGTGCAAAAAGAGTTTCTGAAGTGAGCAGCTCTACTTTGATTATTTCCAATAAATTTATGAATCTGACAGCAGGAGACAGTTTTCCAGTTGACAAATGTCTTGCAAATTTAAAAATGCAGATAAAAGCTGCACCTCTGAGAAACACTGGGTCCGAAGCCTGATGAGGAATCTGCTTGTAATTGTAACTGGTTTTGGAGCAGTTGTTGTTACTGTACTGGGCCTGGTTCTGTTCTGTGCAAGAAGAAACGGTAAGAACTGGAGTCACATGATCAGTATCGCTGAAGGTCAATCACTGTTTGTCTGTTTGTTTTTTGTCTAAAAAACTCTGCTTCCATGAGGTAAGAATTAAAATTTATTAGTATCAACATAAAGTGTATGTTTTCTCTCCACTGTTTGCTCTGGTTTAAAATGACTCTTACACTGAACATTATTATTATTCAGAAATACTAAACGTATGTAAATCTGTCTGTGCAATACAGTTACAGTATGACATGGTAGTTTTGAATACTAATAAATCCTAAACTATACAGTAAAAATACACGAATCTTTGTGTGGTGATAGTACATCACTAGTAGAATAAGGAGAAAGTGGTCTGAGCCTGGAACTATGCACCAAAGTTGAATTATTAATCATCAAAGTTGACTGTATGACATAGTACTTTCAAGTACTGCTAAATCCTAAACTATACAGTAAAAATACACAAATCTTTGTGGGGTGATAGTACACTTCTAGTAGAACAAGGGGAAAGTGGTCTGAGCCTGGAACTATGCACCAAAGTCAAGTTATTGATCATTAAAGTTGACTATACGGCCTATTCAGTTACAGTATGAACTGGTAGTTTTGAATACTAATAAATCCAAAACTATACAGTAGAAATACACGAATCTTTGTGTGGTGATAGTACACTGCTAGTAGAACAAAGGGAAAGTGGTCTGAGCCTGGAACTATGCACCAAAGTCAAGTTATTGATTATCAAAATTGACTGTATTACAGTATGACATGGTTGTTTTGAATACTAATAAATCCAAAACTATACAGTAAAAATATACAGATCTTTGTGGGGTGATAGTACACCTCTAGTAGAACAAGGGGAAAGTGGTCTGGGCCTGGAACTATGCACCAAAGTTAAGTTATTAATTATAAAAGTTTCACAGTATGACATGGTAGTTTTAAATACTAATAAATGCTTAATTTTACAGTAAAAGTATACAGATCTTTATTAGGCGACAGTTTTTCTATATATGCAATATTTTGTTTCGTAGTTTTCCATATTTTGAACAGACCGACGTCTCGCTATTAAATGAGGAAGTCGCGACGAGCGTGTTTTGTGCTCTGCTGTAAAGCGCGTAATACGGGCGCAAGACGTTTCTGAAGCGCGGCTGGCTGAACGACGGATGAACGAACGACGGCTCACTTGACCGCAGTCCTGTGTGTTGACGCATTGAGTGTCCATTGAAGTCTTCCAGGTTGTGATCAGCTGATCACAGAGACACTTGGGGTTCGTTATCACCGCCAGGTTTCCTCCCAATGTCGTCTGAGTCACTGTCACTCCCGTGATGTGAAGAGTCTACACGTCGTCCAGCGTCGGCAGCTCAAGGCTGCTCGTGTGTGTGTTTTCTCAGGAGCGTGTGTTACAGGTCCGACTGGTCCCAGTTACGGATTAAATGTAAACTGTAAAACAGTTTGGACAAAGGGGAGACGGACAACGATGCTGCTTCATCTGTGCTCGCGTTTATCAGTCTGACAAAAAACGAGCTCCGACAGCACCGTAACGTCTCACCTGTGGGGAGCTGCCCCCTTGTGGTCGTAACTAGGAACGTCCCCCTATGCGCCCCATCTGTCTCCTACAAAACAGAAAATACGCTCCTTGACTCCCATTGGTGCGTCACACGTGTGTGTAGATGTTGGTCTGACAGTGTGATTCAGCGGCGCAGCTTCAGGCGCCGCTGAATCACACCTTTAGCTGAACGGTCAACGCAGCCTGTGTGTGTGTGTGTGTGTGTGTGTGTGTGTGTGTGTGTGTGTGTGTGTGTGTGTGTGTGTGTGTGTGAGCACAGCGAGGGTCGTCCTTCTACTGTACGTCTCCATACCTTTAGTGAGTTTTCTGTGCAGCTGGATCCTCAGTGATGACGGAGTATAAATGGTAAAGTTCATGCTGAAAAACAACTATTGTTTTAAAAATATCTAATCATATATGCAAATTTATGCCACATTCTACGCCACAAGCAGCCACTCCAATTATTACCCTCCACATCCACTCTGCTTTGAGACAACAGCTCATCCTGTAAATGTGTCACATACAGTATATGATAGAATTAGTGTGGTTAACATTAAAAAACATTACAGACTCACTTGCTCTTAGTGTTGATTCATACAAAAAAATACAAAATAATATATACGACATTCCTGATTTTTAATTATCCTTTACTTACAGTACTCTTTTTTCCCTCTTCACATTCTAGAGCATTTAAACAAAGTCATAATAATTTTAAAACCTCGGTTAATAGAGTCACACTTTATTTACCTGTAGTTTCACCTGATGTTGTTGCGAGTCAGCTTCCCGGCCGCCAGAGGGCACTCTGGCTCACGTTGCATGAAGGCCCTCTTGGCTGGTTCTTTGTTTTTTGTTAATAGGTTAATTAGAGTCACCTGTTTTAGTGAGTATCTAAGTTTCTGGTTTGGGTACAGTCTTTGTTGGATCCATTGTTATCCATTGGTGTTACACGGCGGTTCCTGTTAGAAGTCGTTTCTCTTTTGTTATCCAGTCTAGTCCTGTCCCTGGTCAAGGTTTGTCTAGTCTCTGTTGTCCTTGTGTTCGGTGCATTACATGTTACATGTCGTCGTGTCATTGTGCTCTTTGTCCAGGTTTGTGTGTTCTTTCTGAGTGTGTTAGGTTATGTTGTTTGCGTGTTCTTAGTAGGGTCATTTTAAATTAGTGATGGGTAGATGAGGCGTCATGAAACGTTTCGATACATTGCAAAACTGTATTGATACTGTGCCGATACTGTGTCACTGAATACTGACACCTGCTGGACATTAAAACTCCCTACAGGCAGCCTAGTTGACAGACTCAGCTGACACTGATTTTGTGACTTAATATATACAATAATATCATTTAAGCCATTGTATGTTATATAGTATTATTTCATATCTTTATTTACATTTAAAATTTATATTTTTAGATACAGTAGATAAAGTGTATCATAAAGTAAAAATCTAAGTGAACATGTTGTGAATGAAGATGCCTTTTTTTTGTTTTGTTTTTTTAAACAAATTTGGTCTCTCTGCCCACTGCAATGAGGAGATCTTGCCAAAGGTTATTTAGAAAACAACACACTGCCATTTTAGTACACCATTTCCAAACAACAAGAAACAAATAATGCTAAATAACATGTCTGAAGTGGGTGTAGACAGCTGCTGTTCTGACTGCAGTCTACTGACGGCCTCATTGCACTTGGAGGAACCAGAGTGATTTAAATCTGGGAAGTGTTGCTGGGGTCAACACACTGAGGTGGTTTTGCTTAAATAGGAAAGTTCTGTCGAACAAATACGAAATTTAACCTGCATTAAACAATGTGATTAGTAAAGAGTCACTTTGGAAATTAATCTGAATTCAAATAGATCAAGTGAAAACTTTTTAAAATTAATTATTTATTTTAATAATACACTTTCACTTTATTATAAAATTAAATCAAAAAAGAAACCTTATTTTCCGATATGAGATGAATTATAGATGAGTTTGACGATGAACGGCAAACGCTCATGGATTCCATTCGGCAGACGCATCCCGACACATGCGCTTCCTTATAAACACAGTCTGGCGCGTCAGACAGTGACTGACAGGAACTGTATCGGTCACGTGCTTTCCCAACGCGATACGACGCAGGCGCCGACGCATCGGTGTTGCCGGACCCATCACTAGTCATTTAGTTTCCTGCTCGGCAGTAAGCTTTTTTTACTCAGTGAGTTCTATGTGTTGGTTTTGCATTCCTAATTTCTGCTCTAGCCTGCATATGCAGTGACCTTAGACCTTAGTTTGTATTGTCCTTTTTGTATGTTTTTATTATTAAACCATTTATCGTCAGTCCTGTCTGTGGGTCGTTGCATTTGGGTCTTCTCTCCCACTTCAGTTTGAAGCCCATTGTAGCCTGTTTCCCACTCATAGCGAGTGTGTTTTAGAATACCGTTCAGTCCAGTTTGACTCTCGTTTGTAACAGATGTTGGCTCTAAATGAGCTTCAGGAGCAGAAGTACGAGCGGGTTTGAGCGTCAGACCTGGAGGTTTGAAAACTGTCAGACTGACGTATCAGTGACAATGTCACTGCCAACACAAACTGTTCTGTACCTGTATTCTCGCTCATCTGTACTGCTGTTGTGAGAAGTAATTTCCCCACTGCGGGACTATTAAAGGTTTTCTTATTCATATGTTCTGGTTTCTCTGGTTCTGATCAGCTTGTCCTACCTGTGGTCACAGGGGTTTTTGGAGAAGTCGTTATCACACTTGACTCTGTGTCAGTATTTGCATTAGAAGATGAGATGACAGACACTTCATGTCTGTCATCTCTTCACCTTCTTAAATTCAAACTTTTAATGTGACCATTAAATGTGAGTGGAGGCTGTCGCTGGTTTGTCCAAATGCAAATTAATGCCTAACATTGTAATATTACTTTACCAATAACGTTTGTTAATGGACGTCTACTTTGTATAGTGATGGAGGACGGATCACTGAGCGGAGAATTTCTTCCATTAAAGGTATAATAACACTGAACTTCAACCTTAGCAGGTGACATCAGTTGTGCCATGTGCAGGAGCTCGGTCCCTGTCAGTGTCCACAGGCAGGAGAAGGTTCTGACGGTTCGTCCACTCACAATGAAGAAAAAACACTGAGACACAGACGACGAAGTCTGACAGTTCAGAGTGACTGCGTCTGTCTCTGCGATCTCCACTGGAGTCACAGTCAGCTCAGGCGGAGGAACAGCTGAAATGTAGAAGTATCATGTGTTAATGTGAAGCACAAATGAAGATTTTAAAAACGAAGATTAAATTCTACCAACCTGGTGCTTTGCCTCTGTAAAAATCTCTTTGACAAACAATGTGACAACAAATACAACATACGTCAGTACATATTGATCTAATCTGCAGCTTTACTGATGGGTAGAAGTTACATGAATCTCATAGGAGTGTTAAAGTTTAACCTACGGATGAGGACGATTAGCAGCAGCTGTTGAATCATGATGAAGCCATAAATGTGACTGGAACACATTTAACTGAACCTGTGCATGAGAGTCATTTACAAACCACAGCATAAAATACCAACGCTAGAGAACAGACCACAGCAGAAACACATATTTACACATAGAGCAGCACCAGCGGTAGAGTTTCCTCTGGCTCCTTTCATTTTCTTCTTGCATTGTTTCCACTCAGCACTGAGAGGAATATGTAATTATTATATTTTAGTGGGCAGAGTAGGAAATACAATCATTGAGCTACCACAATCTTCTTTCATAAAACTGTAGTTTATTACAGATACTAAGAAATTAAAATATAAAACAGATTTTTATCACTAAATAGTTTAATAGATACTGTACAAGTGTGGACTTTACAATGTCGTTCAAGAGAATAACTCCCACTAAGAAATAGCTTTTGAGAATTTATTCTGATGCACTAAACCCCATCATAGAAAATGTTGTGAAAATTAAAACGTTTTTAAATTATAAAAGAAAGCAAATTACAGACGTATTTCTTTCCTTAACAAACCAAACCAGGGATTTGTCTTTGAGAATGTCGGTGTCAGCGTTCCTTACAAAAGTCAAAAGTAATGAGCAAAACAATTATCATCAGGCTACCAAGACATTATAGTGCATTTCATTTAAGTTAAGTTAAGTTGGGTTCAGTCATAAAGACAACACTCATGTCACTGGTCCAGCCTTGTACTGAGCGTTAACAGCCTGCCTTCACGTTGTCTAATGCTCATGTGGTCCTCAGACAGCCTGCAGCGTGCTGTATAATGCAGCTGGCAGAGCTGCTTCAGCTGGTTCCTCTGCGATCGTGGCGTAAACATGGTAAATATCCGACTGGAAAAGACAGACGTCTGTGAGAACATGTGAAATTCAAAGTACATGGAGACGGATGTATGACATGTGTTTATTACCTCATTGTTCAGTCGCTTTGACTTTGCTAGAACCACACAGAATAAAGATTTTCTATGAGGTCTGACAGTAAATTGCATCATCCATAATAATAAGTAATATTTCTTGATCTATGTTGAATAATCCATTAAAATGTTACACACGTCACTTGAGAGGATTAGCTGCTGTAACAAACACAACTCACCTGTGTTGGAGGCAACACCAGGTGCTGATGTGATCTCACTGTAGCCTTCATTACAACCTATGGGGACCTAGAAAAAACCATCACAAGCTGATTGACGAGCCTTTAATTCAGGCGCTGTATTAAATGAGGAGCAGTTTTATTACCAGTCCTCCATGACTGATGTTTCTCATCTCCAACAGCTCATCTGTCACAGAAGGTAAAACAAAGTTTGTTGCATTCACTAATAAAGACAAAACAGACGACTCTGTGCTGAGTGTACAGCATGAATGTTGCATGTATTTTGTATTTGTATTTGGACAATGACGATGTGAACATTACCAGTCTGTTTGGCCTGTGGTCTACATGGAAACAAGGAGAAAAATAACAATTCAGTTATTGCAAAACACGGATTGTTTGATTTTGAAAAGTACAAAAAATGTTTTACCTTTGATAATGAGATTTTACTGGAAAAGAAAAAAAATAATCAGCTGAAGCCACAAATAAGCTGTTCAAATTATTAGCTGATAGACCACAATAAGATTAGACTGTTTACTGACTCGTAGCTGCAGCTCTAGCTGTTCCCACCTGACGGTGAGATTCTAACCTTTACTAATAGAGATCATGTGACTCCAGTTCTTACCGTTTCTTCTTTTTACACAGAACAGAACCAGTCCCAGTGAAGTAACACCCACAATTGCTCCAAAACTGGTCACAATTACAAGCAGCTTCTTCATTAGGCTTCCTGTTTACAACAACACAAGCCACAGACCCAGTGTTTCTCAGTGACGCAGCTTTTATTTACAGTTTGAATTTTTTAAGACATTTCTCACCTGTTGTTGGATTTATATATTCATTGGAATTAATTAAAGTAGATCTGCTCACTTCAGGAATTGCTTTTGAACAAAAAATAATTAAATTAAATTAATATTTAATTAATCAATTCACAATTTTAAATTTAATTATTATATTTTTATGGCTTTGTTAGATTGCAATGTGCCATTACTCACCTGATGCCAAGTCCACAGATGTCGAAGTCGAAGTACTAGTTGAAAGACCAGCAGTCTCACCTGTTGATTAAATGTGCAGCATCTGACTTCACATATACTGTACACATACACACATACCCTCACATATTTACAGACATGTTCACAGATGTCAATGTGTCTCAGTTTGAGACTTCTTGAGAAACCTGCACGTTTCTTTACCTGATGCTGTTGGAGAAGTAGAACTAGAAACAGCAGTGTTACTCGACAGATCAGAAGTTTCACCTGTGGATGGAAAACTACATAAACATTTGAGGTGAAGCAATGGCAACATAACAAATGTCTGTATGTACCTGTGGTGACAGTAGCTGCTGGAACACTCTGTGTTTCTGCATTAGCTGTAATGAAATGTGGTCAAATCATCTGTGAGCTCATGATATGCAATTGGGTTAAAAATCAGCTGTCATTAATCTGCAGATCTAGACTTTAATAAAATGTTAATTTTCACCTAAACCCAATTTAACTGCACGCTTGACAGCTTGACAGATATTGATACAGAGAAGTAGGATATATTTATTCATTCCCATACATTCACTCACTCTGTACATTGATGGATGATGTTTGACTGTCTGTGGATGTAGACTCTCTCTCTCCAAGCTTCACAGTGACTGAGTCTGACTCTATGATCACCAGTGGAGTCACCGTCAGCTCAGGCTGGTGAAGAGCTGAAAATAGGGAATAGCATTAAATGACTTAAAATGACAAAAACAATAATAATAATAATCATCATCATCATCATCTACAGTAATGGATTCACTCACGGTTTACGGTGATGGATGATGTTTGACTGTGTGTGGATGTAGACTCTCTCTCTCCAAGCTTGACAGTGTAATAACATGTAAGTTTGACCTCAGCAGGTGACCTCTGACCTGTCATGTCCAACAGATCAGCTCCTGTCACTGTCTGACGACAAGACGAGTCTCTAAGAAGTAAAAGTCCCATCACAGTGAAGTGACACTGATAGACAGGAACAGATGATGGAGTCTGACAGTTCACAGTGACTGAGTCTGACTCTGTGATCACCAGTGGAGTCACTGTCAGCTCAGGCCGAGGTACTGAAAAGATAAAGATGTGTTGGATCACATGACTGAAGACTGTGTTGGTCTAAACATGAAGTCCGATGAAGAATTAACATTTACAACATGTCAAGTAGCAACAATGAATTAACATTTAAAACATGTGAAGTGTCAGCATGTAAATTTATATAATTTACTTTTTTAAATTATCAGATCTGATTGTTACATTATTTCTTCTGACATTAGTTCATATCACAGTATTTACTCACGTCGTATGCTGATGGAGAACACATTACTGTTTGGAGCCCGATGCGTTTTAAGGTAAAAACAGCTGACTGCAACTTCAGCAGGTGAATTTTGGTTTGTGATTTGCAGCAGTTCAGTTCCTGTCAGCGTCTTCTGACAAGAGAAGGGTTTGGCAGGTTTGTCTTTACCAAAGTTAAAGTAACACTGACTCAGAGGAACAGATGATGGAGTCTGACAGTTCACAGTGACTGAGTCTGACTCTGTGATCACCAGTGGAGTCACGGTCAGCTCAGGTGGAACCAGACCTGAAAGTAATCGGTTCATAATCCATAAAAATAGGTTTAATATACAAAGAAATATATATTTAATGTAAGACAAACATAAAACACTGGAACAGCATCTGGTTCATCATTGGTTTTATAACTCTGTCTGCAACTTGAAGCATGTGAAGGAACAGATGTGGTTGTGTTGAGTTACAGTTGATATTGTAATAAGCTGTAATAAAACATATCCCAGTAGCTACTTACTCTGTATGATGATAGAGTTACTAAGTGGAGATTGAGATTTAGTTCCTCTTTGCTCCACAGTGTAATAACATGTAACTTCAATATCAGCAGGTGAACTTTGATGAGTCATTTTCATCAGCTCAGTTCCTGTCAGTGTCTGATGACAAGAGACGACTCTGGAGGTTTGATCCCTCACTGAGTAGAGCCAACACTGATAGACAGGAACAGATGATGGAGTCTGACAGTTCACAGTGACTGAGTCTGACTCTGTGATCACCAGTGGAGTCACTGTCAGTTCAGGTGGAACCAGACCTGAAATGTTAATGGTAAAATTATGTTGGATCACATGGTTAATAACAAAACCATCATTAAACTTACACCCACCTTGTGTTTTTATACCAGAAAATGAATCTGTAAGAAAGAAGATGCAAAAATTAATCATCAACTGCTCTAAACTGTTTCATAAAACTGAATTTAGCCTATTAATCATATTTAACAAAATACCACAGTGTATTGTACACAATTCTAATATTGGGAAACATTAATTAGAGCTTTAACTTACACATTAGAACAAATAGCAGCAGGACTGAAGTCATTGTGTGAATGTCCAGACTTTCTTCAGACACAATACTTTTCTGACTGCTCTGACTTTAACCTATGGCTAAATATCTGTTTGCAGAAGTTGCTCTCAGGAAACCACACTAAGTATCAGGAGTGAATGTGACAAATAGAAGGTCACGCCTTCACTTGAACAGAAAATAGACAACATCTACTGTAGCACAGTGTTGGCTAAATAGGTCAGAAAACATAAACTCAGAATATTTATTGTCTCTAATTGTGGTACTGTAGATCAGAATCAGCATTTAGTGCTCAATAACTGGACTGTGTGTAATGACTGTGACCGCCAGTTGAGGGCGCAGTCATTCGTTCATATTGATGTGGAGTGATCCATTGAAGTAAAAGACCTGAGCCCATGTCAAGTTTACTAAAAAGGTACAATACCAGAGAACCACAACAATAATCAATTTTATATTGCTCATGTTTTTCTAAAATAGCTGGATCATTTGGACTGACACAGGAGCAAAAGTTGGACTCAACACTAATTCAAAATGTGTAATGGGAACATGTGTTATTAAGCCTCAGCTTAAATAATTGAAACAGTGGGAGGAGCTAATTTGTAGAAGAAACAACAGACTATTGATTAAATTTCTTACATTGGCTAAAGCAGCAAAAATTGATTTGATTTTTAAACATAGTTTAGACTTGTGTGTTTTTACCATCCGATAAATTATCAACAGATAAAACTATTTCCTTGGCATCTTAAAAGAAACACAACATTTGATCGTCAAGCAAAGCTAAGTTTCTTATAATGAATCTAAGCTCATGGTTAAGGTTTGTGGAGAGCTCGTCTAAGAGCCAAAGTATGAGCGATTCATCAACCGACTACATAACCACAGTACTTCAGTCTAAACTTTCTCTAGTCTCTGATTGGTTAGCAGGAACATGTGAGCGATAAAACAGGAAGCGTTGTACTTGTGAAGCTGATAAGGTTTTGAGTACAGGCCACAACCGCCCAACAGTGATCTGTCTCAGTTCTTATTTGCAGCTTTCACTATGAACATGTTCAACCCTAATGACCAATAGGCTAAAAATGAAGGAGAAGACAAAATGAAACCAGTGTCCACAGCTTAAACTGTGTTACTGTGATTGTTCTTTTTCTGTATTTTTCTAATGCAATGGACAACTTTCAATACAAAAACCTGGTGAAATAAACTAAAGTATTAAAAATTTTAGATGAACCGTTAACTCGTGGCTTTAATGATGTGGTATTAAAAGGTAAAATAGAAGCTAGTAATAGAGCATCATAACTTTTCCAATGTACAGTAAACAAAAAATAACCATTCAGGTCAGGTTAAACACTGTTAAGTCATTTAATATGTATATACTTGTCTTCTCTGACTTACCAGTCAAGCTGCATCCATCACTACGAGCAGAAGCAAAGTTGGGTTCATGTTCCAGGCTGTAATCACAGCTGGCCTCCTTTAGCTGAACTGATTGTAGGAGTTTCAGCAAATCGTCTCTCGTGATATAAAACTGACACAACTGCTGTTTTCTTGAAGTGGTTTTCTTCATGATTGGTGTTGTTGAGACTGGATGATGTGCTTCTCCAATGTACAAGTTACATTTTGTACCATGTTCAACAGATTCAGGCAAAGAGCAAGCGAAAACAGTGTGGTCACCCAAATCAGAACAGCTCATCTGTGGCTTTTCACCTTCAAAACATAAAGACAATAAATATATTTTTAATTCTGGTATCAAGCACATTATGCTTAAATTATTCAGGTCAGATTGTCACTACTGAAAATGTTTTTACTGTGATTCAAGGGGAACAATCAATCCCATCAAATCTAAAGGCAGCTGCTTACTGTGTACAGCGATGGAGACTGAGTCACTGTGTGGAGACGGAGAACGTGAGTCTTTATACTTTACAGTATAAAAACACTTGACTTCAACATTAGCAGGTGGACGCTGCTGTGACATAGACAGTAGATCAGTTCCTGTCAGTGTCTGCAGGCAGGGGAAGATTTTAGGAGTTTGTCCTCGATCAGTATAGAAATAACACTGATCCACAGCAATAGATGATGGAGTCTGACAATGCAGCGTAACTGAGTCTGACTCTGTGATCGTGTGTTTTTTCGCTATTAGATTAGCTGAAGGAAGAGCTGCGAAAAAGGAGAAATTGTGGTTTAATGAACAAAGTTAGAAGTTACAAAATAAATTAATCAAACAGAAAATAACTAAATATTACTATAAAACTGTTGATGTGAACATGGGACATCACAGACTGACCTTGTGCTTGAATATGACAAAAGCAATCTGTTGAAAATAAAAAAAAAATTAAATTAAATTAAACTATGTATTCTAGCTCTGTCCAAAGTGATAAAGACCAACACTCTAAAGATTTAAAAGACTTATGAAGGAATGTCAACTTACACACTATGAGAAACAAGTGTTGAAACATGATGAAGCTGCAAAATGAAACTATCCAGATTCCACCGAAGAAGCAAAGAATGATCTGAACACATGAACTGACAGTTTGAGCTGCTTGTTCTCAGTAAAACCACAGCTATTGGCAGAGGTGAAAGACATCAGAACCATTCTATTTATATCTTTTACGCCTTCTGTAACTCACAAGCTGAAAGCAATTTTATTACCATAGTCATGCAAAGGTTATAAATTCTGCCATTCTTGGTCAAAAATCCATATTAGTTTAATAATATTGTTATTTACTGAATGATGCTTATTGACTGTGGTTAGTCTCAGTTTGTCTCAGTGATGAAGAGCTGCTGTGCATTAAACACAGGTTCATATTAACAGACTCACTGAGGCCTCTACAGTTGCAGCATCGTCTAGTTTATCATACGCAGTAGTATTTAAGTTATTTACCTTATGTGTTTTAAATGGTAGGTTCCAGTAGTCATAAAGTTAGAGTTGGTGAGGGAGGATTTCCTCTGAAAAGTAAATTGAAGGTAAATACAAAAGTGTTCAATCCTGTCAAGGTAAATGTGTATATTTGTCATTTCTCTGTCAAATGCAACGTTAACTATTTCATCAGTTTTTGGGAAATATCTACATGAAAGGAGAGATAACTTCCCCATTTTGGGAAACTACATTTTGAGATGGAGCAAAATGGGCTTGAACTGACAACGTTCTACTTCTCAGAATCATGATTTACCAACTGAGCCACTTGCATTACTGAAGTTGATACTTTGTTGGTTAAGGTAAAATTTTAATAACTCAACCTGCCTGGTAACTCACATAATGACAGAATACTGTGTGATATAAAATGAAAATTAATTTATTTGCTGTTGGTTTTTGGTTTTTGGTTTTGTTTTCCAGTAAACAGAGGAGCTGCTCACCAGTCTTGTGTTCATAGGTGACGATACTGTAGGTTTCATCACACGCAGTCTGAAAGTTAAGACAGAACGTGGTCATGGTACCTGTTATAGACTGGAACCTCAGCTCTGACTGAAGAGGCTGTCACTCAGTTCCAGATCCTCTCACCAACCTCTGACCATGCTGCCTGAGGAGGAGTCCTTTGAGGCTGCCTTCATACCCAGGCATCAAACGCATGCTCATGGACTTCCTCATACGCCTGCTAACATGGTGAACACTGTATAAAGGCCCTGTTGGCTCCCGACTACTGAGCCAGGACACGTCAGGCCTCCACAGACTGTGTTACAGTAGGAGAACCTCATAACAAAGACACTGTCAGTCTTTATATATTTGCTCTATTCTGTATATTGTGCTGCTGGGATAAAATAGGATGAATGACTGGACAAATTGACTCCCTGAGGTTCTTACCTATTTCCTTATTTGCAAAAATGTGGAGGGATGATCTTAGAGACAGAGAACATCTTCATTTGACAAGAATAGAGACTTGCAGTTGTCGTTTCTCGCCATTTCCTGTTTTGTTTTGTTAACTTCCTGTCTGTTCCGTATTCTGTTCAGCCTTGTGATTTACTGTGAACCGTCCTCAGCCTGTGTGACCGAGCGTCAGAATAAACCCTTTAAGCGATTCTCAGTCTCCGAGCTGTGCGTTTGGGTCCATCATCCAGCAGAACCTGAAATTATCTCAGACAGATAAATAACTGCAAGCAAATGATTAGTAGTGTTATTAGACTTACTGCATGTCCCAGGTCACCTTAAACACAAACCAAAGCAGAACTTAATGTTCAAACAGGAACACGTTGCACTGAGATGATCACTGTAGTGGATTCAAATCAACAACATACGTACATTTTTTAATGAAGTTGTCTTTGGTGCTGAATAAAAAGAAATGGAAAACATTTTTTAAAGATCTGTTTTTACAGAACATGAAACAACGAATGATAAGCAATAAAATAGAAACCAACACTATCATTCTCAGAAGAAATTGTCTAGGTTAACATCAATAAAATTCAGGCATTTTCAACTCTTAATATTGGATGAGAAATCAGAAACACTTTTAAAAACACAAAAAATCAAATATTTAGACCTCCCTTTTGACACATTGATTCAACCCATGAGTCAATTGTGCTAAAAAGAAAGAAGAGATGTTAGCATGTGCACCTGGATTAACCCAGGTCCACACTTCATCAAAACCTGATTTCACGAAGAAGATATGGATTGAAAATGAAAATTGTTGGTTACAACAGAAACAAGTCAGCAAATAACAATGTTAAATCTACAAGAACAGAAAGGATTCTACACTGGGTGTGGTCCGTCAAACATTTGTATAACGCATCTCATGAAAAAAAATATTTTACTGCAGTTAATCTAAGGTTAAAACAAACAAAAGCATATAAAACAATCAAAAAGTTCCAAAACAAGCAACGAACAAACCTATATACACTGTATGTGCAATGAATTCAGAGGCAAGTTTACACCAGCAGTCTCTAGCTGGGAGCTCCTGTGTCTTAACCAGCAGGCTGTTGGTCCTCTGACGGAGACCTACTGTATGGACAGTAACTAAATTCCTTCATACAGCATTCTGTTAACAGGGCCTTGATTTGTGCGTAACCTTTAAAGTTATGGATCCATGAAGAATTTTCTTTTTAAGCAGTTTACAAATATATCTGGTTTTCATGGCTCAGGTGAAGTTGTGTGGAAGTTGAGTCATGTCAACTCTTTCAGTGTGGTGTCCTTCTTGGGGGAGGGTTCATCACACCTTAAAAGCAGAACCGCTACCCCCACACTACGGAGCACAAGCACAAATAACTGCACTGACTGAGGCTTGCACACTCATGACAGGTCAGATAGTTACCACCTACACTGACAGCGCATATGCCCACTCAACTATTCATATATTTGCCAGTCAATGGGAAAATAGAGGCTTGATAACATCAATGGGAAAGACTATAATGCATGGTGATTTAAATAAGAAATCTGTCAGATCTTCTGAGGTGGCAGACCCACATGCACAGCTCAGACAGATGTGGATTCCAGTAGAAAAAAGATTTATTAGGCTGCGACAGAATTAGGTTCAGGCGAGGTCATACACAGGTAAACTCAGCGTCCATATGCAGAGAGTCAGGCAGTCTCAGGTCCGTGGACAGGCAGGGTTCGTTAACAGGTGAGCTCTGATTACTAGTGATGGGTCCGGCAACGCCGATGCATCGGCGCCTGTGTCGAGCTCATAGAGCGAAACACTGTGTCGGTGCGCGTATTGCGTTGGGAAAGCACGTGACCGATACAGTTCCTGTATCAATGACCGTCTGACGCGCCAGACTGTGTTTATAAGGAAGCGCATGTGTCGGGATGCATCTGCCGAAAGGAATCTGAGCGTTTGCCGTTCATCATCAAATTCATCTATAATTCATCTCATATCGGAAAAAAATGTGCCTTTTTTATTTAATTTTATAATAAAGTGAAAGAGTTTTCACTCTTAGAGAGATAGAGAGTTTTCACTATCTATCTGAATTCAGATTAATTTCAAAGTGACTCTTAGTTTACTAATAGTATTTTATGCAGGTTAAATGTCACATTTGTTCGACAGAACTTTCCTATTTGAACAAAACTAACTCATAGTGTGTTGACCCCAAGAACAAGACCCCAGATTTAAATCACCCTGGTTCCTCCAAGTGCAATGAGGGCATCAGTAGACTGCAGTCAGAACAGCAGCTGTCTACACCCACTTCAGACATGTTATTTAGCGTTGTTTCTTGTTGTTTGGAAATCAACTAAAATTCCAGTTTGTTGTTTCTAGATAACCTTTGGCAAGATCTCCTCATTGCAGTGGGCAGAGAGACCAAATTTGTTTAAAAAAAAAGGCATCCTCATTCACAACATGTTAACTTAGATTTTCATGTTATGATACATGTCCACTTTATCGACTGCATCTAAAAATATCAATTTTAAATTTAAATATATATAATTCAAATGAAAAAATACTATGTAACATACAATGGCTTAAATTATATTATTGTATATATTTGGTCATCAAACCAGTGTCAGATGAGTCCGTCAACTATTACCTGTAGGGATTTTTAAGGTCCAGCAGGTGTCAGTATTCAGTGACACAGTATCGGCACAGTATCAATACAGTAGGATCAGGCGGTCTCAAGGTCATAAAACAGGCAAAGTAGTTATCAGACAGACTCGGTCGACAAGGCAGGCAAGGATCAGGTAGGAATCGGTAACAGTGGTCAAAACAAGGTCAGGACCACGAATCAGAGCAAGAACAAGAACGCTGGATAGTGGTGAGTACACGCTACAATGTGGCAAGTGACTGGTGTGTGATCTGGAGCCTAAATACTGGAGCTTGATTACATGATTACTAGCAGGTGTGTCTGACGTGGACCAGTGATTGGCATGAGAAAAGCTGTGGTGGTTAAAACAGGAAGTCCTTCAAAATAAAACCGGAACTGAGACCAAAAACATGACAAATTCTCTTAAAGGCAGTACAACTACCAGCCAAAATAGCCATTTGTGAATGCGCTGCATTCAGTAGATAAAGAAGCAAAAAGCGCTGCAAAGCGATGTTACACTTATCTCACTGACCCAGTGGACACATTATTAAAAGAAATGCAGGACGGCGCCCCCAAGTGTTAAAAAAGACAAATGGACTCTTAAAGGAGCAACTGTTGATCCACAGGGTTATGTTTGACAAGAGGGGAAGTCTGTCCTACCAGCATCCCTCTATAAATGGGCAGCAATATTGAGCCATGGGCCTTGTCATGTCTCAAATACTATACTGCTTATGGATTTACAAATTATTCTGAAAAATGTTGTTCCCAATGCATCACATGCACTAAATATAAGCCTCGAGGAAATATTGGACAAACAAGAAGAGCATTTCCTAAAGCAGAATATCCATTCCAATATTTAAATATGGACTTTATAGAATTAAATAGATGTCAAGGAAAACAGTATTGTCTGACATTTATACAGTAGATGCTTTTTCTAAATGGGTAGAAGTGTTCCCCACAACCACAAATGATGTACAAGCTGTTGCAAAAATACTAGTACGAGACACAATACCTAGATTTGGAATACCAAAAAGAATTTACAGCGATAACGGACCACACAGATTTTTCCTACCTGCTGCTATCAGTCTTTATAACCAGAACTGTTAACTACCTCTTGCTACATTAACTCACCCACTGCATCGGTGGTTTATGTAATAATCTCCTCTGTGCAACATTTGTAAAACCAGTACAATATTTAAATTTATACAAACCTTCCAATGCCTTCCATATGTCAAAGGTGTTAAAGCATCACAAGAAATGTTTTTCTGAAAATGCTTTTCAGGATGTGCCTTTCCCACAGGAGGGACCACTGCAGGTTCATGACTGGATGTTCATCAGAGTCATAAAATGCAAGAACTGGACCTCACCCCGATAGAAGGCCCACACAGAGTGACGCTGACAACACCTACAGCCTGCAAAGTCGAAGGCATCTATAGGTGGATACACAACACACACTACAAAAGACAACAGGTGCAGGCAACCGAGTAGTATTGTCCGTGAGAAAAAACCCAACCGAGGGAGGGAAAAAGTCTGCCTACAAAGGGGGTGTAGAGGCAAAAAATGTTGGGAACTGATGAATTAATAAGAGTCAATCAAAGTTCAGAGGTGAAGCCTTTGGCCCTTGTCTTACTCTGTTTTTGTAGAGGAGGATGAGGCTGAGCTGCGCTCAGGGCGACGGTTCAGCAAACCCCTCCGCGACCACCAGGGAGTCCCACTCCTGATACCAGATTGTTGAAGCAAAAAAATGTTGGGAACTGATGAATTAATAAGAGTCAATCAAAGTTGTCTTTCTGTTGGTTTATTCTTGCAAGAAGGGAAGTACACAGCAAAAGGTGCAGTTGCCCTGCGAGTGTAGTTCTGAAATCTCTCTCTCTGTGCCTCTCTTAATATCTCCATTGTTGCTGAGGAGTCAAAATGTAACAACTCAGTGTAAAGAGTAACATACAAAGAACACAGTGTTCATAGGTTTGATCATCTTATGCTAAATGCAATGTTTCATAAAACATTAAACAAATAACATTACTCATTGGATTACATATATAAGTTCTATCACAATGGAAAATACTTTCACATATATTAAATTTTCATTACAACCAATAACGTTTGTTGATAGACGTCTACTTTGTATAGTGATGGAGGACGGATCACTGAGCGGAGAATTCCTTCCATTTAAGGAATAATAACAACTTCAACTTTAGCAGGTGCCAGGATGTGCAGGCAGGAGAAGCTTCTGACGGTTCGTCCACTCACAGTGTAGAAAAAACACAGAGACACAGATGACGGCGTCCAACAGTTCAGAGTGACTGCGTTTGTCTCTGCGATCTCCACTGGAGTCATTGTCAGTTCAGGCGGAGGAACAGCTGAAATGTAGAGGTATCATGTGTTATTGTGAAGCACAAATGAGAATTTTAAAAACTAAAATAAATTCTACCAACCTCGTGCTTTGCCTCTGTAAAAATCTCTTTGACAAACAATGTGACAACAAATACAACATACGTCAGCACATATTGATCTAATCTGCAGCTTTACTGATGGGTAGAAGTTACATGAATCTCATAGGAGTGTTGAAGTTTAACCTACGGATGAGGACGATTAGCAGCAGCTGTTGAATCATGATGAAGCCATAAATGTGACTGGAACACATTTAACTGAACCTGTGCATGAGAGTCATTTACAAACCACAGCATAAAATACCAACGCTAGAGAACAGACCACAACAGAAACATACATTTACACATACTGTAGAGCAGCACCAGCGGTAGAGTTTCCTCTGGCTCCTTTCATTTTCTTCTTGCAGTGTTTAATATATTTTAGTGGGCAGAGAAGGAAATACAATCATTGTAGAGCTACCACAATCTTCTTTCATAAAACTGTAGTTTATTACAGAAACTAAGAAATTAAAATATAAAACAGATTTTTATCACTAGATAATTTTATAGATACTGTACAAGTGTCGACTTTACAATGTCGTCAAGAGAATAACCCCCACTAAGAAAAAGCTTTTGAGAATTTATTCTGATGCATTAAACCCCATCATAGAAAATGTTGTGAAAATTAAAATGTGTTTAAATTATAAAAGAAAGCAAATTACAAAACACGTATTTCTTTCCAAACCAAATCAGATTTTTTTTTTGAGAATGTCGGTGTCACTGTTCCTTACATTGACCATCAGAACAGAGTTAAAAGTAATGAGCAAAACAATAATCATCAGGCTACCAAGATGCTACAGTATATTTTAATTAAGTTAAGTTGAGTCCAGTCATAAAGGCAACACTCATGTCACTGGTCCAGCCTTGTACAGAGCGTTAACAGCCTGCCTTCACGTTGTCGAATGCTCATGTGGTGCTCAGACAGCCTGCAGCGTGCTGTATAATGTAACTATCAGAGCTGCTTCAGCTGGTTCCTCTGCGATCGTGGCGTAAACATGGTAAATATCCGACTGGAAAAGACAGAAGTGAGAGTACGTGAGAACATGTGAAACTCAAAGTACATGAAGACGGATGTATGACGTGTTTTTATTACCTCATTGTTAAGTCGCTTTGAGTTTGCTAGAACCACACAGAATAGAGATTTTCTATGAGGTCTGACAGTTTATTGCATCATCCATAATAATAAGTAATATTTCTTGATCTACTGTATGTAGATTTATTTAAAATCCATTAAAATGTTACACACATAACTTGAGAGGATTAGCTGCTGTAACAAACACAACTCACCAGTGTTGGAGGCAACACCAGGTGCTGATGTGATCTCACTGTAGCCTTCATTACAACCTATGGGGACCTAGAAAAAAAACATGACAAGCTGATTAACCAGCCTTTAATTCAGGTGCTGGATTAAATGAGGAGCAGTTTTATTACCAGTCCTCCATGACTGATGTTTCTCATCTCCAACAGCTCATCTGTCACAGAAGGTAAAACAAAGTTTGATGCATTCGCTAATAAAGACAAAACAGACGACTCTGTGCTGAATGCACAGCATGAATGTTGTATGTATTTTGTATTTGTATTTGGACAATGACGATGTCAACATTACCAGTCTGTTTGGCCTGTGGTCTACATGGAAACAAGGAGAAAAATAACAATTTAGTTATTGCAAAACACGGAACGTTTGATTTTGAAAAGTACAAAAACATGTGTTACCTTTGATAATGAGATTTTACTGGAAAAGAAAGAAAATAATCAGCTGAAGCCACAAATAAGATGTTCAAATTATTAGCTGATAGACCACAACAAGATGAGACTGTTTACTGACTCGTAGCTGCAGCTCTAGCTGTTCCCACCTGACGGTGAGATTCTAACCTTTACTAACAGAGATCATGTGACTCCAGTTCTTACCGTTTCTTCTTTTTACACAGAACAGAACCAGGCCCAGTGAAGTAACACCCACAATTGCTCCAAACCTGGTCACAATTACAAGCAGCATCCTCATCAGGGTTCCTGTTTAGAACAACACAAGCCACAGACCCAGTGTTTCCCAGCTTTTATTTACAGTTTGAATTTTTCAAGACATTTCTCACCTGGAAAAATCTCTCCTGCTGTTGGATTAATGAATTCATTGGAAATAATCAAATTAGAGCAGTATTACCTGTCAATTGTTTAATAAATATTACTATAGTAAATGTGAGCATCTACCTTCACATGTTATTTTTACAGTCATGTTTTATATTCTCAGATGTCAGTGTTTCTCAATTTGTGTGACTCCTTAACAAACCTACATGTTTATTTACCTGACGCTGTTGTGGAAGTATGAACAGCAGCGCTACTTGACAAATCAGAAGTTTCACCTGTGGATGGAAACATATTAAATATTTGATGATGCAGAAATAATGCACCAAATGTCTGTGTGTACCTGTGGTGACAGTAGCTGCTGGAACACTCTGTGTTTCTGCATTAGCTGTAATGAAATGTGGTCAAATCATCTGTGAGCTCATAATATGAAACAGAGGTTTCATTAAGTCTGTTGACTTTACAGACATTCCCAATAGGAAACTGTGTAATCCCTTTAACCTTTATTCTATAGGCTTGTTATCAAAGTACCTGTACTTGTATGTATGTACCTGTATGAAGTCACTCCACAAACTGATTTACATAAAAGATAATTTATAATAAGAGATTAGACAATTATTTACCTGATGCTGTTGAGGAAGCAGAACTAGAAACAACAGTGCTACTTGACAGATCAGAGGTTTCACCTGTAGATGAAAAGCTCATTAAACATTTGAAGTGTTGTAGGAATAGTGTATGAAATGCCTGTATGTACCTGTAGTGACAGTAGCTGCTGGAACACTCTGTGTTTCTGCATTAGCTGTAATAAAGTGTGGTAAAATCATATGTGAGCTCAGACATGCGATTGGATTAAAAATCTGATTTCATAAATCTGCAGATGTAGACTTTACAGTAATTGTAAAAATGCTTTAACTTTTAGTTTATTCATATAAAACTGATTTAACTGCAAATTTTCGACAGCTTGACAGATATAGATACAGATGTACTCTGTACATCATCTGACTCTGATCATCAGCGGAGTCACTGTCAGCTTAGGTGGAGCGAGACCTGAAAATAATCATTTTATATTAATTAACTATATATTTAATATATTCAGAAATATATATTCAATGTACAGTAGTACAGACTTAGAAGCTATACAACAGCATCTGCTGATGCTCTGTCTGCAGATTGAAGCATGTGATGGTACAGATGTGGTTGTGTTGAGATATAGTTGATATTGTAATAAGCTGTAATAAAACGTATCCCAGTAGCTACTTACTCTGTATGATGATAGAGTTACTAAGTGGAGATATAGATAGAGATCCTTTTTGCTCTACACTGTAATAACATGTAACTTCAATCTCAGCTGGTGAACTTTGATGAGTCATTTTCATCAGCTCAGTTCCTGTCAGTGTCTGATGACAAGAGACGACTCTGGAGGTTCGATCCCTCACTGAGTAGAGCAAACACTGATAGACAGGAACAGATGATGGAGTCTGACAGTTCACAGTGACTGAGTGTGACTCTGTGATCACCAGTGGAGTCACTGTCAGCTCAGGTGGAACCAGACCTGAAAGAAATGAAATTATGTTGGATCACATGGTTAATAACAAAACCATCATTAAACTTACACCCACCTTGTGTTTTTATACCAGAAAATGAATCTGTAAGAAAGAAGATGCAAAAATAAATCATTAGCTCCTCTAAACTGCGTCATAAAACTGAATTTAGCCTGTTAATCATTCAACAGTGTATTGTACACAATTCTGATATTGGGAAAAACTAATTAGAGCTTTAACTTACACATTAGAACAAATAGCAGCAGGAGTGAAGTCATTGTGTGAATGTCCAGACTTTCTTCAGACACAATACTTTTCTGACTGCTCTGAATTTAATCTATGGCTAAATATCTGTTTGCAGAAGTTGCTTTCAGGAAACCACACTAAGTATCAGGAGTGAATGTGACAAATAGAAGGTCACGCCTTCACTTGAACAAAAAGTAGACGACATCTACTGTAGCACAGTGTTGGCTAAATAGGTCAGAAAACATAAACTCAGAATATTTATTGTCCATAATTGTGGTGGATCAGAATCAGCATTCAGTGCTCGATAACTGTGACCGCCATTTGACGGCGCAGTCATTCATTTATAGTGATGATTCATTGAAGTAAAAGATTACTCATGTTTTTCTAAAATAGTATAAAATATGAATCGGTTGTGTAGTTTTTACTTTCCGATTAATTATCAACAGATAAAAATATTTTCTTGGCATCTTAAAAGAACCAAACACAGCATCTGATCATTCTATTAATGAATCTTAGCTCATGGTTAAGGTTTGTGGAGAGCCAAAGTATGAGCGATTCATCAACCAGCTCATAACCACAGTACTTCAGTCTAACCTTTCTCTAGTCTCTGATTGGTTAGTAGGAACATGTGAGCGATTAAACAGGAAGCGTTGTACTTGTGAAGCTGATAAGGTTTTGAGTACAGATCACAACCGCCCAACAGTGATCTGTCTCAGTTCTTATTTGCAGCTTTCACTATGAACAAATTTAACCCTAACGACCAATAGGCTAAAAATGAGGGAGAAAACAAAATGAAACCAATGTTCACAGCTTAAACTGTGTTACTGTGATTGTTCTTTTTCAATGAGCAATAAACTAAAGTATTACAAATTTTAGAATCCTTTACTTTATATCTAGTTTATTGTTGTGGTGCTGAGGTTTAAATAGAAAAACCTAAATGGTGGCGATGACGCACAGCCACGAGCACTAGTAATAGAGCATCACCATGACTTTGTCAATGTACAGTAAACAAAATAACCATTCAGGTCAGGTTAAACACTGTTAAGTCATTTAATATGTATATACTTGTCTTCTCTGACTTACCAGTCAAGCTGCATCCATCACTACGAGCAGAAGCAAAGTTGGGTTCATGTTCCAGGCTGTAATCACAGCTGGCCTCCTTTAGCTGAACTAATTGTATGAGTTTCAGCAAAACGTCTCTCATGATATAAAACTGACACAACTGCTGTATTCTTGAGGTGGTTTTCTTCATAATGGTTGTTGTTGAGACTGGATGATCTGCTTCTCCAATGTACAAGTTACATTTTGTACCATGTTCAACAGATTCAGGCAAAGTGCAAGAGAAGACAACGTGGTCTCCGAAATCAGAACAGCTCATCTGTGGTTTTTGACCTTCAAAACATAAAGACAATGAATTTATTTGTAATTCTGGCATCAAACACATTAAGTTCAAATTATTTAGGTCAGATTGTTACTACTCAAAATGTTTTTACTGTGATTCAAGGAACAATCAATCCCATCAAATCTAAAGGCAGCTGCTTACTGTGTACAGCGATGGAGACTGAGTCACTGTGTGGAGACGGATAACGTGTGTCTTCATACTTTACAGTATAAAAACACTTGACTTCAACATTAGCAGGTGGACGCTGCCGTGACATAGACAGTAGATCAGTTCCTGTCAGTGTCTGCAGGCAGGGGAAGATTTTAGGAGTTTGTCCTCGATCAGTATAGAAATAACACTGATCCACAGCAATAGATGATGGAGTCTGACAATGCAGCGTAACTGAGTCTGACTCTGTGATCGTGTGTTTATTCGCTATTAGATTAGCTGAAGGAAAAGCTGCGAAAAAGGAGAAATTGTGGTTTAAATGAACAAAGTTACAAGTTACAAAGTAAAATAATCAGAAAAAGAACTAAATAGTACAATAAACCTGCAGTGAACATGTGAACATAAGACATCACAGACTGACCTTGTACTTGAATCTGATAAAAGCAATCTGTTAAAAATAAAAAAAACAAGTGTGAAGAAGATAAATATTGCAGATTTAATAACTCACATTATAACTTCTTATTTTAATTAAGACCAAAAAGATTAAAACAACCAGCAGATTATAAATGTATTCGAGCTCTCTCCAAAATGATAAAGACTGACATTGTAAATATTTAAAAGACATATGAAGGAATTAAGAAGCAAGAAGCAACTTACACAAGATGAGAAACAAGTATTTAAACATGATGAAGCTGCAAAATGAAACTATCCAGATTCCACAGATGAAGCAAAGAATGATCTGAACACATGAACTGACAGTTTGAGCTGCTTGTTCTCAGTAAAACCACAGCTAATAGCAGAGGTGAAAGACATCAGAACTATGTTATTTATATCTTTTACGCCTTCTGTGACTCACAAGCTGAAAGCAAATTTATTATTATTATAGTCATGCAAAGGTTATAAATTCTGTCATTCTTGGTCAAAAATCTGTATTAGTTTTATAATATTGTTATTTATTGAATGATGCTTATTTACTGTGGTTAGTCTCAGTTTGTCTCAGTGATGAAGAGCTGCTGTGCATTAGACACAGGCTCATATTAACAGGCTCAGTGAGGCCTCTAGAGTAACAGCATCGTCTAGTTTATCATATGCAGTAGTATTTAAGTCATTTACCTCATGTGTTTTAAATAGAAAGTTCCAGTAGCCATGAAGTTAGAGTTGGTGAGGGAGGATTAATACATTTAAGGTGTAGTTAAATTATTCCTCCGAAAACCAAATTGAAGGTAAATACAATAATACAAATGTGTTAGATTCTGTCAAGGTAAATGTGTATATTTGTCATTTCTTTGTCAAATGCAATATTAACAATTTCATATTAACGTTAACTATTTCATCAGTTTATGTGAAATATCTACATGAAAGGAAAGATAACTTCCCCATTTTGGGAAACTACATTTTGAGATGGAGCAAAATGGGCTTGAACTGACAACGTTCTACTTCTCAGAATCATGATTTACCATCTGAGCCACTTGCATTACTGGAGTTGGTACTTTATTGGTTAAGGTAAGATTTTAATAACTCAACCTGCCTGGTAACTCATAATGCCAGAATACAGTGTGATTAGGATTGAAGCAATTAATTAAAGAATGAAAAAATCTTGAATTCTTGAAAATTTGCTGTAGTGCTGTAGATGTGAGTTTATCCAGGACCCTTCTCTCACCACCTCCTGCACCGTGTCCAGAGTGCAGCGCAGGACAGGGCTGGACTTTGATGACCCTGTCCACTCTTTTCCTGTCCCCCTCTGTGATGCTGCTGCTCCAGCAGACCACACGTACAGTATGGCTGATGCCACCACAGAGTCATAGAAGGTGTTCAGGAGTGGCCCCTCACTCCAAAAGACTCAGTCTCCTCAGCAGTGTTTAGACTGAATCGACCAGTAAAGACAAATGAGGACGTGAATTAGTCTTTATTCATGTTTAAGGCTGCATTCAGTCTTTTGCTCCTTTTTGTACATGCATTCAACCATGTTACAAACAAACAAACATGTTACAAACATGTTTATTGTTTGTTTTGTTTTTAATGGTAAGAAAAAAGAGAAATGGTTAACAGAATATGGATGGATGTTGAAGTGACTGCTGTACTCTCTCTCTCAGCGCTGATGCAGCTGTTGTCACTCTGCAAAAGAGGAAGAACATTATAGACTAATGGTAGTAATTAATGATGAAAAGACAAATTTTAAATACTTTTAAACAATATTTTAGGATTTAACTCAGCCTGCCTGGTAACACACATAGTGCCAGAATACAGTGTGATTAGAATTACAATTCAATCAACAATGAAAAGCTGCTCACCAGTCTTGTGTTCATAGGTGACGATACTGTAGGTTTCATCACACGCAGTCTGAAAGTTAAGACAGAACGTGGTCATGGTACCTGTTATAGACTGGAACCTCAGCTCTGACTGAAGAGGCTGTCACTCAGTTCCAGATCCTCTCACCAACCTCTGACCATGCTGCCTGAGGAGGAGTCCTTTGAGGCTGCCTTCATACCCAGGCATCAAACGCATGCTCATGGACTTCCTCATACGCCTGCTAACATGGTGAACACTGTATAAAGGCCCTGTTGGCTCCCGACTACTGAGCCAGGACACGTCAGGCCTCCACAGACTGTGTTACAGTAGGAGAACCTCATAACAAAGACACTGTCAGTCTTTATATATTTGCACTATACTGTATACTGTGCTGCTGGGATGAAATAGGATGAATGATTGGACAAGTTGACTTGTTTTAAAGAAGAATCCCTGGGGTTTTTTCCTATTTCCTTATTTGCAATAAGTGGAGGGATGATCTCAGAGACAGAGAACAGCTTCATCTGACAGGAATTGAGACCTTTAGTTGTTGTTTCTCGTCATTTCCTGTTTTGTTTTGTTAACTTCCTGCCTGTTCCGTATTCTGTCCAGCCTTGTGATTTACTGTGAACCGCCCTCAGCCTGTGTCACCAAGCGTCAGAATAAACCCTTTAAGCGTTTCTCAATCTCCGAGCTGTGCGTTTGGGTCCATCATCCAGCAGAACCTGACATTATCTCAGACAGATTAATAACTGCAAGCAAATGATTAGTAGTGTTATTAGACTTACTGTATGCCCCAGGTCACCTTAAACACAAACCACAGGAGAACATTATGTTCAAACAGGAACACGTAGCACTGTAGAGAATTCAAATCAACAACATACATACATTTTCCAGTGAAGCTGACTGTTGTGCTAAATAGAAAAAATGGAGTAAAATGTTTTTAAAGGTTTGTTTTTACAGCACATCAAACTATATGAATTATAAAAAATAAAAATGATCCTTATAAACAATATACTGCATCACACAAACGTCAGATTATCCAGGGAAACCCAACATTAATCACTGTCACCATCACTATCACTGAGCTCGTGTCACTGACTCCTTTATACATTTTAACACTGTCTTGTCACATGTACCTTGACAAATATTGACAGTTTACTTTAAAATGGCACCTCATATGTGAGAGTTGGCTTATTTGTGTGTTTAATTCCAGTTGGTATGTCACAGACAGATAATAATAAGTTCTATACTTTAATGACACTGATGTGCTAAAGGATAATCGAAGGTTTGAAGGAAATGATCAGTGTAAGAGTCAGTTTAAACCAGAGCAAAAGTGGAGAAAAAAGATACACTTGATGTTTATACTAATAAAATTTAAATTCTTACCTAATTAAAGCAGAACTTTCTAGACAACGTAAGAAGAGATAATCAAACAGTGATTGACCTTCAGTGATACTGATCATGTGACTCCAGTTCTTACCATTTCTTCTTGCACAGAACAGAACCAGGCCCAGTACAGTAACAACAATTGCTCCAAAACCAGTCACAATTACAAGCAGATTCCTCATCAGGCTTCCTGTTTACAACAACACAAGCCACAGATCCAGTGTTTCTCAGAGGTGCAGCTTTTATCTGCATTTTCAAATTTTCAGACATTTCTCACCTGGAAAACTGTCTCTTGTTGTCAGATTTATAAATTCATTGGAAATAATCAAAGTAGAGCTGCTCACTTCATAAACTGTTTTTGGACAGGAAAAGTTATTTCTTCATCTATTTAAAATTAATTATTATATTATTATATATTTATTAAACAGCAATGGGTCAATACTCACCTGATGCCAACTCCACACATGTTGAAGAAGCACCAGTTGAAAAACCAGCAGTCTCACCTGTTGATTGGTTTTATTAATGTTACTATATTAAATGTCTGCATTAGCTGTAATGAAATGTGGTCAAATCATCTGTGAGCTCATGATATGCAACAGAGGTTCAAACAATGTATCATATGCTGTGAAGATATTTTAAAAACTGAACACAGTTACACAAAAAAAGAACACAGTTAAAACACATTAAACTGATTGGCTTCCTATATACTGGCACATAAAGATGCAGAGTGATTTTAGAGAGTTAGTTTGTAGTGAGGGATAATGTTTGACTTTCTGCAGATATAGACTATAGTTGTAGAATGACTATAAAGTCATAATTCATATAATATAAGACTATTAAGATGAAGATGTTAAACCTGACTTAACTTCACGTATTTAAAACATTTTCTAATGACAGATAAAGTAAGACATGATTCATTCCTATACATTCACTCACTCTGTACATTGATGGATAATGTTTGACTGTCTGTGGATGTAGACTCTCTCTCTCCAAGCTTCACAGTGTAATAACATGTAAGTTTGACCTCAGCAGGTGACCTCTGACCTGTCATGTCCAACAGATCAGCTCCTGTCACTGTCTGAAGACAAGACGAGTCTCCAAGACGTAAATGTCCCGTCACAGTGAAGTGACACTGAAACGCAGGAACAGATGATGGAGTCTGACAGTTCACAGTGACTGAGTCTGACTCTGTGATCACCGGTGGAGTCACTGTCAGCTCAGGCTGAGGTACTGAAAGATAAAGATGTGTTGGATCACATGAAGACTATGTTGATCTAAACATGGAGTCTGATAAGGAATTAACATTTAAAACATGTGAAGTGTCAGCATGTACTGTAAATTTATATAATTTACTTATTTAAATCATCAGATCTGATTGTTACGTTATTTCTTCTGACATTAGTTCATATCACAGTATTTACTCACGTCGTATACTGATGGAGAACACATTACTGTTTGGAGACATGTGCGTTTTAATGTAAAAACAGCTGACTGCAACTTCAGCAGGTATATTTTGGTTTGTGATTTGCAGCAGTTCAGTTCCTGTCAGTGTCTTCTGACAAGAGAAGAGTTTGGCAGGTTTGTCTTTACCAAAGTTAAAGTAACACTGACTCAGAGGAACAGATGATGGAGTCTGACATTTTAGAGTGACTGAGTCTGACTCTGTGATCACCAGTGGAGTCACTGTCAGCTCAGGCTGGTGAAGAGCTGAAAATAGGGAATAAAGAATTACCTAAAATGACAAAACCAACAACAACAATAAAAATAATCATCATCATCATCATCCATTTTCCAAGCCGCTTATTCCCATATGCTGGGTCGCGGGGGTGCTGGAGCCTAAACCTACCATAGCCCTGGCTATAAGCTGGCTATGGGCGAGAGGCAGGGTACACCCATCATAGGGCAACACAGAGGCATACAACCTTTCACACACACACACTCACACCTAAGGACAATGTAGAGAGTCCAACCTAATGAGGAGGAGGAGAAGCCGGAGAACCTGGAAAGAACCCACACAAACACGGGGAGAACGTGCAAACTCCACACAGAAAGGCAGCAGGGCCGCCTCCGGGAATCAAACACAGAACCTTCTTGCTGTGACGGTGCTACCCAACGCACCACCATCATAATCATAATCATCCACAGTAATACATTCACTCACAGTTTATGGTGATGGATGATGTTTGACTGTCTGTGGATGTAGACTCTCTCTCTCCAAGCTTCACAGTGTAATAACATGTAAGTTTGACCTCAGCAGGTGACCTCTGACCTGTCATGTCCAACAGATCAGCTCCTGTCACTGTCTGAAGACAAGACGAATCTCCAAGAAGTAAATGTCCATCACAGTGAAGTGACACTGAGACACAGGAACAGATGATGGAGTCTGACAGTTCACAGTGACTGAGTCTGACTCTGTGATCACCAGTGGAGTCACTGTCAGCTCAGGTGGAACCAGACCTGAAATATTAATGGTAAAATTATGTTGGATCACATGGTTAATAACAAAACCATCATTAAACTTACACCCACCTTGTGTTTTTATACCAGAAAATGAATCTGTAAGAAAGAAGATGCAAAAATTAATCAGCTGCTCTAAACTGTGTCATAAAACAGAATTTAGCCTATTAATCATATTTAACAAAATACTATTTATCAGTGCTAATAATGGCAAAAACTAATTAGAGCTTTAACTTACACATTAGAACAAGTAACAGCAGGAGTGAAGTCATTGTGTGAACGTCCAGACTTTCTTCAGACACAATACTTTTCTGACTGCTCTGAATTTAATCTATGACAAAATATCTGTTTGCAGAAGTTGCTCTCAGGAAACCACGCTAAGTATCAGCAGTGAATGTGACAAATAGAAGGTCACGCCTTCATTTAAACAGAAAATAGACAACATCTACTGTAGCACAGTGTTGGTTAAATAGCTCAGAAAATATAAACTCTGATTATGGTGGATCAAAGAGAGCAGTCAATGCTCGACAACTGGACAGTGTTATGAGGGTGCATGTGCATCACTGAGTTCACACTGATGTGGAGTGATCTGTTGAAGTAAAAGACCTGAGCCCAGGTCAAGGTTACTATCGGTGAAATACCAGAGAGAACAACCACAATAATTATTTCTACATTGTTCATGCTTTTCTAAAATAGCTGGATCGATTGGACTGACACAAGAGCAAACTTTGGACTCAAAACTAATTCAAAATGGGTCATGGGAACATGTTTTAATAATTCAAACAATGGGAGAAGCTAATTTCTAGAAGAAACAACAGACTATTGATTTAATTTCTTACATTGGCTAAAGTGGCAACAATTAAGTTGATTTTTAAATTTAGTTTAGAATTGTTGTCTAATGTTTTTACCATCTGATGAATTATCAACAGTCCAAAATGACAAAGACCAATATTTTAAATATTTAAAAGACATATGAAAGAATTTCAACTTACACAAGATGAGAAACAAGTGTTGAAACATGATAAAGCTGTAAAATGAAACTATTCAGATTCCACCGAAGAAGCAAAGAATGATCTGAACACATGAACTGACAGTTTGAGCTGCTTGTTCTCAGTAAAACCACAGCTAATAGCAGAGGTGAAAGACATCAGAACCATTCTATTTATGACTTTTATGTCTTCTGTGACTCACAAGCTGAAAGCAAATTTATTATTATTATAGTCATGCAAAGGTTATAAATTCTTCTCTATTCAGTAAATAACAATTTATTGAATGATCCTTATTGACTGTGGTTAGTTTTAGTTTGTCTCAGTGATGAAGAGCTGCTGTGCATTAAACACAGGCTCATTAACAGACTCAGTGAGGCCTCTACAGTTACAGCATCGTCTAGTTTATCATATGCAGTAGTATAAAAGTCATTTACCTTATGTGTTCTGAATGGTAGGTTCCAGTAGTCATGAAGTTAGAGTTGGTGAGGGAGGATTAATACATTTAAGGTGTAGTTAAATTATTCCTCTGAAAAATAAATTGAAAGTAAATGCAATAATACATATGAGTTAGATTCTGTCAAGGTAAATGTGTATATTTATCATTTCTTTGGTGATGTCCAGTCAGATGTGACATCACTCTGTTCCGTTCTACTGGGTGGAAGCTACTGTACCAGGTCATGAAAACCTGCTGGTCGGCCTCATGTCTGCGTTCAGACCCAAACACAAAGAATAAAATGAGCAACTAAACAATAAAACCTGATGAAATGACCAGTGGCTGAAACACAGCAGCCTCTAAAAATAATGACAAAATCAGCAACATACAAGAACGACCACACAGCCTCTATAATAAACGACTACATCCTTCCTTCCAGTGAAGCCACAGACGAAACCAGACACACAGAAACATTCACTTTACAGCATCTGGACTGAAGCGAACAAGTTTTATTTAGACTGAATCGACCTTTAGAGACAAATGAGGAAGTGAATTATTCTTTATTCAGGTTTTAGGCTGCATTCAGTCTTTTGCTCATTTTTGTACATGCATTCAACCATGTTACAAACATGTGAAGAAAAAAGAGAAATGTGCAACAGAAAATGGATGGATGTTGAAATGACTGCTCGCTCTCAGCGCTAATGCAGCTGTTGTCACTCTGCAAAAGAGGAACAAGAAATTATAAACTAATGGTAGTAATTAACGATGAAACAGTATGAAATAACAACTTTAATCACTTTGAAAAAACATTACAGAATTAAACTTTTAATAACTCAACCTGCCTGGTAACTCATAATGAAGAGAATACAATGTGAATAGAATTGAAGAAATTCATTCAAGAAAGAAAATAAAATTTATCTGCAGTAGGTTTTTGGTTTTGTTTTCCAGTAAACAGAGGAGTCTGCTCACCATTAAACTATGTATTCTAGCTCTGTCCAAAGTGATAAAGACCAACACTCTAAAGATTTAAAAGACTTATGAAGGAATGTCAACTTACACACTATGAGAAACAAGTGTTGAAACATGATGAAGCTGCAAAATGAAACTATCCAGATTCCACCGAAGAAGCAAAGAATGATCTGAACACATGAACTGACAGTATGAGCTGCTTGTTCTCAGTAAAACCACAGCTATTGGCAGAGGTGAAAGACATCAGAACCATTCTATTTATATCTTTTACGCCTTCTGTAACTCACAAGCTGAAAGCAATTTTATTACCATAGTCATGCAAAGGTTATAAATTCTGCCATTCTTGGTCAAAAATCCATATTAGTTTAATAATATTGTTATTTACTGAATGATGCTTATTGACTGTGGTTAGTCTCAGTTTGTCTCAGTGATGAAGAGCTGCTGTGCATTAAACACAGGTTCATATTAACAGACTCACTGAGGCCTCTACAGTTGCAGCATCGTCTAGTTTATCATACGCAGTAGTATTTAAGTTATTTACCTTATGTGTTTTAAATGGTAGGTTCCAGTAGTCATAAAGTTAGAGTTGGTGAGGGAGGATTTCCTCTGAAAAGTAAATTGAAGGTAAATACAAAAGTGTTCAATCCTGTCAAGGTAAATGTGTATATTTGTCATTTCTCTGTCAAATGCAACGTTAACTATTTCATCAGTTTTTGGGAAATATCTACATGAAAGGAGAGATAACTTCCCCATTTTGGGAAACTACATTTTGAGATGGAGCAAAATGGGCTTGAACTGACAACGTTCTACTTCTCAGAATCATGATTTACCAACTGAGCCACTTGCATTACTGAAGTTGATACTTTGTTGGTTAAGGTAAAATTTTAATAACTCAACCTGCCTGGTAACTCACATAATGACAGAATACTGTGTGATATAGAATGAAAATTAATTTATTTGCTGTTGGTTTTTGGTTTTTGGTTTTGTTTTCCAGAAAACAGAGAAGCTGCTCACCAGTCTTGTGTTCATAGGTGACGATACTGTAGGTTTCATCACACGCAGTCTGAAAGTTAAGACAGAACGTGGTCATGGTACCTGTTATAGACTGGAACCTCAGCTCTGACTGAAGAGGCTGTCACTCAGTTCCAGATCCTCTCACCAACCTCTGACCATGCTGCCTGAGGAGGAGTCCTTTGAGGCTGCCTTCATACCCAGGCATCAAACGCATGCTCATGGACTTCCTCATACGCCTGCTAACATGGTGAACACTGTATAAAGGCCCTGTTGGCTCCCGACTACTGAGCCAGGACACGTCAGGCCTCCACAGACTGTGTTACAGTAGGAGAACCTCATAACAAAGACTCTGTCAGTCTTTATATAGTTGGTCTATTCTGTATATTGTGCTGCTGGGATGAAATAGGATGAATGACTGGACAAGTTGACATTTCCTGTTTTATTTTGTTAACTTCCTGTTCCTTCCTGGTACTCATTCTGTCCAGCTTTGCCATTAGTAGTTCACCACCTGTGTTTAGTGAGTCATCTACCCTGTATATACGCTGTATATAAACTGTATATAAGCACCAGTAACCACCGCACTCTTTGCCAGGTTGTCTGTACTCACACACCAACATTCCAGCGTACTCAAATTGTTGTCTAGACTGTCTTGACTGTGTCTTTGCCCTTTTGGATACCTTTGCACTGTAAATTGCGGTGCATGATTTCTGCCTGCTCTGACCATCGTCTGCCTGACCTCAGCTCCTGATTTACTGTGAACCGCCCTCAGCCTGTGTGACCGAGCGTCAGAATAAACCCTTTAAGCGTTTCTTAGTCTCCGAGCTGTGCGTTGTGGTGGAAGTTTTCCATAAAGAAGCAGATGAGAGAGAGTTGTCCTGTTGTGCGATTTATTGAAATAATAAAGAAAATAAAAATAATGGGGAAAGCAAATCAAAAAGCCAGCTGGGGAGATCAGAACATACACCACGGAGGTATAATGCAAAGATCACCCCGTTCTGAGGTTGTCTCTGCCTTTTAACCTTTCTCCCGGGACCTGGTGGAATCTTCCTATCACACTGTGGGTGAAGATGTTTACATTACACAGAGAATACACAAGGTCTACAGCCTTGGGTCCGGTGAGGCATCAGATAGAAAGGAGCCAGAGACCAGGGGTAAAAGGCAGACACAGGCCATAAACAATCGGTCAGTGAAACACAACATTAGATGTCAGCACTTAATGTGCGACAGAACCTTGAGAGGAAGATAGATTGTTTGTCTAATAATGTTCAGTTCTGGGTCTAATCAACAAGTACAGAATGCAAGGTTATTATACAGAGTCAGAAATGAACACAAGAAGCATTAAAGTACAATTGTTCCATTACACAGCACATATGCCCACTCAACTATTCATATATTTGCCAGTCAATGGGAAAATAGAGACATGATAACATCAATGGGAAAGACTATAATGCATGGTGATTTAATAAGAAATCTGTCAGATCTTCTGAGGTGGCAGACCCACAGGCACAGCTCAGACAGATGTGGATTGCAGTAGAAAAAAAGATTTATTAGGCTGCGACAGGATTAGGTTCAGGCGAGGTCATACACAGGTAAACTCAGCATCAATATGCAGAGAGTCAGGCAGTCTCAGGTCCGTGGACAGGCAGGGTTCGTTAACAGGTGAGCTCTGATTACTAGTGATGGGTCCGGCAATGCCGAGTGTCGGCGCCTGTTTCGAGCTCAAAGAGCTCGTATGTGCGCGTATCGCGTTGGGAAAGCACGTTCCTGTATCAGTCACCGTCTGACGCGCCAGACTGTGTTTATAAGAAAGCGCATGTGTCGGGATGCATCTGCCGAATGGAATCCCTGAGCGTTTCATCTAGAATTCATCTCATGTCGGAAAATAAGGTGTCTTTTTTATTTAATTTTATAATAAATTGAAAGTGTATTAATAAAATAATTAATTAATTTGAAAAAGTTTTCACTTGATCTATCTGAATTCAGATTAATTTCAAAGTGACTCTTAGTTTACTAATAGTATTTTGTCCAGGTTAAATGTCACATTTGTTCGACAGAACTTTCCTATTTAAACAAAATCACCCCAGTGTGTTGACCCCAGCAACACTTCTAGACCCCAGATTTAAATCACCCTGGTTCCTCCAAGTGCAATGAGGCCGTCAGTAGACTGCAGTCAGAACAGCAGCTGTCTACACCAAATTCAGACATGTTATTTAGCATTATTTGTTTCTTGTTGTTTGGAAATCCATCCATCCATCCATCCATTTTCTTAACCGCTTACTCCCTAGTGCGGGGTCACGGGGGTGCTGGAGCCTATCCCAGCTGGCTACGGGCGAGAGGCAGGGTACACCCTGGACAGGTCGCCAGTCCATCGCAGGGCAACACATAGACAGACAAGCATTCACTCACACACTCACACCTACGGGCAATGGAGAGAGGCCAATCAACCTAATGCACGTCTTTGGACTGTGGGAGGAAGCCGGAGAACCCGGAGAGAACCCACGCAAGCACGGGGAGAACGTGCAAACTCCACACAGAAAGGCGCCAGGTTCGCCATCGAACCCAGAACCTTCTTGCTGTGAGGCGACAGTGCTACCCACCGCACCACCGTGCCGCCCTTGTTTGGAAATCATGTACTAAAATGCCAGTTTGTTGTTTCTAGATAACCTTTGGCAAGATCTCCTCATTGCAGTGGGCAGAGAGACCAAAGTTGTTTTAAAAAAAAAAAAGGCATCCTCATTCACAACATGTTAACTTAGAATTTCATGTTATGATACATGTCTACTTTATCAACTGCATCTAAAAATATCAATTTTAAATTTAAATATAGAAATGAAAAAATACTATATAACATACAATGGATTAAATTATATTATTGTATATATTAGGTCATCAAACCAGTGTCAGCTGAGTCCGTCAACTAGGCTGCCTGTAGGGAGTTTTAATGTCCAGCAGGTGTCAGTATTCAGCCCTTCATGGCGCCTCATCTACCCATCACTACTGATTACAGTACAATTCAGGATCAGGCGGTCTCAAGGTCATAAAACAGGCAAGGTAGTTATCAGACAGACTCGGTCGACAAGGCAGGCAAGGATCAGGCCGGAGTTGGTAACAGTGGTCAAAAACAAGGTCAGGACCAAGAAACAGAACAAGAACAAGAACGCTGTATAGTGGTGAGTAGACGTAACAATGTGGCAAGTGACTGGTGTGTGATCTGGAGCCTAAATACTGGAGCTTGATTACATGACTACTAAAACTACCAAAATAGCCGTTTGTAAATGCGCTGCTTGTACTAATGCTAAAGACAGGGTGTCAAAAGGCAATGGTAAAGCAGATGAAGAAGCAAAAAGCGCTGCAAAGCGATGTAACACTTATCTCACTGACCCAGTGGACACATTCTTAAAAGAAATGCAGGACAGCGCCCCCAAGTGTGAAAAGGCAAACGGACTCTTAAAGGAGCAACTGTTAATTAATCCACAGGGTTATTATGTTTGACAGGAGGGGAAGTCTGTCCTACCAGCATCCCTCTATAATTGAGCAGCAATATTGAGCCATGGGCCTTTTCAGTCTCAACGGGGGGGATGGTACGGATAATAAACAAATACTATACCACTTATGGATTTAGAAATTATTCTAAAAAAATTTCTTCCCAATGCATCACATACGCTTAATATAACCCTCAAGGAAATATTCGACAAACAAGAAGAACATTTGCTAAAGCAGAATATCCATTCCAATATTTACATATGGATTTTATAGAATTAAATAGATGTCAAGGAAAAAAGTATTGTCTGACAATTATACAGTAGATGCTTTTTCTAAATGGGTAGAAGTGCTCCCCACAACCACAAATAATGTACTAGCTGTTGCAAAAATACTAGTACGAGACATAATACCTCGATTCGGGATACCAAAAATAATTTATAGCAATAACGGACCACACAGATTTTTCCTACCTGCTGCTATCAGTCTTTATGACCAGAACTGTTAACTACCTCTCGCTACATTAATTCACCCACTGCATCAGTGGTTTATGTAATAATCTCCTCTGTGCAACATTTGTGCAAACCTGTACAATATTTAAATTTATACAAACCTTCCAATGCCTTCCATATGTCAAAGGTGTTAAAACATCACAAGAAATGTTTTTCTGAAAATGCTTTTCAAGATGTGCCTTTCCCACAGGAGGGACCACTGCAGGTCCATGACTGGGTGTTCATCAGAGTCATAAAATGCAAGAATTGGACCTCATCCCAATGGGAGGCCTGTACAGAGTGACGCTGACAACTGGCTTCTACGTGATAACACCACAGCAGACGACTTCCAAGGGTCAGCAAGAGATTGACCTGAAGGAAAGTGATCGGATCTGGACATCAGACGTTCCCATGGACAAAAAGCTATGGACTACAGGCCAGAACGTGGCACTATCCCTATTTCCATGGTTGGGGGTAGGAAAAATCATGCTAAGAGTTAAAACCATAAATTACTGCATGACCCAACAGGCACTCCGTGACCTACAGCACATATCCAATGTGCAGACGGGTGACGTAATGAAGGACAAATCCTGGTTTGATTGGTTTAGGTCCGGCACAGGAATGATATCCTGAAGATCTTTGAACCGGTTCTTGTGATTCTCCTGGTTCTGATGCTGATTGTGTTCTGCGTAATTCCCTGTTTGAGGGCCATGATCATCAGGCTGGTGAATCAAGGCCTTCTCAGGGTGTGCGCAGTCATGCACTCTTGACAAATACACTATACACCTTTAAAGCTTCATAACTGAAGAGAACCTCCACGATGTCCACGGAAATGGACGCTAAGCTGTGAATTTTGTGCTTCTGTGCTTTTGACCCTACGATGTTGCAACCCTTTTTCCATGTTTTATGATGACTGTGTGAAAATCGAAAGAAGTTGTGCTGTTCTGATGTATGCATGATTGTTAAATGAATGTTTCAATGTTAAACAGGGAAATGTTGGAAAAATACTCCATTTAATCATTGAAACATATTTTGCTGAAGCCTCGTTAGCTGTGCTATAGCTTTGAAGTTTCCTCCCTTCTGCTTTGCAAGAAATAGGGAGTACCAGTGTGTAGCATTGTTATCTGATGAGCCCAATGCTTGCTTTGTGCAGAAAATATTTACCACGTACTGTGTGACTATGCAGCTCCCAGAATGCAATACATATTATGAGCTGAATCCTTGTCTTCTCTTCAGTGAGAGGAAGTTGCCTTTGCTGTAAACTGCTCACTCCTTGCAAGTAAAATCCTGAAGAAGGTCTCAACTGATTGTGTCTGCTTTATTTAAGATTTACAAAGGGAACTAAACAATTTTCCTAACAACCGGGTGCTTGAACAACAAACTGGCTAGAAGTGTGGTTATACTGGAGCTTAAATGCAGGAGAGTGATTACTGATAGTGTGCAGCTGGTGATCACATGACTGGAAAGCAAAGGTGAACACAAGAACAATCCCGGTTCATGGCACTCCCCCCTTTTGATTACACATTAATTAAACACTAAGAATAAAAATGGTCAAACATCGCATTTCCTAATAATAAAAGCCCCTTGCAAATGAAACAATAAGTGTAACAACTCATCAAGATTCAAAAATACACCTTCACATAAAATGCTGTAATAACTTAGGGATAAAAGGTTAGGAGCTGTTTTTGTGGGAAGTTATACAAGAATAACCTCTGTATGAGCATTTGAAGAAAATAAGCCATTAATCATATTTGTATCAGATTATATTTCGTGATCAGATAACAAACAACAAAGGAAAGGGTATTTTCCAGACATTTGGTCTAGCCAATGCCAAGGGGAAGAATCTATATAGCTGAGAAACTGAAGGCCATGGAGCGCCTTCGCCACAGTACCATTAGAATCCTTGTTATTCGGGATGTGAGTACAACAGGCCTCTCTGAACATAGCACAAACGCCTCCTATCCCTGCTAACAACGTGTCTACGGCCATTTGATTCTGCCACGCCATGTGGGACAAAGGAGCCAATTGTTCAGACATGCCCTTCGTTGCATAACGTGTAACATTAATGAAATGTCATCAATGATAATAAAGACAATTAATGTATGTTAGTCATAATTTTTTGTTGGGGTCCTGTTGCTTATGATTAAGGTAATAATCAAAGTAACATAAAATGAAGTCTAACACAGCATGGTTACAATTGATGTCTAATAACAATCCGCTTCGTCCTGTTGAACAGTAGCGTTAGATTGTTTCCAACCTGTGTGTTGAAGTATTGACAGTTCGTTGGGGTCCTTCAGGTTGTGATCAGCTGATCACAGAGAGACATGGGATTTGTTATCACCGCCAGGTTTCCTCCCAATGTCGTCTGAGTCACAGTCACTCCCATGATGTGAAGAGTCTACACGTCGTCCAGCGTCGGCAACTCAGGGTTGCTCGTGTGTGTGTTTTCTCAGGAGTGTGTGTGTAGATGTATGGTCTGATAGTGTGATTCAGCGGCGCAGCTTCAGGCGGCGCTTGGCTCGCACCTTTAGCTGGACGGTCAACACAGCCTCGCCTCAGTGCGTGTGTGTGTGTGAGACAGCGAGGGTCGTCCTTCTACGTCTCCTCACTTCTGGTGGTTGTCTCCGTGCGGTGTAGACGGAGTGTCGTCTGTTGGATCCGGGACCTTCCTGCAGTGGATGGAGTGGATCCAAGTCGCTCCCTCTGCGATCTTCACAGCCGTGTGGGTCGTCAGAAGGACCTGGAAGGGGCCTCGCCATCGTTTGTGGGGTTCAGGAAGAAGAACTGGAACTCCAATGATCACCCAGTCCCCTGGTTGGATGGTTTAAACAAAGTCATAATAATTTTAAATCCCACAGTCCATTAATAGAGTGAGACTTTATTTACCTGTAGTTTCACCTGATGTTGACTCTAAACGAGCTACAGGAGCAGAAGTACGAGCGGGTTTGAGCGTCAGACTTGGAGGTTTGAAAACTGTCAGACTGACGTATCAGTGACAATGTCACTGCCAACACAAACTGTTCTGTACCTGTATTCTCGCTCATCTGTACTGCTGTTGTGTGAAGTAATTTCCCCACTGCAGGACTATTAAAGGTTTTCTTATTCTTATGTTCTGGTTTCTCTGGTTCTGATCAGCTTGTCCTACCTGTGGTCACAGGGGTTTTTGGAGAAGTCGTTATCACACTTGACTCTGTGTCCGTATCTGCATTAGAAGATGAGATGATGAGACACTTCATGTCTGTCATCTCTTCACCTCCTTAAATTCAAACTTTTAATGTGACCATTAAATGTGAGTGGAGGATGTCGCTGGTTTGTCCAAATGCAAATGAATGCCTAACATATTGTAATATTACTTTACCAATAACATTTGTTGATGGACGTCTACTTTGTATAGTGATGGAGGACGGATCACTGAGCGGAGAATTTCTTCCATTAAAAGGTATAATAAAATTGAACTTCAACCTCAGCAGGTGACCTCAGTTGTGCCATGTGCAGGAGCTCGGTCCCTGTCAGGGTCCACAGGCAGGAGAAGGTTCTGACGGTTCCTCCACTCACAGTGTAGAAAAAACACTGAGACACAGACGACGGCGTCCAACAGTTCAGAGTGACTGCGTTTGTCTCTGTGATCTCCACTGGAGTCACCGTCAGCTCAGGCGGAGGAACAGCTGAAATGTAGAAGTATTATGTGTTAATGTGAAGCACAAATGAAGATTTTAAAAACGAAGATTAAATTCTACCAACCTCGTGCTTTGCCTCTGTAAAAATCTGTTTGAGAAACAATGCGACAACAAATACAACATACATCAGCACATATTGATCTAATCTGCAGATTTACTGATGGGTAGAAGTTACATGAATCTCATAGGAGTGTTAAAGTTTAACCTACGGATGAGGACGATTAGCAGCAGCTGTTGAATCATGATGAAGCCATAAATGTGACTGGAACACATTTAACTGAACCTGTGCATGAGAGCCATTTACAAACCACAGCATAAAATACCAACGCTAGAGAACAGACCACTGCAGAAACATACATTTAAACATAGAGCAGCACCAGCGGTAGAGTTTCCTCTGGCTCCTTTCATTTTCTTCTTGAATTGTTTCCACACAGCACTTAGAGGAATATTAGTAAGTAAGAAAAGTTGTAATTAATATATTTTAGTAGGCAGAGTAGGAAATACAATCATTGTAGAGCTACCACGATATTCTTTCATAAAATTGTAGTTTATTACAGATAGTAAGAAATTAAAATATAAAACAGATTTTGATCACTATAGTTTTATACTGTACAAGTGTCAACTTTACAATGTTGTTCAAGAGAATAAACTCCACTAAGAAATAGCTTTTGAGAATTTATTATGATGCACTTAAACTCCGTTCAATTTTTTTTAAATTATAAAAGAAAGCAAATTACAGACGTATTTCTTCCTTTAACAAATTAAACCAGGGATTTGTCTTTGAGAATGTCGGTGTCAGTGTTCCTTACATTGACCATCAGAACAGAGTCAAAAGTAATGAGCAACGCAGTAATTATCAGGCTACCAAGACATTATAGTGCATTTAAATTAGGATAGGTTGAGTTCAGTCATGAAGGCAACATTCATGTCACTGGTCCAGCCTTGTACAGAGCGTTAACAGCCTGCCTTCACGTTGTCTAATGCTCATGTGGTGCTCAGACAGCCTGCAGCGTGCTGTATAATGTAACTATCAGAGCTGCTTCAGCTGGTTCCTCTGCGATCGTGGCGTAAACATGGTAAATATCCGACTGGAAAAGACAGACGTCTGTGAGAACATGTGAAATTCAAAGTACATGGAGACGGATGTATGACATGTGTTTATTACCTCATTGTTCAGTCGCTTTGAGTTTGCTAGAAACACACAGAATAAAGATTTTCTATGAGGTCTGACAGTAAATTGCATCATCCATAATAATAAGTAATATTTCTTGATCTATGTTGAATAATCCAGTAAAATGTTACACACGTCACTTGAGAGGATTAGCTGCTGTAACAAACACAACTCACCTGTGTTGGAGGCAACACCAGGTGCTGATGTGATCTCACTGTAGCCTTCATTACAACCTATGGGGACCTAGAAAAAACCATCACAAGCTGATTGACGAGCCTTTAATTCAGGCGCTGTATTAAATGAGGAGCAGTTTTATTACCAGTCCTCCATGACTGATGTTTCTCATCTCCAACAGCTCCTCTGTCACAGAAGGTAAAACAAAGTTTGATGCTTTTACTAAAAGACAAAACAGCCGACTCTGTGCTGAATGCACAGCATGAATGTTGTTTGTATTTTGTATTTGTATTTGGACAATGACAACGTGAACATTACCAGTCTGTTTGGCCTGTGATCTACATGGAAACAAAGAGAAAAACAACAATTGAGTTATTGCAAAACACGGAACGTTTGATTTTGAAAAGTACAAAAAAATGTTTTACCTTTGATAATGAGATTTTACTGGAAAAGAAAAAAATAATCAGCTGAAGCCACAAATAAGATGTTCAAATTATTAGCTGATAGACCACAACAAGATGAGACTGTTTACTGACTCCGTAGCTGCAGCTCTAGCTGTTCCCACCTGATGGTGAGATTCTAACCTTTACTAACAGAGATCATGTGACTCCAGTTCTTACCGTTTCTTTTTACACAGAACAGAACCAGGCCCAGTGAAGTAACACCCAATATTGCTCCAAAACTGGTCACAACCTGATTCATCATCAGGCTTCCTGTTTACAACAACACAAGCCACAGACCCAGTGTTTCTCAGAGACGCAGCTTTTATTTACAGTTTGAATTTTTCAAGACATTTCTCACCTTAATTCCCAAATAGGAAACTGTGTAATCCCTTTAACCTTTATTCTATAGGCTTGTTATCAGAGTACCTGTACTTGTAATTGTACCTATATGAAGTCACTCCACAAACTGATTTACATAAAAGATCATTTTTTTAAAGAGATTAGACAATTATTTACCTGATTCTGTTGGGGAAGCACAACTAGAAACAGTGCTACTTGACAGATCAGAGGTTTCACCTGTAGATGAAAAGCTCATTAAACATTTAAAGTATTGTAGGAATAGTATATAAAATGTCTGTATGTACCTGTGGTGACAGTAGCTGCTGGAACACTCTGTGTTTCTGCTTTAGCTGTAATGAAATGTGGTCAAATCATCGGTGAGCTCATAATATGCAACAGAGGTTTCATTAAGTCTGTTGACTTTACAGACATTCCCAATAGGAAACTGTGTAATCCCTTTAACCTTTATTCTATAGGCTTGTCAATCAATGTACCGGTACTTTTAAATGTACCTATGAGGTCACTCCACAAACTGATTTACATAAGATAATTTTTTTAAAGAGATTAGACAATAATTTACCTGATGCTGTTGAGGAAGCAGAACTAGAAACAACAGTGCTACTTGACAGATCAGAGGTTTCACCTGTAGATGAAAAGCTCATTATACCTACAATACTTCAAATGTTTAGTGTATGAAATGTCTCTGTGTGCCTGTGGTGACAGTAGCTGCTGGAACACTGTGTTTCTGCATTAGCTGTAATGAAATGTGGTCAAATCATATGTGAGCTCAGACATGCAATTGATTAAAAATCAGATTTCATAAATTTGCAGATGTAAACTTTATTTGTAAAAATGCTTTAACTGTTAATTTATTCATTTAAAACTCATTTAACGACAAATGCTCGACAGCTTAACAGATATAGATACAGAAAAGTCAGACATAATTCATTGTCATACATTCACTCACTTTGTACATCGTCTGGCTCTGTGATCACCAGCGGAGTCACTGTCAGCTCAGGTGGAACCAGATCTGAAAATTATTTTATATTAATTAACTAAATATTTAATATATTCAGAAATATATATTCAATGTACAGTAGTACAGACTTAGAAACTACAGTATACAACAGCATCTTAAAGCTCTGTCTGCAGCATAACCGCAGTACTTCAGTCAAACCTTTCTCTAGTCTCTGATTGGTTAGCAGGAACATGTGAGTGATGAAACAGGAAGTGTTGTACTTGTGAAGCTGATAAGGTTTTGAGTACAGGTCACAACCGCCCAAAACAGTGATCTGTCTCAGTTCTTACTTGCAGCTTTCACTATGAACATGTTCAACCCTAATGACCAAAGGGCTAAAAATGAAGGAGAAAGCAAAATGAAACCACTGTCCACAGCTTGAACTGTGTTACTGTGATTGTTCTTTTTTAATAAACTAACTGAAATATTAAAAATTTTAGAACCATTTACTTGTGGCTTTAATGTTGTGGTGCTGAAGGTAAAATAGAAAAACCTGAATGGTGGCGATGATGCACAGCCACAAGCACCAGTAATAGAGCATCACCATGACTTTGTCAATGTACAGTAAACAAAATAACCATTCAGGTCATGTTAAAGTCATTTAATATGTATATACTTGTTCTCTCTGACTTACTAGTCAACCTGCATCCATCACTATGAGCAGAAGCAAACTTTGGTTCATGTTTCAGGCTGTAATTACAGCCGGCCTCATTTAGCTGAACTTATTGTAGGAGTTTCAGCGAATCGTCTCTCGTGATATAAAACTGACACAACTGTAACATAAAGACAATAAATATATTTGTATTTCTGGCATCAAGCACATTATGCTTAAATTATTCAGGTCAGACTGTCACTACTCAAAATGTTTTTACTGTGATTCAAGGAACAATCAATCCCATCAAAACTAAAGGCAGCTGCTTACTGTGTACAGCGATGGAGACTGAGTCACTGTGTGGAGACGGATAACGTGTGTCTTCATACTTTACAGTATAAAAACACTTGACCTCAACATCAGGTGGACGCTGCCGTGACATAGACAGTAGATCAGTACCTGTCAGTGTCTGCAGGCAGGGGAAGATTTTAGAAGTTTGGCAGGCAGAGACAACCATTGGAGAAGAAACAAACAATTTTTTCCATAACACTCCCTGTCACAACTCGACAGGAGCAAACAGGAGTGAGGGACCCAAACGCACAGCTCGGGAGACAGGACTTAAAACAAAGTGGGTTTATGGGTTTTCAAAACCAAATGGCAGGAAAAAACGGAATCAAGCAGGCAATCGTCAAAACCAGTGGTCAAAAGATCCGGAGGTACAGGCAGGGACAAGGCAAAAACACATTCAAGGTACAGGCACCAGTCAAAACCATGGACTTACTAGGATTCTCTGGAAGGCTGACGTACTGGTGTTGGAAAAATACTGCACTTAATCATTGAAACATATTTTAGTGAAACGTAGTTTGGTGAAACCTCATTAGCTGTGCTAAAGCCTTGACGTTTCCTCCCTTATGCTCTGCAAGAAATAGGGAGCTCAATGCTTACTTTGTGCAGAAAATATTTCCCATGTACTGTGTGACTATGCACCTCCCAGAATGCAATACATATGAGCTGAATCCTTGTCTTCTCTTCAGTGAGAGGAAGTTGCCTTTGCTGTAAACTGCTCCTGAAGAAGCTCTCAGCTGATTGTGTCTGCTTTATTTAAAATTTACTAACAATTTTCCTAACATAATTGGGGGCTCTTGGGGGATGTTGCATGCTTCAATTAAAACATAGGAAGAAACAAGCTCATTGATTAATTAGATGGAACATTGTGGGAGTGGTGCATGAATATTAACACTCTGTGATTATTCCTTATTATACGATACTCCCATATTCCCAGTATAGAAAGCTCCTCCTTCCACTGGCTGGAGGATGGTACAAGACCTTCAGGCTGTAAAAAAGGCTGTAAAAACAAGAGCAGTCGTGGTACCTGATCCCTACACTCTACTGAATAATTTACACCCAGATAGGCAGGTTTTCTCAGTTATAGATATTAATAATGCCTTTTGTAGCATTCCAGTTCCCCCAGATTCACAATTTTGGTTTGCGTTTACTTACAAAGGTCAGCGCTACATCCACCAGGCTACAATAAGGTTATTGTGAAAGCCCGACTATTTTCACAGTGTATGTCAGTGTATGTCACAGTGTATGTCAGCGAATGTTGCTAAATTCACACCCCCACACGGTAGTCAGATATTACTGTACGTACAGTAGATGGCATCACAGACTGAAGAAGAATACAGGAAAAATACTGTAGCACTTGTTTCATTTGTGGCAGAGAACAGTCACAATAAGAATAAGAAAACCTTTAATAGTCCCGCAGTGGGGAAATTACAACAGCAGTACAGATGAGCGAGAATACAGGAACAGAACAGTATGTGTTGGCACAGTACAAAGCAGTACAGTTACAGTACAGTTAGAGTGAGTATGAGGTCATTGCAGGGTTATTGCACAGTAATGGGTATACGATTTGTACCGGTAACAATATACATGATTGTTCACAGATTTACACAAATATTGTGCAGAGCAGGTTGCTATATAAACCACTGATGCAGTGGGTGAGTGACTGTGGTGGGATGTGGTCAACAGTTCTGATTGTACAGTCTGACAGCAGCAGGTAGGAAGGATCTACGATATCTGTCCTTCACACAGCGAGGGTGGATCAGTCTGCTACTGAAGCTGCTCTCCAGAGCAGACAGTGAGTCTTCCAGTGGGTGAGAGACCTGGTCCATGATGGATGTGAGTTTAGCCAGGACCCCTCTCTCACCCACCTCCTGCACCGTGTCCAGAGTGCAGCCCAGGACAGAGCTGGACTTCTTGTTGATCCTGTCCAGTCTCGTCCTGTCCCTCACTGTGATGCTGCTGCAAGGTCAGTAAAAACAAACCGCAGCTGTTGAAGAAAGAACTTAAATATTTAGAACAGATCATATCAGCAACTGGACAATTGATCCAAACAGAGTGTTCAAAAGTCAGAGAACCTGGACCAGATTGACAGGACAACCCAATACCTGGTTCTTTATTTGTCTTTGTGGATGGATCAAGCACAAAGTCTGAAACTAGAAAAACGCAGAGTGGCTGTGTGGTTTTGACTTATAGTGAGACCTTAAAAGCAGAACCGCTACCCCCACACTACAGAGCACAAGCACAAATAACTGCACTGACTGAGGCTTGCACACTCATGACAGGTCAGATAGTTACCACCTACACTGACAGCGCATATGCCCACTCAACTATTCATATATTTGCCAGTCAATGGGAAAATAGAGACATGATAACATCAATGGGAAAGACTATAATGCACGGTGATTTAAATAAGAAATCTGTCATATCTTCTGAGGTGGCAGACCCACAGGCACAGCTCAGACAGATGTGGATTGCAGTAGAAAAAAAGATTTATTAGGCTGCGACAGGATTAGGTTCAGGCGAGGTCATACACAGGTAAACTCAGCATCAATATGCAGAGAGTCAGGCAGTCTCAGGTCCGTGGACAGGCAGGGTTCGTTAACAGGTGAGCTCTGATTACAGTACAATTCAGGATCAGGCGGTCTCAAGGTCATAAAACAGGCAAAGTAGTTATCAGACAGACTTGGTCGACAAGGCAGGCTAGGATCAGGCAGGAATCGGTAACAGAGGTCAAAGCAAGGTCAGGATCACGAATCAGAGAAAGAACAAGAACGCTGGATAGTGGTGAGTACACGCAACAATGTGGCAAGTGACTGGTGTGTGATCTGGAGCCTAAATACTGGAGCTTGATTACATGATTACTAGCAGGTGTGTCTGACGTGGACCAGTGATTGGCATGAGAGCAGCTGTGGTGGTTAAAACAGGAAGTCCTTCAAAATAAAACCGGAACTGAGACCAAAAACATGACAAAATCTGTTAAAGGCAGTACAACTACCAGACAAAATAGCCATTTGTAAATACGCTGCTCGTACTAATGCTAAAGACAGGGTGTCAAAAGGCAATGGTTAATCAGATAAGGAAGCAAAAAGCGCTGCAAAGCGATGTTACACTTATCTCACTGACCCAGTGGACACATTATTAAAAGAAATGCAGATGCCTTTTCATGTCTCAACGGAGGGGATGTTACGGATAATAAACAAATACTATACCACATATGGATTTACAAATTATTCTAAAAAATGTTGTTCCCAATGCATCACATGCACTAAATATAACCCTCAAGGAAATATTCGACAAACAAGAAGAACATTTCCTCAAGCAGAATATCCATTCCAATATTTACATATGGATTTTATAGAATTAAATAGATGTCAAGGAAAAAAGTATTGTCTGACAATTATACAGTAGATGCTTTTTCTAAATGGGTAGAAGTGTTCTCCACAACCACAAATGATGCACTAGCTGTTGCAAAAATACTAGTACGAGACATAATACCTCGGTTCGGGATACCAAAAATAATTTATAGCGAAAAAAATGCTTTTAAAGATGTGCCTTTCCCACAGGGGGGACCACTGCAGGTTCATGACTGGGTGTTCATCAGAGTCATAAAACGCAAGAACTGGACCTCACCCCGATAGAAGGCCTGTACAGTGTGACGCTGGCAACACCTACAGCCTGCAAAGTCAAAGGCATCTATAGGTGGATACACAACACGCACTACAAAAGACAACAGGTGCAGGGAACCGAGTAGTATTGTCCGTGAGAAAAAACCCAACCGAGGGAGGGAAAAAGTCTGCCGACAAAGGGGGTGTAGAGGCAAAAAATGTTGGGAACTGATGAATTAATAAGAGTCAATCAAAGTTGTCTTTCTGTTGGTTTATTCTTGCAAAAAGAGAAGTACACAGGAAAAAGGTCCAGTTGCCCTGCGAGTGTGGTTCGGAAATCTCTCTCTCTGTGCCTCTTTTAATATCTCCATTGTTGCTAAGGAGTCAAAATGTAACAACTCAGTGAAACATGTAACATACAAAGAACAGTGTTCATAGATTTGATCATCCTATGCTAAATGCAATGTTTCATAACACATCAAACAAATAACATTACTCATTGGATTACATATATAAGTTCTATCACAACAGAAAATACTTTCCCATACATGAAATTTCCATTACGACCAATAACGTTTGTTGATGGACATCTACTTTGTATAGTGATGGAGGACGGATCACTGAGCGGAAAATTCCTATATAATATATAATATATAATTCACAATGGAAAATACTTTCACATACATGAAATTTCCTTTACATTCCCTCCCCTTTGATTATCAACACATGGAGTGAACACCGAAACATGAGCATAGCCAAATTCACAAAGATTTTCAGTAGCTATCATCATAAATTGTTCACTGAAAAGGGCAAGAGCTGTTTTTGTAGAAGTGAAAGCACCTCTGATGATAAAGCTAAGCAAAAGAATAAAACACAGTCAATGTTTACAAGAGAGCATAAGTATCACTATTTACACAAAGTAGTCTTTTTCGGTGTCATTACTAGTATCAGATGAAGTCTCACGGTGGTCTTTTTCCCGTGAGAACGAGTCTGTAGCACAGTCATCGTCAGTCATGGGTGCAACAACACAAAGTACTGTATTTCTCACAGTTCTTTAATGCTGCGTCACTGTGAGTGTCAATGCAATAGTCAACCAGTTTGTATAGAGTTCACCCGAGCAACTGGTCCTTATAGTCTCACAGGGAGTTTTGTCACCACTGTTAGGTTTCCCTCCCCTGTGTCACCAGAGACACTATTGCACTGTACAAACGTGTAGCCATGAGTTTCCCTCGTAGGTGACCCAAAGTGACTCCTGTATGTGTTTTCTCAGGAACGTGTAGTATGTGCTAAGCTACTGTAAGAGTGTATATCACCGGTGCAGCGAAGAAGCACTCAACGTGCCTCTCCCACTGTGCTGGACAACGCTGCCTCTTGTGTACAAGAGTGTTACTGTTGATCCGAGCCGTCGTCCTGGCAGACAGCTGTTGGGATGGATCCACGTCGTCCTCTCTGCAACCTTCACAGCCTGTGTGGTCAGCAGCACCTGGAAGGGTCCAACCCACTTCCCACCCTTACGATGTTTTGGACGGTGTTCCCGTACCACAATCCAGTCACCCGGTTCCAGAGAATGCAGTGGTCCTTGGGCTGGAACTGGCAAGGCTGCTGTCACTCGCTGAGAGATCTGAAAGAGAACAGCAGACAACGACTTACAATACTGTAGCATGTCGTCCTCGTATAGAGAGGTGGATGGTAACGGCCTCTCAGTGGGGTGCTTTCCCATATGTTGGGGTTTTCCAAACAGGATCTCAAAATGGATTAAATTTACCCTAGATCTTTGTCTCATCTTCGTGTACATGGTCACTACTGGTAGTGCCTGAATCCATCTGAGTCCTGTTCACAACATTTAGCCAATTTACGTTTCAGGGTGCCATTCTCTCGTTCTATGGCCCCTCCACTGGCTGGGTGGTAAGCGCAGTGTCTTCTTATGTCAATGCCTAAAAAGGAACCAATTTGGTTAATGGCTTTGTTCACAAAATGTGTGCCATTGTCACTGGAGGTTCTCTCTGGGACGCCCCATAGGGCAGTATTTCAGTTAGCAACGCCTTGACCACTGTACCACTAGTGGCATGTTTTGCTGGAAATGCTTAAATCCACCTGGACCACATGTCCACAATGGTGAGACAGTACTTCTTCCCTTGACATGGCGTCAGCTCAATGAAATCCATCATTAGGTATTCCATTGGTCTGGTTGGCTGTCGATGTGCTGCTACTGTTTGTTTTTGTTTACGACCTGTGTTGTGTGTATTACAAATCATGCACTCTTGACAGAATTTCTGTGCATAAATGCAAAACCCCTTTGTAAACTAATGTCGAGTCAGTGCTGTCACCATCCAGCCCTTTGATACATGATCCAATCCATGTGTTAATTTAGCATAATGAGGAAAGAAATGCTTGGGCAAACATAGTTTTCCATCAGGTCCCATCACACGTCGTTCTGGAACGTTGCTCCACGCGTCTTCCAATGTGCTTGTTCCTGTGGAGTTGAAAAAGATTGGAGTGCAGAGAGAGAATCAGGTGGGGTTGAAGGAGTGATGGAAACAGCAGTCAGAGGGAGTGGTAAAAGTGAAGCTGCCTTAGCAGCTGCATCTGCCCTGGAAACAGAGTCAAATCCTGCCATGGGTGCTGTGCACTTGCACACAGCAATTTGTTTTGGTAACAGGATAGCTTCTAAGAGGTCAGAAACTTTATCATGATGAGAGATGCAGAATTCAGCAGAAAAGTAAGCGACTGGTCGTAGTTCTCCACCATGTTTTGTAGCAGTACAGATACCATGCACCTGTCTTTTCCATCCAAAACCTGAACAAATGGTTGATTAGGGTCTGGAAGACCCAAAGTTGGAGCAGTTTGCAAAGTGAGCTTTAAATTTACAAAGGCTGCCTCTGCCTCAGGAGTCCAATGAATGTTGTCATGAGATTGGGATGATTTTCCGTGAATGAGAGCACTCAAAGGTGCTTCGAAAACAGCATAATTGGGAATAAATTTTCGTCCATAAGAACACATTCCCAAGAAAGACATCATTTATGGCTTGATCAGCCTTGGGACGGTCTGGATAGCTTCAACTCTTTTGGGTGAGAGTGATTTCCCAGCTGCTGTGATAACATGTCCAAGGAAGGTAACTTCTTGCTGGACAAACTGAAGTTTGAACAAGCTACTGTAGCTTTGTGGCCTTCAGCAGCTAAATGTTTCAACAAAACCACTGTGTCTTTTTCACACTGATCCTTTGTGGGACTGCACACAATGAGATCATCATCAACGTACAGTACTGCAACAAAGCGCTTCCCACAGTGAGTGAAAGGTGTTCAAGACTCCGTCTGAGTGCCTCATTGAAGATGGTGTGTGACTCCGACTCCACATACCCCTGACACAGCCTGGTCCATGTCTACGTACGGCCTTTGAACTGAAACGCAAACCAGAATTGACTCTGGATGAACAGGAACACGGAAGAAGGCGTTTGCCAAGTCGTTAACTGAAAACCATTTTGCATCAGGTGGCACCTGTGATAACAAGGTGTAAGGATTAGGTACATTATTCACTCTGGGCTGAACTGCAGCATTCACTGCTTGTGGATCCTGTACTAATCTCCATTCAGTGGGTTGATCTTTGTCTCTATCTTTTTTTACAGGAACCATCACTTGAATTGTGTGTACAATAGAGGTGAAACATTGTCTATTTAACTCTACCAGTGGGTGAGTACAAAACCGTTTCCTCAGGTGTGCCTTGCCAATCAGTCATGCGTCTGCATCTTGATACAAATCACCCCAAGTCTTCCCAGTCTGCAGATCTACTTTTAGTGAGAGAAACGTATGACACAGAAGAAAACAAGTCATATAGTTTGTCTAAATGTGGTGGAAGAGTGACGGACAGCGCTCAGTCATGCTTTGTCCAGTACAGACGTCCTGTGGTCAATTTGTCAGACAACGTAGTCGTCCACTGTTGTTCAAATTGTTTATCTGGGCCCTGTGATATGTGGATAATGCAGTGTAATTCTCCTGGATCCATGTAGTCTGTTCCTCCGGGATTCACTAACGCATGCGCTTTAGACAGACCTTCAATCCTTCTGGAGACGAGATCAGAGAAATGCTCAGTTTTATCATCAAATCTCTCCCCAACAAATTTATCGGGCACAAACCAGAAAGCATGAAAGCATGTTTAAAGGTGGTACCATCTGGTCTGAGACATGTCAAAGGTTTGGTCAAGTATTCTTTTACTGTTACACCTGAAGCCCCAACACTGTTTACATAATTCCCATTCATTTTTGGCATAGTTCTGTGTAGCTCCACTATCTACTAGAAAAGTGATGTTACTGTCAGCTGTGACGTCATCAGTGCACGTGTGTGTAAGCGTGTCATAATTGCAGTGTGTGTGTGTCAGTGCACTCACCTCCCTCCTCAGGGTCATCTACATTGCCACCAGAACCCAACGGGCTCCTCACCCGTCATTTTGCCCCGGCAGCATCATTCTGTGGACAGTCAGCTGGTCTGTGTCCTTCCACTTTGCAGTACGGGCACCGTCCCTCAGTGGACTGGCAATTTCTAGACCAATGTCCCTCTTTACCGCGTTTAAAGCACGCTGTTGCTGATTGTTGATCTCCTCGTGCAGTTCCTCTGCAGTTACTGTCAGGCTGAAGTGTAGGCCAGCCCAGTATGTGTCTGTGATGGAACCTGTTCCCCCCGCAGCTCCTTGCGATTCTTCTGAGGTTGAATCAGTTAGGGGAATGGGGCAGAGGTATCGGGCAAATGGACAAGAATCCAGGTCTGGGTCCAGCTTCAGTGCAGTGACCTGCGGATAAAGAGTAGAAGCACCGTGACAGTGTGGTGGTGGCTTTTTCACGGGTGCAGAGTTGTCTGTTCTACCACCAATTTTAGTCATCTCTTTTTGTAATTGTTTTCTTTCCCTACTTTCAGCTTCATTTTTCCATTGTTACCAGCATTTCCTATGTTTTTCCACATCCTCTAAATCCTTTGTTTTTACCGTCTTTCCCTTTCTTATTGTGTGTTCGCATTTTGTCAGTTTATCACGCAAATTATCAATCTGCTTTATTTTTAATGAACCACCTTCTGGAAACCCATATTGTTTTGTCCACACAGAAAGACAACTGATGCTGTTGTCTCCATACTTTCCCCTCATGAAATCAACAATGGGACCCTCCGGCTCCAAGACAGGTTTACCTTTACTGTTCCCCATGGAACAGCACCACACGTGGTGACGGTCACAGACGTCTCTGTGAGAGTTCGATGCCCAATTATAGTGTCCACTGACTAACACTCACACCGGTACCTGATCAGCCGTGTCAGTGTCATATCATAGTGTACATATCAGTGCCCAATTATAGTGTTCACTGATTAACACTTTTCCACAGACATATGAGGAGGAAAACTGTTAACCACTCACCACGTTCCCCTTTAGTGAAGTTTTGAGTTCGCAGGATCCGTCAGATGGAGATCAGAGGTGGAGCCTTTGGCCCCCGTCTCACTCTGTTTTTGTAGAGGATGAGGCTGAGCTGCGCTCAGGGCGACGTCCACCAGCGGATCCTACTTCTGACACCAGATTGTTGAGGCAAAAAAATGTTGGGAACTGATGAATTAATAAGAGTCAATCAAAGTTGTCTTCCTGTTGGTTTATTCTTGCAAGAAGAGAAGTACACAGGAAAAGGTGCAGTTGCCCTGCGAGTGTAGTTCTGAAATCCCTCTCTCTGTGCCTCTCTTAATATCTCCATTGTTGCTAAGGAGTCAAAATGTAACAACTCAGTGAAAAGAGTAACATACAAAGAACACAGTGTTCATAGGTTTGATCATCTTATGCTAAATGCAATGTTTCATAACACATCGAACAAATAACATTACTCATTGGATTACATATATAAGTTCTATCACAACAGAAAATACTTTCCCATACATGAAATTTCCATTATGACCAATAACGTTTGTTGATGGACGTCTACTTTGTATAGTGATGGAGGACGGATCACTGAGCGGAAAATTCCTATATAATATATAATATATAATATATAATTCCTGTATAATAACATTGAACTTCAACCTTAGCAGGTGCCAGGATGTGCAGGCAGGAGAAGGTTCTGACGGTTCGTCCACTCACAGTGTAGAAAAAACAAAGAGACGCAGATGACGGCGTCCGACAGTTCAGAGTGACTGCGTCTGTCTCTGCGATCTCCACTGGAGTCACCGTCAGCTCAGGCGGAGGAACAGCTGAAATGTAGAGGTATCATGTGTTAATATGGAGCACAAATGAAGATTTTAAAAACGAAGATTAAATTCTACCAACCTTGTGCTTTGCCTCTGTAAAAATCTATTTGAGAAACAAGGTGACAACAAATACAACATACGTCAGTACATATTGATCTAATCTGCAGATTTACTGATGGGTAGAAGTTACATGAATCTCATAGGAGTGTTAAAGTTTAACCTACGGATGAGGACGATTAGCAGCAGCTGTTGAATCATGATGAAGCCATAAATGTGACTGGAACACATTTAACTGAACCTGTGCATGAGAGTCATTTACAAACCACAGCATTAAATACCAACGCTAGAGAACAGACCACAGCAGAAACATATATTTACACATAGAGCAGCACCAGCGTAGAGTTTCCTCTGGCTCCTTTCAGTTTCTTCTTGCATTGTTTCCACACAGCGCTGAGAGGAATATTAGTAAGTAAGAAAAGTAGTAATTAATATATTTTAGTAGGAAATACAATCATTGAAGAGCTACCACAATCTTCTTTAATAAAACTGTAGTTGATTACAGAAACTAAGAAATTAAATTTTATACAGATTTTTATCACAAGATAGTTTTATAGATACTGTACAAGTGTCGACTTTACAATGTCGTTCAAGAGAATAACCCCCACTAAGAAAAAGCCTTTGAGAATTTATTCTGATGCATTAAACCCAATCATAGAAAATGTGGTGGAAATTCAAACGTTTTTAAATTATAAAAGAAAGCAAATTACAAAACACGTATTTCTTTCTTTAACAAACCAAATCAGATTTTTTTTGAGAATGTCTGTGTCAGCGTTCCTTACATTGACCATCAGAACAGAGTTAAAAGTAATGAGCAAAACAATAATCATCAGGCTACCAAGATGCTACAGTATATTTTAATTAAGTTAAGTTGAGTCCAGTCATAAAGACAACATCCATGTCACTGGTCCAGCCTTGTACTGAGCGTTAACAGCCTGCCTTCACGTTGTCTAATGCTCATGTGGTGCTCAGACAGCCTGCAGCGTGCTGTATAATGCAGCTGGCAGAGCTGCTTCAGCTGGTTCCTCTGCGATCGTGGCGTAAACATGGTAAATATCCGACTGGAAAAGACAGACGTCTGTGAGAACATGTGAAATTCAAATTACACGGAGACGGATGTATGACGTGTGTTTATTACCTCATTGTTCAGTCGCTTTGACTTTGCTAGAACCACACAGAATAACGATTTTCAATGAGGTCTGACAGTTTATTGCATCATCCATAATAATAAGTAATATTTCTTGATCTACTGTATGCAGATTTATTTAAAATCCATTAAAATGTTACACACATCACTTGAGAGGATTAGCTGCTGTAACAAACACAACTCACCAGTGTTGGAGGCAACACCAGGTGCTGATGTGATCTCACTGTAGCCTTCATTACAACCTATGGGAACCTAGAAAAACATCACAAGCTGATTGACCAGCCTTTAATTCAGGTGCTGGATTAAATGAGGAACAGGTTTATTACCTGTCCTCCATGACTGATGTTTCTCATCTCCAACAGCTCATCTGTCACAGAAGGTAAAACAAAGTTTGATGCATTCGACAAAACAGCCGACTCTGTGCTCAATGCACAGCATGAATGTTGCATGTATTTTGTATTTGTATTTGGACAATGATGATGTGAACATTACCAGTCTGTTTGGCCTGTGATCTACATGGAAACAAGGAGAAAAATAACATTTGAGTTAATGCAAAACACGGAACGTTTGATTTTGAAAAGTACAAAAACATGTGTTACCTTTGATAATGAAATTTTACTGGAAAAGAAAAAAAAATAATCAGCTGAAGCCACAAATAAGCTGTTCAAATTATTAGCTGATAGACCACAATAAGATGAGTCTGTTTACTGACTCCGTAGCTGCAGCTCTAGCTGTTCCCACCTGACGGTGAGATTCTAACCTTTACTAATAGAGATCATGTGACTCCAGTTCTTACCGTTTCTTCTTTTTACACAGAACAGAACCAGTCCCAGTAAAGTAACACCCACAATTGCTCCAAAACCGGTCACAATTACAAGCAGCATCCTCATCAGGGTTCCTGTTTACAACAACACAAGCCACAGACCCAGTGTTTCTCAGAGACGCAGCTTTTATTTACAGTTTGAATTTTTCAGAGACATTTCTCACCTGGAAAAATGTCTCCTGCTTTTGGATTAATGAATTCATTGGAAATAATCAAAGTAGAGCTGCTCACATCAGAAATTACTTTTGAACAAAAAAGTAAAAATTTAGTAAAAATTTCACCAATTTAAAATGTGTTATTATATTATAACATATTTATAAGATAGTAATGTGCTATCACTCACCTGATGAAGAAATACCAGTGGAAAGACCAGCAGTCTCACCTGTCAATTGTTTAATAAATATTACTATATTAAATGTGAAGCATCTATCTTCACATGTTATTTTTACAGTCATGTTTTATATTCTCAGATGTCAGTGTTTCTCAATTTGTGTGACTCCTTAACAAACCTACATGTTTATTTACCTGACGCTGTTGTGGAAGTATGAACAGCAGCGCTACTTGACAAATCAGAAGTTTCACCTGTGGATGGAAACTTATTAAATATCTGATGACGCAGAAATAATGCACCAAATGTCTGTGTGTACCTGTGGTGACAGTAGCTGCTGGAACACTCTGTGTTTCTGCATTAGCTGTAATGAAATGTTGTCAAATCATCAGTGAGCTCATGTAACGGAGTTAATATTAATTCCACTTGTGGTCAGCTGAGGGCGCTGTCTTCCCCCCTCCGGGGTGGGGTGTCACCAAGAAGACAAGAGAGAAGAAGAAGACTGAAGCGTTGTGGCGGGGAAGAAGTCAAGAACGACGCCTGATGACCCCACTGAAAAAGTAGCAATGGCAGCGTGAATGGCCAGACTGTTGTTCAGTCCAGGAAGTTTGTTTGAGTGTTTTGCACATGCGTATTGTTCTCTCTTTTTGGGAAAGGTTTTGCTTCAAGGATGCTAACTGCATGGAGATGAGTACCTTGTGCTAGTCCCATAAATAAACGGTACAAAGTGAACAGACGACGTCCTCCCGACCGTCATTTAATATATAAAACACAACGCAGAGTCACTAAAGGAGGGTTGCTAAACTAACCGGTTGGACGCAAAGTTCAATTGAGTTAGTTACACTCATGATATGAAACAGGTTTCATTAAGTCTGTTGACTTTACAGACATTCCCAATAGGAAACTGTGTAATCCCTTTAACCTTTATTCTATAGGCTTGTTATCAAAGTACCTGTACTTGTATGTATGTACCTGTATGAAGTAACTCCACAAACTGATTTACATAAAAGATAAGTTTTTAAAGAGATTAGACAATTATTTACCTGATGCTGTTGAGGAAGCAGAACTAGAAACAACAGTGCTACTTGACAGATCAGAGGTTTCACCTTCAGATGAAAAGCTCATTAAACATTTGAAGTGTTGTAGGAATAGTGTATGAAATGTCTGTGTGTACCTGTAGTGACAGTAGCTGCTGGAACACTCTGTGTTTCTGCTGTAGCTGTAATAAAGTGTGGTAAAATCATATGTGAGCTCAGACATATGATTGGGTTAAAAATCAGATTTTCATAAATCTGCAGATGTAGACTTTATTTGTAAAAAAACGTTATTTTATTCATTTAAAACTGATTTAACTGCAAATGTTCAACAGCTTGACAGATATAGATACAGAAAAGTAAGACATATTAATTCATTACCATACATTCACTCACTTTGTACATCGTCTGACTCTGTGATCACCAGTGGAGTCACTGTCAGCTCAGGTGGAGCGAGACCTGAAAATAATCATTTTATATTAATTAACTATATATTTAATATATTCAGAAATATATATTCAATGTACAGTAGTACAGACTTAGAAGCTATACAACAGCATCTAAAAGCTCTGTCTGCAGATTGAACCATGTGATGGTACAGATGTGGTTGTGTTGAGTTACAGTTGATATTGTAATAAGCTGTAATAAAACGTATCCCAGTAGCTACTTACTCTGTATGATGATAGAGTTACTAAGTGAAGACACAGATGTAGTTCCTCTTTGCTCTACACTGTAATAACATGTAAGTTCAATCTCAGCAGGTGAACTTTGATGAGTCATTTTCATCAGCTCAGTTCCTGTCAGTGTCTGATGACAAGAGACGACTCTGGAGGTTTGATCCCTCACTGAGTAGAGCAAACACTGATAGACAGGAACAGATGATGGAGTCTGACAGTTCACAGTGACCGAGTCTGACTCTGTGATCACCAGTGGAGTCACTGTCAGCTCAGGCTGGTGAAGAGCTGAAAGTAGGGAATAGAAAATAGCATTAAATTACCTAAAACGACAAAAACAACAACAACAATAACAACAACAACAATCATCATCATCATCCACAGTAATAAATTCACTCACGGTTTATGGTGATGGATGATGTTTGACTGTATATGGATGCAGACTCTCTCTCTCCAAGCTTCACAGTGTAATAACATCTTAGTTTGACCTCAGCAGGTGACCTCTGACCTGTCATGTCCAACAGATCAGCTCCTGTCACTGTCTGAAGACAAGATGAGTCTCCAAGACGTAAATGTCCCATCACAGTGAAGTGACACTGAGACACAGGAACAGATGATGGAGTCTGACAGTTCACAGTGACTGAGTCTGACTCTGTGATCACCGGTGGAGTCACTGTCAGCTCAGGCCGAGGTACTGAGAAGATAAAGATGTGTTGGATCACATGACTGAAGACTGCATTGACAGCATGTCAATTTATATAATTTACTTATTTAAAAGATTAAATCTGATTGTTACATTATTGTTACATTAATTCTTCTGACATTAGTTCATATCACAGTATTTACTCACGTCGTATGCTGATGGAGAACACATTACTGTTTGGAGACATGTGCGTTTTAAGGTAAAAACAGCTGACTGCAACTTCAGCAGGTGAATTTTGGTTTGTGATTTGCAGCAGTTCAGTTCCTGTCAGCGTCTTCTGACAGGAGAAGAGTTTGGCAGGTTGGTCTTTACCAAAGTTAAAGTAACACTGACTCAGAGGAACAGATGATGGAGTCTGACAGTTCACAGTGACTGAGTCTGACTCTGTGATCACCAGTGGAGTCACTGTCAGCTCAGGTGGAACCAGACCTGAAATGTTAATGGTAAAATTATGTTGGATCACATGATTATTAACAAAACCATCATTAAACTCACACCCACCTTGTGTTTTTATACCAGAAAATGAATCTGTAAGAAAGAAGATGCAAAAAAGAAATCATTAGCTGCTCTAAACTGCATCATAAAACTGAATTTAGCCTGTTAATCATTCAACAGTGTATTGTACACAATTCTGATATTGGGAAAAACTAATTAGAGCTTTAACTTACACATTAGAACAAATAGCAGCAGGAGTGAAGTCATTGTGTGAATGTCCAGACTTTCTTCAGACACAATACTTTTCTGACTGCTCTGAATTTAATTTATGACAAAATATCTGTTTGCAGAAGTTGCTCTCAGGAAACCACACTAAGTAACAGGAGTGAATGTGACAAATAGAAGGTCACGCCTTCACTTGAACAGAAAATAGACAACATCTATTGTAGTACAGTGTTGACTAAACAGGTCAGAAAACATAAACACATAATATTTATTGTCTATAATTGTGGTGGATCAGAATCAGCATTTAGTGCTCCATAACTGGACTGTGTGTAATGACTGTGACCAACAGTTGAGGGCGCAGTCATTCATTTATATTGATGTGGAGTGATCCATTGAAGTAAAAGATTGCTCATGTTTTTCTAAAATAGCTGAATCGATTGTGTAGTTTTTACCTTCCAATAATTTATTAACAGATAAAAATATTTTCTTGGCACCTTAAAAGAACCAAACACAGCATCTGATCATTCTTATAGTGAATCTAAGCTCATGTTTGAGAGCTCGTCTAAGAGCCAAAGTATGAGTGATTCATCAACAGGCTCATAACCACAGTACTTCAGTCTAACCTTTCTCTAGTCTCTGATTGGTTAGCAGAAACATGTGAGTGATAAAACAGGAAGCGTTGTACTTGTGAAGCTGATAAGGTTTTGAGTACAGTTCACAACCGCCCAACAGTGATCTGTCTCAGTTCTTACTTGCAGCTTTCACTATGAACATATTCAACCCTAACGACCAAAAGGCTAAAAATGAAGGAGAAAACAGAATGAAACCAGTGTCCACAGCTTGAACTGTGTTACTGTGATTGTTCTTTTTCAATAAAAAATAAACTAAAGTATTAAAAATTTTTGAACCGTTTACTTGTGGCTTTAATGATATGGTGCTGAAAGTAAAATAGAAAAACCTGAATGGACAGCCACTAGCACTTGTAATAGAGCATCATGATGACTTTGCCAATATACAGTAAACAAAATAACCATTCAGGTCATGTTAAAGTCATTTAATATGTATATACTTGTTCTCTCTGACTTACCAGTCAAGCTGCATCCATCACTACGAGCAGAAGAAAAGTTGGGTTCATGTTCCAGGCTGTAATCACAGCTGGCCTCCTTTAGCTGAACTGATTGTAGGAGTTTCAGCAAATCGTCTCTCGTGATATAAAACTGACACAACTGCTGTTTTCTTGAGGTGGTTTTCTTCATGTCGGTTGTTGTTGAAACTGGATGATGTGCTTCTCCAATGTACAAGTTACATTTTGTACCATGTTCAACAGATTCAGGCAAAATGCAAGTGAAGACAACGTGGTCACTGAAATCAGAACAGCTCATCTCTGGTTTTTGACCTTCAAAACATAAAGACAATGAATGTTTGTAATTCTGGCATCAAGTACATTATGTTTAAACTCTGATATTCAGGTCAGATTGTCACAATTCAAAATGTTTTTACTGTGATTCAAGTCAGTTCAATCAATCCCATCAAATCTAAAGGCAGCTGCTTACTGTGTACAGCGATAGAGACTGAGTCACTGTGTGGAGATGGAGGACGTGTGTCTTCATACTTTACAGTATAAAAACACTTGACTTCAACATTAGCAGGTGGACGCTGCCGTGACATAGACAGTAGATCAGTTCCTGTCAGTGTCTGCAGGCAGGGGAAGATTTTAGAAGTTTGTCCTCGATCAGAATAGAAATAACACTGATCCACAGCAATATATGACGGAGTCTGACAATGCAGCGTAACTGAGTCTGACTCTGTGATCGTGTGTTTATTCGCTATTAGATTAGCTGAAGGAAGAGCTGCGAAAAAGGAGAAATTGTGGTTTAATGTACAAAGTTATAAGTTACAAAGTAAAATAATCAGACAGAAAATAACTAAATATTACTATAAAACTGCAGATTTGAACATAGGACATCACAGACTGACCTTGTACTTGAATCTGATAAAAGCATTCTGTTAAACATAAAAAACAAGTGTGAAGAAGGTAAATATTGTAATTTAATAACTCACATTATAACTTCTTATTTTAATCAAGACCAAACAGATCAAAACATCCACAGACTATAAATGAAATTAAACAATGTATTCCAGCTCTGTCCAAATGATAAAGACCAAAGATTTACAATACTGTATGAACAAATTTAATATATATATATATATATAATACTATATAACTGCAGCTATGAACATAAGACATCACAGACTTACCTTGTTCTTGAATTTGATAAAAGCAGTCTAGAAGTAAAAATAAAAAACTATTTGTGAAAAAAATTTGTAGATTGTAGATTTATTAATTTGCATAAGTTATGAAATTCTTTTACTTAGGACCTTTGCATCATAAATAAACAGCACTAAACAACCATCAGAGTCATGGCCACATCATGAAAAACAAGTCTATTTTAACTCAGTACACACTGATGAAGACCAACACTTAGAGTTGTAACTTACACACGATGAGAAACAAGTGTTGAAACATGATGAAGCTGCAAAATGAAACTATCCAGATTCCACTGAAGAAGCAAAGAAGCATCTGAACACATGAACTGACAGTTTGAGCTGCTTGTTCTCAGTAAAACCACAGCTAATAGCAGAGGTGAAAGACATCAGAACCATTCTATTTATGTCTTTTACGCCTTCTGTGACTCACAAGCTGAAAGCAAATTTATTGTTACTATAGTCATGCAAAGGTTATAAATTCTGCCATTCATATTAGTTTAATAATATTGTTATTTACTCAATGAAGCTTATTGACTGTGATTAGTCTCAGTTTGTCTCAGTGATGAAGAGCTGCTGTGCATTAGACACAGGCTCATATTAACAGACTCAGTGAGGCCTCTACAGTTACAGCATCGTCAAGTTTAAGATGTGCAGTAGTATAGAAGTCACCTACTGTACCTTATGTGTTTTGAATCGTAGGTTCCAGTAGCCATGAAGTGAGAGTTGGTGAGGGAGGATTAATAAATTTAAGGTGCAGTAATAAAATTGTGTAGTTAAATTATTCCTCTGAAAACTAAATTGAAAGTAAATGCAATAATACTGTACATATGTGTTAGATTCTGTCAAGGTAAATTTGTATATTTGTCATTTATTTGTTGATGCCCAATCAGATGTACCATTACACTTTTCTGTTCTACTGAGTGGATGCTACTGTCATGAAAGCCTGTCGGTCGGCCTCATGACGTCTGCGTTCAGACCCAAACGGAATGAATGAACTGAGCAACAAAACAATGAAACCTGATGAAATGACCAGGAGCTGAAACACAGCAGCCTCTAAGATTAATGACAAAATCAGCAACATACAAGAACGACTACACTATACCATAATATATAATATATAATAAACGACTACATCCTTCCTTTCAGTGAAGACACAGACAAAACCAGACACACAGAAACATTCACTTTAAAGCATCTGGACTGAAGCGAACAAGTTTTATTTAGACTGAATCGACCATTAGAGACAAATGAGGAAGTGAATTATTCTTTATTCATGTTTTAGGCTGCATTTAGTCTTTTGCTCATTTTTATACATGCATTCAACCATGTTACAAACAAACATGTTACTAACATGTTTATTGATTGTTTTGTTTTTAATGATAAGAAAAAAGAGAAATGTGCAACAGAAAATGGATGGATGTTGAAGTGACTGCTGTGCTCTCTCTCAGCACTGATGCAGTTGTTGTCACTCTGCAAAAGAGGAAGAACATTATAGACTAAAGTTAGGAATACTTTTAAACAATATTTTAGGATTGAACTCAACCTGCCTGGTAACACACATAATGACAGAATACAGTGTGATTAGAATTACAATTCACTCAACAATGAAAAATTACTATTTGCTGTTGGTTTTTGGTTTTTGGTTTTGTTTTCCAGTAAATAGAGGAGCTGCTCACCAGTCTTGTGTTCATAGGTGACGATACTGTAGGTTTCATCACACGCAGTCTGAAAGTTAAGACAGAACGTGGTCATGGTACCTGTTATAGACTGGAACCTCAGCTCTGACTGAAGAGGCTGTCACTCAGTTCCAGATCCTCTCACCAACCTCTGACCATGCTGCCTGAGGAGGAGTCCTTTGAGGCTGCCTTCATACCCAGGCATCAAACGCATGCTCATGGACTTCCTCATACGCCTGCTAACATGGTGAACACTGTATAAAGGCCCTGTTGGCTCCCGACTACTGAGCCAGGACACGTCAGGCCTCCACAGACTGTGTTACAGTAGGAGAACCTCATGACAAAGACACTGTCAGTCTTTATATATTTGCTCTATACTGTATTTTGTGCTGCTGGGATGAAATAGGATGAATGACTGGACAAACTGACTCCCTAAGGTTCTTTCCAATTTCCTTATTTGCAAAAATGTGGAGGGATGATCTTAGAGACAGAGAACATCTTCATTTGACAAGAATAGAGACTTGCAGTTGTCGTTTCTCTCTTTTTCCTGTTTTGTTACTTCCTGCTTGTTCCTTATTCTGTCCAGCCTTGTGATTTACTGTGAACCGTCCTCAGCCTGTGTAACCGAGCGTCAGAATAAACCCTTTAAGCGTTTCTCAGTCTCCGAGCTGCGCGTTTGGGTCCATCATCCAGCAGAACCTGACATTATCTCAGACAGATAAATAACTTCAAGCAAATGATTAGTAGTGTTATTAGACTTACTGTATGTCCCAGGTCACCTTAAACACAAACCACAGCAGAACTTAATGTTCAAACAGGAACACGTTGCACTGAGATGATCACTGTAGTGGATTCAAATCAACAACATACATACATTTTCCAATGAAGTTGACTTTGGTGCTGAATAAAAAAAATGTAAAACATTTTTTAAAGATCTGTTTTTACAGCACATTAAACAATACGAACGATAAAACAATAAAAATTATTCTTGCAAAGAATATACTGCATCACAAAAACATCAGATTATCCAGGGAAACCCAACACTAATCACTGTTACCATCACAGTGGAGAAAAACATGCACTTGATGTTATTTAACATTGTTACAGTTTAGATTCTTACCTCATGAAAGCAGGATTTTCTAGACATGAAAACATATAATCAAACAGTGATTTCATCAGGACATCAGGAAGCTTCAATTAACCCAAATTATAACAGCATGACATGTGAATGAATACGTCATTCATGAATATTTCATTCTCATTTTCATTCAGCTGCATCTTATATCAAAAAAGCTAAAGCTATTTGTGAGACAAACATAACAAGTGCAAATGAGACTCAGAATAATAACTTTATTGACTCGTACCTGCTTCTGTCCTGCTCGCGTTAACGACAAGTGTCAAACCGAGCAGGAGAACAGTTACAGTCGTAACGACTCCAATCATCCTGATCATCTCTGCATTCAGAAAAGCATGTTACTAACATGTACTAACACTGAATATGAAGGCTGTCTAAGTATTCATTAATATACACAGTTGAAGATATAATGTCAGCCTGTCATTTCTTTTTTTTTGGGTTCTGAATCACAGATATTTACTTTCACCTAGTTCTTAGAATTTGTTTGACATTCACGCTTTTTGGTTGGTTCGTTCTCACTGTTCATTTTTGGTTTATTGTGATTTTTATACAATAGATTTATATATAGAAATGGATGTAACACTGTGTTTGTCACATTGTATGCACAATAGTGAAAATCCTGTATTGCATACACAAGCTATTGTTAAATTACTTTATGTAAGCCTGAGCGATAACAGTTAAACAAAACTGCAAATATTAATAATAATAATAATAATAATATCACTGAAAATATTTAAAAGGTAAACAAGTAACTCTTTTTTGTTTTTAATTCTTCAAGACATATCTCACCTACAAAATTGTCTCTTGCTGTTGGATTAATAGATTCATTGGAAAAAGTCAAAGTAGAGCTGCTCATCTCAGACACTGCTTTTGGACAGAAAAAAATATTTTCTTACCAATTATAAATAAATTATTAGATTATCAGATACTTATTGCAATGAGCCGTTACTCACCTGATGCCTGATCCACAGATATTGTAGTAGTACCAGCAGTCTCACCTTTTGATTGGTTTTATTAATGTTATTAAATGTGCAGCATGTTGACTTTACAGACATGTTTTATATTTTCAGATGTCACTGTGTCTCAGTTTCTGCGATTTCTTAAGAAACCTGCACGTTTCTTTACCTGATGCTGTTGGAGAAGTAGAACTAGAAACAGCAACGCTACTTGACAGATCAGAAGTTTCACCTGTGGATGGAAAACTACATAAACATTTGAGGTGAAGCAATGGCAACGTAACAAATGTCTGTGTGTACCTGTGGTGACAGTAGCTGCTGGAACACTCTGTGTTTCTGCATTAGCTGTAATGAAATGTGCTCAAATCATCTGTGAGCTCATGACAAGCAACAGCGTAATCAGGGGTTTCAGTAAATCTGCAGGCACTGAAAGCCAGTTAATTAATATAGATTAATGCATGTATCACATGCTGTGAAGCTCCTTTAATAGATATTTACTGGCAATTGAAACACATTCAACTGATTATCTATCTCCGTAATGTATTCACACATAAACCATTAAAAAGTGACATAATATTAATATAGCAGCTCTCTGGCCTGTAAATGTTTTAAATAGTGACTGGGCTAATGTTCTGGATTTGTGCTTCATTGTACAACTTTCAATACAAAAACCTGGTGAAATAAATTCATGTGTTAGATGAACCGTTTACTTGTGGCTTTAATGTTGTGGTGCAGAAGGTGAAATAGAAATAACTGAATGATGCGCAGCAACAAACGGACTTGATGGCCATATAAAGCTACATGTGAACTGTTGTGAACTTTCGTTTTCTAGTGTAGACAAAATAAGCAATAGGCTCAGCTCACAGTTATATAATGTGTGTTTGCCTTCTCTGAATTACCAAGTACATCAAGTTTTAAACTCTGCATATTTAAGTCAGTTTGTCACAACTCAGAGATGATTTTGCTTCAGTATTAATAGTGAGGTTGATCAAATCAATCAATTTGTCCTTTATCAGTACAGAAATAACATTGACGCACAGAAACAGATGACTGACTCTGATCATGTGCTTATTCGCTATTAGATTAAATGAAGAAAGAGCTGAGAAAAAGAAGAAATTATGATTTAATGTACATGAAAGAAGTGACGCTACAAAGTTAAATAATTAGACAAAAAAAATAATAAAATAATACTATATAACTGCAGCTATGAACATAAGACATCACAGACTTACCTCGTTCTTGAATTTGATAAAAGCAACCTAGAAGTAAAAATAAAAAACAAGTGTGAAGAAGATTTGATTGTAGATTGTAGATTTATTAATTATTAATTAAATTTATTCATTTGCATAACTTGTGGAATTCCTTTAATTAGGACCTGAAAACTGATTTAACTGCAAATGTTCGACAGCTTGACAGATATAGATACAGAAAAGTAAGACATATTAATTCATTACCATACATTCACTCACTTTGTACATCGTCTGACTCTGTGATCACCAGTGGAGTCACTGTCAGCTCAGGTGGAACCAGATCTGAAAATAATAATTTTAAATTAATTAACTATATATTTAATATATTCAGAAATATATATTCAATGTACAGTAGTACAGACTTATAAACTATACAACAGCATTTTAAAGCTCAGTCTGCAGCTTGAAGCATGTGATGGTACAGATGTGGCTGTGTTGAGTTACAGTTGATATTGTAATAAGCTGTAATAAAACGTATCCCAGTAGCTACTTACTCTGTATGATGATAGAGTTACTAAGTGAAGACACAGATATAGTTCCTCTTTGCTCTACACTGTAATAACATGTAAGTTCAATCTCAGCAGGTGAACTTTGATGAGTCATTTTCATCAGCTCAGTTCCTGTCAGTGTCTGAAGACAAGAGACGACTCTGGAGGTTTGATCCCTCACTGAGTAGAGCAAACACTGATAGACAGGAACAGATGATGGAGTCTGACAGTTCAGTGTGACCGAGTCTGACTCTGTGATCACCAGTGGAGTCACTGTCAGCTCAGGCTGGTGAAGAGCTGAAAGTAGGGAATAGAAAATAGCATTAAATTACCTAAAACGACAAAAACAACAACAACAATAACAACAACAACAATCATCATCATCATCCACAGTAATAAATTCACTCACGGTTTATGGTGATGGATGATGTTTGACTGTATATGGATGCAGACTCTCTCTCTCCAAGCTTCACAGTGTAATAACATCTTAGTTTGACCTCAGCAGGTGACCTCTGACCTGTCATGTCCAACAGATCAGCTCCTGTCACTGTCTGAAGACAAGATGAGTCTCCAAGACGTAAATGTCCCATCACAGTGAAGTGACACTGAGACACAGGAACAGATGATGGAGTCTGACAGTTCACAGTGACTGAGTCTGACTCTGTGATCACCGGTGGAGTCACTGTCAGCTCAGGCCGAGGTACTGAGAAGATAAAGATGTGTTGGATCACATGACTGAAGACTGCATTGACAGCATGTCAATTTATATAATTTACTTATTTAAAAGATTAAATCTGATTGTTACATTATTGTTACATTAATTCTTCTGACATTAGTTCATATCACAGTATTTACTCACGTCGTATGCTGATGGAGAACACATTACTGTTTGGAGACATGTGCGTTTTAAGGTAAAAACAGCTGACTGCAACTTCAGCAGGTGAATTTTGGTTTGTGATTTGCAGCAGTTCAGTTCCTGTCAGCGTCTTCTGACAAGAGAAGGGTTTGGCAGGTTTGTCTTTACCAAAGTTAAAGTAACACTGACTCAGAGGAACAGATGATGGAGTCTGACAGTTCACAGTGACTGAGTCTGACTCTGTGATCACCAGTGGAGTCACTCTCAGCTCAGGTGGAACCAGACCTGAAATGTTAATGGTAAAATTATGTTGGATCACATGGTTAGTAACAAAACCATCATTAAACTCACACCCACCTTGTGTTTTTATACCAGAAAATGAATCTGTAAGAAAGAAGATGCAAAAAAGAAATCATTAGCTGCTCTAAACTGCATCATAAAACTGAATTTAGCCTGTTAATCATTCAACAGTGTATTGTACACAATTCTGATATTGGGAAAAACTAATTAGAGCTTTAACTTACACATTAGAACAAATAGCAGCAGGAGTGAAGTCATTGTGTGAATGTCCAGATTTTCTTCAGACACAATACTTTTCTGACTGCTCTGAATTTAATTTATGACAAAATATCTGTTTGCAGAAGTTGCTCTCAGGAAACCACACTAAGTATCAGGAGTGAATGTGACAAATAGAAGGTCACGCCTTCACTTGAACAGAAAATAGACAACATCTATTGTAGTACAGTGTTGACTAAACAGGTCAGAAAACATAAACACATAATATTTATTGTCTATAATTGTGGTGGATCAGAATCAGCATTTAGTGCTCCATAACTGGACTGTGTGTAATGACTGTGACCAACAGTTGAGGGCGCAGTCATTCATTTATATTGATGTGGAGTGATCCATTGAAGTAAAAGATTGCTCATGTTTTTCTAAAATAGCTGAATCGATTGTGTAGTTTTCACCTTCCAATAATTTATTAACAGATAAAAATATTTTCTTGGCACCTTAAAAGAACCAAACACAGCATCTGATCATTCTTATAGTGAATCTAAGCTCATGTTTGAGAGCTCGTCTAAGAGCCAAAGTATGAGTGATTCATCAACAGGCTCATAACCACAGTACTTCAGTCTAACCTTTCTCTAGTCTCTGATTGGTTAGCAGGAACATGTGAGTGATAAAACAGGAAGCGTTGTACGTGTGAAGCTGATAAGGTTTTGAGTACAGTTCACAACCGCCCAACAGTGATCTGTCTCAGTTCTTATTTGCAGCTTTCACTATGAACATATTCAACCCTAACGACCAAAAGGCTAAAAATGAAGGAGAAAACAGAATGAAACCAGTGTCCACAGCTTGAACTGTGTTACTGTGATTGTTCTTTTTCAATAAAAAATAAACTAAAGTATTAAAAATTTTTGAACCGTTTACTTGTGGCTTTAATGATATGGTGCTGAAAGTAAAATAGAAAAACCTGAATGGACAGCCACTAGCACTTGTAATAGAGCATCATGATGACTTTGCCAATATACAGTAAACAAAATAACCATTCAGGTCATGTTAAAGTCATTTAATATGTATATACTTGTTCTCTCTGACTTACCAATCAAGCTGCATCCATCACTACGAGCAGAAGAAAAGTTGGGTTCATGTTCCAGGCTGTAATCACAGCTGGCCTCCTTTAGCTGAACTAATTGTAGGAGTTTCAGCAAATCGTCTCTCATGATATAAAACTGACACAACTGCTGTTTTCTTAAGGTGGTTTTCTTCATGTCGGTTGTTGTTGAGACTGGATGATGTGCTTCTCCAATGTACAAGTTACATTTTGTACCATGTTCAACAGATTCAGGCAAAGAGCAAGTAAAGACAATGTGGTCACCCAAATCAGAACAGCTCATCTGTGGCTTTTCACCTTCAAAACATAAAGACAATGAATGTTTGTAATTCTGGCATCAAGTACATTATGCTTAAACTCTGATATTCAGGTCAGATTGTCACTACTCAAAATGTTTTTACTGTGATTCAAGTCAGTTCAATCAATCCCATCAAATCTAAAGGCAGCTGCTTACTGTGTACAGCGATGGAGACTGAGTCACTGTGTGGAGATGGAGGACGTGTGTCTTCATACTTTATAGTATAAAAACACTTGACTTCAACATTAGCAGGTGGGCGCTGCTGTGACATAGACAGTAGATCAGTTCCTGTCAGTGTCTGCAGGCAGGGGAAGATTTTAGGAGTTTGTCCTTGATCAGTATAGAAATAACACTGATCCACAGCAATAGATGACGGAGTCTGACAATGCAGCGTGACTGAGTCTGACTCTGTGATCGTGTGTTTATTTGCTATTAGATTAGCTGAAGGAAGAGCTGCGAAAAAGGAGAAATTGTGGTTTAATGTACAAAGTTATAAGTTACAAAGTAAAATAATCAGACAGAAAATAACTAAATATTACTATAAAACTGCAGATTTGAACATAGGACATCACAGACTGACCTTGTACTTGAATCTGATAAAAGCAATCTGTTGTAAATAAAAAACAAGTGTGAAGAAGATAAATATTGTAATTTAATAACTCACATTATAACTTCTTTTTTTAATCAAGACCAAACAGATCAAAAGATCCACAGACTATAAATGAAATTAAACAATGTATTCCAGCTCTGTCCAAATGATAAAGACCAAAGATTTACAATACTGTATGAACAAATTTAATATATATATATATATAATACTATATAACTGCAGCTATGAACATAAGACATCACAGACTTACCTTGTTCTTGAATTTGATAAAAGCAGTCTAGAAGTAAAAATAAAAAACTATTTGTGAAAAAGATTTGTAGATTGTAGATTTATTAATTTGCATAAGTTATGAAATTCTTTTACTTAGGACCTTTGCATCATAAATAAACAGCACTAAACAACCATCAGAGTCACAGCCACATCATGAAAAACAAGTCTATTTTAAGTACACACTGATGAAGGCCAACACTTAGAGTTGTAACTTACACACGATGAGAAACAAGTGTTGAAACATGATGAAGCTGCAAAATGAAACTATCCAGATTCCACTGAAGAAGCAAAGAATGATCTGAACGCATGAACTGACAGTTTGAGCTGCTTGTTCTCAGTAAAACCACAGCTAATAGCAGAGGTGAAAGACATCAGAACCATTCTATTTATGTCTTTTACGCCTTCTGTGACTCACAAGCTGAAAGCAAATTTATTGTTACTACAGTCATGCAAAGGTTATAAATTCTGCCATTCGTATTAGTTTAATAATATTGTTATTTACTCAATGAAGCTTATTGACTGTGATTAGTCTCAGTTTATCTCAGTGATGAAGAGCTGCTGTGCATTAGACACAGGCTCATATTAACAGACTCAGTGAGGCCTCTACAGTTACAGCATCGTCAAGTTTAAGATGTGCAGTAGTATAGAAGTCACCTACTGTACCTTATGTGTTTTGAATCGTAGGTTCCAGTAGCCATGAAGTGAGAGTTGGTGAGGGAGGATTAATAAATTTAAGGTGCAGTAATAAAATTCTGTAGTTAAATTATTCCTCTGAAAACTAAATTGAAAGTAAATGCAATAATACTGTACATATGTGTTAGATTCTGTCAAGGTAAATTTGTATATTTGTCATTTATTTGTTGATGCCCAATCAGATGTACCATTACACTTTTCTGTTCTACTGAGTGGATGCTACTGTCATGAAAGCCTGTCGGTCGGCCTCATGACGTCTGCGTTCAGACCCAAACGGAATGAATGAACTGAGCAACAAAACAATGAAACCTGATGAAATGACCAGGAGCTGAAACACAGCAGCCTCTAAGATTAATGACAAAATCAGTAACATACAAGAACGACTACACGGGCGCTATAATAAACGACTACATCCTTCCTTTCAGTGAAGACACAGACAAAACCAGACACACAGAAACATTCACTTTAAAGCATCTGGACTGAAGCGAACAAGTTTTATTTAGACTGAATCGACCATTAGAGACAAATGAGGAAGTGAATTATTCTTTATTCATGTTTTAGGCTGCATTCAGTCTTTTGCTCATTTTTGTATATGCATTCAAACATGTTACAAACAAACATGTTACAAACATGTTTATTGATTGTTTTGTTTTTAATGATAAGAAAAAAGAGAAATGTGCAACAGAAAATGGATGGATATTGAAGTGACTGCTGTGCTCTCTCTCAGCACTGATGCAGTTGTTGTCACTCTGCAAAAGAGGAAGAACATTATAGACTAAAGTTAGGAATACTTTTAAACAATATTTTAGGATTGAACTCAACCTGCCTGGTAACACACATAATGCCAGAATACAGTGTGATTAGAATTACAATTCACTCAACAATGAAAAATTACTATTTGCTGTTGGTTTTTGGTTTTTGGTTTTGTTTTCCAGTAAACAGAGGAGCTGCTCACCAGTCTTGTGTTCATAGGTGACGATACTGTAGGTTTCATCACACGCAGTCTGAAAGTTAAGACAGAACGTGGTCATGGTACCTGTTATAGACTGGAACCTCAGCTCTGACTGAAGAGGCTGTCACTCAGTTCCAGATCCTCTCACCAACCTCTGACCATGCTGCCTGAGGAGGAGTCCTTTGAGGCTGCCTTCATACCCAGGCATCAAACGCATGCTCATGGACTTCCTCATACGCCTGCTAACATGGTGAACACTGTATAAAGGCCCTGTTGGCTCCCGACTACTGAGCCAGGACACGTCAGGCCTCCACAGACTGTGTTACAGTAGGAGAACCTCATAACAAAGACACTGTCAGTCTTTATTTATTTGCTCTATACTGTATTTTGTGCTGCTGGGATGAAATAGGATGAATGACTGGACAAATTGACTCCCTAAGGTTCTTTCCAATTTCCTTATTTGCAAAAATGTGGAGGGATGATCTTAGAGACAGAGAACATCTTCATTTGACAAGAATAGAGACTTGCAGTTGTCGTTTCTCGCCATTTCCTGTTTTGTTAACTTCCTGCTTGTTCCTTATTCTTTCCAGCCTTGTGATTTACTGTGAACCCACCTCAGCCTGTGTGACCGAGCGTCAGAATAAACCCTTTAAGCGTTTCTCAGTCTCCGAGCTGCACGTTTGGGTCCATCATCCAGCAGAACCTGACATTATCTCAGACAGATAAATAACTGATAGCAAATGATTAGTAGTGTTATTAGACTTACTGTATGTCCCAGGTCACCTTAAACACAAACCACAGCAGAACTTAATGTTCAAACAGGAACACGTTGCACTGAGATGATCACTGTAGTGGATTCAAATCAACAACATACATACATTTTCCAATGAAGTTGACTTTGGTGCTGAATAAAAAAAATGTAAAACATTTTTTAAAGATCTGTTTTTACAGCACATTAAACAATACGAACGATAAAACAATAAAAATTATTCTTGCAAAGAATATACTGCATCACAAAAACATCAGATTATCCAGGGAAACCCAACACTAATCACTGTTACCATCACAGTGGAGAAAAACATGCACTTGATGTTATTTAACATTGTTACAGTTTAGATTCTTACCTCATGAAAGCAGGATTTTCTAGACATGAAAACAAATAATCAAACAGTGATTTCATCAGGACATCAGGAAGCTTCAATTAACCCAAATTATAACAGCATGACATGTGAATGAATACGTCATTCATGAATATTTCATTCTCATTTTCATTCAGCTGCATCTTATATCAAAAAAGCTAAAGCTATTTGTGAGACAAACATAACAAGTGCAAATGAGACTCAGAATAATAACTTTATTGACTCGTACCTGCTTCTGTCCTGCTCGCGTTAACGACAAGCGTCAAACCGAGCAGGAGAACAGTTACAGTCGTAACGATTCCAATCATCCTGATCATCTCTGCATTCAGAAAAGCATGTTACTAACATGTACTAACACTGAATATGAAGGCTGTCTAAGTATTCATTAATATACACAATTGAAGATATAATGTCAGCCTGTCATTTCTTTTTTTTGGGTTCTGAATCACAGATATTTACTTTCACCTAGTTCTTAGAATTTGTTTGACATTCACGCTTTTTGGTTGGTTCGTTCTCACTGTTCATTTTTGGTTTATTGTGATTTTTATACAATAGATTTATATATAGAAATGGATGTAACACTGTGTTTGTCACATTGTATGCACAATAGTGAAAATCCTGTATTGCATACACAAGCTATTGTTAAATTACTATATGTAAGCCTGAGCGATAACAGTTAAACAAAACTGCAAATATTAATAATAATAATAATATCACTGAAAATATTTCAAAGGTAAACAAGTAACTCTTTTTTGTTTTTAATTCTTCAAGACATATCTCACCTACAAAATTGTCTCTTGTTGTTGGATTAATAGATTCATTGGAAAAAGTCAAAGTAGAGCTGCTCATCTCAGACACTGCTTTTGGACAGAAAAAAATATTTTCTTACCAATTATAAATAAATTATTAGATTATCAGATACTTATTGCAATGAGCCGTTACTCACCTGATGCCTGATCCACAGATATTGTAGTAGTACCAGCAGTCTCACCTTTTGATTGGTTTTATTAATGTTATTAAATGTGCAGCATGTTGACTTTACAGACATGTTTTATATTTTCAGATGTCACTGTGTCTCAGTTTTTGCGATTTCTTAAGAAACCTGCACGTTTCCTTACCTGATGCTGTTGGAGAAGTAGAACTAGAAACAGCAACGCTACTTGACAGATCAGAAGTTTCACCTGTGGATGGAAAACTACATAAACATTTGAGGTGAAGCAATGACAACGTAACAAATGTCTATATGTACCTGTGGTGACAGTAGCTGCTGGAACACTCTGTGTTTCTGCATTAGCTGTAATGAAATGTGGTCAAATCATCTGTGAGCTCATGACAAGCAACAGCGTAATCAGGGGTTTCATTAAATCTGCAGGCACTGAAAGCCAGTTAAATAATATAGATTAATGCATGTATCACATGCTGTGAAGCTCCTTTAATAGATATTTACTGGCAATTGAAACACATTTAACTGATTATCTATCTCCGTAATGTATTCACACATAAACCATTAAAAAGTGACATAATATTAATATAGCAGCTCTCTGGCCTGTAAATGTTTTAAATAGTGACTGGTCTAATGTTCTGGATTTGTGCTTCATTGTACAACTTTCAATACAAAAACCTGGTGAAATAAATTCATGTGTTAGATGAACCGTTTACTTGTGGCTTTAATGTTGTGGTGCAGAAGGTGAAATAGAAATAACTGAATGATGCGCAGCAACAAACGGACTTGATGGCCATATAAAGCTACATGTGAACTGTTGTGAACTTTCGTTTTCTAGTGTAGACAAAATAAGCAATAGGCTCAGCTCACAGTTATATAATGTGTGTTTGCCTTCTCTGACTTACCAAGTACATCAAGTTTTAAACTCTGCATATTTAAGTCAGTTTGTCACAACTCAGAGATGATTTTGCTTCAGTATTAATAGTGAGGTTGATCAAATCAATCAATTTGTCCTCTATCAGTACAGAAATAACATTGACGCACAGAAACAGATGACTGACTCTGTGATCGTATGCTTATTCGCTATTAGATTAAATGAAGAAAGAGGTGAGAAAAAGAAGAAATTATGATTTAATGTACATGAAAGAAGTGACGCTACAAAGTTAAATAATTAGACAAAAAAAATAATAAAATAATACTATATAACTGCAGCTATGAACATAAGACATCACAGACTTACCTTGTTCTTGAATTTGATAAAAGCAACCTAGAAGTAAAAATAAAAAACAAGTGTGAAGAAGATTTGATTATAGATTGTAGATTTATTAATTAATAATTAAATTTATTCATTTGCATAACTTGTGGAATTCCTTTAATTAGGACATTTGCATCATAAATACACAGCACTAAACAACCATCAGAGTCACGGCCACGTCATAAAAGTCTATTTTAACTGTACGCACTTATGAAGACCAACACTTAGAGTTGTAACTTACACACGATGAGAAACAAGTGTCGAAACATGATGAAGCTACAAAATGAAACTATCCAGATTCCACCGAAGGAGCAAAAAAGGATCTAAAACCATGAAGTGACAGTGTGAGCTGCTTGTTCTCAGTAAAACCACAGCTAATGGCAGAGATGAACAACGTCAGAAGCTCACGTGTTCAGGTTAATAGACTGCATCGTGGATCTGAACGGCAAAGGCTGGTGAAGGAGGATTCATACTTTGAATGTGTAGTTAAATATTCTTCCTATATGTGAACTGAAGGTCTGTGACGCTGCATGAGTGGGATTTCTTCATAATGAATATTTGCTCAGCGTGATAAAAAGTAATATCCATTACTATTTTACAATATATTTCTCCATTATTTTCTTAGATGTATTTGCAGATGTCAGATCATAAATATCTGGTTTTCTCAAAAATCAAATGTATTGATCTTTATTATGTTGAGTTAATGTATTAATATTGGCAAGACATGACATTTAAGATTGATTTCACATATTTATATTGTGAGTAGTAAAATTATAGTGAATAACTTTACAAACAGCTGCATGTACACGTTGCGTTCAGGGTCCATCTCCTAATAGGTCGCACCTGTCGTGATGCGCTTCACCTGGTCTCACTTTACCGGAAGCACCTGCATAAAGACGGAGACTCTGGAGACGAAGCCGCTGTAGCAGCTTTCTGGACGCACCAGTCGAGTTTTTGAGGATTTTTATAGCGTGGTTCAGTTGTGCCTCATACGAATCCAGTAATGGACTCTGATCCGGCCGTTCCTTCCTCCAGCGACGACTCGGTGGAAGACAAACCATCCAAAGGTACGTGCTCACACGCCGAAAAGTCACAACCAAGTCACCATTAGATTAGGGACGAGCATAACAGTGATCCTAGTATGTTGATGCAGGTGGTAAACGTGTGATGACGCTCATCTAAGGGTTGTGGGTTCAAATCTAGCGGCAGGAATACTTTGTTTTGATGGCAACGTATCGGTATTCAGTCAAAATCACATAAATTTAATTTTCAATAGTGAAGAACGTACGCTATTGAATTAGTGTGATGCCCATCAGGTGAGGAGAATGTGTTAATGATTCTGTAAACCTGTCAGTGAGAGCTCCGCACTGGTTCTTGGGAAGTAGTTCCAGTGAGCGCAAATAGTGCATCTTAGACGTAATTTCCCCTTTTTGTAAGATCGCTTTAGCATTGACCAGGAGAAGTTTCTGAAACGTACCTTGAATAATTATTATTCATTTATTATTATTAAATTTATTTCTGATGGCCTGATTTATGCTTCATTGACAGCGAGGACTTTGCTGCTTTAACCCTTGATTATCTGACTAATGTTTTATCGGTATCATGTCTATAGGATCCATATGGACAGAACCATGTAATACATGGGAGGAGGGGTGTAATTTGACCCGAGAGGCAGAAATAAGAAGTGATTTAGTCTTATTTGTATATAAACTATTTTTGATATCTAATATTACTGCTAATAGTGTTATGAAAATAAAGCTGGTCTCTTTGGGCCCCTCAAAGTTCCTCCTGTGAGCCATTGTGTAGTTAATCTAGCTGTTAACGGGGTAATTTAAATGCTGTTATTTGCACAACTGTTTGAATAATAACTATGATTTATTTCATAGTTAAAGACGTGCTGCGTAAACTTCTACCTCATCCGTCCACGGCCGTTATGGTGAAGGAGGCGCTTACAGCATTGGACTCTCGCAAAGGGGTTGCAACTATAGCGATACATAACTTCATCAAACAAAAATACCCTTCAGTGGACATGGGAAGAGCGAAGACCTTGATCCGCAAAGCCCTGAACAAAGGACTAGAAAACGGAACCATCGTGCGTCCTGCAAATTCAAGTGACGGCACAGGCTCAAAGGGAAGATTTAGGGTAAGATGTCATGTTCACGTGTTTTCTAAAATTGGTTGGAGGAGAAACGTCATTAACTAGGATAATATCTTTGCCTTAAGCTTGCACCAACCAAAAAGACAAAGCCCAAAAAGGAGAACAGTGATCCTAATGTGGATGGAGCCAAGGATGGAGCCAAGGATGGAGCCAAGGATGGAGCCAAGGATGGAGCCAAGGATGGAGCCAAGGATGGAGCCAAGGATGGAGCCAAGGATGGAGCCAAGGATGGAGCCAAGGATGGAGCCAAGGATGGAGCCAAGGAACCCAAAAAAGCAGGTATGAATTAAACGACTATAATTAATTCTGCTTTTACTAAATATCTGTTTTAATAAGGTCTACTTTAAAATAGGTTCCTCAAAAAAGAAGGACTCCACAAAGACAGAACAGGTGAGAACCAGTGTGCTTACAAAACACACAGGGAGGGGGTGTTGATGATCCAGCCTTTGGGGGGCAGGGTTTAAGTCTAAACCATCAATTTTTATTGTAGAAATATTGCAGGGTGAAGTGGATGGCTTGGATTTAATGCATTTAAATAATTCTGGTATTTGTCTTGTCTGACTCTGCTCTTAATGATTTTTAGGAACCAAAGCCTCCTAAAAAGTCAAAGAAAAGTGAAGAGTCTGCTACGAAGATTGCGCCAGCAAAAAAGCCCAAAGCAAAAGTGGCTGCGGCAGAAAAAGTGGAGGCAGGTTCTATTGAAACTCAAGCTAAAGACGTGAAGGAGGCCACTAAGGCCAAGTCCAAAGCAGCAGCAGCAGCAGCAGCAGCAGCAGCAGCAGCAGCAGCAGCACCTAAGGAGGGGAAGGCAACCAAAAGCAAGGCTGTGAAAACAGGCAGTGGTACGTCGAAAGCAGCTGGGAGAAAACAGAGGAAGGCTGCAGAGTAAACTGAACAGTTTTAAAACATTTTGTCAAACAATTAATCTTAACTATTGTGTACTTTCTGAACTGCATTAAAGTCATTGTGCTAAATCTAACTTGAATTTATCCAGACTGTACTGCGGTCAGCTTTACTGATCCCCTCCATGTGTTCAACAATGTGGTTGTTCTAGTTTCCAATGTTCCAAAGTTAGAGGCGCTGAGTAAACTTCCACCTCATCCGTCCATGGTCGTTATGAAGGAGGCACTGGAGGTGTTGGATTCGCGCGAAGGGGTTACAACTTTAGCGACGCATTACTAAAATTAAAAATACCCTTCAGTGGCCATAGGGGAAGCAAAGACCTTGATCTTGACTGGAAAACTGAAAAGTTGTGCGTCCTGCACATTCAAACACTGGAAGCTTTAGGGTAAGATGTGCATGTGTGTTCTGTAAAATTGGCAGGAGGAGAGATGTCATAAACTGGGAAAACATCATCTGTCTTTGCTTGCATCAACTGAAATTACAAGGCCAAAAAAGAAACAGATAATCCTAATGTTGTAAAAGCTTTGCATGGAGCCAAAACACCCAAAGAACCAGCTATGAATTAAGTGACTACAATCAGAATTCTGCTTTTACTAAATATCTGCGTTAATGTGTCTAATAAATAGCTACAAAGAAGCTAAAAGCAAGAGTGTCTGCAGCAGAAAAAGTGAAGGCAGGTTCTAGTGCAACTAAAGCTAAATATGTGAAAGCAGCCACTAAGGACAAGTCTCAAGCAGCAGCAAGGCTGGGAAAACAATTGGGAGAGAACGGAGGAAGGCTGCAGAAAAACTTTAAAACATAATAAATCTTAACCTTTTAATACTTTCTGAACTATACTGCTCAAAAAATAAATCATTTATTAACCCATTGAGGTCATTTTGCAGAGCTCCTCCTGCTGCTCCTTGCACAAAGGCAGAGGCAGCGGTCCTGCTGCTGGGCTGTTGCCCTCCCACGGCTTCCTCCACGTCTCCTGGCAGCGCCTCCATGCTCTGGACACTACGCTGACAGACACAGCAAACCTTCCTGCCACAGCTGGCATTGACGCGCCATCCTGGATGAGCCGGCACTACCTGAAAGCACCGCCAGCGTTCAAATGTGACCACAACATCAGCCAGAAAGCATAGGAACTGAGCAGTAAACATTAAAGCCTACAAGAAGAGAGGAAACATGCAAACATAGATTTTCATTATGAGGACAAAACCGGCCACTAAAGACAAACGCAAAGAGAACCTTCCTAAGAACAGCTGTTCAACCTTAGCTTTACCATTTGTTGCTTGTGCTGCTGCTGGAGATTCATGTCTGACGAGCCTCCACTGCCTCTGATTAATTGGAGAGCACATCTACCTGTTACAAAGCTTTCTTAAGTTCTGCTATCGCAACATGATTAACCCTGTGTCTAATTTGTGTCAGTAATGAATTTAATTATGTGGTAGATTTGAAACAAAAATCTGTAAACTAGACAAAAAATGAGTTTGAGTTTAGTAGTTTGTATATATTGCTAAACTTCATTTTCAGCAAAGTGAGATGATCTAATGTGAAAACAAAAATCCTGGGTGCCTTTTCTCACTCTGTTTCAGGAGGTTTCATTAATGGGATTACAAGTCGGGGCTTCACACCAGTGCCTGCTCATAAAAACCTCAAAAATACCAAACAAACATTGATTGATAAGAAAAATCCCTAAGTGTTTTTGTAGCGTACAAGGAAACATATAAAGGCCACACATTAAATTTCACCTTTAAAAACAAATTTATTTGTTTTTAAAAAATAAAAAAATCAACTAAAAGGTATTACTATTTCATTGTCACTAACAGAACCAGTACGGAAGCACTGAGTCTTTGAGCACTTAAACCGCTCTTCAAGTATGTTTATTCAGTTCATAGATTATTCTTAAGTGAGGAAACCATCAGGACGGCCGGCCCAGTTGGCCCAGAGAACAGGGCTGCAGCTCCAAACTCAGTGCTCTTGATGGTGAACAGGTTGTCCTGTTGCAGAAGCAGTGTTTGACTTCACACACCTAAAAGACATAAGAACCCACTACTAGTTGATCCAGTGACGAGTCTGATGTGCAAGTACCCGATTCTTCAGTGTAGTGAGCAGGGAGACGAAGGTTTGGTCACATAAGCAGAACTTTTAACGTTAAAGGGCCAAGAAAAAACTAGAGAGGAACCCCCAGTGGCAAGACTAGAAGAGAGAGAATGCACCGTTAGATAAAAGAAAATAAAAGCCATCAATTAGCTGTATTAAAAAAAGCAGTGACTTTAAAACAACACCACTTGGATCAGCTCAAAAGGAATAAAACCACAAATTACAATTCATCTGTGGGGAAACAATGCAAAGTTCTCCACGTGTAAACAAATTCACTCAGAACAGACAAATCAAATGTGCAGTTCTCTTCTTCAACTATGCCCCCTTCAGCTTTACTATATGTGCCTGTGCCACGAACGCACAAAAAGAGATCGCGTTGACCCTTTGTCCCCTTAATCTGTTTTAGTCTTCTCAAAACACATTTCAGAAAGTTATAAAGTGACAAAACCTCTGACGCAGTCCTCCTGAGTGTTTGGAGAAGCTGCTAAAGAAGACAAGGTTTGACTATTGAGATTAAACTACCCACGTGTCCTCCCTTTATACATCAGTGCCAACACCTCTGTCCCTTCATTTCTTAAATTAGTCATCTGGGGTGAAGAAGAAAGCGATGCAGATACTCTGAAATGGCCTCCCAGTGCCTCCAGAGGAAGGCCAGGAGGATGATGAGCAGCAGCGTGGACAGCGTGCGGCTGCGTGTCTTCATTAACGGCACCACACAGTTAGCCACTGTGGACACAAACACTAAGAGGACTGCCATGACAGCAAGCAGCACGTTGATTAGTTTCCCAAGCAGAGTCCTTGCTGTGGCGTTCTCCAGACCCTCCAGCTGCACCACCTGCTGCTGCTGCTGCTGCAGCTCCATCTTGGAGATGCGCGTCTGACAAACCTCCAGCGCCTCCTGTGGGTCAGAGACGAGACTGTGAGTGGGTCTGACCGCGCACAGGAACCGGCGCGTGTCCTGGCTGTCATTTATTTACCTGGATGTCCCGCGCTCTCTCGTAAGACTGGTAGGCGATCTTCTCCTCCATGCTGGCGAGCTCCTGCTTCAAGTTCAATATTTCATTCTGGTGCAGTTCTGTCAAGTCATTAAGTTGCTCTTCTAAACGTTCACATCTACAAAATAAAATCCAGAGCATCAAAACCAGGATCAGTTTTTTCCTACCATACAATTATGTTATAGTCCAGACTTTAAGATGTGACAGGTTACCTGTATCGTTCTTCTTGCAGTGCCTCCATGATCATGGTGTAGTCACGCTGATAGTGGGCTTTCAAGTTATCAAAAGACTCCTCGAGCCGACCTTGGGTTTCCCGGAGCTCTTGGATCTCATGGAGTACCGCATCAAAGCCCGAGGCCTGGGCCTGATCAAGGGTATTGCCCTTGGAGCTAGGGGGCCCTCCTGGGGCTCCAGTGGTGCTATTGGCCCCCGCAGAGCCAGAAGTAGCACTGGAACAGTCATCGTCACTGCCGTACTTCGGGCTGCACTGGAGTTGCCCAGTTCCCAGGGTCCTCGTCCCAGCGGGGCCAACACCCTCATCTCCCTGGGTTTCATCCAAGGAATCCTTCAGCGAGGCAATGTTATCAGCGCTGCCGAACTTGTTGCGGATGAGGGAAGCGATTTCTCTCGGCTTAGACACAACAGCTCCAGCGGCGGAGTGAGTGGCCTGAGAGAAGCTGGAAAGGCCGCCCGTCACCTGTAACAAGCAAGATCATGTCAGTCCTAAGGCTAAAAACCAAGGACTGTGCTGATGCAATAGGCAGATGATATATTCCTGTTTAGCGCTTTTAGTGGCTAAAAGAAACATTTGTAGGCACATCTGCAGCCTCATTTATTGGGTAAAGGGACAATAAATGATTTTCAGAAATGCAGAGGGAGTTGCACTGGCATGAAGAACGCACCTTGGCTCCAACATCTTTCAGTCCCTGGTGCATGTCTCGAAGAACATCTTTGGGTTGGCGAGGGATGCCGTTGTGCTCCACCTCGCGCAGCTTGCGGTGGTAATGCTCCAGCTTCCTCTGCAGCTGCTGGATGGTTTGGGCCGACTTTTGGTTCTTCTTCTCAAACACTTGCTTGATGCGGGCGCTCTGCTGTTTGTCTGCGTTGTTAGCGAGCTTCAGGTATTCGGCCACATTGTCGTCGCGGGCTGTTTGTTCAATCTTGATTTGTTCGGTGAGCTTGAGGATCTTCTGCTGCAGTTGGGCGATGGCCTGCTTAGTTCGCTGGGGGTCTGGGGTGCTGTCCACTACGTCATAACCGTCTGCACCATAAGGGAGGGCGTTTGGTGACACGGCAGGACCTGAGCCATCATAACGATCCAACTGGAAAAAGAATAATTACGACAGAAACAACAGATGTTATTGTACTTTAATGCACATCCCCCTTAAAGGTATGACTTCAAAAAAGTATCTAAAGTTATCTCCACTAGATACTTTGATTCCTTATCCTGACTTTACTTACTTTGAAAGCCATGCTAACAATAATCTAAGGAGAATTTAGCTTATTCACTGATGGTGGTTGTGAATATCAATATGTGCTGTTGAGTGGCCACTAATCGACAAGTGAAGTTTTCAATAAAGAAAACAAATCACTGCGGAAGTTTGACTTTGTTTATTCCTGCAGCTTTCTCTGACCTGAAGTCCACTCACAGACAGCGAAATCTAAATTTAGAAAGGCTTAAAGCACATAGCGACCAAACACTCAAAGGCAATCTCTGACCTTCCACCACTGACAGCTCACTAGTTCATCCAGGCACATCGAAACCAGCCTGTTAACACGTTTGCCTGATTCACTTTTGTGAGAGTCTTTCACAGATGTTAATGCGTTAGTCTATTTTAGTTTTCACAGCTAAAAAGCCAGCGGGTTGCGAGCAAACAAATTCCACGCGCTTGTTGGTCATGACTGCACATATTTGAATTCCAGTTTTTAACACTGTAGAGGAGAATGTCTCATTACTAGCGCTTATTCCATAATTACCATGAAATGCTCCTTTCCATGGAGGAGCAGATGACAGGACTGCTGCACTCACCTTGTCAGGCTCCTCAGTTGAGTGGTAGCCAGAGGTCAGCAGCATGTCAGCGAGGGCTGGGCTGCTGGGCGTATCGGTGGTCGAGGAGGAGCGCGGGCGCCCAACCTGCAGCAGGGCTTCATGTGTACTACGCCTGTGGATCTGGGGGCTACCTTTCTGAGGAGGATCCCCAGCGGCCCCCCCCTTGCTGCGCCGGCCCTGCAGGCTGGTGCCTCGCTTCATCATCGGTGGAGCGCCGCGGATCTGCTGCAGAACACGGCTCAGAGCTGCAGGAGGGGCGGAAGCGGCAGGGGTGTCAGAATCCAAAGGGAGGGCTGAGGAGGCAGGAGCGTCTCCTACCTCCGACCCAACCTCGGGGGGTTCGGAGGGAGGGGCGCCTGTGCAGGACGAGACAGAGTCATGTGGGGAAACAGAGGAGCGTCGGCGCTGTGGCTGGAAAAACTGCTTCAGGCCATGGCCCAACGCTCCCATGTTCTCAAGGGCATTATGGGTGATTTTGGACAGGCCGTGCTCGGACTCGGACGCCCTCCTGCCGACCTCCACCTCTGCTCGTCCTCCTGTGTCCGGTTCCTCTGGACTCTGCTCACTACTACCCTGATCCATCAGAGACCTCCAGTTTCACAGTGAGGTGCTACTTGAGGGTGAAGGGGACTAGCTACGCCCCGTCGGCACCCCCCTCTGAGAGGCTGGTTGAAAGCCGGGGAAGCAGGGGGATGGCGCTCAGTTGGGCCTTTTGAGTGGGCATGCATCTGTGGCTTGGCTCAATGTCATGCTTGTCTACCACAAAAGGAAAATAAAATGGATTACGACATGCAGCAGTGAGCGATGACCATAATAAGCAGCAGAACATAACAGTAAACTAACACAGACCTGGGTTGACACAGACATGACCACGGTGACCAGCTCAATGTTAACTTCCTTAAGCATTTATGTTCACTACTGATTAACAACAGTTAATTTAGCACGTGGCATGTCTGAGGGTGCCAACCAGGTACAACACAAAACACCAGTTCTACAAAATCAATGCAATTTTGAGAACAGTTTCTGAAATGTCTTATTCTGTTTGTGAAATCATTGCCCATTATTTATTTCTAGGCATTCATTCCCAGCTGAACAAAATCTCTGACTGTTTAATAATTGCATTTCAGAAAGTATTCTCTTAGTAAATTATTATTCAACATAATTGAGTACTTTGATGATGTTATTAAAGACACTACAAAAATCAAATGAAATCATCGAATGCTTAACTGACTTTAAAATCCACAGCAGACTTTTCTTGAAATATTCAGAAAGCAAAAGAGCACAGTAGATAAGGTTTTACAGAGAGCTTACCATGAGCCCAGCCTCTCCTCTTCTTACTCACAACTTAGAATGAGCTAAATGAAACAGAAATATAAAAAATAAACTTAAAGACTATCCTACAACACAAAAATCATTGTTGTACTGTCACTACTAGTAAGCAGCTAACGTACCACAGGACTCCAGGTTTCAATCTGGCCAATTCAGTTTGTTTTTAAGTTGTTTTTATAAATGTTCTGTGTGTGACATCAACCAGGATGGAAGTCTTTAACTGGTCATCGTTTTTGGATTAAAACAATGTGTTTACCCCCAAACAGTTATACAAGACTTTGCATTGTTTCCCTGAGCTCCACTAATCCTACAGTGATGGATCAGGCTGTCTACTGTGTACATGGATTCCTTCACAAACAGAACAATGATTCTGCGAGTCAGCGCAACGACGAAGTATCACTTAACAAGCCAGCAGTGCAATCTAGCACCAAATTCATGAGTAGTGATACAGTGAGTCAGAGCTGGTCCTGCTGTTAGATCTGCAGCGTTGGAGAAGAAAAGCACTTTGTTTATGGGTAGGTGGTAGGTGGACTGTACAGCAAGGAAAAGAAGGGCTTAGAAATTCTTGCTGATAATTGCATTAACTGTATCACTGTGTTACTTTCACTTACTGCAACCAACTACAGTACGTTATACATTATTTACATAGAAGAAAATCAATAAGCTGATAGAATGAGGCACCCACCACTCTGGCTAGACAGCAGGAATAAAAGCCAGATCCTCCCTTCTCATAAATATATGTACATGTTATATACATTATATACTCCAACAGCAGCCTTCCAGCATCATCTAAAGTTCCTGAATCACTGATATTCATAGAGATTCGGTGCAGTGAGCCTTGTGGGACCAAAAGCAAGAACAGACAAAGAACTATATCCTTGATCTACAATGACAATATAATGATATCCAACTCCTCCTCGCTGGGGGCAAAGTGTTCTCTTTAAAGTAGGGCAGCCAACATTTGCCTATCACTCAGCGTGCTCCAAGGTCAAACCATCCTCAGTGTGCTGGACATGTCCGGGAGCATTTAGGTTTTATCTTGTGTTGAAGACACGAGAGCACAGGCCTTCAGCATTATTGTATTGTTTCTGCATTGCTCAGTGTCACTCGTGTGTAGCTCTCATTTGCTTGTGATTTTATTTGCAAAAAATGTATAAGAAAATGAACTGCTATTTAAATAGACATACCTTCAGGTGTGGTCATCAGCAGTGGATTTGTGCATCTATTAACGCAAGAAAAGGCTTAATAATCAAAGCGAATGTGAATCGCCACTCTCTCTGGGTAAATCCTCCACATGAAATCTAGCGGGACAGCTGTCAAACTTTAGTCAGCTGAGTCCAAGGACATTTAGAAAAATCACATGCTGCAACGAGAAACAAGAAAACAGAGGCAAGACAGTGTAAGAAACTTGGAATAGTGACATTTTAACAGTACAAACCTTCAGTGATTTGTCTTTCACAAAATCATTTAACAATGGATAAACGTTTTCATATAAATGATGGCATTAGTTTAAAAGTGATGGCAAATATCACTCATCAACTCAGTTGCAGCAAGTGCTGGTTTTCAGCAGCAGCACCAACCAACCAACCGAGGAATGCTATTGTGAAATATTAAAAAAACATGGCAATTAGCGCAGGTCAAAGCGTTTAAGTATAGTTAATACTAAGGCTTAAGATTAAATTTGTACACGTGAGTGCCTCTCCCTAGGTCAAATGTAATGCAGCCTGTAGTAAGATCGGCCATTAATACTCACAAAATGATGAATAGAAACACTTATAATGAATGTGATCAGGGTAAAGGACATTTAAGTTCATTTCTGAGCTCCACAAACCTCCAGGGCCTTTTAGCTTAATTAATGGTGTAATGTTAATTAAGAGCAGCAACTGCCCCCTGAGGAGCATCTGCTGGATATGAATGGAGACATAAATGAGATCAATTATTCAGGCTGACAACTAAACATTAAAATGTCCACACACACAGTAACAATAGACAAATGCTGCCGTGTTTGAAAACACGGATAAGCTTCTACGTGGTGCATGACTGATCCGATGAGATCATCGCCACTCCTTCAGTAATTACGTCTACCGCGGAAATAACACAGGCTTTTTTTGATGAGATTGCAATTTACAGTGGGGTGTAAAGTGTCATTAATAAAACTCCCACTCAGTATAAAGTCACATTTTTTTGTTTGACATTTAACTTACAGGGTAAATAAATGACTCCTGGGTTACAGGTGCATTCCGTCTACATGTTAGTAGCGTTAGTGCACCTGTAGTAACGCTCCTGGGTGACATGTAAAGGCAGATAAAGCGGAATAAAGTCACTAGTGCACACTAATATTAGGCTGTATTAACGGCTAATGATTTCAAGTCAGTGCAAACAGTCTGATCCCAGCGGTTTAACATTAGCTAGAGATAAGAAGAGGATGAAATTAGCAGGTCGCTAGCCAAAGTCCGCGGGCCTGATCTTTAAAACACACACCAGCGAGACGTATCTGATAAAACCGTGAGCGTAGTTCAAAGTTTCCCTAAAGCCTGAGGCAAATCGACGCGTTGGATAAAGTCAGAATATACCATTGGCCCCGTTTTCGTGGCCCGTGTCTTCTAGCAGCTAGCCGTCAGGCTAACGTGGTGCACGTCAGGGCGTTTAGTTTTGCTCGCGGGGTACGCCGGCGCTGCCGTGCGGGGCGAGGTCACTGTGTGGCTTTATCACCACGCAAATACAGCACGTTTACACTGAAGCTTTAGCTCATCTGAGTAGCAGGCACACGTAGTCTAGAAGCACTGGCGACATAAACAATCTGAGCACTATGTATTTAAATGTATCTAATCAGCTGTGAGGCACAGACTTATTTATGTGTAAATGGAAAAAAGCAGCATTTAACTGTATAAATGCTGCATCCACCCACACTACAGAATAGAAGACACATATGCATAATAATATCAAATGAAACTCCCATCACTGCTACAGACGCTGATGAGGACCAGCAGTGTGTCATGTAATAGATGTGTACTCACACACTTGAATACTACATCAGAATCACTGGGGAATCATATGAGACAAATGTTGTGTTAATGTCACAATAGATAATTATTACAGCTACACTGAACCCATCTGAAAGTCAAATACATGAATGAATTTAATGGTAACATAGCAACAGAGAGACCATGAGAGATGTTTAGCCTGTTTGTCTAGTTCTATTGGAAACATGCAATTAACAATTTACACAATTTAAGTCGAACTCTACAACCTTCCAGGAACGAAAAGCCAACCCCCACACGTGTAAAAAGCCTGAACACACGGGGTAAGTTTAAACTAGAGGTATTGAGTGGCCACCTGTCACATTCGCCCATTATAGGTTTCCTTGATCACACTTCAGTGTCTTGTATTTCATGTAGGTGTAGAGCTACAGCTCCTCCAGTATAGGCGTGCACTAGCTAGAAGTCCCTATACTATGGTTAGTAAGATACACATGCATCTGTAGGACAAAAAATATATAATATATATAATACATATAGCAATGACGTGGTTAGTTCAGGGTTTAATCCTATGAAAGCTGTAGTCTGGGTGTTGTCTCCAAAGTTAAAATGTTACACATAATATACATTAAATTGCTTCTCTTAAACACAATTACAGAATTTACTTAACGTCGCCCACCTCGGCGATGCTGTAGGGGAAATCAGGCGCTTACTTGCCGCCTGGCCACTCAGCCTGTCAGTTAGCAGCCGCGGCTAAGCTAACAAACATCGCCTGAGTTACAGGCGCTCGGGGCACCGCGCCAGGCGGCAGCGACAACGAGATATAACGCGTTTACCGTCCGCGAACGCTCCCGCAGCTCCGGCAGCAGCGCAGGGGCGCACATCTCATTCACGGAGCGCTTCGCGACGCGCGTGCGGTGCTGGCGTGGACTTACATGAGCGCTGAGAGGATTGTGTTGATGACCGTTCATTTCTCCCGATGGTGGACACTCCCACGGTGACGTCATATAGCGTGCTCCACGTCACACCAGCTGAGCGGCGCAGAGCGGAGCGTCGATCCCGAGACGCGGAGGACATTACGCCGTTGTTACTGCTGGTGATGGGTGGAGTCATCAGCATACAACGAAAAGAGCTCAATGAATATAATGCGAATAAACGGGGTGTATTTACAGCTGTACGCGAGCACATAACGACCACCAGCGGTCCTAACATCTGAAGAACCCATCTCCAACCTACAGCCCTGAATGTTCCAATAACTATAACATTGAACATTTGTAATTCTCCATAAGCACAATAAGTAACGTTGCCATCATAAGAAAAGACCCTGGGCACATTTGTTTGCTACAGCTTCATCATAACACCTTGAACTGAGTGTTACATAGACGCATGGCACCACAGACTGAGAGATGTTTACGCTGAATGGAGTTGGGTTTGGCCTGATACTCAGGTAATACATGACCGCAAACCTGCTGAGTAGCATAACATTTGGATTCGTAAGGGTGCAGATGATGAAACTCCTGGGCAGGGTTAGGGGTGTGGTGGCTGTGAGGTGATGGGGACGAGAACAGCTTCTCCTGACCTTCTGGACAACAGAGATTCAGAGAATGCCAAGAAATGTGAACTGTGGCCGCTGGTTTTCCAACTCAGGTGGCTCTGCTGTTTATGTTAACAGCAGGAAGAAGGAGGTTTGTGGTATGGAAGAATCAACCTACATAATGGAACAAGAGGCCTGGAGTTTATGTACGCACAGAACACTGTAAATATTTAATCTTGAGGAAACAACCTGGACAAAACCACATGTGACCACAAGAGTGCGCACGTTACCTTCGTCTTTAGTCTTTCTTATAAGGTCCGAAGAGAACAAGAGCAAGTTTACACGTGGAACGAAAGATGAAGATGACTTTCACACAATAGACTCAGAATCAGTTTTAGTATCAGATGAGTGAATGGGCTAAACTTGTTTTCAATTCAATAACCATATTAGTCACCTCCAATTAACTAAAGAGTAAACTTCCACTAATCCTCTCCTCAATTGAAAGCAGGAAGCAGAATACAGGTGATGATAACAAAGGTTTTTCCCAACACACTGCTCACACATTTCCCCTCCACATTAATGATTATGAAAGACTGTTCCAATCCGTTATTCCATCCTTATACAGTGACTAAACCATCACTGCTTTGACAGGAACAGCTGCTTTGAGCATTTACATCAAGAAATTAACTTTTTTACTTATTTTCTGTAAGGATGAACCAAATCAAAACAACAGACAATTCAAATAAATTATTTTTTTATTTACAAACACAGTAAAAATATCCATAAACGTTACATTTGTTACTAGACTCATTTGATGCTAGCAGGACAATGGGTGTAGGTGGTCTATCCTGCACACAGGCGTAGACGTAAACATCGCTGCACTGGTGAATCCTCGTGAGTCAGGGTTCACAATCACACTTCTTTCCTACATGAAACCAACATGGAAAGCTGTGCAGTTCTAAATTCTTCCGATTCTATCGTGCTATTGGATGTAGAATCCGCCGAGGCCATGTTTTGCATGAGCGTTACCGTCTAATCAAGCTCAGATGATCTAGAGTGTGAAGTTAGAACTTAGAGGTCTGTGACGTCCTCATCAGGCCAGTCACGCTGGAGCCTCAATGCTGAGAACACTGAACCCAGTTCCTCTCCAAAGAACGGGGACCCAATGCTGCCGGTGTAATCAGTCAAAGCGCCGGGCGGCTGCAGTGGCTCTTTGGTTTGGACACGGTCCAGAGATGCAGCGACAGGCTCGGCGTCCAGCATCCACCTGTAGCCGACGTAGGCTGGAGGCAATGCGGGACCGCCGTCTCCATCCGCGCTGTCTGCCTCCAAGGTGTGGGTCCAGGAGGGAGGGGGGGTGGTGAAAAGACCCCCTGCCACCAGCTGCCCGCGATGGAGGGCGTAGTCGATGCTGCGCCTCAGATTAATAGGGGAGGGCGGCCGCATGTCGAACTCTATGAGTGACAGGACGCATTCGCGTTCGCCAACTTTCTGCCACAGCAGAGCAGCCTGAGGGTCAGAGCTGCTGCTGCTGCTGAGAGGATCGGACGTGTGCCCCGCCATGATGATGGAGGGATGATCATCGTACGGGCACATCACCTTGTTGCTGATTCCCGCTCTGGACAGGTTATATTTTGCCCAGGTGTTTGGCATCAGATCCTCCCAGGTCTTCTCTGATTTTCTTAGAGGACCCCTCCTCAAACCAGCCAACACTCTCCCCCACAAGCCTTTCCCGTCCATCCTTTTAGACACCTCGCCTCTGCCCGGCCACTGATCACCTTTTGAATGGCTCCTGGAGGGAGTCCAGAAAACCCAGGATCCCAGAAAAAGCAAAGAGAATCCCCAGGCCAGCTCCAGGATCCTGGCCCAAAACTGACTGAGCCACCAGCCCCAGCCGAAGCGCCTCCAGTTCCCCAGAAGCCCGTAGAGCCACAGGAGGCTGTACATGTGAACGCTGCAGCAGAGGACCCCAAAGAAGGCACACACCGCCGTCACCCGCTTCGCCCTGCGCTCAGTCCTCTGTGAAGGAACCCAGTGAGGTGCTGAGGACCTGAAGAAGGGGTGTGCGTGAGACAGAGACCTCGTGAGGATCCCCATGCAGAACGGGAGACCCCAGCAAAGGGAGAGGGTCTGTAGCAGCAGAGGGAGGGCGGGCGTCCAGGCTGACGCGTACAGGTCCGCTACGAGTAACGGCGCGCAGTGTGATACAGCCAGACCCCCCACCACCCACGGGCGCTGCAGCTTCAGGGGAAAAGGCAGTAGCCTCAGCTCCCTCAGCGTGACCAGCGCGAGCGCGACCTGCGCCCACAGGAGGAGCTGCAGGGGGACGTTGTGGAGGGCTGCCAGCGCGGCGCGGGACAGCACCTGCCGGGTGCCGTAGGGGTCGAGCAGCAGGAGGACCCCCCGCAGGGCGCCGGCCGTCACCAGGAGGCCGTTGGCCACCGTCAGGGCGTCGCACAGGGGGCGGGGACAGGCGCAGGCGCCGGCCATGCCCAGAGACGCCAGGACGGCGGCGAGGAGGAAGAGGCCGGCCGAGCCGAAGACGTGCAGCTCCCAGGCGAACGCCAGCGTGCGACTCATGTCGTCCCACAGCAGACTGGTGCCGTTGAAGGTCCTCGGGACCACACAAGGCCGGCGACCGAGCACGCACGGGTCTCCGGGCCCAGACGTGTTCTGGTTGCTCAGGGGAGCGGACGCATTGGTTTGGACGGGACGTACAGGCCTCTCCCCACCTGAGGGACGGAGAACATGGCAGTATAGTAGTTCTATATATTATATATATTATATATTAGTAGGATCAGAAGGTTGCATCACACGTTTATTTACCACTTGGGAAGTCGTCGTTCACTGTTGATGGAGGACTCTCCTCTCTTGGTTCATCAGCAGTGGGACTGCCCTCCATCACAGCCTCTTCTGCACTGGACTCAGCACGTCCAGCGACGGAGCTATTGACTTTGTCAGGTTCTTGATCGTGACCCCGTGAGCGCTGTGGAGGAAGTGCTGTCGAAGCAGCAGATGTGACTCCAGCTGTGCTTCCAGCGCCGGCCGGCTCAGTGTCGATGTGTGACGTCCTCCCGTCGACAGCGTCTCCACTGCCCTCGGCCCGGCCTGAAAGGGGGATTAGGTCCCTGCTGGCATTAGCCTTCCCGCCTGCACTTTGAGGGACTCGCACCGAGTCAGAGTCCAGCGAATGTGTGGCTTGAACCAGGCTTCCACGTGATATGAAAGACACGATCAAAGTGAAAAAGAGCACGGAGGAATGCCCCATTTTTGGTTGCGTCGGCTGAACACCACCACCTGGAGAACCAAAAGTGAGAAAAGCAGCCACCAGTCAGACAAGACACAAAGAAAACAGCTCCCCAGACTGCGATTCAACGCAGTATATGTATGGTTAGTGTATGGTTATCATTTCACTGTCTAGTCCATAATTAAGAAAGGTTGACCCTGCAGTGATTTCACAGGTCAGGTGGCGGCTGAAGAGTCACACAGATTCACAGGTAGTTAATCCAATAGAGCAATCATTCCTCGGTTTAATCCAGTGGATGTCACACTCCACAACATATGCGTGTGCTCAGCGTCAACCAAACTACAACACAGCCTGGCAAACGCAAAGCATGAGCCTGTCTGATCTGTCTGTGTCCCTAGGGCCATGATGCAGCTCAGATACCAATGAAAACACCGTGAATGAAATACGTCATAATAATTTTATCATGTTTCATCTTAACCACACAGTTGCTGTATTAATTTACTTTTACAATTGAATTTAAATTTATTTTTATTGCTCTTTATCCAAATCTAACTGCAGGCTCAACAAAAAGTTCTAAAATATATATAATTTATCTTTAATTAACAGTTTTTCACAGCAAAATACCAAAACATGTCAAATGTTTCCCTGCTATAATACTAAATTCCCACCAGAAAGCTAAGCGCTGAATGAAAGTCACACACCTGTGAATCCTTGGGTCCTGCTTCTGTTCAGCTCTCCATGGGCAGCGCTCCCTGTCGGGCTGCAGGACGAGTGTGTAACGTCTGATTCCTGAAGTCAAAGAGCACCACAGGGAGGGCTGAACACGCTGGATTTGCAGACATGCTCTCAGCCAGTGAGCCTCAAGCTGACGCCTTATTCTCATTATGCACCGGCTGCTTCCTTGGCAGCCTCCCATCACCCATCGCCTCTGAATGGAGCGAACAGGAACCAGGGGCCAGAGGCTGCGTCTGAAACAAACACTCTCATAAATATATTCCTGGTATTTGTCTTTTGTGTTGCTGTTGGGGAGACAAACACCTTTTGTATATAATTAACTTAACACAACTTGACAAGCGGCACCTGTGTCTCCCTACAACAGTTGTGTGAAGGTAAATCGCCTCTCCAAAGGATTAAAATAAGGTTCTTAGTGTGGCCCAAAGTCACATGAAGTGACAATGTGAAGCCAAACAGACACGAGCACGGTAGTAGTCTTTCATGGCCACTCACAGGCTTATACTTCAGAAATACCCTTCACAAGACCAAGCAAATCAAATGGATCACACATATTATTAGCAGCAATTAATGACACATGTGCCACTTTCATTGTTTCCTACAAGTGGTGACCATTCATACAATTATGTGTATAAATTCCAGCAACATATTAGCAGCTTTTACAGAATCCTAAATAGTACAGTGAGTGTGGGAATTAACCCTTTCGTGTCCAATGTGCGCAGGACATGGCCTATGCTCATAGTACATCTGTCCTGGGCCACCTTAAGAAGGGCGAGAGGCAGTTTGTTGTGGAGCAAACAGGGGGAGGCTCTCAGCGACACACGCCTGGCGCTTTAAGGCAGACTGGGGAAGTTAGACTTTGTTAAAGGCACATGCAATCAAATGTTTCCCAGCCGTGGCCAGAGCTCTGTGTGGGTTAGTAGTGTGGTGGTGGTGACACGATGAGGAGCCGGTCAACAAAATGAGGCCACGGTGCCAACTTTCCCCAAAACAGTAAATGGTCCTGTGCATCATAGCGACCGGCGGCCGCCAAGCTCAATGCCAACACAATGTTTAATGGTATGTTCATTTGATATTCTGCCTTTACAGACGCGCGTTTCTTTACTGAACTAACGCACAAACTTCACCTTTCTTCGGCCCTTTTTATGACATGCAACGCAAACCACACCAACAGAAACCCTAATATTTGCCTGAAAGGCCGCGTTCCAGCCGCGTTTCATGCTCGTGCACACAAACTGGCCCCAAACTCTTATTACAGAGCGGAGCAACGGGCGCTGATTGCGCTCGCGCGCGCATGGGTGTAACTCCAGGCAGCTGCTGCAGGTGCTGGTCATGCTGTGGGCAGGCAGACGTGTTAACAGGCCGCTGCCTCGCTGAACGGTGTGCGGAGGCATCGCGTCGATTCAGGGGCCTCCACTTCCGTCATTGTTTATCGCCGTGGATAAACAGTGGATTCCTGGCTCCGCGCGCTGCCGTGTGGTGTGTGGTCGCAGCAGTGCTTCGCCGGCACCGGGGGGGACTTGTTTGACACCCGGACCAGCCTGGATCTCACCCCGAGACAAGCGGACGTCAGAGAGCCCGTCGCCGCTCGCGAACCTTTATCGCACTGTAATCACAGCTTTGTTTGCGTGAACGAACTGCGGCTACGTGCGCTATGTAGCGAAGTGAACGGCACGCCGCTGGTAGCCGTCGGACGTTTATCGCCTTTTTAGTTTTAAACGCCGTGTCTTGGCGGAAAGGAGAGGATTTCGTTTTATTTAAGGTAGCATGACAGAATCCGGAGCCATCGAGGTAGCTAACTAGCTAACAGTAGAACTAGCTAGTTAGCATCTTGTAGCTAATGGAAATTAACGGACTGCTGATTTAACGCATGTTAAAGTGTATCGGGACAAATTATGCCACTTGTTTGAGTAATATACAATAGCAACTACATATTAGTATGACGGACACAAATACGACTGAACACGAACCCACTATCTATATGGGTTGTGACAACAGGGCTATGCTAACACTGTAAAGCTAACATGCTAACGTCTTGCTACAGCGTAGACACTGTCAACAGCACTTGTAAAACGTCCTGTAAACATTGTGGCGATTGCTTTTATCAAAAGCTCTACGAAGCTATAACTCGGCTCAGTGGTTGTCCACATTTAGATTCGGCCACTGTTAACGTGCTCTATAAAAACCCAGCTGTGTCTGATGCCAACGTGCACTTTGATCCGAGTGTGATTTAAATAACCCTTTTCCTCGTGTCGTGCTTTTAAAATCGTGGGTGTTTTCCATGACACGTCTGCGTGATGGTGCACGTGGGTCTGAATGTATTGGTGCGCGTCGGCCGGTTGGTGACTGTCCATCCTCGTCTGTCCAGGATAAGTGATAATGAACGAGCCAGAGAGCGGGGTGGTCTCGTTTGATGAATATGTGCGGCAGAAGGCCCGCACGGTGCCTCAGCACAGAATGAAGGAGTTCCTGGACTCCCTCGCCAAAGGCCCAGAGGTGCTGCAGGAGTTCAGCCAGCAGGGAGGCGCGGCCGCCACCACAGCCCTGGTCTACCAGCAGCAGGACGCCAGCTGTGTCTACACAGACAGCACAGAGGTGGCCGGGTCCCTCCTGGAGCTGGCCTGCCCCGTAAGAGTCTCTACCTTCTGTTATGATGGGATGTTGGTGGCATCTGCCGCGCTTCTTATGTATATGAACGTGTTCTGTGGCAGGTCCAGGTGACCTCGGGAGAGATCTCGCCTCAACTCTCAGTGCATCAAGGGTCTGAACAGCAACTCCAAGTGCAGGTGTGTATATTGCACTATTATAAAGTTGAAAGTACAGGAGACAGATAGGGGAAATGTTTAATCATTCATATTTTGTTACTCGTATGTTCATAATGCACCCTCGAACAATCTCACTTATTCTGTTTGTCACTCTGGGGTACGCTGCACTCTCCCCATTGCTTGGTTGTGTGATTAAACATTAATGCGAGATTAGTCACTCATCATCTCTGTGCTGCTGGACTTTTGTTACCACATGTCTTTACATTACTGTAATATATTTTTTTTAGTAAAAGCCGAATGTCTAAATGTGAGGAATTTTTCTTTCTTTGGCCGAATTCTCACTGATTGATTTTAAATCTGTTATTGTCACATGTTCATATTTTATTTTCGATTAATTTGGAATTAAACTCATTTTTGTTATAGAGTCACGGTGTGTTTGTGAACCTTGTTTATACATGTAAATTTTTGTTGTGACCTGTTCTTTTTCATGCTTCTTTTGTGCCAGGTGCAGATTCAGGAACAACAGGGCCAAACTGTTAACCAGGTTCTTCAGGTGACCTCTCCTTCACAACAGGACCTGCAGGAAATCTCAACAGCTCAACTTGTCCACGAGGGAGAACTCACAGAAGAGCTGCAACAGCAGGTACAGTATCAGTTTCAGGATCATTTTTTTAACCGTGTCGATTTCGTGCATGTGTTGCATTCGAGCTGCTTTTCTACAAAGCTTGATGTTTTTTCAGATTCAAGCACAGTTGGTAGCGGCTGTGACCGGGGGACAGCAAATCCAGTTGTCAAGTGGTCAACACATTCAGCTACAAGGGACGCAGCATATTCAGCTGCCAGGAGGGCAACAAATTCAACTTCAGGCCGGTCAACAGATTCAGCTACAAGGTGGACAACAGATCCAGATCCAGACCATAGAGGCCATCGAGGCCATGTCTCCTTCGCAGCAACAGAGCTCTCTCATGGAGGCAGAAAGGGGGGGGGGCACTGTCTCAACAGTTCTTCAGCCTGCTAAGAAGCGTAAGGTGGATGTGCCTGTAGCTGTTTCATATGCTGTTCCACAGGGCCAGCAGGTGGCCACAGTTCTGACTATTCCTCAAGGACAACAGCAAAGCTACGTCTCACTACGGCCAGATCTGCTCACAGTGGACAGTGCTCAACTATATAGCACCACAGGAACAATCACAGGTCCCACAGGGGAGACCTGGACCATCCCTGTGTACTCCACTCCACAGCAGCAGGGTGTAACTCACATTGCCATACCACAGGAGACGTACAGTACAGTGCAAGTTACCACTACCAACGGTAAGGACAAATTGTCCCCAAGTTCCACATCAAGGTCTGCAGATCTACAGTCAGCCTCCACTGGGACACAGGAAGAAATAGTACAGACACTTTTCCCTGCACAGTTCATGAATGGGAACATTCACATCCCTTTGGCAGTGCAGACTGTTGGAGGGACGTACAACACTACACAGTCGCTGCACATATGGGACCCAAGTCAACAGCAAGGAGGAGAGGGGCAGGAACAGCAGCTCCATCTGCAGGTTAGACCTCAACTTTTGTCTTTCAGTTAAAATACACATGTACTGTACAGCAGTGCTAGATTAGGTAAGTGCTTGGTGCATCGAATACACTAAACATCATATTAAATTCTTTTGTTGTGATTAAAAATTAAACAAAAATACCTGTGCATGCAATCTTCCAACTCAAAGCTACAGATAGCAGCAGCCTGTAAATACATGTGGGTGTTAGCCTAGCGTTCATATTGTGATCATCACTTCAACCTTTGCAGTCCACTTTCCCAGAAAGCTGAGAGTTTTATTTGTTGTAGGGTCAAGCAGAGACAGAGGATCATGCGGAACCACCTACAGAGATTCTGGTTCCTGTCTGTCTTAAGCCAGAGGAGGGCCTGGAGGTCTGGCGTCTCTGGGTGAATCGAAAAAACACAGAGCTGAGTAAACAAGAGAAGACAAAGCTGGCACCTATAGGACGTAAGTGAGCTATAATCATTGTAATGCATTTTTAAAAATAAGTGAGTCATTGTATATATTCAACCACTAATTTTTGCAGGTTTACTTTCATTCCTCATGCGTTGCCTTTTTTTTAGTATTGCTACTTTTGCAAACAAGGTATTTACATATTGCATAAAAACAACAATTGTTCTTCTGTCATCAGGTCGTCAGCCTCTACGTTTTCAAGAAGACTTGGTGTCCAGTGCTGTAGCGGAGCTAAACTTGGGTCTTTCCCTGATGACACAGGAGGCACGAGCACAGGAAGAACAGCAATTTGCTCCTGATGTTCTATATTATGTCTTCTTGTGCATACAAAAGGTTGGTGTCAAGCCGCTCCAACGTATGCCAGAAGTCTGTCAGATGGTAATGATGCTTTTCCTTTTACAGTATCTCTCAGAAAATGGGCGCGTGGATGATATTTTCTCTGATCCGTATTACGAACGTTTCTGTGGGTGTTTACACAAAATCCTGGATGGATGGAAACCCAGTATTCATCCTTTAGGTATGAGAATCAGCAATTACTAATAAACAAACAAAACACCCTTCAGCAGCTAATTACGTGTCTTGGTTTTAGGTTATGTTATTCCAAGTCATGTGACTGAGGAGATGTTGTGGGAGTGTAAACAGCTCGGGGCCCATTCACCTGCCACATTGCTCACAACTCTAATGTACTTTAACACTAAGTAAGTTACCGTTAAACCTGCTGTATTAGATACTTTGAGGGAAATAATGCGTGATTAAATAAATGCTTTTTGTCACAGGTTTTTCCGCCTCTTAACACCTGAGCAGCACATGAAAGTAGCTTTCTCCAAGGTGTTAAGACACGCGCGGAAGAACCCCACTAATAACAAGGACAAAGCGACAACCATCCGCCTTCTCAAAGGACAAGGTCCGAACAGCGCTGGACAAAAAGGTGTTTGCTACAGTTGCTTTATTTTGAAGTCTTGCTGTTCAGCAGCAGATGTTCCTGTTGCTGACTTCTTGTGTGTATTCTTTTCAGGAACCGACGACATGTACGAAGAACAGGTTGAAGATCCGGAGAATCCTCTTCGTTGCCCCATTAAACTTTATGACTTCTACCTCTTCAAATGGTGAGTAGCACTCGAATTGTATAATCCAAGTTAACTTAATTATAACGTTTTCTCACTGACTCTCTCATCTGTCGCTAGTCCTCAGAGCATTAAAGGGCGTAGTGATGCATACTACATGACTCCAGAGCCTGTTGTCGCACCCAACAGCCCAATGTGGTACTCATCTCAGCCCCTAACGAGTCAGCAAGTGGAGCGCATGCTGGCTCGCATCATTGTGGTTCGGGAGATCCAGGAAGTCATCGGCATTAATCCAGAGAACGTGGGCTAAACCCAAAGGACGGACAGGAACCAATTCCAAGTCGGTCACTGATTGTCGGCTATGCAGTACCAGCTGAGACTCTAGACCTCAGACCATCTCAAACAAAAGGGGAGATCAGAATCGACCATTTTGAGGAGTGATTGCACTCCAGGTTATCTTCTTTTTCAATTGTGTTTCATCTGGTTTGGTGCACTGTTATTTTCCAACTACCTTTTTAAGCCATCTTCTCTGTAAAATGTTTTATTAAGTTTAACTTTAGTCGCTGAACTGCTGGATTGTGATTAAGTGGTAGCACTGCTGCTCTGAATTGAGTAGAGGAGCTACATTTTCCTGTAGAGGTTCATTAATATGATAATGGAATATTTAACCATTCACCTCTTTAACCTCAGAGGCAGTAAACCGTTTTCCCTGTTTTAAGGTCCCATTATGAAACATGTAAATGGACAATTACGGGGACTGTGGTTCACAACTTTCTTTTGTACTGCATTTTGATTCATGTATTGATATGTTCAGAGTTGAAGAACTTGTGCCTGCTCTTTTCAAAAGTGACAATATGCCTGTGGCTCAGTGAGGAGAATCTCAACATTCAAAGTCAAGTGCTATGTTGTAGTCATTCAAGAGATTGGAGACATTTCTCTCAGGTCAGTGTTAGCGATCGAGACACCCATCAAGGATTTTTACCAATTTCCTGTATGTATATATGTATAGTAGGGTTATTAAACATGATATACAGGTAATCCACAATATTACTTGTATCAAGAGTGTCAAGTAAATCAAACATGAGAAGTATTTATAGCTGTGTTGTCTTTGGAAATGAAACTCTACATGTATTGCCAAAGAAATTGAATTAACAACACTGACATAGCTGTAATACATTTTATTACTAAAATGAATTCTATAGCACTGCAGTCCATTTACAGTCTTTGACAAACTTACAAAATATCTGTTATAAAGGTTTTACTATTTCATTTAAATACACCCCCCCACACACACACAATGTAGGATCAGAGTTTACCAAGCGTGCCTTATTTATATTTTTCATCATCAAGGATTAAATGCAGTCTTTTTAACGTCTGTGTGAAGTATTTGGGCAGCGGACAAAACACACTGATGTCCCCTTCACTGGTTCCTGGAAGTATCAGCTGTCGTGAATGTAAATGCAGTGGAACGTGTCGCGCCTTGCTCTGTTCCAGTCCGAGCTTTGCCAGCACGCGTTCAGGCAATTTCTGTGTGGATAAATGTTCTTTTAATTATTGGGAAAGAGGAGACAGGGCCACAGTGGGATCGTCAGGATCCATGAGGGACGTTTTAAGTAGTGGGAGGTCAACAGACAGATTTGTTGTGCTTCTGTTGTGCATTGCAAAAACATTTTACCTGTGGTGCTAGTTTGCTCCAGTGGGAATATTTATGGTCTCCTAGAATGGGACACCCCAGAGCAAATGCCATGTGGACCCTCATCTGGTTCTTCACTCCTACGGTGGCGCATACACAGACATGCATGTGAAGTGTCTGCTCAGCCAAGAGAGAGACTGACTGAAGATGAAAACGTTTACCAGTAAAAGGCTGGAGCTCCACAAGGCTGCAACCACTACTGCTGTCCAGGACCCTGTACTTGGTCACTGCAGAGTTGGCTTGGCGATGGGATCGGACCTTGGTCACGCCGTTGCCTGCGTCGTTCATTTTGTAAACGGGGCTTAACGCCATCTGCAGCGTATATGGGAGAAGTGTTGAAACCACACAGAGCAGCAATCTGCGTTGTTTTAGTAAATTTACTACACACAGATGAGGTGTCTGTACCTTGTAGTGTGGCTGAGGGCCTGAGACCTGCCTCTCTATGATGGGAATGTCAATCACGCCTTCTGACGGCACAGGCACGCCGACCGTGACGACCCTGTGGAGAAGCCAGAAATGTCAGAATTCCTCCCAGTCTCAAAGCAAACAGTCAAATGACCGTTCACCAACACTTGCGTGTCTCACCAGAATTTCTTGTGCACTTGGTTGTTTCTGTGCAGGCTGAGGACGTGCTCCGCCGCCTCTTCACTCCTGGCCAGCAGAAGAGCGCCCGTCGTCTCCTTCTCTAGACCCACGCAGGGCAGCAGCTGAGAACCGGACCGGGCCTTCCTGCCCTCCATCATTATGGAGATGACAGGGAGCACGGAGGAAATAGATATGGCTCCAGAGTCATCTGAGAGACGAGACAGGTTTTCAGATAATGCACCTGTAAGTGGGAGTCCTGCTGTGCTGCAACATATCCAGGCTCCTGTCAATCTGACCATATAGTTACCTCGGACAGGGACACCGTAGGGTTTATTGATGACCACCAGGTCTTGGTCCTGGTACAACACGCCTCTGTGGAGGTGTTTGGCCAACACGTTGGGGTGAACGTGCTGCAGCTGCTGACTGAACTGTTTCAGCTCCGACACCCTCCTCTGCTGAGGGGACATCGCGTCCTTCGGCGCCTCCGCCGCCTGAGACTTGGCCTTCTCCCGCTGCACCGCCCGGGCCAGGTCGATGGCTCTGAGCCGGGGTTTCTCTGCCGCGTCGGAGCCTGGAGCGTGTTTGGCGGCGGCGGACCGACCCCGGACCCAGGACGGTGCCGTCCGCAGACACCGCTGAAGGGAGAGGAGCGCGTTGAGGCCGGAGCTCCAGTCGCCTCCGCAGGCGGTTCTCCAGCAGACGTTCATCGTTGCGTACATTGAAGCTTGTGTTGACATGTCAAGCGCCCACAAACTGAGGAACCACGTTGTTTGTACCATGAAATCATATCCGGGTCGGGCTTTTCAGAATAAAATATTATTAAATAGATTATAACTGTATTACAGTACCAAACTCTTATACGTTTATATATACAGTTAATAAAATATTTAAATAGAATATACCAGAGGGCTATGCAAAATTAAAAAAGCAATACATTAAACAATAACCTAAAATATAAGGAAGAACTATATCGCATGTAGCTACAGTATGTCTTTTATGTAAACAATTTAAAATAATAATTCATTTTACGAGTAGGACAGTTACATACCGGACTGTATTCCACAACAGTTTCCTGTGTCATGTCGCTGTTTCCTCTTTTTGTGTGTGCTCGTTTTACAGTACAACACCCCGGTCCGTTGCAGCCATTGTGATTTCTGTGGACACCGCCCTCTCGGTAGATAGTGAGACCCAAACCAATCTCACCTTATTCCAATTCGAGCCATTGCAGCGTAGGTGTGCTGTTGTCCTATTGTAAAATGTAATGATTGAATTGTTTTCAGGGATACGCTTGTAAAACATAGCAGGATGACTCTCAGACGTCCGTCAGTGTAAAGCAAACAGCGCAATTAGCTCGGGCGCAGCCTGTTGGTTATTTGAATCGAGCGCAGCCGCAGACATGAAGATCACGGACAGCGTGTTACGGAGCTTCAGAGTTGCCAGGACGTACAGAGAAAACTCTCAGAAAATCAACTGTGTGGACTACAGTCCAAACGGGGAGAATGCGATATCAAGCAGCGACGACGACTGCATTGTGTTATATGACATACGGGAGGGGAGGTAAACATAATGACATGAATGTGTGCATGTACCAATGCTCTGAGACGGTCACGCGCGATTGGTGCTGTTCCGTCTCCCATCAGACCCAAACGGACGTTGTTCAGCAAGAAGTATGGGGCAGACATCATCCGCTACACACACGGAGACACGCAGACTGTGATCTACAGCTCCAACAAACTGGACGGTGCGTTCACGTCCCCGTGGCCGTGGACGTCAGCAGCACGCAACCACCGAGCCCGTGCCCTCAGCTCAGCTTTCAGAACTAAAATTAATTCTCGTTGGTTTGCGTTGCAGACACCATTCGGTACCTGTCACTCGCTGACAACAAGTACATCAGGTATTTCCCAGGTCACACTGCACGGTGAGTATGTGCGACCACCTGGACCTGACCTGAACATCTGGATGTTAGAACCCCATTCTAGACACATTTGCACCTCACATTAAAAAGCTACCATCCGTCTATAAATTTCACTTGGTGTCTTTGTCTGAATGTTTTTCAGAGTTATTGCTCTCTCCATGTCCCCGGTGGGTGATATGTTTATCTCAGGCTCGTTGGATAAGACTATCCGGATCTGGGATCTGCGTTCTCCAGACTGTCAGGTGTGTGTGTTCTGGAAAATATCTCCACTGTCTGTCGGCAGTTACTCAAATGGACAATTACCATGTACAGCTGCTCTGACTTTAATCTGGACTGGAGGCGTTACTCACACTATGGTGATATTCATATATTATTAGCTGCCACTCTTCCAGTTCTCTTCCACTGGGTGTCTCCAAAGCCTCTTCACTCAGATCTGTCCTTTCTCATGTGAAGGTTCTTGTGTGTCTGTGTCTCAGGGTTTGACCAATCCGCTGGGGAAGCCTGTGTGTTCCTTTGACCCTGACGGGCTGATATTTGCTGCAGGGGTGGAATCGCAGGCCATCAAATTATACGACCTCCGTGCTTTTGACAAGGTAAAAGCCAAATCTAAGTTGGTCTTCGTCCAGTTCTTCTAAATCTCTTCTGATGTGGTAAATCCTTCTGCAAACAGGGTCCATTCGCCTCCTTTGAGACGAGGTTTAACCGGGCCTGTGACTGGACCGGACTCAAGTTCAGTAACGATGGGAAACAGATTCTCATCTCTACAAATGGAGGGATGATCCGTGTCCTCAATGCGTTCAGTGGATCTGTGCTGCACACGTTTTCTGTGAGAGACACACATTGTAACGTTACTACGCTACTGAATTTCATCTGTTTACATCATGATGAGATCATGTTAGCTTCATGCTAACATGATACTGGTGAATGTACCTGCCAGTTCGTCTACAGTGATCATCTCTCATCTTGTTGGGAGAAGTAGGATTCATTTTCTGTGGCTAAAGGCTTTCATCATTCATTCAAGGGCTACAACAACAGCCGAGGGGTCACCCTGGAGGCCTGCTTCACTCCTGACTCCCAGTTCGTCATGATCGGTGAGCTGGGTTAACGCCGCCTCACGTTTGGCTCTGCCCGTGACATGATGCTGCCAGGACCGCGTTAACGGCTGTGCTGCTGTGCTGCTGTGCAGGCTCGGAGGACGGGAGGGTGCACGTGTGGAGCACCGAGAGCGGGATGAAGGTGGCCGTGCTGGACGGGAAGCACACCGGACCCATCAACACGCTGCAGTTCAATCCCAGATACATGACGTTTGCCAGCGCCTGCACTAACATGGTGAGACGGGCTAACGCGCTAACAGACCGGCGGCTGAGCACCGCGTTGATTTTTGCCTCTTTCTCCTAACAGACGTTTTGGCTCCCGTGTGTCGATGACTCATAGCAGTGTTGCCAGCGCGAGTCCCCGTTGAACTGCTCGTCTCATCAGAACCTCGTGACATAACACTATTTGCTTTAATTTGACTTTGATGCAGCTGTTTCACACATACCTCTTTTAAAAACTTGATTTTACTCAGTTCAGGTTTGTATTTTTACCAAGTGCTCATATGACATAATTTTTTTGAAACATTTTTTAAAATAAACTATTTTAAACACAGAACATTTGTAACTTATGTTATTGGTTATTGGTCTGTCTAATTTACTTTTGATTGCTTTAAATGTCAAATGGAGGATGAATCATGGAACCTGGACGTCTCCCTTCAGGTATAAAACATTTCACCACTGCATGAAGTAGCTTCCTCAGACTGAGGAAGGTTAAACCTACGTAAACCCTGCAGATGTAACACGTGTTCCTACACCTCCTCATACCCCAAATAGGTTTTTAATGAGTTAACTAGAGACGATTGTTTACACAATGCTGGTGTAGATTATAAACGCAATAGTTAACATCCAGGTAACCTCACCTTGATGAACATCAGTGCTTAGCTTCACTGGTCAGAGAAGATTATGTGATCATTTCAATATATATATTCAATAAATAGGACAGGCGTTTCTATGTAACAAAACAGATTTGACAATGTAAACACAGTGAACGATGCTCTGAAGTCTTTACAAATGGATCTGTTGCTAGTTCACAGCGATGACATCACCTGTATGAGCTCACTCAAAGTAAAAGGTGCAAGAAGAAGCTCAGGCATTCAGTAAACCAATTTGTGGACACAAAAGTTGATCAGTTTGATGAATGGCGCTTTTTCCTTTTTTTCACGTAAACTGCTTCTCCCTGAAGCAGAGGAGGGACTGGGGGCTCTGTTGAATAATGTATAGATGCTTGGGTTGTGTGAGTGAATAATGAATGATTCCCATCACTGGTAACCTCACAGGTGCACACTTCTCTTTCTCTCACCCACCTCCGGGTTTGTGTGTGGCCACAAAAGGTGTGTTAAGGAGCTGAGAGATAAGCTGTGATGGTTTAAGGAACTGGCAATCAGATCCTTACCAGGCGAAGCCTCCCTATACAAACTGCCCCATCCACCGCGTGTGCACCGTACGTGACCTGGGTGGTGTTTCTGTTTCCAGGAAGTTACAGACTTGATGAGTAGTATTTGTATCCTTCCATAAGTAAATTCATAATAAAATAAAATGAAAGTGTTTTATTTGAATGTGTGCAGGTGTTTATTGGGTTACTAGTGTCATTATCATCATCTAAATAATTTTTTATCACACCATTGTCAATATGCACAAAAATTACTGACCACAAATACCTGAACCTCCCATTTACCTTGCGGTCCAGGCACAAACGTTGAAATGTGGCGGTGAGATTCTTGGTTGGTGTCACATTTCCGTGACCGGGTGGCTGGAACTTGAGCCCGAGCAGATCGGCCGCCCTATGCGAACGAATAATAAAATGTCATCACTGACAGCGTGATGTCACCGGCAGTGGACTTCTACACAGCTGGGACACAGGACGGCGTTTGACCCGGCAGACGCATCTCCGCCCAAGTGGTGGCCATCGATACGCAGAGAGGCTGGGGTGGCATATCCACTGACAGGCACGTTATTACTCATCAGCCAAAGTTCCGCAGATTGTATTTCAAGTGTTAGGAGTCTCCCGAGTCACCCTCGAGGCGTTTATGTCACTAGTGCGCGTTGGTCCATCTGTCTGCCATCAGCGGAGGCATCCTACCTGCTGAGCAAGGAGACCGAGGACACAGACCTGGACCTGGTCATTGCTGCAGGAGCGTGTGAAGCAGTGAAATCTGACTGCCAGAAGATGTCACACCAAACTGGAATTATTGGTAAGTTCACATCACTGCAACCTTTTTTTAATACAGTTAAGGGCTGTTTCAGTGTAGCTGCCTTTAAATTAGTTCAAATTTTTGTTTCAGTGCTTATTAAGTTGAACTTCTTTTTAACTGCATCTTATCAGCTACTCTGCTCAGATATTTTTTCTTGTTGTATGTTCAAAGATCATTTACTTTCTATAATAATCCACATTTACCAATTATGGACAGTGAAACCTGCACATCTACTGTTTGACGCCATAACAGCTTCAGACTGTAAACGTCTGAAACAGTATTTAGCAGCTACAGATATTGTGTTTTATGGCGCCTGGTAATCGGAGTGTAGGTTGGCGGAAGCATACCTCTCTCACCTTTCTCACCTGATCTTCCATTATTTATGAGGCCGCTGTGTTTGGTAACCATGGTGAGAGGAAAGGAAGGAGCTTCACAAACAGCTAGATCTAGTTGTCAGCAGAACCAACTGTAAAACTAGAGGGCGATGAGGTTGTTTGGAGCCTCAGACTGAAGTTTGACAGCGATTGTTTCAAGCATATGTTGAAGTGTGAGTCACTTCAGGTGACGGCGTGAGTACCTGGCAGTGGATCAAATGTTGTGTGGAGCGGAGTCTCACTTACCCAACTCTGTGTCTCTTGCTGTCAAGCCCTCGTGCTCAGTTCTGACTGCCTGTCTTATATCTGGTTACTTCAGCAACATCTGAGCTGAAAGAGTTCCTGGCTCAAGCGAGAGGCGGCGTCATCAGAATAATGAAGATCATCATCAGAAATGGTGAGCCTGAGCTGTATCCCACCTCTGAAATCACCTGGCTCATTCAACGACACAGATCGGTTCGCTAACGCCCATTTTATCTGCAGAGGAGCTGGTGCTGGACTCGTGCAGAGAACCTGCACAGAGCTGGGACAAGGACTACGATCACTTCCTGCTTCCTCTGCTCGTGCCTCAGGAGCCCTGCTACGTCCTCTACCGCCTCGACTCCCAGAATGCACAGGGATACGAGTGGCTCTTCATCGCCTGGTCGCCCGACCAGTCGCCAGTATGTCTTCAGTGACAGGTTACTGACAGCTAAGCATAAGGCTCACACGCGTTAAAGGCCGCTGACATGTCGCACGTTACAGGTGAGGCAGAAGATGATGTACGCAGCAACACGGGCCACTCTGAAGAAAGAGTTCGGAGGAGGTCACATCAGGGATGAAATGTTTGGCACGGTGGAGGTGAGACGTGAACCTCAGTCACTGATGAGTATGAATCGTGCTGCTGCCGGTGACGGCCCTGTTTGTGTCTCTGCAGGAGGACGTGTGCTTCCAGGGTTACCTCCGACACATGTCCTCTCACTCGTCCCCGGCTCCACTCACAGCAGCCGAGCAGGAATTACAACGAATCAAAGTCACAGAGGTGAAGGACCCGTCCGAGGACTATAAACGCACCATAGCGGCATATGTTGTGTGGCTGTTTTGTACTCATCTTGTGTTTTTTTATTTTTGTCTACAGGAAAAAGTTGTATGGGTTTGTAGATTTCTTCCCTTCGAATACAAATTCAAGCGTTTGTGCATGAGAACAGATGTGAAAACCTTCTCGCGTTCCCACAGGATGAACGCAGGCGAATCGGGACTCCAACCGCGCGAGCCAAGGTCGGTTCAGTCCTGTGCACGTACGTGCGGTTATGAGCTGCGTCCTCCTGAGTCTCTCATACTGTGACACCGCAGGTTACAATGGAGTTCGGCCTAGACAAGCGGGCGCAGGCCTTGCAGGGCCTCGCGTTCCCTTTACAGGAAGAGGCCAAACGAGCCCTGCAGCAACTCAAGCAGAAACGCATCAACTACATACAGCTGGTGAGCCCCGACAGCTGACGGACAGACACCGCGTGCGCTGTAGCATCCAGCGCACGTCTCCAGCTGTAAGCAGCTGTTTTTCCAACGCGCTGTGCATGACTTGACCACTAACCTGCGCTGGTTTGCATGTGCTGGGTCACAGAGGCTGGATGTTGAGAAAGAGACCATTGAGCTGGTTCACACCAAACCCACAGAGACCCGCGAGCTTCCCTACAGGATTCCCACAGACTCACCCAGATACCACTTCTTCGTCTTCAAACATTCCCATCAGGGCCAGATGCATGAGGCGCTGGGTCCGTACTCACCGCGTGCTGTGCTACACTACACGTTTCCTGTGATTCTTCAATTTTTTAGAGAGGCATAATTCATAGGAATTGAATAATAATAATAATAAATAATATTCCCAGCTGCCCAACTAAAGGCTTCTTGCCTCTTCCAGTGTTCATATACTCAATGCCTGGATACACCTGCAGCATCAAGGAAAGGATGCTGTACTCCAGCTGTAAGAACAGGTTACTGGATGAGGTGGAGAGAGACTACCAGCTGGAGGTCACCAAAAAGGTACACACACACACACACACACACACACACACACACACACACACACACACACACACACACACACACACACACACACACACACACACACACACACACAGGATGTTAACTGATTCTCCTGTCTCCACAGATGGAGATAGACAGCGGCGATGGCCTGACAGAAGACTTCCTGTACGAGGAGGTCCACCCGATGGAGCACACCTTAAAGCAGGCCTTCGCCAAGCCCCGTGGACCGGGGGGCAAAAGGGGCAACAAGCGACTGATTAAGGGTGGCGGGGAGAACGGAGAGGAAAGTTAGACACCACACACACGTATATAAAAGTACAGAGGCAAAGTGAGCCAACATCTATGATGTAACTGTTTTACTCTTTAGCTTCTAGCTATTTCTTCCTTTAACATGGGGATTATGTGACTGTAAAGGGAACCGGTTGTTGTAAATTAATAATATTTATTGGTAATGAAACCCTCCCACATTTTTAAAACTTGCTGGTTAACACCCTATATTTGAATTTGCCTAACTGGTGCATGTACTAAAATAGTGAAGTGTGATCTTATGAGTGCTGTTTTTGGACGGGAAGAGTGATTTAGTGAAGTCTGGCAACCAGTAGACACCTCAGGTAAAAAACTGTCTATTAATAGGGGTCATATTAACACGTTACATACTGTATGTTTAGGAGGACGGGAGCCCATGTTAAACACAGGTGAGGACCCAAAGCTTGAGGTTGAGGTTTGACATCGAGCAGAAGGCTTCTAACTAAATTAAATTTGCCAATCACTACAGCTGAGGGCACGAGTTCCCGTCTGAGCTGCCTTCTGTCTGAGCTTCCGTCTGGGAAATGACTTTCTTACATTTTTGACCACTAAAAATCGAATCAGGATCACTGGGAGTTGTCTCTTTTAGGGTGCATTGTCCTTTATAATTGCCAGTAATCGGCCCACACTGTGCCCATTGTTCCCTCTTTACCACGTGTAAATTCATTCGCACCACTTTTACAGTTGTCTTCTTCAGGCACACGTTCAGTGTCTGACGAAGGCTTGTTGTTTTACACAGTCCCACAATAAAATATTTTCTGTATTCTCTTGTGTTAGTGTCATTTTCTCTGCCTCTCCTTCTGTGGCTGTGTGTGATATCCTATCGCCGTGCGGGCCATTAGCAGCAGCAGCAGCAGCAGGGATCACAGCTCAGGAGTAGAGGTCAGATTGTTGTGTGTTTTCCAGGAAGGTGCTCTACTCAGAAGCCTTCAGCTGTGCGTTCTGCTGCTTTCATACCTCACAGGAAACGCTGTTTTTTTCTTGGAAACACAGTCAGAGCTGAATTGCACTTTTGTCATTATCTCTGTACATGGGAATTGCTGGGGCCAAAATGAGCCACATCCTGACCTCTGACATAATTCAGTTCAGTAAATTGATATGATTATTTTTTTCCTCAAGGGCAACCACATAAAATAAGAGAATTCAGTTAAGATTGTGCTGAATACAGAGGCATAATTAGTAATTAGTGACTGGACTTCAATCTGTTAGAGTAATGGTTTTTTGTGCATACAACCATTCAGTTACATAAAACTATTATATTCTGTGTATAATGCTTGGAAACACTACTGCACGCAGCTATATCAAGACACAGCATTAACCTGAATCTACAGAAAGTAATGCTTTCAAAATAAATCCTCAAAGCTGCTCATGCGCATAAATGTCCATAGAATAGTCCCTGGGCAGTATAGTTAAAATATGATATAAGCTTCTATAAACCATCTATTAAAACATCTGTATCTACTGTAAAAAAGTTTGATTATACGCAAATATAACATCATTATAAGACTTAATTGGTCCTAATGTAAAACTATGAGATATATTTTGATATAGTTTGGAATTCATATTGTGTATTTATTTTCTTTAATTCCAGCTAATTCTATGCTTAAAAAGTACTTTTAACAAAGTTTGTTTTGTTGTTTTGCAATGCAATTTCCCTAAACACGACTTCATCGTATTCATGTACCCAAAATTCATTTGCCTGTCAGTCAAGACAAATGTATGTACTCCCCATATTGTGATGCATCATTTTAACTAACTGCTTTTATCCAGGAGAACCTCTGAGCCTTTGTTCATACACTTAACATTCGTAACAGGGGTGAGGACTATTTTGAAATCCTTACAGGATGTGTTGTGTGTTGACGGAGCGCGTCTGCCACTGCAGGCGCTGAAACACAAAACCTTTCTGGGAAACAGATTCCAGGAACCTCTGTCAGTCCAAACTGAACTGAGCTGTTTCTGCCCTGCGGTTTACTGAATAAAACGGACACGCACAGCTTCAGTCTCTCACTGTTATTTATAGAGGACACATGGAGCTCTGCTCGCATTTTTATAAGGAATATTCACAGATCAAATCTCATTATTTCATCTTGGACTTTGCTGGATTATGACCTATTCAGCTGCTTGTAATCTTTATGTTTCTGTTTAATACAAGGTAAGTAAATTACCTGTGTACATTTTTATAGCAGATATTTAGAACATGTAAATTAGTTAATTTATAGATTAGTGTTGTTGTTGTTGTTATTGTTGTTTTGTTTTAGATTTTTTAATATTTTATCAGTATTTTACTAATTGTTGTCATCTGGCTTTTACTCAGAGTATTTGGGTAAAAGACAATAATCAGTTTAACGTCAAAGGCAGAAATGTTGTTTCTTTGTTTTACAGGTTCACTTCAGTCAGAAATGGTCGCCCAGCCGGAGACAGTTTTCCATCCAGAGGAGCAAGGAGATCCCTGCTGCCCAAACCCCACTCCTCCACCCTGGGACCCAGCAGAGGACCGCCACTGCATCACCACCACCTTACAGTATTTACAGACCTCAGGTACACAAGACGCTCATTTTACATCCTTACAGTAGGACATTCAGCTGTTTGACATTATTCAAAAAGCTTTAATAAATCCGGAGAATCAACCGTCCGTCTGATCACAGGCTGGTACTGGGGCTCCATCTCGGCGGGTGAAGCTCGGGAGGCTCTGCTGACGAAGTCTGAGGGCACGTTCCTGTTGCGGGACAGCAGCCACCCTCAGTACATGCTGGCGCTGTCAGTGAAAACCTGCTGTGGACCCACCAGTGTGCGCATCGAGTACAGCAGGGGCGCCTTCTGGCTGGACTCCATCTCCCCCGGCTGCCCTCAGCTGCAGTCCTTCCCAGATGTCCTCAGCCTCCTGCAGCACTACACCGGCTCGGGCCACATACCGCAGGAGCCGGCGTCCGGCGACCTTCGCCGTAAGACAAAGCCTGAGCACGTCCGGCGCCCCACGAAAGGCAGCGGCGTCCCTCTAAAACTGATGCAGCCCCTCCTCAAACCCGAAGCCTTCCCGACTTTGCAGCACCTGGTGCGCCTCACCATCAACAGGCACACGCAGTGTCCCGAGCGGCTGCCTCTCCCGAAGCCTCTGCGGCGTTTCCTGCAGGACTACCCGTTCCTCATATGACACACTGTCTGAGCCCACGCTGCAGATCCTGGACAGCCGGGCTCACCAGGAAACACGGACAAGAGGTTTAAGGACAATTAACCTCAATGTGACTTCACTTCTCGTGAATGAACTCCGCTTTACTACTGTGATATTTTTATATCAGTTTCAGCGACTGTAAATTATTTTATGTCTGTGTATTTTCCCTACCAACACCAGTAAGAGGGGTTTTTGCCTGCTGTTAGATTAGTGGTGTCTGTTTTGCTATAAAACAGCCCCAGCACATCATAATTTCTGTGGTCTTCTGTCTTGTCTTGGTTGGAGCCCACTGCAAGGCGGGTCATTTGCCAAGAGAAATGTTTATTCACTCTTTGTGAAATCAATGAACCCAGTGAACCGGGGCTGAGCCAACAGGTCTGTGTCACTGTCATGACCCCGTCACTAGAAATGGTTGACGGTACGTTCAAAGCCCACGTTATCACCGGTTTGAAAGTGGATACAGGTTTGATGCTCCGCTGGAGTCAGATGGGTCAGACGTGGGTGGCAAATCTTTCAAAAGATCAACTTAAAGGCAGGATACTGTCTTTTTTAATGAACAAAGCCAAATAACAGTAAAACACGCCCTGTCAAACGACCCTTCCCAGAATAATTATCACAGCCTGTTCATAGAAAACGCTGTCAGCAGTTACTGTAAGGGACATCTGTTTACAAACAGGTTCTATTCCCCGAAGATGTTCATACGTGCCTGTGGGTTTCAGCGAAATAAAGACCTCAGAAATGCTTTGCCTTTGCTTCAAGGTCTCTTCGTTTGCGCCGCTGAATAGCTGGTCACTTGTGCTGATGAATGTGACATATTAGTGTTATTCTTTTCACAGAAATAGGCCTGAGTTGGTTTCCACGAGGTGCAACTGAGCCTCTGAGAAAGCCTCTTATCAGGATTAGAGTAAGAGCTGCAGTTATTAATACACTGCTGCACCAGCTGAGAACAGGCTATCTCTGCATGTCTGTCTCTGCCACAACCTTCTAAAATGTAAAAGTCATTTCCCAGAATAATGTGAAACATTACAAGACCTACCACTATTCTAAAGCATACATATTTAGTCAGCAACACCAGTGATTGAACAACTGTATGAGGCTGTAGCTGATATCGCTGCATTTTCAGGCAGATGTGGTGTTGGACAAAGTATTCAGTTCGGAGTAAGTTAGTAATACCACAGTGAAAAAATACTTATACAATATGTATAATACGTTCAATGAAATGTGTAATTTGATTGGTTGTTTTTAAAATTGCAGAGAATTTCAAACCACAATTTAAGATGATATGGACAGAGATTATTGTCTTAAATAAATATGACAACGTCCCCTACTGATGAGACGGCACAGATTTAGACCCATCCTGTTTTACTTGATTTTGGTGTCCTGTCCACTGTCATATTTATATTTGACACATGACAATAATGCTTGTATACTATTTAAATGCTTTACTTTTGTTTCCGTGGTATATCCATGAGGGCATGGCATCCTGCTTGAATTAAAGCAACTGTTTTTACTAGTTAAACAAATGCTTTTCCTATGACATTTCATGGGGATGAGTTTTTTAACATAGTGTGTATAATATTTCTTTTGTGAAGCTTTTGTTAGTTCTTCAAGTCCTTATCATTTAAAGTAAAGAACACACCCTGCAAGACTGTAGTGGACAAACAGGGTGTAAATGGGGCCCCCTGCTGCCTTGGCTGTGAGTGGAACAGGCTGCTTGCTTGCTTGCTTGATTGATTGCTTGCTTGATTCATGATTGATTGATTGATTGATTTATTGATTGATTGTGTTTCATGTTTAATTGTATTTTTTCACTATTTTCTTTTATACTTTTATACTTTTTTATACTAACAAATCTATAGTATATTTCAAAACAGAACTCCATTACTATTATAATTATTATAATTCCATTACTTTAATTACGTTAATTAATTTGCTGCTTAATTACCTTTGCCACACACATTTTAAAGTCTACACTTTCTATCATAAAGAAAATTAAAAGCGTTACTACTGATCATTAAGCATGCTCACTGACGCCGCATATGAAGCACAGACACTACTGCGATGCCGTCCTAACATAAAGCCTTATGTTCTAGGCGCATTGTTACCGTCCCCCTCCTCCTCGCTTCCATCCTGTTAATCCTCCAGCAGCAGCAGCAGCGCAGTCAGGGAGGAGGCCACACAGATTCGGCGTTAGCTTACTTGGAGAACATTCAGTAGCTTTTACACCAACTACTAGGTAGGAAAGCGTTATGTGTGTGGCTGGTTGAGCTGGTGTGTGGTCATGTTGTTTCATTTGCGGCAACTGTTGAATATGTTTTCTCAACCTGTATTATCTTTTAAGTAACGAAACTATTGAGTCGCATTGACTTCCGTTAGGCTAAGCTAAACCTGGGTTGCTAGCTAATTGGCCGTACCGGTTTTTGATTAAAGGGAAAATGCGAGGTTTGCTTGAGTATGAAGACAGATGCCGTTAACATCACTATGGTGTCACATTAGTGATGTGGTAAATATCGCGCTTGTTTTCTGAAACACATTTGAATATGGCCATAAAGGTGGGTTCTTAGCGCACTAGCGGCTAACGCTAGCGGCAGTAGCTAGCGTGAAGCCTTTTGTAAACAGAGCATCCTCCCAGCGAGATAAGTTCTAGGTCAGGAGACACCGCAGCAGTTCGTGGCGATGAGCAGCGTGTTAACGGTGTGCTGTGTTTAGGGGGAAATTTAATTTGTCTTTCTTGATACCGGCTGGGTCAGAAACACTAGCGGGTATGTATGATCATGGAAGAGGGTTCATGTTTTGCAAAATCCAAGCCAAGGTCCTCTAAAACACGGACCCTTAACCTTTGTGTTGCAGTAACAACAGAAAACTAAATAAAATAATAGTTTGCCTCGGGTGTTGGTTTGAACGTCCTTAGCGTTGTGTCAACACAGCTGAAGGTTACTAGCAGTTCACGGTTTCTCACGAGATTCGTGCGAGTAATTGTTGTACAATGCCTGGATGCCATGAATTGTCTTCATAAATATCCCAGTTCTTCTAAATGGCTCAAATGTAACCTTTTCTTTTGCAGCAATGGCAGCAATCAGGAAAAAGCTGGTCATAGTGGGAGATGGAGCCTGTGGAAAGACCTGTCTGCTCATTGTGTTCAGCAAAGACCAGTTTCCTGAGGTCTATGTTCCCACAGTGTTTGAGAACTACGTTGCAGACATTGAAGTTGATAGTAAACAGGTATGTTTTGTGACTTGGTGATAGATTTTTGTGGAACACAACACCTGTAGTGATGACAAAGTTAAAATTTCAATTATATATCTTTTTGCTTTTGTGTATTGGATTGGTGGATTTAGTCTGGCTTTTGACAGAAATCTTAATGCTTTTTTCATGTCTAAGAACCGTATATTAGTGTGTCTGCACACATTGGCAGTGAATGTGGCATTGCTTCATTTGGTTCATAACCTCTAAACATTTGTGGCAGGTTGAGTTGGCTCTCTGGGATACGGCAGGCCAAGAAGATTACGACAGACTGCGTCCACTGTCTTATCCAGACACTGATGTCATTCTCATGTGCTTCTCCATTGACAGTCCTGACAGTCTTGGTAAGTGGTAATGAGACCCTCTGACATGTTAAGGATTTATGTAAAAAATGTGGGCGTATTACATAGTTTTGTAAAGTTCCAATTGTCTGGTAAACAGAGTTAAACAAGACCAACTGGAGGTTGCTAGAAACACTAAATCACATTCGCCTAATAAGTCCGTTACGCTTTCTGTGGAGATGATTCATTCTGGTGATTCTTCCACTTGTTTGTACCTTTCAGACTTCCAGATCTGAGTGTTTTATCGCTTCTCTAGATTTTGTACTAAATTTACAAATGCTTTGGGTATTTTTTATTCTTGGGCTCTTTTGTAGAGCAAACCATGAGTCAATAATAGATGATTTTTGCTTTGAATTAAGTGCTTATGCAAAGAGTTATTCATTTTCATGAGTATATTCATAATTGTGCTACTAGTCAGTTATAAGTGCAGACAGGAAAAGAGAGCAGCACCTCCTCATTTTTCAGTTGAGTCCGCCCAAAGACCGATTAAGACTGAAACTAAACCAAAGTGCTCTGTAGAAGGCTAAGATTCCACTGTTACAGATGTTTCTCAGAGTGTTGCCTACTCTAACATACACACACAAACTGATAAAGAAAATATGGTTATTTAATGTGAATGTACAACCTGTCACTGATTGCATCTTTTGTCAATCATTCAGAGAATATCCCTGAGAAGTGGACACCTGAGGTGAAACACTTCTGCCCAAATGTTCCCATAATACTGGTGGGAAATAAAAAAGACCTGCGTAACGATGAGCACACCCGGAGGGAGCTCGCCAAAATGAAGCAGGTAAAATATTAAAGCACACACAATATTACAGTCTCCTACTGTAGTGAAGGAACACTTCTTAAACTTAACCATTTTCTTAAGGAACCAGTAAAGCCAGAGGATGGACGGGACATGGCTAACAGGATTGGTGCCTTCGGATACATGGAGTGCTCAGCAAAAACAAAGGATGGCGTGAGAGAAGTGTTCGAGATGGCCACCAGGGCTGCACTACAAGCCCGGCGGGGGAAGAAGAGCAATAAATGCGTCCTACTGTAAATGGGGGCATGAGGACTGCTTCCAACAGGGGAAAGAAGGAGCATTAGGTCAAACCTACCCCCAACCACACCCACAAAAAAGACTGTTCTCCCCAGTTTTTACTAAAGGTGTATTGCTTTTACTTTTTTGTCTTAAGCAAAAGTAGTCAGGTTCTGTCAGTATTCAATTTTGGGGTTATGTAAATGCATTTTTATACTTTTAACATGAGTAAATTTGCCATAAAGAAGCAACCTTTAACAACATGTACTATGTCAGCCAGGGGACCTCTTGCCTGACCTGCCAACCACAGTTAAGTGCTTAATCCCTGCCTGCTGATCTGAGGAATGTTTTCATGGCCAGGGTGTAGTACCTGTACACTGTGACCCCATAGTCCTTTTAATTATATTGACAAACTGAAGCACACATGAAGTCAAAATTTGTTTGTGTGTTTCATAAACAAATCCTCTGTGCATTATTACATGCACAACGAGACTGGAATCTCATTTTGTTAAAACACAAATGGAAACGTAGTGTTTTGTGTAATAAATTACTTTCTAAGAATCTTGACAATTTGTAATATGTGTTTAGTCACAGATTTACAGACCCACTAAAGGTATTGAATGGAAAATAGAGACAGGGCTCAATCTAAACCTTCACAGCTTTAACGGTTTAACTGATTCACCAATAAAAAAAACAACAGATAATGAATTTTTTACAGATGCCTGAAATGGAATTAAGGATATTCACAGTAAATAACAAACTGGTCAACTGCTTGATAGCATTTAAACATTGGGTCTTGTAGCACTTCAGTCAAATAATTACCACCCCATATGTATCTGTCAGTCATCTGGAATATTGATACATTTTGATAAATTCATTATATTCAAATAACTTACTGTAATGGGGTATTATTAGTATTTTTTGAGATGGGACCAGCAAACATGAGCCAGAAGCAGTTTATATCACAAATGAACACAAGCTTTAATGTGCATATTGAAAAAATAGCTCCAACAAGGTCATGACAAAAATGTGGACTGTGTAAACTTAAACCCTTCACCTGAACACCAGTGCAATACGCAGGGTTCCTATGAAGGAACAAATTGAAGTTTGAAATCAAACTTAAACCACCTGTATGAAAAACAAAATGTTTTATACATAAAATACAAGTTTCAAGTTTGTTTTTCCCGTTGTCCTGTTTTAAGATTAATACTTAGACAAAATAACCTCAATAATCTAACCCAACCACTATAGCAGGGGTCTGCATCCCTGGTCCTATGAGAGCCACCGTCCTGGTTTTCCAACTCTCTGTGCTAATTAATTTGATCAGCTGTGTAAATTAGCTGCTTTTTGACTGAACACACCTGGTCAAGGTGATCAGTCTTAGATGGGGCAGGGAGAGTTGAAAAACCAGCAAGACAGTGGCTCTCGAGGACCAGGGTTGCAGACCCCTGCACTATAGCAAGCAATCCAAGCAAATCTGATGTACCGCTTGCTCGCCCTCCTCATTGCTCTTAAGCAGCAGAAAATTGAGTGAGGACACAGTGAGAACGTGCATTGTTGAAAGTCATCTGACACATTTTCTGGTCTAAATACATCAACTTTCATTTGTGTGCAACACAGTATCTGCAGGTTGGTCGAGGTCTATAGTGCCTCTCGCCTAAATAGTCACATCTACCTGATCACTGATGGATGATGGATTAAAGCTTTTACACCTAAACATTTGTCTTAAAATGTCCATTTAACCCAGGAAAAGATTTCCAACCCTGCAGAAAACTGAAAACGCCTTCAAAGAATGTCATCAGAAACAAGCAGTTTACTAGTCACTCCTTTTTCTTCGCTGATAATCCTGAGCGGGCTAAAAACATTGGAAACAGAGCTAGTGCACAGAGAGCTGCTGCCACGAATGGCCTGTAAAAAAGCCAACCCGCGCCAATAGTGATAAGAGACAGAGAGCAGGAGACGCACAGGGCAAAGATCTTCAGCCCCACGGACACCAGCTCCCTGAGAAGAGGCACCCAGTCCACTGCAGGCACAGAAGAGACAGATTATGACCAACATATGCAGGGACGAGTGAATCCTGTGTATTGCTTGGCAGTGAGGGCATTTACCCAGTGTGTAGATGATTCGCATGGTCAGCTGAATGCTGATGAACATGAGGGCCCAGCCTGCAGCCCTGAGTCCCCAAGTCTTCAGTTTGTTGTGCTGATGCTCCTTCTCAAAAATTTCCTGAACGCAAAAGACAACTGTGTTATCACTGTGTAGTGGCAAGGAACACGTTCTTCAACCAGAAACCTGTTTACTCCTCAAAAAGTTACATTACGAAGCGAACAGTGTTGAGCCAGTGAATCAACACTGACCTCTGCAGAGAGATCATCCAGGTACAGGATCTCCAGGTTGTCTCCTGATCTAGTTTTAAAAGCCTTCAGCTGGTCACCTCTCTGCATGGCCACAACACTGGCCTGAAACACATGTTAACATTTCACCCCCTTTTCTTTATGGTCGTTTTTAATACACAGTTAATTTCTCATGAACTGATATTGATGAATGAGTTAAATCTTAAACTCACAGTCTGGGCTGGGCCAAGGTGGGACGTCTCACCACTTAACCCAGCGAAGGAGAATCTCACACGAACAACTCCAACCTTAAAAATAAAATTAACACCTCAGCAGAGGAACTTTTACACAGAAGTTGGAAATATCTCATCCTAATTCTTACCTCCGGCCTCAGCGGAGATGGAGTGTGATAGAAATAATCATCATGAATGGTGAAGAATGGGTCCAAGTTGAAAGCAGAGTAATCAGAAAGTTTCAGTGTCTGGAAGTTATTTATCTGCTCCACCAGACCTGAGGATCAGCAACAGGTCAGGTGGTGAAACAGTAGCTTTATGATGTTCATGTCAGAATGTTTTAAACCGCCTCTACCTTTTGAGAGGACGAAAGGCCCAACTTTGACTTCAGGGGCCACAACAGTCACACTCTCCACTGGCATGGCACTGAAACAATGATACATTCAAACACAGATAAACAGAAATACCCACAGAATCATCTCGCGGGAACTTGAATACCTTGGGTTCTGGTGACCAATCTCCTGATCAAAATTACGACTGTTGACCAACTCTGATTTCCATTCTGTGTCTAAAAAAAAGGAATCACACAACTTCACAGTGGACAGAATCAAAAAAAGTGAACAGTTAGAGGTCATGTTCTACAAATAGAGAAACTTACTATAAGTGTATGTTGTCTCAGTTTTGGTTTCACCGTTCTCTTTGTAGTCCCTAAAAACAGAAAACAAACTCACTTGTGTTGAGTCAAATAATAATTTGTTCTCGGGCCATCATTTTCACACCTGTCTGCTCCCTGAATGATGACACGAAGACAACACACTCACCTACTCTCCTGGTGCTCCACCCACTGATACATCTCTACCTGCCTCTTCAGCTTCACTGCCTGCAGCACCACTCTGTAGTTGGGGTCGTGGAGGGGCTACACAGACACAAGTGCAGGTGAAAAATCAGCTTGAAGCATTTGAGCCATTAAAGAATTAAACTGCAAACAGTAACTAGACAATACCCACCTGTGCCGTGCGTAGCTTTGCCGATAGGTGAACCAAGTGATTGTTGTTCTGCAGGTCGAGGCTGGCGTACGGCCCCAGTGACACAACAAGGGAAAGACCTTCATCCAGGGAAGATGCTGTTTGCAGAGCTCGCCCCTGAGAAGAGCACAATTACAGCTGCACCAGTCTGCTCTCACACACCCTGATTGGAACAGTGCACATTTTGATTTGATGCACTGAAAAGTTAAAGTGTCATACCTCATTGGTGAAGAGAATATAAATTGAAAGGAAAAACAGTCCGACACCAACAAGTGTCCCTCCAGCAGTTTCACTCAATCGCTCCAGGAAGCCAGGGTTAGACTTAACAGAGACACGTGTGTGTTGGTTTGGGTCTTTACCTGGAAACTGACATACACATGCAAAAACATCTTAAGTAAAAGATGCCAGTAATAATGACACACAACAAAAGAAGTCAGTCCACACTGAGACACTAAAACAACAACGACCATTCCTGTGTTTAATTACGTTCAACTCATTATCACGTGATTGCTTAGATTACAACAATCCTAGAGCATTTAATCAATAATCTAGTTTCAGATCACAACTTGTAAAACAGAACTAAAATCTTAAATTACATCAGAAACAAAAAAGTAAATATAATAACGCTTTGTCCATATTTGGATTCAATAGTTGCATGTTAACCATAACTCTTAACATTAGACCATTACGCTATTACATTAGCCAACATCTGTGTCAGGTCATGTCGGTGCACGACTTTTGTTCTGTGTAAATGTACTTCCTAAACTAAAATATTGTTACACACAGTATATGACGAACCACTGGAAAGTGCTCCTGACACCACCTAGTTTGTGTTGTTTTTGCAGCGTCAGATGAAGCTACAGCAGAATAAGAGTGCTAATAAGGATGCTACCGCAGCGGTTACGTTGGTCAGAACCAGAAAAGGTGACGTTTGTGAATAAAGTCTTTAGGCTTAGAAACTTACTGTTTGTGCTGAAGACATTTCTGTGTCTCTGACTTGTACAACTTCTCTCAGTCAGACTGAAAACTCGGAGATGAGGAAGATGACAGTGACCGGAGCTACTGTGTAAATACCCATGATGCCTTGACAGAGAGGCATTATGGGTATTGAAGTTCCTGGTTTGATTTTAGGTGAAATTTCAACTACTAATCATTTACTTACATTTAATGTCATTTTCTTCATCTAGCAGCACTAAATGTTTATATTTATGTTTTTTGTAATAATGTTTAGATGTAGATATCACTAAATAGTACCCAGATTAGCCACGGTTTTTGAAGTATGCTTGTCATATTTGATATACTTTTTATATACGCACACCTCACTCAACCCAACCTTACTGCTTGCAGCCAGTCCTTTGTTCTCCCTCTCTCATACACAGAGAGTTGCATAGATGTGCCAGCCTTAAGAGGATTAGTGCAAAGGGGAACACAAAGCATTTAGTGTCACTCGTCATCATACCCGTGTCTCCGTCTGTCTTCGTTCACATATGCACATGCCAACACAAACATACACAATACTGGGACTTAAGGAGACAGTGGGAAACAAGTGATACACGAGGACAGACAGTTAGGATGATGGAATATGATGTAATAGTGCTGGGAACAGGACTGAAGGTAAGAGAACAGTAGCCTGTATGTTGTCTGCTGAATGAGCATAAGAAGCATCCGCTGGTTTATGAGAATCAGTCACTACTTTCACACTGTAAACTGCAGTTACCTTCAGAACATGATAAATGTTATCTTTGTGACCTGAATGAACTAAGAATTGTATTTTGTTGTTGTTGTTACATTATATAGAGAACACATATTTAGCATTTCTTATGAACGTTACCATTCTATCGCTCTTCACTATCTCAGGAATGCATCCTCTCTGGTTTATTGTCTCAAAGTGGGAAAAAAGTCCTTCACATTGACAAGAATCCTTATTATGGAGGAGCGAGCGCCTCCATTTCTCCTCTTGAGGAGGTTTGTTTGCATCCACGTTTCCTTGCACTTGCACCTTGATGATATATCTGATGTCTATGATTCTATATTTTCTACATTTACAGCTGTACAAGAAGTTTAAGTTTCCAGGTCCTGATAAATCTATGGACCGTGGAAAAGAGTGGAGTGTCGACCTTATCCCCAAATTCTTTCTTGCCAGTGGTGAGAGCACTGATTTGTACAGTGCAGTTCATCGCAATTGTCATTATATTGATGGTGAAAATGTAAACGAAGTCTGTGTGTCTGCGTCAGGTCAGCTGGTGAAAATCTTGGTGCACACTGAGGTTACCCGGTATGTGGACTTCAAGGTCATTGAAGGCAGCTATATGTACAAAGGAGGAAAGGTCCACAAAGTCCCTGCCACAGAGGAAGATGCACATAATTCAGGTGATGTGTAGATAACGGCATTGTTCATGCACATTCAACATTCTGTTAATTATGTTAAATACGCCGTAATCTTTTAGATCTAATGGGCATGTTTGACAAGAGAAGATTCAAGAAGTTGCTGCTTTTTGCTCTGAACTTCGATGTGCGAAACCCTCGGACCTACCAGGACGTGGATCCTCACAAAACCACCACGAGGGACCTGTTCAGCCGCTTCGACCTGGGGCTGGACGTGATGGAGTTCACAGGTCACGCCATAGCCTTACACACCAGCGAGAGGTCTGTCAGACAAGCTGCTGCAAACCTGAGAGTGAAGCCAAGAATCACAGATGATACAAAGCTGATCTCTCTGTAGTTACCTGGAGCAGCCCTGTGTGGAAACCATCAGACGGATCAAGCTGTACTCTGAGTCTCTGTCCCGTCACAACATCAGCCCGTACCTCTACCCTGTGTACGGCCTGGGGGAGCTACCACAGGGGTTTGTCAGGTTGTACTCACGCTAGTTCTGTGCACAATCCGTATTGTGACTTTCTTTTACAGCGCTGTTCTTAAATTTTAATAGACTATGATTCTCTGAACCTCAGGCTGAGTGCAGAGTATGGAGGAACGTTCCTGCTGAACAGAGCAGTGGACGAGATTGTGATGGAGAGTGGCCAAGTGAAAGCTGTCAAATCTGAGGGGAAGGTAAACTACACAAACAAAGCGTGGAGATACAGGATAAAATGTCCGGTGGCCAAACTGTGCTCCTTGTGTTATTATTATTTTTTCTCCCCCGTGAACAGCTGTTCCATTGTAAACAGCTGATCTGTGATCCCAGCTACGTTCCCAACCGAGTGAGGAAAGTGGGCCGGGTCGTAAGGGTCATCTGTTTATTAAATCACCCGGTTAAAAACACACACGAGGCCAAATCCTGTCAAATCATTATCCCTCAAACTCAACTCAACAGAAAGTCAGGTATTATCATCAGCATAGCAATGAAAAGTCTGAACGCGTCAGCCTGTTTAATGTAAATGATGGATTCAGTGGAATTTAATCTTATTTTGGCTCTTTTCTAAGCAGACATTTATATATCTGTGGTGTCGTACGCTCAGAATGTGGCTTCAGATGGGATGTATATCGCCACAGTGAGCACCACTGCAGAAACCAGAAACCCAGAGAAAGAGGTTCAGCCTGGTCTCGAGCTTCTTGAACCCATCATGCAAAAGTTAGTGACCGTTTTATGTTTAATCAGTCAGTTAATTGTATTTTTGAACACATCTGATGGATTTTATTTTTACCGTGACTGTAGATTCGTTTCCATCAGCAGCCTGTATGTTCCCAATGAGGACGGAAAAAGGAGTCAGGTAGTGTGAAGAATTTTAACCAAAAAATAGAAAATGAAAAGGATGACAGATTTTCTCTTCTGTCTTAACTAGATATTTGTGTCACGTTCCTATGATTCAACAAATCACTTTGAGGATGAATGTGAAGATCTTAAAGACCTGTACCTCCGGATCACAGGAGCTGAGCTCTTTGGAGGATCACAAAGACACCAGTCTCACAACTCTGACGACGACTGACAAACACTTTCACATTAATGAACCTGCGGACAGCCGTAGTGTAATAATGATACTACACAGCTGTGAGGCTGTAGGTGTTACATTGTGTAGCACACTAGTGAACTACATAAATGTAAATGTTGTTGGCTGAATTGTGTTCCCTTTACAGTATGTATGAAATATTTCATGAGAAAAATATTCTTTAACTGTCTCTTACAGTATATGGTCAGTGAAAATGTTTTAAAACATCACACTTGGGAATGACAGGGTTTTATGCATTCAAACTGAAAGTGGGCATGTGGCACAGAGACAGATGATGAGAGATGGATCACACTGATATGTAGAGGATTTGCAGATGAAGCAGGACAAAGGCACTGAATGATGTCACATGCTGCACACGGGCAACGGTGCTGGAGACAGAGGGCGCACAGACGAGTAAAGAGGCTTAACCAAATGCAGCACAGTGTTTGGTTAAGTACAGACACCTCCAGCATGCAGATCAGGGACTGAAAATATTCACGCACGCTTTCAGATTTCTTTTGCTGACAGCACAAACAACAGCTTGTTCGCTCTCTCTATTTGGGAATAAACAATGACAGTTTAATGTCTTTTACTATACTATACATTTGTTATAGTATAGTATAGACATTTGTTATAGACAAAACATAAACGCATAATAAGCTGAACTCCATCACATAGAGAAAGACTCAGTAAAACACCTGTGCTGCAATTTTTACTTTATTTTATTCTATTCTTTATTTCCTTCATGCAAATAATTTATGTATATAACTCAAACTGATGTGTAAATAAGTACTGTTCGGTATGAGGGTATGAAAAGACGGAGTCGGACCTTGTTTGTCTAGTGCAAACCTGAGGAATAAAAAGGATTCTGATTCTGATATAAACATTTTATTACACAGTATTTATTTACAAAACTGAAAGGATAAAGCTTTACTTCATTACAGTGTATTTCTCCATCATTAAGAGTCTTTACTTGAACACACAGAAGGAGGCAGAGACACAAACACATGCATAAACTCAGACAAAACGATCATTTGTAAAAAAATATTTTGCCTGCTTGGAACCTTGGTACAAAATCTAACATCATACCTAAATTAAACATTTGTTTTAACTTTTGAGTGAAATATCAAATACAAATTAAGCGGATGTTTAGTGTGAGGCCTCACCACATCTGCTCCTAACACAATAATCTTTGCATTAGCGTTGCCTTGTGCCAGACCCAGGGTAATTCAATAGCATCTATCCTTTCAACGTTATTTCCAGAGCTGTGCTGGCAGGTGGAGGGATCAGACCAGCAGCTGTCAGTCTGCGCTCATTAGTCAGGAAGTTAAAGGTTGCACATGCATTCGGCTGAAAAAAGAAAGCCAGGAAAACAAATGTAAAATCAAAGCATATCGGGATATACAGGTATGAGGTCTTACAGATAGACACTGGTTACACTTTACCGTGTCCTGCACCTCCACAGCGATACCTTTACTTCTGAGTAGAGCAAGAACTGAGGGGTTGATTCGTTCAAGCCGTGCACCTGTGCCCAACACAAGGATTTCTGCGGAAAAACAAGTGATTTGTTTATGGCAAACACAGTGAATATAAATAAAATAAAAACACAGACACTTTCTATTAATTTTTACAACATCCATGTTGGTGAGGTTTTATTCTTACCTATTCTTGGCTCCAACATATGAAAGAGTGAAACACTTTCTTCAGTGATGTCTTTATAACTGCCAACCTGTAGATAAGTAGATATAAAACAATAAATACCATAGAAATTCATGTCTAACTTTAAATTAAATACAAAGAAGCCTAAGATTCATCTCAGTATAATTTCTCTTACGTTCCACTGTAGGATAGCAGGAGGAAGCAGAGCACAGGGTCCAAACACCTTGTTGCCGTTAATGGTAAATCCTCTGGAGGTGTAACTTTGGATCATGAACGCACCGCCAGGCTCCTTCTGCATGATAGACACCATGGTCCGTTGGTACATCTCATCATCACTGGGACCCAAACGATGAGCACGACACAGAAATGGGCTGCAACAAAAGACAGACTATATTCGATCCAAAAACATACAAAAACAGATTTACCCTCATATTTACAACATATTTTTTAACGTTTAATGTTGTTTAGGGAAAGCAACGTGTGGTCTAACGACCAAGCTAAGTTAAACTAATGAACTTCAAATAGTAAAAAAACAAGGGCATTTAATGACAAATGTCTCACCTCGAGAACGCAGGCGCTGCCCTGGAGAAGAGAAACCCTTGAGCAGTCCTCCCAAGGAGAAATGCGGCACAAGCTGAATTGGCCATGTTGACCGAGAATACACCGGCGAAACACGGGGGGCGGATTTTAGTGTAACACCATTCTCTGGCTTCCGGCCTTGTGTATATAGTATATTGTATTGGCATATATCGCATTTGTAGAGTTTCAAACGCTTTCATTTTAAATTCAATTGAACTGAACTGGTCACAAACACACACGACAAGCGTCGTTTTAAAAAATAATGTTTAATTTGTTTTTATTTAATAAACAGTGTTTTACTGCGAGAAAATGCAAGAAAACAAAAATTAAATAGTTATGAACAAATCGTTTTGTAGTGATTTGTCATTAAAAAATTAAATCAGCCAAGTACATTTTCATTTTTACTGACAGCTTTGCCTTACAATAACACATTACCAAGATGAACTCTGAGAGGATCGATGAAGAGCTCTGTCTTTGATTAAAATGCCTGGGGGGCGTGTTCGGGGTGTCGCAGCGCCCCCTCCGGTGGTTGTTGGTAGTGGTCACAGGTCAGATGATCCTTGCTACATTGTAAATAGACAGAAGTGAGGGGGGCCATGCCTCTTTAAATCACCTCTAGCGGAGCACTCGTTTCCAGTCGGACACGTCTAATCCTCAGACACTCCTTCTCTGTGTATTTCGGTCCAGTTCGGGCTGTTACGGTGTTATTAAACCATGTACCGGTCTCTGTACGCCTTCCGCTCTGCGGAGCCCAACTCGCTGCACTTCGCTGCCGGAGAAAGCTTCTTAATCCTGGAGAGGAGCAACAAACACTGGTGGCTGGGCTCCCGCTGCAGCTCGGGGGAAACCGGCTACATCCCCGCCTCATACATCGAAAAAGTCCAGGTGAATGCCGCTCTCTGACCCACGGGCTCGTCGCGTCTCGAGGTAAAGAGAAACGCAGTGAATGCGCGTGGATGACTTGATGGGATCGAGGCGGGCGCTCTTGGTGCAGCGTGTGTGTGCTGCAGTGCAGGCCACGGCGAAGCCGACTGCTGCGGGTCTGCGCCAGAAAGTACACACATTTGTAGATCCCGTGAATTATTAGATTCACACTGTGTGGGTGAATGGAGGGGAGAACGGGGTAAGAACTGGTAGAGCAAGAGCCAGAAGGGAAAGGATGCGATGTGACAGGATCGGATGATACAGGAGACAATGTGAGAGAGGACAGATCCAAGGCCACTGAAGCACAAAGCTTTTGTTCGTGCTCAGATTATAGTAATAATAAGTAACTCTCCTATTGTTATATGAGTAGCTACTTCCTTGCACAGAGCTTTAGGTTTTCTCCCAGTCACACCCAGAGGAGACTTACAGTGAACTAGTCGGAGCATGTAGTAAAATCACAGGCTGTGTGTGAACGCTTGCTCCCGTGCTTAATGCTTACGAGGGCTTAATAGTGTGAGACTGGTGGGAAATGCTGCTTTTCTAACATAACTGCCCCAGTTGCGTCGTGCCCGGAGACACACGTGTCCCCGAGCCTGTTCCGTTCAGTTTAAAGTTTAATACTCATGCACGCTGCCATGATAATGAATATTTCATATGTTCCACTCCACCCTGCGTGTTTTCTCTTTCTGCGCGCCAGGCTCCAGAGCAAGACGACGTTCTGCAGTCCATCGACCGAGCCATCGAAGGCATCCACAACGTGGCCTTAAAGAACGGAGGCAAATACAATCTGGAGCAGAGGGACGTTCTGCAGTGAGTCCACGAGTAACAAACATGATATATATGTCCTGGCTGTGCTGCCTGTGAGAATCCCCGTTCTCCCGTCACAGGAAGTTGATCCATCACAGAAAGGAGACGCTTGCGCGGCGGAGTTCTTCGTCCTCCGGTCACAAACAGGGTCTGACGTCTTCCAACAGTGACCTATCGCTCAGCCACACGCCTCCTCCCCCCAACGGCCTTAACCGAGAGTATGGCCGTCAGGGGAGCATGCCGCTGTCAGGGAGCGTGGACAACATGCAGGGAGAACAGGGCTTCTACCAGGTAACGCCCGCATTCAATACCACCACCTGTGTCACACTGTTGACAGTAAATATTCTGAAGATATAATATAATCCCCTTTATTCACAACAAGGAAGTGACTGGACTGCTGGTTTTAATATCAAAACCCAGAGTTTGTGGCAGTTTTATTCCGTCTGCTTCACCCTCAGGTGCCTCCTCAGCCCCGACGGGCGGCTCCCATCACCCCTCCTCCCCCGGAGAAACAGAGAAACAGCCGGCGCCCAGGTCAGCGAACAGCGCACGCACATGTCGAGTCCCCGCTCACGTCTTATAAACATGTGTGGGCCTCTGCTTTTAGCTTTAACTTCACAAACACACGCTATTCTTAGTCACGTCATCCCCCTTCACGCTCCCCTCTGTAACTGGAGCCTCTCTCTCCCGCTCTGCAGAGCCCGAGGTCCCGTCCAGGGTGTCCTCCCTTTCTCCTTCCCCTGCTCCCTCCCTCTCGATCAGCACCACCTCCTTGGAGTCGGGCTCCTCCCGCTCTCTGGCCACCTCCGATGTCAGCTTGCCCAGCATTTCCAGCACCCCCCCTCCTCCGGTGCCCTCCCGCGTGAAGCCCCCCGCTCCCCCTCCGGACGTGCTGCCGTCTGAGCCCCCCCCACAGCCGGCGCCTGCGAGGAAAAGCCCGGCTCCTCTGCCTCCGCAGGCCGCCCCTCGGCCGCAGCCTCCCGTGGAGGAGCAGCTGGAGAGCGACTGGCCCGTCGCGCCCCCATCGGTAGCTGAGAGCCCCCCCCGCAGCCCCACCGTCTCCGAGCCCGTTCCCATGACTATCGGGGCCGAGCTGATCGAGCTGGTGCGGAAGAACACGGGCTTGAGCTACGAGCTGTCGCGCGTTGCTGTTGGCGTGGTGGTCGGCCATCTCCAGACCGCTTTACCTCAGGCCTCCTCCGACTTGGAGCAAGTTCTCATCTCGTTGGTGGAAAGCAAGGTCAGTCGTGATGGATTTCACATCAGTGCTGGCTCCATTCACAGCTCAGTCTGCATTCAGCAGACATTTCCCAGTCATTTAAAAGTCAGAAATAACCACAGCTTACTGGTACTTGTTTTGTCATTGCTCCATTTTCTGCTGTTAAATTTAAGCTTTGCATTGTTAAACCAAGCATGAACGATCTGCTGATCTGTTCCTGGCAGATGTCTCTGCATCTTCCTCTTGCTGTAATGTGGCTAAATCAGTAAATCGTAACGCAACACTGAACCACGGCTTTTACCTCCACATCTATTTATTGAGAAGCGGAAGCGCTCGTCTAATGCAGGCGCAAGATGTTCTCTGAGGTGTAGCAGAGACCTCGCATGTTTGCTTTTAGATGTGAAGCACTGAGCTACAGATAATAGAATATACAGCACAGAAACCACATTACAGGTGTACGTTCCAAATAAGTCAAGCAGTTCACATTCACATCTGTCCAGATTCACATTCAAAGACTTTATGCATGAATGGTTATTTGTGACCGTTAGGTAGAAATGTTCTCAAATCAATTCATCAACGACTAGAAAACAAAGTGCCTGTTGCCTGGGTGGGTTGTAGCTCAGGCTGGTGGTCAATGAATTTACAGAGAATAAGTGGTAATGTCTCCAGCTGTGCTTCCTGCATCAGGGATCGACACAGAGAAACCTGCAACCTACAAAAACATCTTTATTGTCCTTTGAAACCACACTGATCAATATTTTTGTTAATAAATAAATAGTTCTCAATAAATGAAATTATCTGCACTTTCAAAGGGTAAATCTTAGTAACTAATAGGTGACAACCATTTTCTGAGAACACGGTTCGGTGCCTCTTTTTAGCAGGTCTCAGATCGTGGCTTTGGTTTCATGGTCTGCAGCTGTACGCTTTTTCTGCACTTCCCGCTCTCATCGAGCTCCTTTTAGCAGCAGCAGCAGCAGCTCTGAGTGTGTTAAACATGCGCGCGGCCTGCTCAGAACCACGCAGCAGAAATAGGAATTTGGCTTCAGCTGCCGTGTAACAAGAAAACCTAGTAACAAGAAAAAGCTGTTTGAAGTATATTGATCACTAGCCTCATGTTGAAGGTCTACGTTCTAAGCATCCTGATGAGCCTTTGTGCCGCTGGCGCCGTGTCTTTGCAGGATCTGAGCGCCGCGCTGCCGCAGGGCCAGGTGTGTCATGACGAGGAGCGGCTGGAGGTGATCTTCGGCGACCTCGCTCGCCACCGAGATGATTCCCAGCAGCGCAGCTGGGCGCTTCACGAGGACCACGCTCTCATCGCCTGCTACCTGGAGGAGCTGCTGAAGATACTGGTATGGTGGTGTGCAAGACACAGCATCAGGCTCTATCACATGTAAACCCTTAGCTATGACATGACATATGACAAATATATGTCAACAATATTCTTCTGCTCCCGGCACCCAATGCTTATAACTGCTCTGTAAGTAGAAATAGAACAGATGCATTAACTTGACTTATCCAGTTCTGGGCTGATTTCTGATTCAGCATAAGGAACATTCATTTAGAGAAAAAAAACAATCTTCCAACGGATATCCTGGCATGGCTGGAGTTTGATGGAAAGGTTTGCTCTTGGGATGAATGTGTAATGTGGCTGCAGGACCCAACCAGATGTCAGGTTTCAACCACCAGACATGTTTGATGGGATCAGAGAGGCTCAGATGACTCTACATCACCGGTTATAGACCTAAACCCTGCAGGCTGCCAAGTATTCTTTGTTGGCAGTTTGTCCCGACTGAGACTAGAGTCAGAGTCTGGATGTTCAGACGAGTTGTTGTTGGGCTCTGTAATCTTCTGCTGGGTCCTGGGACCGTGGGTGTGGATCAGATTATGATGTAATTATGTCACTGCTGTCTTTTTTCAGACTGATGCGGACCCAGAGGTTTGTAAGAGGATGTGTAAAGCCAACCACTGTGAGAATGTGCTGTCTCTGGTTTCATATTATCAGATGGTAAGACACAAGTTTCTGTCACTATACAGTTTTCTCCTATGGTTCTGGGTGTTTATTCTTCTTTATTAGTCCAGTTGACTGAACCAGGTTTATCCCATTTGCTGGTGATGTGCAGTGTTTGCTCACCGTTGCCTCCGTGTGACCACGCAGGAGCATCGCGTGTCTCTGCGCCTGCTGCTGCTGAAGGTGTTCGGGGCGATGTGCAGCCTGGATGCTGCTTTCATCTCCACCCTCCTTAACTCCATTCTCCCCATGGAGCTGGCCAGAGACCTTCAGACTGACACGCAAGGTGACATTTTAACATTCACTGCATGCGGTACTGCTTTATTAGCCCTAATACATTTGACTTAATGTGTTTTTTCATCTTCAGAACACCAGAAGATGTGCTACACAGCCTTGCTTCTGACTATGATCTTCTCAATGGGCGAACAGGTGCCATATCATCACTATGGTATGAGAAATCGGAGACATTTGACCTATTTTTACGTTTCATATAACACACACATTATTCACATGCATTAATGCTAAACTCATGAGAGCAGAATGTTCCTTCCAAACAATGCAAAACAATTCATTTTATGACATTTTTTGATCTGATCTGACGGATTATGGGAGGTTTTCAAAAGTCAAGCAAATCTTCCTAAGATTAAAGGAATGCTTTGAATAATAATCACACATAATCCTGACTCTCCCTCCTTTCAGAACACTTGAATGCTGACTTTGTTCGGTTCCTGCTGGGTGTGGTGGAGGACGGGCTTCCCTCTGATCCCACGGAGCAGCTGCCTGACACCTTCCTCAACCTCCTACTGGCCTTCAACCTGCACCACACAAGTGAGAACATTCTGACTAGGTCATTTTCACAGCAGATAATATAACATAGTATAGTGATCTTATTGCTGTCTGCATTTTATTGCATACTTGCTGGCTCACTGTCATAGGTTTATAGTAAAGTAATACAATGCAGAGTTTCAATATAAGTATTTATTTGTGGCATGTGTGTGTGTGTGTGTGTTCTGTCGCACAGCTCCTAGCGACAATGTGATTATGAAGGAGCTGAAGAAGAAAAATGTCAAGATCCTGTCAGAGAAAGTGCTGCTGCTTCTGAATAGAGGAGGTAAAAATACCTTTTACCATTGCTGAGCCTTTTTTAGAATAATGTGTGATTAATTCACCTTCTGGCCTCTGTCTTCGTCAGACGATCCCGTGTGTATGTTCAAACACACCCCACCTGCACCACATGCAGTGCTTAAGTTTCTGCAGGATGTTTTCGCCAGCAGTGAGACGGCTGATATCTTCTACCACACTGACATGATGGTGATGATCGACATCGCTGTCCGGCAAATATCTGACCTTTCACCGGGAGACAAGGTGAGACGCTGCTGTTCCCACGCTTTCACCCGTTCAGGTTTAGCACCTCGTCAACTCGTCTGATCATAATTTCCTCTCTCTCACTTTGTGAAGTTGCGGATGGAGTATCTCTCCCTCATGCACTCCATAATGCGCTCGACGGACTACCTCGAGCACCAGCACCGCCTGTGCGACCTTCAGGGGGCGCTGCAGGGGATTCTCAGGGAGGAGGAAGATCCAGGAGAGGATGAAGGGAGTGCTACAGCAAAACAGATGGATAAGCTAATTGTACAGCAAATCTACAAGGAGTTCCCACAGATCTGTGATAACCAGGACTAACAGTATCAGCATTCTGCTCACACACTGTAGTCTGCTCCCATCTAGTGCAGGGAGCTACAATAAAGCTTGAGAAAAGTAGAACTGACGTTTGATGGGATGCCTAGAGTGTTCTGTGCCAGTGTGTACTGACAAAAAAACAGTTTGCCAGTGTTTTGTTGGACTCATAGTTCAGGGCTTTTCACACATTTCCTTATTTAAAAGAGCGCTGCTTAATAATAAGCATGTGTTTTTTAAAGAGGAGGAAATATGAGTTTAGTCATACTTGTAGATTAAGAATAGTCAACTGACAGTATCTTAACCTAATTAAAATTCTAAGCAATAATCAAAGATCATACACTAAAGTATTTTTTCAATCAACGTAACAAGAACCAGGATTAAATTTTATTGCAATCAAAATAGTAGAACCAAATAGATCATTTTGATGAAAAGGCAGGTTTGAATAATTTGTGTTACCATAACGGTGCCAAGGTGTGAAGTGGCGTGCGAGGATTTCAAGTCTGTGTGTTTCCCTAATAGTGGGACCAAACTACTGTGTGTTACTGAGAGTATTGTTTTCATCATATAGTACAGTACTTCACATCTACAGTTACATCTAATCTAGCAGAGCAAGTGAACTGTCATTGTGAGACAAAGCAAGGACTGACGTATGTTGTCATTTCTAAGCTTTTCGGTGACTAACTTGCTGCTAAATATCAAGACTCTGGTGTGGCTCTGTCTGCTGTTTTATTTATCCTAATGACGACCACTCTCTGCTTACATATGCAAATCTTTTCAAGCATCTAAAGAAGCTACTGACAGATGAGATGAGTTGGTTGCACTGCTGAAGGGTTTTTCTCCATATGCTGCGTTCACAGCCAACCTAACTCTGCTGCATTAAGGCTTTATAACAACTTGCTGTATAATAATGAGTCTTGGCTGATGTGATAGTAAATGTTCTGCAATTATCATCTGAAATAATACCATTATATTACATAACATATGATATTACATTTGTTAATTGATGTTGTTGTTTTCCCGTTCTAACACTCCTATAACGAGGAAGGGGGCATTTCTTTTATCTCACCATGGTCTTATACTGTAACAATCGTTCCTTGTTTCTTCTTCATGCTGTTGTAATTGTTGTTGTTCTCCCAAACGTATCTGTTGACATGGGTTCTCTGGAAATCTCTCTGAGGTATTAGACACAATTCAGAATTTATATCAGATTTGTCTGTTTACAGTATGTGTGAGAGGAAGTGATATGAACATGTCCTTGTGATGAACGCTATCTGCTAATGTGCCCTACCTGTGTGTAATAATAAAACTAATAAAGCTATATTTTAACAGTAAAAGTGATTTGATTGTTTGTGGAAAGGGTGAAGGTGTTAATTTGGGACCATGCACGACAAATGTGGATGATACACAAGCTATCGACACAACAATGTTTGTGTTTCTACCCGGACACTAAACGTTAGCGGACCAGAGTCACGCCGTGTTCCAGTCAAACCTGTCCGGTCAATAATTGGGTGAAAGGTCCAGCGGCAGTGACAGCAGTAAATACAGTCATCCCACAGAGCCACATTCGACCAGGAAGAAGGTGATTGTGTTATTAGTATTGATACTTACTCGTCATGTCTCGGTTTCATTTAAGTGTCGATTTCATTCATACTACGCCGTTGTGTTTCTCTTCTAGAACGGAAAGCGAAAATGTCCAAACAGCCGCAGCCGATCAGCCCGCTGAAGAATTTCTTCGCAGGGGGGTTTGGAGGTGTCTGCCTGGTGTTCGCCGGACATCCACTCGACACAATTAAAGTAATGAATGCACTATGTGCCTCTTGAGCCTTTTAACATGTTGTAGTAATAAAAGAACGGGATTCAGTCTTTTCTATGGGAAGAGAGAGCGCAGCCGGGGACAAAGTCCTGGGGTCAGCGCAGATCTGAGTGTGAGCTCAGGCTGCTGCAGCCATGTGAGCCTCGGTCGGTCACCACCGCCCTCCTGCACAGGTAGAGTCTCACCTGAATGGAGGACTGGGACCAGCTCAGGATAAACATAAATGGTTTACATCTACTGTATTAAACGTTTACTCAGTTATAGCCTGCAGCTGGTATCTGCTGTGCAGGTCATGTGTCTTGTGTTGGTCCTATCAATAACAGGTAATCAGGTTTGACTGGTCAATAACACAAATCTAAAGGTAAATGTTGCTGGAGTATCTTCTTTGCAGATACTCAGGGCTGCAGTGAACATGCCTCCATAATGTTATTAAAGGCTAATAATAGGCACATTGATATCAGACATATTTATTAGCTTTAGTTAACCAGTTGTCTGTGAGCACTTGCAGCTCATAACAGTTTAATACACATCCATGGTCCATCAACCATGGCAGTGGCTTCTAGAGCTGCATTAATTTAACAGAATATGTTTCAATTAACTTTTGGTTTAACACCGCTAATCTCTTTTACAAAGTTGTTATGTCAGACACATATTTACACAACCACACTGAATATTATTTGCCAAGTTTAGCAGAAGTCAAATATTTCCTCCCTAAATATTGAGCGTATAATTGTGGCCTCCAGCCAGTGTTTGTTTTACTGTGAAATTATTCCTCATCAAAGAAAAAAACTTTTTTTTTATCGTGTTTTCACATGTATCATGTTTTTTTGCTTTCTTAGGTGAGGTTACAAACTCAACCCAAACCAAAACCAGGGGAGAGCCTGCTCTATGCTGGAACCATTGATTGTTTCAAAAAGACCCTAGTGAAAGAGGTGAGGGAACATGCTCCCTAGAACTGCTGAAGGAAGGATGAATTTCCCAGAATGCCTGTCTTCTCTTGTGCTAATCTTTCCTTGTTTTTGTCATGCCAGGGTGTGAAGGGTCTCTATAAAGGCATGGCAGCCCCCATCATTGGAGTCACACCCATGTTCGCAGTCTGTTTCTTTGGATTCGGGCTGGGCAAGAAACTACAACAGAAAACCCCTGATGACATCCTCTCGTAGGTTTCATGGGCAGCCTCACTCAGTTGACATCCGTGGGTGTTTATATTTACATCAGATTCTTTCACTCTTCTATTGTAGGTACCCACAGCTGTTTGCTGCAGGGATGTTGTCCGGTGTGTTCACCACAGCTATCATGGCTCCTGGAGAGCGAATCAAATGTCTTCTACAGGTCAGAGGTTGTTTACTTAGTGTGTGTACACATGAATAAGCATGATATAATCATTTAGCTTTGTCCTGCTGATGCCACATGCCAAAATAGAGCTGCTACTTCACCAGTCAAGTTTTAATCTGGAAGACAAGTCACCGTACAGCGAGTGTAAAATATGTGTGTGTTTGTTTGTGTCCCAGATCCAGGCAGCAGCTGGAGAAGTGAAGTATGCAGGACCAATGGACTGCGTCAAACAGCTGTACAGAGAGTCTGGGATCAGAGGAGTCTACAAAGGCACCGCCTTGACTCTGATGAGAGGTGATTTACCTGCTCTTAATTAGTTTGTGTTGAGCTAAAGCTGTTTACTTTATGGATATTGATATAAGCCTCTTTGCTTAAGTTGCCCCACGGAGTTTTACCTCAAACAAACACTTTCTGTTTAACTTCAGTTCTATCCACCAAACACTCTGTGTCCATGATGCCTGAGAGACAAGAGAAGATGAATGCATTAATCTTAATTCTTAATCTTAATTAAAAAATATGCATCTTAATGCATAAGCGTATTTCTGTTTTATTTAAATGACGTGCATTGCTACCTGTGTTTGCACATTGTACATAGTGTTGGTGTCGCCTGTAGATCAGCAGAGTGGTTTGAAGCCATCAGAAAGTTAAATCTAATTAAACATGAAACAAGCATTGCTGCAGGATGATTAATCATTATCACTGAGTGAACACTTTAATTCTCTCTTTCTTATGTTCTGTAACTCAGATGTTCCAGCCAGTGGGATGTACTTCATGTCCTACGAGTGGCTGAAGAAGGTCCTCACGCCAGCAGGAAAAAGGTGGATGTTTGTTTTACATCACACTCTTCACAGCTGTCGGTTATAAAAAGGACCACACCGCCAAACTCGTTGTCTTTCCTCCGCAGCCCAAACGAGCTCAGTGTTCCTAGTGTGCTGTTTGCTGGTGGAATGGCTGGAATCTGTAACTGGGCAGTCGCAATTCCTCCCGACGTTCTCAAGTCTCGCTTCCAGACAGGTTTGTTTGAGTACATGACTCTTTCCATTTTTTTATTTAGATTTGACATTTATTAACATTTAGCTGTTGACAGGAATCAACATCTCAGCTGACTTTACGGTTTCTATTTTACAAGCTCCACATCATGGCAATGAGTCACTCTTTGGGTCTTTCTTTTTTGGTTTTGCTACTTTATGGAGCAGTGACTTACATGTTACTCCAAAGTAGATCTAACAGTTTTGTACCTGTATTTAGTTTGTCATCTTGTCACCAGGTCCTAAAATCAGTTGCATCTGACAATAGAAATGTAAAATAGATACAGGCTAATAACAAATTTGTTGGGTAGATGAAGTCACTGTATACTGAACTGAAGACGAATGAAGTGCAGAAACGACTGTTTAGTTTTATTCTGTTTTACTCTGTGTCTCTCAGCTCCTGAAGGAAAATATCCCAATGGTTTCCGGGACGTTCTGCGTGAGCTCATCAGGGAGGAGGGTGTAACTTCGCTGTACAAAGGCTTCAACGCTGTCATGCTCAGAGCTTTCCCTGCAAACGCAGTAAGTGTACTTGACTTGGTCCTCAGATGGTACATGTGGAACCACAAGATCAGTTTGAGTAGTTCAGAGACTTAAAATATGACCACAAAGGATGATGCATGAGGAGAATAGTTCTAGGTCGTAACGCTAGAGGGAGACTTTCACAACAGGCAGTAAATGAATCAATCCTTTTTTTAGAAAAGGTTTTCTGTTTAGCTCCTGATTCAAATCATGAGGTGACTCAGAGTTTATGTTGTCAGTCCAGAACCTCTTACAATGAATTAACTTTTTTTTTCTTAATCTGTATGCACAAACCTCATGTGTCTCTCTATTTCAGGCTTGCTTCCTAGGATTTGAGCTTGCAATGAAGTTCCTCAACTGGTTAGCACCTGACCTGTGATCAAGGCTTGGTGTCGTACATGAAATCCCAGAAAGAAAACCAACCATGACGGAGAAGATAATTTACCATTTTCCAATAATGTAGATAATAGTTTTTAAAAACCTAGAGCATCTGGATCATTCGCCTGCCGAGGGTTCAGGACAGAGACGCTCGGATGACTCCACACTCAGCCACTCGCGCACACTCAGCCGAATGTTCTTGTCTCCTCCTTTAGTTTGACTCGTTTATGCCTTCTTTAAACGTGGTTTTCTTGTTTGTGTAAGAGAAGGAGTGAAGTGAACATGCCGTGCCTTAACTTCTGTTGTCTGCGAGCAGGTGCACATATCAGGGAAAAGGTGCATTTTGTTGTACTGTGTGTGTTGAGTCTCTCAGCAATGCACACTTTTCACACCGTCTGCATCAGGCACGGTCACGCTCCACTGCGCGGCCACCGAAACCAATGTTTGTCTGTTTAATGTGAAATTCTGAGAGTAGTCATGATGAGATTTATGAAATGGTATATGAATGTCAGCATGTACAGTATAGAAATAAAAAGTGGAATCCAAATCAGGAACAAAATGGACTCTTCCTCTCTCTGGGGGGTAAACAACTACCAAAGCTGCCAAAACCACAGAAACCTTTTGTTGCTTAACAATGTTTTTCTTACCTGCAGCGTTTAACATTCAAATAGGGTAATGAAGTATATTTCTACCTGCTTTTGTTAAACTAAGTGAACATCTAAACAAATAGAAGAAGTTTATGAAAAGCACAAGCAGATAATAATAATGATTTTCTGATTTTACAGGTGAATCAGCAGTTTTATGATTCATGAAACTTTAAGGCTTTAATTGAATAGTAGCCTTGTGTTCTGTCTATGCAGATGTCAACACCAGCCTGACTACACAATCAGTCCATCAGTCCCTCAGAGAGTTTGTATCTGTGAGGCCACAAAGTTATGAAGCATAGTCCATCAGACCTCCTTTAATTACATCTGATGTGAAACGTCCTGGTCAATATTTTCCAACAGGCTGTGCTACATAAACAGAAATCAATGAGCAGCTGAAAGTTAGAGAGAGAGAGAGAGAGATGAGAGAAGGAGTCAGTCAGTGTCTGACAGATGTGTGTGTGTGAAACACAGACACGCTGATATATTTAAGTTTTGAGGGTTCTGGTTAAATCTCAGCATCCAGTGTCTGACCGCTGAACCTGAATGATGAGTAATGTTGAGATACCAGCTGGGCTCAAGGACCTCCTACAGGGATACACTGTGGAGGTTCTGCGTCGCAAGCCGCCGGACCTGGTTGAGTTTGCCGTGCAGCATTTCACGCAAATCCTGGAGAATCAAAGAAATGAGCAACAAGACAACAAATGCAGCGTCAAATCAACCAAAAAGGGCGTCACCTTTGAAACAATCACACCCTCTAAGGAAGAGGGAGAAGAGGAGAACGACTCTGACGGTGAGTGAGACGGTGCTGACTATGAATAATGACGGTTCTAATTTTAAAGCTTAAAGTCAAGGAAATTGATAATAAATGACATGAAAATCAATATATTTGTGTAAAAATGCATGACATGTTACAATGTTCCTTTCTCTTCTTTCTTTTTCTCCGTTCTCCTCTGTGCAGAATCCACCACCAGTAAATGCAATCGCAGAGTTTCAGGTCAGCAGCTGGATCACAGTGATCAGGCTTTACTTCATGTCGACCATAGGCCAGTTCTGACGCTTTTGCTGTGCTGCAGTGTGTGCAGAGCCGTACAACCCTGATGAGGACGAGGACGACGACTCCGAGCCTCGGGTCGTTCATCCTAAAACAGACGAGCAGCGCCGCAGGCTTCAGGACGCGTGCAGAGACATTTTATTATTCAAAACGCTGGATCAGGTACAACATCTCACATTGTATTAAAGCACAAGAGAGTGTGTAGGTTTGGACAGATTCAGCAACTTAATAACTTTGAACCTGCGCCTCGTTCTGACCCATGGAGGCTTCTCACTTCTGCTGCCGTCAGAGTAGAAACAGGCGAAGTAATGCTCCAACTCTCCTTTCTGATGTCCTCCAGGAGCAGTTCTCCGAGGTTTTGGACGCCATGTTCGAGGTGCTGGTCAAGCCTCAGGAGCACATAATTGACCAAGGAGCCGATGGAGACAACTTCTACGTCATAGAGAAGTGAGTGAAATTTAGCAAAAGAAATCTGGACGATGTGGCCACTTTACGTCAGCTTCTACTTCCTTTTGACTTCCAGGGGTGTGTATGACATCTTTGTGCAGAAGGATGATGTGAGTGTGTGTGTTGGAAAGTACGACAACAAGGGGAGCTTTGGTGAACTGGCTCTGATGTACAACACGCCACGAGCTGCCACCATCGTGGCGACGCAGGACGGAGCCCTGTGGGGCCTGGTGAGTTCACATTCCAGCGGTGATGCTGTGGAGAAACGACTCTTACTGTTTGGTGCCGTTTTAGGATCGGGCCACGTTTCACAGGCTGATTGTGAAGAACAATGCGAAGAAAAGGAGGATGTACGAGGCCTTCATCGAGTGTGTTCCTCTGCTGAAGTCTCTGGAGGTCCGGTCTCTCTCTACACATTGAATAATAACCGATGTGCCTGATTTGTCGTAATGGCTCGTTTCTCGTCCAAAGCTCTCTGAGAGAATGAAGATTGTGGATGTCCTGGGGGCGCGGGCGTTCCAAGACGGCGATCGCATCATCACGCAGGTGAAGCTGCTGGGCCGTGTGCTGTGGTACTGACTGGGCTGGACCTCATGCTGTGGTGCCTCCTGCTTCTGTTCTTGCAGGGGGACATGGCTGATTGCTTCTACATCGTCGAATCAGGGGAGGTGAAGATTATGATAAAGAGCAAAGTAAGCACAGTGTCCAACAATGTGTCTAGATAGATAGAAGTGTCAGCATAATGTATTGGGTTCAGGAGGATTACCTCTGTCCCTGTGTGGGTTACAGACGAAGGCGGGTCAGCAGAACAACGCTGAGGTTGAGGTGGCTCGTTGCTCTAGAGGGCAGTACTTTGGGGAGCTGGCGCTGGTCAACAACAAACCTCGAGCAGCGTCCGTTTATGCGGTGGGAGAAACTAAGTGTTTAGGTACGTCTCGTGTTTCCTGTGTCCCTTCCTGTAGGTTAGTTCTCAGTGAAGGACAGCGAAGAGCACCGAATGCCAGCCCCACCCCACACAGTGGACAGCTGTTATGTAACGTGTTCGGTCAGAACCACAGATGGATTTCTGAATGGAGCTAATGGTCGCCGGCCCAGGGGCGACTCTGTCTGACGTGACGGTTAATCATTTTCTGGCAGAAAGTCAAAAGGCCACAAAGAGACATGAAAATCAAAGTAATGCAAAACAAAGACACAAATCCAATACTCATCAACAGACATGGAGGTCTGATTTGAATTCCACCAACTGTCAAAAGAGGCAAAATCAAGAGAAACAACAACTAAAGATGCCTAAAGTGAAACCTGATAGTTGGCAGCCACAGTGTTATTTCACTGATTAGAATTATATACATAACTCTTGATTAAATCTTGATTGAACTAGTCAGTAACAGTATAATTAAACCAAGTGTTGCTCTTTCTCTTCCAGTAATTGACATCCAGGCCTTCGAGCGTCTGCTGGGTCCCTGCATGGACATCATGAAGAGGAACATCTCCCAGTATGAAGACCAGCTGGTGGCACTGTTTGGCTCCAGTGTAGATTTGAAACACTAGTCCACAATATTATTCTATTTCGGTGTGTATCAGTGAACTGCTGTAGACTGTACATCAAAGTAGAAGTTGAGTAGAACCAGTGAGTAAAGTCAACTTAAGCGATCAGTGAATCCTGAGGACGCATGGATTCTCTAACAGTACCTCAGCTTCAGACTCTGGTGAAACCTTTCATCGGTTCCTAGTTTACCAGTGCCTGTTTAGCTGTAAATATGTTGTTAATACAATGTCACACATGGGGCTTTTCCATTCAAAATAATCAGGGAAGGACTCCATCCACTGTTGCTCACGTCAGGCAAGTCATTCCTAGTCCTTATAATTATATTTACTTCTTGATTTGATTTTAGAAGAGAATTGATTCAAATTCAGCTTGCATTTGTATGGTGGATCATAGTTTAGAACATTGCAGTCTGAAGAACAACACCTGTTCTATCATGACCCCACTCTGTTCAGCCAGTCTGCTTTTACTACACTTCTATTCGTATAATTTTAGCATTATTGACTACTAAAAATGCACAAAATAAATTATTAAATATTAAACATTTTATGGAATTTGTTTTATTTGAGTTACAAAATATGAAGTGCCATCAGCAGACTCCACGTGGGAGTTTGCCAATCTTCTTGTGTTACAAGTATTTACATCCAAAAAATCAAGGATATCCATCTAAATCCACTCTCGTTCTGGTACGTACAAGAGCTGAAGCATCGGTCATATTCTCCAAGTTCCACAGTCAGATTTTAAATATTTAAAATATTTACAAAGTCCTATATTCAAAAACTCTCATACTGTAGCTTGTTCAATGAATAGGCAGGCGCCAGGTGCCACAGGTACTGCTTCAGTAGTGAGAAAATAAGCAGAGCTGGTGGAACAAAGGAACGGTTAAAACAAATGTGGTCCTCTACAGGGTCTCCATAGCTTTACAAATGGTTCCTCTTCTAAAGAAAGCCAGGGCGAGGAGATCTGTACAGTTATTTCAAATTACATGTTAAATAGTCTTTTTAGCGTCTATGATCCTCTTGAAGAAATGAATATGACAATCAATCAACAGAAAAAAGGCCACCCAGTTAGCCATTCATCCTGTTTTCTCCTTCAGAGTCTCTCTGAACGTTAAAAAATAAAATTCCAATAAATAAAAATACAGCAGAGAAATGGTCAAATAAGACTGATACTGGTTCGGTCCATCCCTGAGTTCTTCTGAGAAGGACAAAAATACCAGACAGGATTGACAAAATAAAAAAGGGTTGATGTGTGGGGGAGTGTTGTTGGAGGCCATGTCCTACACATTCCCACTGTATTCAGGAAACACTTGATATTCCTCTGGTTTCTTCATCAGTGAGAACATCAATTGATGAGTGTTTCCAGCAGTAAAAAGGTTTACACAGAGGTGATGACAATCATGAGGTGTGGTGAGATGCTGGAGATCCTGTTAAGAAGGTCGGGGGCGAGCTGCGACAAGTGGCTCTCTGAAAATTCGCATGGTGGGAAAATCTGCAGTACGTAGGCAGGCTGGAACAAAAAAAAGATATATATATAGATAAATACATTTATAATTTAACAATATTCATTAGAGGTTGCATTCACTCAGATTAAAGGAAAGGAATCAACAATTCTGTCTCACCTGATTGGAACCTGGGTTTGGAATATTGATGATACCAGCAGCCAATTTTGTCTGCAAGTAATTGATGAAAGCCGCTTTTAGAGCTTGTGTTTGGTTGAGGACATCATCTTGATCTCGTCCACATGGTAGAGCAAGGAGAAGACAATAGTCACTGTCACCCTGGAGAGAGAAGGGGGGGGAAGTAATTGGTGTTAACCTCAATTTAATTTCTATAACAGACTTATTTAGTGAGAGACAGACAGGAGACATACCGTCATTCTTCTGGCCACACTCTCCAATTGTGAAGCTTCTAGTCTCATTCTCTGGACAATCCTAAGCAATGCACCTCCGTCCTGCAAGGGCAGTGATCGATGGGCCAATGCTTTGTTGCCACAAACAAAATGCAACTGGACTGCAGCTGTGTCATTCTTTAGTGCTAGCAGGCCTTGCCACACAATAGGATATTTCTGTTTAAAAAAGGGGACACAACACACACTTTGTCAAACAAAAGCCGAAAGGTTACAGCAGAATGGTCGAAATGAATGGTTGTGTCTTACTTTGAGCAACTGGACCATATTAACAGGTTGTGTTGTCTTGCTGTCTGGTTTTGGTTGAAGGTCTGCACCCTAAGAGAGTCGTGAAATACATGAGCATTCTCTATAACATGACATCAACACACATTTACAAACATGCTTTTAATTATGTCTTTAATACAAAGATAAAACGCTGCCTTATACAACAGTCCTGAAATTACCTTCACAGACCATTAGATTGTTCAGTTTCGCTAACGCAACTTCTTTTACTATTTAATTTTATCAATGAAGCTATAACAAACCTTCAATAAGTGAATGAGTGAACAAACCCCTTTTTATTACAATTTCTTTGTCATAAACTTTTAAAACTGGATTGTAAATCAGAGATTCCATTAAGTTCAGTCAAGTGTACTCACCATAGTCTGTGTAACGTTAGGTGGAGCCTGGTTAATTCCACCAGAAGACGACTCGGGTATTTGCGAATGGATGCTTCTTGGGTTGGAGTACACCCCTGTGTACTCTGGGAATGAGCTGCTAGGTCCTGGAGGAATTATCTGAACTCTCTGAGGAGACCTCTTCACCTCTAATGGCTTTGTAATATCTTTCTCAGCCACAGCTTTAGGCAAAACATGCGTTCGCGGAGACAAGGACAAAGGTAGGTTGGATGGTGTCGAAGAAGCAGGAAGAGTCTCTTGAATGTGTCCAGAATGGGGGTCTGCTCCTGAACGATCTCCTTGTTGGTGTATGAGCACGCGCATGTCTCTCTGAGATATGTACGTTTCCAACGGCACGTTGCTGCGCATGGTACCGCGAGGATCTGTCTGCAATGCCTCTGGTTTTAACTGTGCAGTTGATGGTCTTGCAGCCATATGGAAATGCCTGGCTTCTTCTTGTTCGTCGTGACTCCTCAAAGAACCAGGATTAACCTTCAGAACCTTGTCTCTGGCAACAGCCTGGGGTGATGTGGGCTGGGGCGGAATGGCACCCGACCAGGGAGAGGAAAGTGACTCACTGTGCATCCCATAGCTCATCACAGACAGAGGTGGAGTATTTACCCGAACATCTCCTTGAACAAGATGCCCCACTGGAATTGATTGGGTAACACAATGAGGAGACATTCGACCCAAACCTCCGGGTACACTGTGGGGTGGCATGATAACAGACTGCTCTGCATGATGCACACTAGTAATAAACTGTTGCATGGCAGGAATGCCAGTAGATAACATTACTGGTATGCCCTTGGGAGATGAAGAGCCTATTGGTGAGGGCACTTTAGTAAACGAAGTGTGTGGATGCCCTGATTTGCGTGGGGACCGAGGTTCCTGTTTCACCGCACTGAGATGTGAAGGCGCTCTATCTCCAGCTGAGACAAACCCCACATGATTGCCTGGTGGAGATGGCAAATGAGGGCTTAGTGCAGAAGTCCACGGTGGCTTAGTTCCATCTGTACTGTGAGAATCAGCACTGTCAATTTTCTTTGGATGTTTTATTGACATAAAGTCTGGAGAGTAACTCATTACTTGCTGGCAGCCTTGTGGGAGACGTTTCACTACTCCTTGAGGTCCAGACTGGTATGAAGAATCCATCTTTTCGAGCCCAGTACTTTCTTGCTTAACTGATGACAACACTGTTTGTGTCTTTCCAGGATGGCCGTGATCAGTCTGTAATGAAGTTCCCTTTGGCAGCCCTGACTGGGAATGAACATACATTTCCTGTTTTATCTGGGGCATAGATACCAACTGCTGAGATTCCATGTCACCTGCTGTTGCTTGTGGTATCTGACTTATTTTAGCGCTGATTCGCTGGGGACCCTCTGTCTTTTGGCCCGAGTGGCTTAGTAACACCACTCCTTCAGAAGTATTTACTCTCAGGCCTGGGCAAGACCCTGTACCAAGATTAGGGCCGTCAACAACAAAGCGCGCAGAACTGCCACCCTCATCAATAGATGCTCCATGATATGATCCTGTATCATCTTTGCTGGGCCTGTATGGTGGTTTAGTTAGAGTCATGTCTACACAGGGATTTCCAGTGTTAAGATTTACTTTGTTCTCAGGGTCAAGAGGGTTGCAAACCCGGCTGATGACAGAAGTTGCAGTGGATGCAATAACAGAGATAACAGACTTCATCTCAGGAGCAGGCACTGAGACTGGAGGGCGAACAATAGGGGGGACTGAATGAGTCGTTATTCTACTGTCGGGTGATACAGATAAGTTTGGCAAAACAGCTGATGAAGTACTACCTTCAGAAAGGTTCTGCTCTCGAAGAGTTGGCAGATTACTGGGAATAGAACTGCTGCCTGGCAGTGAAGTATTTTTGTGTTTAATAAGGATCTGCCTCACATCACTTCTATTACGATCAGTGTCCATGTTTTCTGAGTCTTGAGGCAAAGGCTGGTTTTCCTTGGAAGACAAGGGCAAACCAGTTGAAGACGAAATACTTGGATCTTTGGACTGGACATGCCAATCTGGTGGAGAAGCAGGAACTCGACTTGTTTGAACAGATCTAATATTTGGCCTGCTTGCTAGTGGAGATGGGGAAGTGGACATGCACTCAGGTGGAAACTGTTGAGGTTTTGAATATACTGGACTCCTAGACTGTGGGCAAGCAGGTTTAAGATGTTGGCTCAGTTCTGGAGAAGGTGATTTGGAGTCTGGATTTAAGACTGTGGCTTTGACAACTGAAGCCTCAGGCTCTGACTTCCAACTAGTAGGTGTAATAACAGCTGTAGGTCCTGCTGATAGAGTCTCAGAAACAACCTTCACACCGGAAGCCGTGCTTTTTTCTACAGGAGTTGTAATTTCCTCACTTACAGAATGGTCTTCTTCCTTTGAATCTTTTCTTATTTGCTTTGGGCCTTTGGCACGCTTAGGTGTTTTAGGTCTTCCTTTAATGCATTTTCTGGGTGTAGTAGGAAAGCCACTTGCCTCTTGTAAAGGAGATGCATTTGTTTCAGGTTCATCCTCCTTAGCAGACTGCATCAAGTCTTGAATGCCTGGTTCTGAACTTATCACTGTACTAACTGGAGGTGCTTGAGTTGCTGTTGAATCTTCATCAGTTATCGAGTCAATGGCAGCTATGAGTTCTGTCTCGCTTGCAGGGTTAGAGGGTTTTTCTTCCTCTGCATCACTTTTACCTTCTGCTTGTGGGACAATCGGAGTCTGTGGTTCAGTTGGAAACGCTGGATCTGTAAGTTTAGCAATGTTTTCCACAGCCTGTTCCAATTCCTGCTCCTGTGAAATTAAGCTTTTTGGTGTTTCCAGGGGATCCCTTTTTTCCAAAACAATACTTTCCTTTTCTTCACTGTTGGAATCTCCTTTGTTGGCATTTGCGTACTTTAAAATATGATCCCCATGGTCAGGAGGTCTGAACTTTTTAAATGACTCTTCCTGATTTCCACCCTCATCATTGCCTTGAAGATGATCTTTCACCTCTGTGACATTCAGGTGTATTTTAAGATCTTTGAGTACAGGAGACTTAGGAGTTCCCGTCAGCTTTGCTTTTCCCCTGACCATCCTTTCTTTCTCTAATGTAGGTTTCTCTTCTTGGACTAGGGAATCCATCTCTCTCCCATTTGATTTTCCCTCGCTAGCCTTTTTATTGAGAACATCTTTGACAAATCCTTTGCTTGGTGTGTCTTTTTCCTCTTTCTTTTGGTCAGCTATCACTGATTGATCTTCTACACGTAATCTTGATGAATCTTGCAAAGCAAGAGTATCTTCATCTGTAAGAGAATCATCATTTTCAATTACCTCTGTTTTTTCCCCCTTCTTTGTTGATCCAGACAACTGATTTAATGAACTCTTTGTTATGTGAGAAAATTTAGTTTTAGACATTCTTGGAATTCGTTCACCACTTTCTGATTCATTTGAATCAGTGTCTTTGTCCAGTTTGGATTTTTCCATTTTAATAGGGAAACCATCGTCACCTTGTCTGGGTTTCTTGGGAGGACGTCCACGTTTAATTGCAGGCATTCGAGCAGGTAGATCCTGATCAGAATTGTGTTGAGTTGCATCTTTGTCGTTACCGCGCTTTCGTACAGAGCGTGGAGACTCTGTAATTTCCTTTCCAGGGCGAACTGATGCATCATCTTTAACTGGGGTGGCGTAGACAGATTTCACATTTCTTCGGGATCTACCTACTGATATGCTCGGTTCCATCACGTCAGAATCTGATCCATGAATAGGAGATTTACTTGTGGATTTTGATTCAGCTCTTGGGGATGACCCATGCTTCAGCTTCTCTCTGTCAATGCGCTCACTCTTGCGCGTGGCCTGTTTCTCAGATGCAGACATGACAGGAATGGCAGAAACTTGAGCTGGGGATTGTCTGCCTTTCTTAATTTTCATATCTTTCGTTTTATGTTCTTTCCGGCATGAGAATGCTTCGGTGTTGGTTTCATCCTCAACAGCTGTCTGCATTTTACCATCTTGAAGGTTCTTCTCAGCCTGTGGCTCTGCTACCACTTTACAAGTGGAATGGGTCTCTTTCTTTACTACAACCGCCTCCTCTACAACACTAGGGGGCACAGAACTAGTCACTTGAGGCACTTCTGGTTGCATTTTTTCAGGCTCAAGCTCTGGTTCTGAAGTAATAAATTCATCATGGGAATCATGTTGAGATGGCTGTTTTGTAACATTTAAATCATCTTTAACAATATTGGACTTCCCTTCTGATGAATAACACGTTTCTAATGCTGCTGCAGATGTTGATTCAGAATCAGACATCTCTGTTGATAGGTCACACACAAGTACATCTACACTAACCTCTTTTATAAGAGAGACGGGGGAATATCTGTCAGAAGATGGATTAGAGATCACACATTTTTCCTCTGGTGGAGGTGAGCCTTTGAGGGCAGTTTGAGTGACAAGAATAGGAGAGAGTCTTGGTTCAGAACTTGGCTCTTCAGCAGGACTGACCGGTTTGATTTCAGGTTCAACAACAGATTCTTTTGCTTGACTTGACTGAACAGTTTCTTGGTCTTGAACATGTGTCGATTCCATTTTGTCATCATTAGTAACCACAGTATCATCTTTTGCCTCTTGCAGCTGCTGGGTTTTATTTTTCTGTTGCTGTAGCTCCAAAAAGCGACTATAGAAAAGACCAACCTGCACGGAGTCAAGCTCTCCTTCTGATGTCCCTTGCTGACCAGGTTGTTGGTTTTGTGTATGCTCAGGGTCTTCATGTTTGCGTTCCAAGTGTTGAAGCCGCCTCGAGTCTAGCTCAAAGACAGGGCTGTGAAGGAAGCGAGAGGCAAATAGTTCCCTGCGTTCTTGTTCCTCTGGCTTAGGCTCCTCCTTTCTGTCATCAAGTTTGTCTTCAGATCCAGGTCGAATCTTTCTCCTTTTCATGTACCAGGAAGGTGTAGGCCTTGGTGTTGCTTCAGCCTTCTCAGTATCTTTTCTGTTGCGGAAACTTGCAAAGTGAGAATCATAATCTAAAAATGACCAGTTATCTTCTCTGGAAGATGAGAGTGACTTGGCACGCTCTAGTAGAGCCTTTGTATCAGGCGTGATTGTTTGGTCTAGTGCAAAGGAGTAGAACTTGTTTCTTTCGAGATGTGTTTGTTTGGGATCTGAAAACCTCTCAACTCTTGGTCTATCAGAAAAAGGCATAGATGTTGAGGGCATGGGAGAGTGCGGTTTGGGTTCACGCTCCTCTTCAGGGTCTGATCGCACCTCACCAGGCTCCAAGTCATGCCAAATGCCAAACTCCGAATGTTTGCGATTCTGTACGTTTTTAGTTAGATTTCTAGAAAGGTTAGGTAACAAATCTTGTTTTACTCTGCTCTCCCATCTCTTGTGTTGCTCTTCTTCCACACTAAGCAAAGTAGCATTTGTTTTGCCAACTTGTGTGTTGTGTGTCCTTTTAAACAAGAGTTCAAGATCTGGGGGAATTTTTTCATCACTCTTGTTTAACTCTTTCTGTGAAGGATCAAAGTCTTCATCGACATGGTGAGAAAGCTGTTGATGTCCTGGTGAGGAAGCGTTATTCCAGTCAGGATCTTCACTTTTACTCCTGTAAACACGCTCTCTTTTCATACCTGACTCAGTGTCACATTGTTCTGTTTTTTTTAGCTTGTGAGATGGGAAATCATCTGTGACATCCTCAGGTGGTTTACCAACTTCATGCACAAGGCTGCGATGTTCCAGGTCCTCCGTTTCACTTCCTTGAGGACTTCCTGGTTTTTCAGGTTTGTCAGACTCCCTCTGCTGTTGTTGCAGACGTCTATTTTGCTCCATTTGCTTGCGGTAACTCTGAGAGAGGTCAATGTAAACATGATCTTCCTTGTTCTTAGCACTTTTGTCAGAGTCAGTATTTTGACCACCAAATTTGGAAGCAATATGGTGCTCTTGTTCTCTTGCATTACTCTGGTCTGTAAGCCCCTCATGTGAAAACCTTCTGGATAAGGTATATCCTGCCTGTCGTAACGCAAGTGTATCCAGAGATCCCTCAGCTTTCTCACTTTTTTCTTTAGGTTCATCTTGACTATCTTTTGGAGTCGTACCTTTTTCTGTTTTGAGTCTTGAATCTTTTCGTGGTAAATCCTTGTTTTTGTCAACTTCCACCTCTTTTGAATACGTGGCACTGGAACCAAGGTCAGATGATTGATTTCCATCCTCCTCCTCATGTCTGCTTCTCTTTTGACGACTGGTCCTACCACCAGGATCGGCAAAGCGTTTTTTGCGTGCGGCAAGACGAACTGAATCAGCTGAATCTTTTCCATCATTTCCAATATCAGACTTCAAATGCTTCTTTAGTATGTTTTTTGTGTCCAAATCAGAATTCTCAGTTTTACTCATTTCAGATCGTTCAGTTTTTACAGAGTCAAGATGAGCAGTTGACAGTTGGTTTCCAGTAAGAGAGTCACTCTCCCCCTTACATTTTTGTCTATCGTGAACATCTAGGTCCGAGACTCTTCCTCTTACAGTCCCACTATCAAATCCAGCTTCAATGTCTGTTTCAGGCACAGGGTTAGATGGCGATTGACCCTTTGCTTTCCTTGATTTAATCTTGTCAGTTTTTTCCTTGTCACCCTTCTCTTTTCGCTTTGGACGTTTAGGTTTTTCAGCACCTGCCACACGATCTGGCTGACTGGCCTTTTCAATTTTGTCACTCTTGGATGAATGCTCCAAAAGGTTCTTTTCTGATTTGTCAAAGTGTGGTGGTGACAATGAGCTCACACTGCCACTTCGCTCAGAGGACTGGCTATAAACCCGTCGTTCTGAGTCTCTGGGTGCACGTTCAGATGGTGATGGTGAGACTGTTGGAGTAAGAGGTCGCCTTGGATGAGAAGGGCTCCACCTGCTCCGATCAGCCTCAAAGCGCTCTCTCTCCCTTTCTCGTTCTCGTTGAATGTATGTGTATTTGCGTATGTCTTGCTCAAAGGGGTCTCTGTAGTCCCTATAGTCTCTCGGATCTTCATGATAACGAGGATCAAAGTGATCTCCTTGGTAATGTTCCAGTTCAGGAAAGCGATCTCTGCTGCGAGCAGCATAGTCTCTTCTAGCATCCTCAGGGTAAAGGCCAGGGGTTCGTATATTCTCATAGTAAGTCCTTTCTGCAGTAAATTCATGGTATGGAGGTCTGCGATCCTCTCTAAAGAGTAAAAAGAGATTAAACAATATAGTTGCACAATTACTTTCGTATTTTGAAAATGTTTAACATCTGTCTTAATTATTAAATGTAATTTTCCTTAGTTATATAAAACTATCTAAGTATTGCAGGTAAGTAATAACACTACTGGAAAATTACCGTCGCTCAGGGGGAATTTCATACAAGTCTCTAATATCTTGCCCAGATGCCTGCATAGATCGGTAGAATGCCATCTGACTCTCTTGACTTGCAAAATCCACCTATCATAAACAAATATTTGCATGTAAATATTTATACATACATTCACATGCAACAACATTTAATTATCTAAAATAACTTGATAATTTGCCCATTTGATTTATATTTTACCTTTATTTTATTTCCACCAATCTTCCAGCCTTTGGTCTCCCTTACAGCTGCCTGAGCAAAGTCTGTGTTGTTGTACGAGATGAGGGCCATTCCCTTCAATCTATCAAACACAACCTAAAAACAGAATGTATTACAAACAATTTAAAGCTACTGCACTAAAGAATTTTAGCACTGACCGAAAATGTAACGCGTTACCTTTACTACGTGTCCATAACGGCAGAAATGCCGCGATAGGTATTGTTCTGTGATGTTGCTTGCCAATCCATCTAGCCAAACACATGTCGTGGGCATACTCTTGCCAAATCCAAGCTTTACAGAAAAGATAGCATACATGATACCGACTTACATTCTTATACATGTACCCCAACAATATATTGAATCAAATGAAATGAAACATCTGCAGACAGACACCAATACCTTAAGTCTGTTGCTGCCCAGATACTCTCCATCCATCTTCTTTATAGCTTTGCAGACACTGGCAATATCAGAATATTGCACAAAGGCATACTGTGGAACTCCATTTACTTTTTTGATATCAATGTCCTTAAAGAGATGAAATACAACAATTAAAAAAATAAATCTAAAGTAAATCCAAAGCATACATTTATTTATAAGCTACATGTCAAAAGACAGTAACTTACCACAATTTCTCCAAAGCGTTGAAAAATGTCAAGAAGTTGCTGGTAACTAGTTGTCTTCTCAAGGTTCCCTATGAACAGTGTCCTTGTAGCCTTTGGGTGGAACTCATCTATTCGCCCATCCAAAGGTCTGAATTCATTTTCGCTCTCAGTTTCTAAGGCAGAGAAGAAAGAAATTTATCAATATAATTTTGCTATTAACATAATTTCTATCAGCACAGATTTGCAAAAATACTGGTGAAATTAACCTGGCTGCACGAAAATCTCTTCTACATATTTGTAACAACTCACCAGGCCCGTTCCAGGCGGTGACTTCAATAAGCATGCCAAAGAACAACTTTCCTTTAGACACACTAAGAGCTTTCTCTTGATCCTCTTGCTGTCTAAAAAATACCAAACCGTATCGATCCTCTGAAGCTCCATGAATCTGCACTGAGGTTACTTTCCCATGTTTCTTAAATTCATGGAACAGTCCATCTTTTAAACTTGTGTCTGCCAGGAGAAATATGAATTAGAACAAAAATAAATAAATAAAATACAAAGCCAATTTCCAGTAATTCAATGTCAAACAAAGTACAAGCCACAACAAAAATCTTTACCTGTAGGAGCCATATACTAAATTTCTATATTCTCTAAGATATATGAGCTACTTTAAACACGTTTATATCCAAATCATTTTGTGTGTAAACTGATTCTGTCCAATTTCATCAAAACCTACCTTCTCTAAAGAAACCAGTGTGATCTAAATACAAGTCTCAGAATTTGAACATTGCAGTGGTCGAAATGTAAAAACTCACCCGTGGAGCGCACTGGTAGGTTTTGAACTTTAATTCCAAAGCTCCTGCGTGGTTCATCTGAATCAAGTACCAAAGATGACTGAGGAGGTGCATGTGTAGCTGAGGACTGAACCGAACGTGCCCTCGAACCGTCACTTGAGCTGCTGTTTGAATCACTGTAGTCATAGAAATCCCAAAATTAGCTACTGGTGAAACTAATTTGAACAACAAAAAGCTCGAAATAATGTATTAAATAAACACATTGTACCTGCCACTTCCTGTGCTACTGGTGCTGCTGACAGAATCTGAACTTGAAGATCTGCTACGGGATCGAGATCTTGGGCCTCTTCCAGGTGACAAAGGAGCTCGTTTGGGGGAATGAGTTTTAGGTGTTTGTCCTATGGTCCGTTGTGGTGAAGGGTGCCTGGATTGTGAGGAATGAGATGAGCGGCTCCGACGGTGATGGTAGGTTCTGTCAACACGTCGTCCTCTGTCATCTCTATATAGGTCACGTCGTGAAGAAGTGGAGAGAGTGAAGGGATCTCTAATTCTGGACTCAAAATGTGGGTCTGATGCCTCAAAGCTTCCCCCAATAGCACTGGTCCCTGGCCCAGCAGCAGCAAACAGAGAACGATCCCGGTAATAATCTGCGTTGTAGTGACGCTGTCTGTCGAAAGTGCCGCTGCGGTCATGGTGTCCATATGGGCTGTGATCATATCCCCGGTCACGGCTTTCAGAGCTACTGCAAAGTAAGATAAAGGGCAGACAAAAGAAAAACATGTTTGTATGATTTAAAACACAATGAAAAGCTACTATTTAATGTCATAATTTTCTAAATACACAACAGTGACGCTCAGCCATGGCACAGCTGAGAACTGATCAGATAAGATTTTAGATAGAGTCTATTGAAAAATCTTACTACAGAAGAAGTGCCAGTATTAATTATTAATCTAATCTCACTGTTAGATTAGATTATTTTCTTTTAATTCCCCCTCTACCCCCCTTTCTATGACTACATTTTTTTTCTCCTAAATAAACTCTCAAACGATTAAATACTGGTACCATCTGCAAATATGGACAACTTTCTGACATTTCTCAAATATAACCACTAGCAACATAAAATTACATTTTAAGGAGGAACAAAACCTACAACCAACTTCCTACAATGCAAATCCATAAACAGTCACACACACAAAAAGCCATTTTAGACTTTGGAGATAATGCAACCTCTATCCAGCAATGCTGAAATGCTGGTCTTAGTTTCTTTCAATTTCACTAGCAAAAACAGGCATTTCAGGCTCCTCAGGAATGGGGAGCTAATTTCAAAAGATGACTGTTCATGAACTATTGCTAGTATATGAAAAGATATTTAAACAAATTTAAGTCATTAAATGATCCAATTATTGGTTAAAAATGTAAAATGCCATGCAGAGTTTGATGGATATATTTAAGGAAAACAATAATAGAACGTAAAATAGAAAAAGGCACGTGCATACACAAATGTCTATATAGCCATCAGTGTATGTAAATGCGTTTTATTTGTTTTGTACCTTGCTTTGAAGGAATTTTTTAAAGTAATTTGAATACAAGCAATCTGCCAGATGACTAATTGTAAAATGTTTCATTTGTTTGCATCAAGTAAACTTTCCCTAAAAGCAGTGCAAAATATTAGACAAAACACTACAGAAGGTTAGAGAAAGAAAATATGCAGAGGGCAGAGCAATACCAACCTTGTGGAAAAGAAGTTACCAAAACTAATCCAAATAAAATCTAGGTGGTCAGAAAGTGAGAGCCCGACTGAAAAACCAGGGGATGGGGAAAAAAGCAATTGATTTAATTTGGCAAAAACGGTTCTCTTGAATAAATGTTATCTTCAAACACTGATGTGCCCAGCCAGTAGATAGGTGATGTATAATCCACAGTGAGGCTATCTAATATTCTTCACTGGATGGAAAAGGGAAAAAATAAAAACAACCACAGAAATGGATCGCGCTATGGATTTCGGGATATGTGTGAATAAAAAAATAATCATAAGAACATAAATTAATATGAATTTTGGGGAAAAAATGAACTTAATAATAATTCAGCGCATTCCTGGATGATAATATGGTCAGTGCATACTTGGAAAATACATCCAACTGGATATGTCTCGTCTTGGCTTGGCTTATGAGGAAAGTTTGTGTCCCAAAAGTTAACATAAGTTATATTATAAAAATATGAAAAACATATTCCACTGGTTGATATTAAGAGAGTAAATGTGACAAAAAGTGGTAGACTTGCAGGCACTTTGGCCACCGCATATAATCCTCTTGGTCTTGAACAAATGGCATAATTCCACAATCTATAGCTGAGGTGTACACACTCACCGGTGTCATCTGTCTGTAGTAACATTTCAAGACACTGGAAAAAACTTTTTTTCAGCTGTCTAATATACTTTGAGTGGTGTTCCCCACAATGAACTTCTACACCACTACATCCACACTTGGGTATTCCAAATGAAAGAAAGCTACACCTATTCATTCTAGGGTCCACATCAGTACATCCAGCATGGTATATCGTATTGCATAGATCCAGGTTAGATCCCATTTATGTGGTCTTCAGTGTCTTCATGGCCATCAGTCCAAAACATGAATAGCTCCACACACTGGTTGTGCTAGCTGGTTGGTTGATCCTTGTTCTTGCACAGTCTTCTTGGTATAACCTCCATACTTGGGACACAAAATGTGAATAATATAAAGTTAATCTTATCCCTACATGACTGCAGTTGCCTAGGATATATACACGTTACTTCCATGGTTCTGGTGATGAGTAACAAATTCTTCCATTCACTGGTTTAAAAGTTAAATCCAGAATAGGCAGGATCCATGGACACAAAAATGATAAAAGTACTCCAACCATCAGCTGTTGCCCAAAGGAAAAAATGACAACCCAAGATGGAAGGTCCATGAAATAAGGATTAGATTGCCCGAGGAAATAATTTAAAGAAAAGTGCATCCTTCATACTAGGGATTTACTTCCGGTTTTAAGCAATTCCGAATAAAAAGGAGGTTAAATCCGATGTGTAGCAAAATATTTGGGGAAAAAATATAAATAATCCAGTAACTCCAAGGCAATTTTCCACAAGATGTAATAAATCCAAAACTCACCAGGATATTCCTTAAAGATGTAATATCCAAACCAGATGTCAAACCTTGAATTTTAGTTACCTTACCAAATGACAGCGAGTAGTTAATTTACTTAGATCCCGTGGGAAAGGCGAGTCAATTATGATGAAAGTGGAACGATCCCTAGACAACCTTTGTTACCCCCACTTGAGGCATCTAGCCCTCAAGAGTAACCCCTGCTGTGTGTTTAGGTTTTAAACCTATCCAATAACTAGACATCCCTGGATTTCACACGGAGGCTGCATCCACTTACCCATCTATTCTCCGTTCATAACGTCCCTCTCTGGTGTGAAGGGACACAGGTGGGCCAAACACTGGACCAACTGTTGCCCTAGAGAATCCTGTAACGTCTCGACTGCTCGAGGGAGAGCCGTCTTCCAGGCCCCGAACAGCACTAGGGACTGACCCGGGCTCATTGTAGTCTGTCCGAAGGTCCCTGTCTCCCATTTTGTTGACAGCATTGTGAGCCTTCTGCGCACTTTTGATATCCACAAAATCCACAAAGGCTGCAACACCACCCTCTGACCCTCGCTTTCGCAGAACTTTAACACTCTCAACACGCCCGTACCTGAGGGGGATTGCAAGAAAAAAGAAAATTACATATACTGCAAACACACGGGTATAATGGTTTGTGTGTTAAGATCAAAGTAGGTTATGCTAAAATTAAATTTGGCTATTGACTATTGGGAAGATTGAAGATTCTATTAATCAAGATTCTGCTAAAGCACTAATCAGACAACCTTCTGGGAGCTGGCACGCATCACATGCCAGTGTTTGACTATAAAATGCATTATTTTCAAATACACAGCTGTCACCAGGCCACTAAGTGTGTGGCGTTGACATCACTCTGCCCCCAGTAACGAAAACCGACGCTTGTACTGGTGTGTGGTTGAGTAGGTAATGGAGAGCTGAGCAGAGACTTCGTATAACATAACGATAAACGACATTAACCCACTATAATCTGGTCAATGGGCTTTATTAAACACGACTTAAGGGTATTTGTTCTGTTTACTCAGCAGTGGAAGCAAGATCTGCGATTTAACTCTACCTTGCCTATTTAGGAATCTTTCGCGTTTCTTAGCCAAGCTTAATTATAGAAACGTTAAAGCGTCACATGCTAACGTTAACGGTGGTTTGATCTTGATTTCGACTTTTACCTAACAACACGGATGATCAGAGATATAACGTTTTGTGTCAGTCGCTTCCTGTGACAAAAATAACACAAGGCAGCTAATGTTATGCGAGCTGCTCTCCGGCTAACGTTAGCTGCCTGTTGGCTCGTTCTGACCATAAAAACGTCTCGTCTTCCCACAAAATGGTTGGTTGCTTGGGTGGTAGCTCGGCGGTTAGCATGCCTAGCTACGTGCCTTTTGGCGTTAGCAAAAGTTAGCTAAACATCATAAATATCACACATGCGCACTGAAATCATTTAAATCGTTGCATTTCGCACCCACAAGTATCACTATATTATAATACAGCACGGTTACATAAAAAGAAACACTATGACTTTCAAAACTTAAAATGCTAGCGTTAGCCGTATTAGCATCCGCGGCAGGCTTCACAGCTAACGCAGAGCTTCGCCTAGCCCGCGCTGTTTCGCCAACAGTGGACCCATCTTGCGTAACCTACCGTTTAAAATGCTCCACAATTTTTTCCTCTCGTACATGTTCGGGTAAGTTTCCCACCCAAAGGTGTCTGGTTTCCCGAACCATCGTGCGTTATTCTTCCCCCCTTCACACACATAAGATCTCGCACGTCTCTAATCCCAGCCGGTCGGAGGTCCGCCTGAACAAAATGAACGACGGTGGATTCCGTCAACGCTGTAGGCCTGGTGGCCGCTGCCCGTACTGCTTTAGCTTCTGCGTCCCCGAGACCTGCACGCGAACGCGCACCGACTCGCTCTTGGCGGCGTTGGGAGCGAGCTGCGCGTTCACGTAATCGATTCGACAGTTTGAAGCGTGTGTTGGCTACGACGAGGAGCACGAGGAGTATCACTCAGCAACGGTTGATATCTGCATGGTTAAAGTGAGTAAATATTTTGTTATATCATCATTTTAATACATATTGTATTTTCCTAGTAGACTTCACTATTTTTAATTTTATTACAGTTTTTCTATGTAGCAACAATTACAACACGACATGCTAAAAGAAATGCAACTGTTTCCTGGGTTCAGATTTATAAAGCAACCTGTTGTTCATGTACAGCAGTAATTTCCTGACAGACCCTACGTCTGGAGTTTAAATTGTTACACACATATATAAATGTATATACTGTATACAAAACCCATTTGAGGTGATTGCATCAATATAAAAGTTGAAATTAAACAAAAAAATTAATACTAGTGTTATTCGCCATATATTTGAACATTAGTAAATGTTTCAATACACAGAAATATGATTTCATAAAAAACGTTTAGCTTAGAAATAAACCAGAATATTTAGAGCCATGTCAATATGAATAGTGTTGAGTGTTGACATTTGTGGCCCTGTGGTCAAGTGACAATATTTATAAGTTTATAAAAAGCAGATGTAATTACATTTACATTACAGGCACCTTCATCTGTTATTGTGCCCTGGTACACCTGTTCTTTACACTGTTTAGTGAAAGTTCTGATGTCAGTATTCAGTTTTTAATAATTACATGAGCCAAGTGAACAAACAGGGCAGTTTTGTTGTTTTAGTTGAATTGGTTGCCTGAAGGTTTCTAACTGATCTAGATCAGTACTGTAGGTCAGTAGAATTATCAAGTTTAAAAATAAACCGCATTCAGTCCATAACTCAAATAGTTCAATTTGTGCCTGTGAATGATGTGAACCATCCTGTGAAAGAATAAGAGTAAATGTGTGTTGACCTCCAAATAACCAATGAGCAATTATCTTGCAATATTTATTTATATTTCTACATCTTAGTACTTTGATATATGAAATATATTTATTTATTTATTATTGAAGCCTGCCATAAGATTAAATATATTAGTTTACTTTACATCTACAGCTTTTTTTCTATCTAAAGAAGTAATGTGGGTGAGAGTAACAAAAATCTAAATAGACTTGATATGCGTTTTTGAAAACTCGTATAAATATATTTGGTGCATTATGTAGAGTTTATTGAGTGCAAAATTATCAAGTATAAAAGAGAGTCTTCAGAAAGCATGATATATTGTAAAAAAACAATCATATTCTGTTTATGATTAAAGGAAAAAAGATTTGTGGGAGTTGTTCATTAGACTTTTAAATGCAAATGCACAGCCTTGCATCTCCTAAAGCCGAGGCTTAAGGCACTTTTTCATCGGTTGCAGTTTATCCCGGGCTAGTGGGACCAGTGTTAGTGCTGGCCAGAAAGCAGGTCCAGGTGGCAAGATTTGCAGAGCAGCTTCCCATCTAAAGGATAGCATCCGTGCTCATTGGGTTCAGGAGACAGCTGGATGATACAGATCTGCAGACAACATGCAAGGTTGATTCACGCTGGTCAATAATGTGTGTCTGCATGTTTGCATACTTGACAGGGAGTCTGTACACTGCTTACCTCACATCGATAGCAGTTCTCATGATAGGAGCGTCCCAGACACTCAACAGTGTAGCTGTCAGTACCATCCTCTTTGGGAATGATGAGATGCTTACAGTTGTTACACAATGGAGCGTACTTCCTACATTGGACAATGTGTTATAAAATATTAACAGGGCAACTTTTTTTATTTATGATATTTGTTGAAATCCAACTCCTACTTGTAGTAGTCCTGTAGGCAGTACACCTCTCCAACTTCTCCCTGTGCAAAGGCTTGCTCGCCAATTTGTTGCTTGCATGTGATACAGGTGAAACAAGACAAATGGTACGCTCGCTCCAGTGCACGGATCACGTGATCTGTTATAACCTCCCCGCAGGACCAGCAGAGTTCCAGGCTTGCCTAAGACACAGATGGATTGAATGCACTTTCGTAAACTACCACAATACAGATATTATCACAAGTAACTGGGTCAATGAGAATGCATGTGGTCCTACATAAGGCTTGTTGAAGTTGCACCCACCTGATAGCAGGCTTCACACAGCGGGATTCCTGACTTGTTGTAGTACTGTTTACCAGCCAGGGGGATGTGACAGGATCTACACTGGAAGCAACTATCGTGGTAAGTTCTGTTTAAGGCCTCTATCGCAGGTTCGGTCAAAGCCACAGGCTTCCGACAGAAGCCACACACCTCTGTATAATACACAAATATTCAGTGTCAGAGCAGCTATTAGTGCCATATGGGATATGAAAGCATAACAGATTCAACCCTGAGTGGTAGATGTGAACATTTTAACTGCGTTACCTTTGCACTTTTTGCTTGTGTCTTGGCCGTTATTATAGGTTGTCTGGGGCTGTTCATCCTGGTTTGACCCACTAGATGGTGTCTTTGTTTCCATCTTAAAAGCAAAGCACATACAAATATTTCAATACTAAACTTTAAGCTGAGAGAAGTTTGACCTCATATTGAAAATCTAGCGTTCATGTTAGATGCTAGAAAGGGAATATTTTCAGAAAGGTGGTAAAGTTAAAACTTGAAAATGCTGGAAAATTTTCACAGGGTGACAATATTTTTTCCTCAAGTTAAACAATTAAATATGGTGAAATTAATTTCATAAGAAGATGTCTGTCATCATTATTTCCATGTATGACATACAATAAAATTAAAACAATGAATTCACAGAAATGCAGACAAAAAGCACACGAATGAAACTGTAGCCCACATTTTGAGACCTAGCTCCATTTCATGAGCTGTCTTTGCTTTTACACACAGAGAGGCTGGTGCCGAAGTGAACAACATGGTTCTTAAAAGTATTTGAAAGGATCTCGGTGAAAGGCGAATGTGTAAATTGCAAATTTAAAATACAGCTGTTGTTTCGTCATAATGTCTTTTGCAGATTGTTCTTTAAAGCCACTAAAGCGCAGAACATAATATGTGGAAAGGTTGTGGAAAGTTGCTATCCTTCATTATTATAAAAATGATTTTTTTACTCTAGGGGAAAATAACTGGGGAAAGGGGAGTGTTTTTACAGAATAAAGGTCTGAATCATGTAAATGTGACTGGTAACACGGGTGCATACCTCTCTGTTGTAAAGCGGCTGCTGGCTTGGGGTAGGGGTGTGGGAAGGTGGTGTCTGGCCTGGAGGACGGGGTGGAGGTGCTGATTCTTGAGCGAGCGCTGTTCCCAGAGACGAAGGCTTTGAAGCGGGAGGAGGGGAGCGCTCTGAGGGGCAAGATGGAGACATTTCAGCTGTATATTAAAACAGTATTTGTAAGAAGCAAGCAGCATCTTCTGGGGCTATTTATTTTCTTTGTGCTGGTGACTAAGTTGTGCATTAATGCAGTAGGCTTCTGTCCAACACAGGTACAGTTCAGGTTTGTCCAACGCACAGTAGTAGTAGTACTCAAAGTAGGTACCGTCACAGATACCTGCAGAACCCCTGTCGCCTTTTTGCAGCTTCTCCCTGCTAGGTTCACGCTGGACTGCTTTGGGACTAGCGCTGTCTAAAGCTCGCTCCCGGGGCTTGTCGACGCTTCTGTGAGGCCCTGGCGCCGGGTGGTCGCCTGTGCCGTGTCTGGGGGCAGGGATGCTGTCGCCGGGGCCGACCCGCAGCGCGGCGTGCTGCGTGTCTCTCGCTGGGGAACCGTGAGCCTGGAGGGCGGGCTGCTGCTGCGTCACAGTGGCCCGGTACGGAGGCGCCAGGGTGATGAAGACCGAGGACACCATCCTTTTTGGTGGAGCTGCTGATGCCATGGCCGCATGCAGCATGTGCTGCTTTGAAGTCCCCGCTGGAGAAACAATGGCACAAAACGAAACGCATCTTAGAATCGACATCTCGCTCTCTCTTTGTTAACTACGCCTCTAAGAATAAGACACAAGCGTAAACATGTTACATTATCGCTGTCACCTCAATCATATTTAAACTATGTGATCACACCCTCTGATTAAACACTGAGGGAGAGCTCACTCTTCAGAGAGTGAAACTCACACACTCACAACCTTCATTATCCATAATGATTGGTTTCAGAGGCAGAAAGCACAAATGGGAATCATCTCTTTGCTTTGACCCCCTCACACAGGCTGTGAGCTGCCATATTACGTACCTGTGAGAAAATGTGGTGTTAGGCCAGCCGCCTCCTTCCTCCTTTGTCCTTCCTTGTTATCAGAAAACTGCTGGTTTGTTTTCCCTCCTATAAGTTGCCACAGTGAGAAGACTTCACTCCGGCGGAGAGGGCGACTATCTGCAAAAGGCCACTCCTTTTCCTTCTGCACCTCCCTCCCCAGCTCCCTCGGCCGTCGACCCCTCCTCCTTCCCTAGCTGAGTGACAATACCACCTCCCTCCCAACCGTAAAAGGTGAACAGTTAATCTCAGGCAGTAAAAAACATGACACATGCATCCACTATGAAGGCCTGGCAGGCCCACGCACGGCGGCGGGCGCGCACGTACGCACGCACGCACGCACGCGCGCTCGCACGCGCTGCGTCACGCAGCACTTGTGCAATCTCGGCCAAAGTACACAGACTTTTAGCGCACGCACGTCTGGGTTTGGTGAAGTTGCCTGAAAGCTTTTCGCCCTTAAATAGACAAGTGCCGACACACAGACACCTCCTACCCCTCTATCGCGCAGCCTGCCTGCAGGATGTGACTCTACCTGCCCTTTGCAGCAGCTCTATCTCAATCCGTCCTCGCTCTCTTTCCTGCTCAGCTCTGCCCTTATTGTCCTGTCAGCTTTATTTTCCCTACCTCCCTCATCGAGTCTGCCTCCCTTTTTCTTCTCCCTCTTTCCCTTTTCCCTTCCCCCACTACATTATATCACTTTAGCCTTGAATCACCATCAGGGTCTCGGCCTTGCTTCCATTCGTACTTCATGGACACCCAGAGGGGAGCGACCGCTCTGGTCGCGTATGCTGGACTTTATCAGACGCTGCTGAGGCGTTTTGTCTTCAGCTGTGCAAGAGCGTTGCAGTGCAATGAATCAGGCCATTGTGCAGCAGGAGATGTTGGTATATCAGGGACAGTGAGGGGAACGGTGAAAAAACAGTGAAAAAGCGGCTTTGTTGCATTTGCTGCTATCGGGCCGGCTGATCAGCACATGTCACGGTTTCGTTATTCAAGCCAAGCGTGATGTCTGGTCTTCGAGCAGCAGATCGACACGAGGAGCTAAATGTGGAGTAAAACATGACGGGGAAAAGGGGAAGAGGAGGAAATGAGTGGGAGAGGGTTAACGGGAGATGAAGGGAGTGATGGGGGTCTCTGTTGTTCTAGTTCTGTGGAAAGGAATGCTGCAGTGATGTCACAGCTGCAGGAGGGAGCATGCCTACTAATGACACAATCCCCAGACCTCCGTGCTCCCCCCTCTCCTCCCAACAGCCCAAATCATCATTAAACCCCCTGAACCCCACCACTGCTTCTAACAGCACGACGTTTCAATTTACTCAGAAAAATGATAGGGAGGTTCTTCTTTTTACTTGCTTCGGTGGAGGTGCAAAATGAGACCAAAGAGAATTAAACCAAGGAAAAGGAACGGGAAGAAACACGCCACATGAGAACAACAATTGGATGTTTACAATTACGTTTGCTGCTGATTTCCTAACTGTAAACATCTGTGGGGGTGGAGAAAGGCGAAACGCTGCAAAGCTAAGGAGCACGGGCCACAATAGTCTGACATTAAGTCTAAAAAAAGGCTTTAAGTGCCTACATTTCCCATTATACAACAGTAGAAAGTCTTTCATCAGACCTCACTGGGACCTACATTCCTGCTTCTTAAGTTATGGCAGATTTGCAGCCAAGATCCACGATAAGCTAAAATTGATGACATCACTAGGATTGTTTATTCTTTTGACAAGTAACTTATGCATAAAACGGGCGGTTCCTCCTGTTTTAATTGAAGCCATATGTCCACCATCGGTGTTAGTGTCTCATTTTATAAGCATATTCAAATAAACATTTGTTTTTTGGTTCCTTTGATGATGTGATGTGTAGAATGTACATGTAATCAGAAAGCATCTCAACTCATGCATCACGCTTCATTCTTGCCTGTCTTACTCCATTTTGTGCTGGTTTGGCTCTGATCTATTTACTTTTATTAAAACTACTTTAACCAAAAGCAGAAAAAACTGCGTACAGAATATTTAATACATTTTATGGTTATTTTTTTACATATACGTCTAGCAACAAACATAAGTGCATCGTCATAGCGAAAAGAAAATATTTCATGAGTCAGATTTGCCGACGCTACTAATCCTCTGAGCCCAGGGTCTTGAATCTTCATGTTCACGCAGGAAACAAAACAGCAGCTGCAACGCGGTGTAACGTTACAAACTCCTTCAGTTTCAAACAGCTGTGAAAGTCACTACACAATTATCATCACACAGTGAAGCAACAATAATCATTTCATTGTGATTCAGGATGAGTGTCTTGTGCGTTTCATCCTTGTGTGTCTGGAGCTCTGTTCGTGACTCAAAGCAATGTCTGTGTTATCCTGAAAATAAAACATAACAAGAAAACATATTAGATATTTAATGAAGCTAAGACTAGTGCAGTTACAGTAAATATTAGATGCAGACCTCTAGCACGGCTTCCAGCAGGTCTTGAGAAGGCAGCAGACAGACAGCTTCACCCAGGAAAGTGATGAAGACTTGGAAGAAATCAGACCAGTCGCCCACTGTCAGCATCAGCACTAATAAGGCTCCCAGCCGCTGGAATGCCGTCTGTAACAGGGTGTCTGTCCCGCTCTGTTGGTGCTGATCCTCTGCAAGAAAAGTGAAAAAGGTATCATTTTATTGCTTGTGTCATTTCTGTAGAAGATTTCATTTTCCACATAGCTGCCCGGCCCGTCACCTGGACTATAAACCACCACAGCAGTGTAGCAGAGAGTCAGGGGAATCCAAAACTTGAGAGCATCCTTCTGGACCAGGAACTGTCCATAAACCGTTGCGGCGGCAGCCACAGTCGCTAGAGCAAAAGCCAAGATAACCACTCTGTGCAGAGAAGCCAGTACGTTGTGTCCGGAGGTCAGCAGGGTGATGCATTTCCCACAGTAACGCTCTGTGCTATGCAGCGGGTAGAGCTTGGCCACATGGCTCCACAGGCTGTGACTGAGGCCTGCCAGCGCCCAGCTGAGCCCGGCCGCCAGACACAGGCAGGCCCAGCTGTGTGGAGCCCCCTGATGGAGAAAGGCCAGAAGACACACGAGGCCGCAGCCCAGGGAGAACTGACACTGGATCAGGAGGATGTCCGTGTTTCCACCACGGGACTCCTGCGCAAACATTGAGTGAAATGGGTTTATTTAAAGTCAGGAAGATCAATATGATGAATATAAACCCAACAACATGTTAGTTTGAGCTCCTCACCAGTCCAGCTGACGTCCAGGCAGAAACAGACCTGACAGTGAACTCCAGGACTATGAGAGAACAAACCCGCTGTCCCAGCAGAGACAGGAGGACACACAGGACCCAGAACCGGAGCGTCGTTGTCCACGTTGGGGTACGAGCACTGCCGGCGGAGGATGACCTCTCTTTGCTCTCAGCTTCTGAGGCACTGTATGGAAGGAAAAACTGAAATAACTCGTAGATTTTAAAAGTTGGTTTGTTTTAATTAGTGTTTATTTTAGTAGAAACTCACTTGCACGTCTGAACGAAGTAATAAACTCTCGCCAGGTTGCACAGGACTGAGACTCCACACGCGCCCACTAGACCTTTGAATCACAAACACCACAACTAAAACCATTTCTTTACCCTTCAGTGGGGAGAGATAGAACATGAACACAAAACACATCAACCAACCTTGGAGAGAGCACTCAACTGGGTTTGAAAAAAAAGGCGTCCATTCAAAGGTTCTCAGGATCCCAGAGAGGAGAAACATTTTACTGGTTTCTCGAGGACACACACACAGCACTAATCTCTCACTCACTACTACCATCTGTAGAACTGAAGTCACTTCATGCTAATTTTCTAAGATGCAACCAGTAGGTGAACATTAGGTAAAGGTTAAGGTTCACGATGCCTTCACCTCTTCACGTCTGACTGCCTCTCATGCTACGGTTCCAAGGGTCAAAAGGGATTTCACTCTGGGTAAATCTAATCAATTTCCCTTTAAAGAGGCTGAAAGTCCTCTCAGAAAGACAATTAGTTTAGTTTAAGTTGTGTTTCAAAGACCACACTTTGCTTACTTGATTTTATATTTCATGTATTTTAAACAGACAGTCATTCTGGATACAAAACAAATTCTGAGGAAATAAAAACATCTCCATCACGCATCTTTTTTTTACATTACAGACACGTCACACACACCATTAGAAACCTGGAATATTCTCTAAAGTTTACTTTTCAATGAACCCAAAATGTTTTTTAACCATTTATTTCAGATCTGTGAGAGTTCTGTGAGAGTCGGAGCGATTGCTTATAGATTCTTTGAGGTATATTAAAGTGCAGCTGGATCATTTGTCAACATGCGTTTGTCATGTTTTGTGTCCCTATTTAAGACGTTCCTACTGGTCATCCTCCATCACATGAAGTTATAGTTTGACAATGTGGAAAGTCACTTCCTGCCAGAGGCCGGAGAATGTTCATCTCAGATGCTTCCTTAAAATCAGGTTTCTTTAACCCACGGACCATTTTCTAGCAGTCAAATGCTTGTACAATATGTGGGAACGGTTTAGCTCCTTCCTTTGCTCTGGTGGCCCTTCACTGTCTGTTGTCTCATCAGATCCCAGAACAGCATGCTGAGCACCGTGTGAGGAGCCAAGCGAAGGAAGACAGGACCCATGCCTTTGTACAAGCCCAGCAGGCCCTCAGCCTGGCACACCTTCAGCATGCAGTCTGAAAAGCCATGATACAGGCGACCCTGAAAGCCCAGCAGAGAAAACAGAGAGTGTTATCATCCATCAAATCACATCAGGACTGACTTCATCAGTCATTTAAACGCACCCTGCGGAACTCGTCCACCGGTTGGTTGTAGAGTCGGGTGCTAATGACGTCAAATGGCGTCATGCTGATGGCCACAGCGACTCCGCTGACCATGGCGGCTATCAAAGCACTGAGCCAGCTGCTGGGACTAAACCACTGCGGGATAAACGACAGATGCCGTGAGGACAGCTCTTCGGTTTCATGCCTTGTGTTAACTGCGACTTGTTCAGATCAACTACCTGGGAATGTGTCACCCAGTCCTTGGCCGAGGTGAAGGTTGCCAGCTGAGCAGCTGATCCCACCATTACACGAGGCACGGCCCCGTTCACACCCCTCCACAGACCAATCAAACCTTCTCGTCTATAGATGGTGACGAAGGCATCGGACACCCCCTGAAATAAAAATCAACAAAAGAACAACTCACTATAATATTTAGAATATAATATTTAGTGCATACTACTAAATAAATGCAGAAAAAGCGTCTTACCACATGGTTGTGCTGGTGACCCACTGCTATGGCCTGTACAGTCTGGGCCTGCAGATGGGTCTTGACCTATAACGAACCATTCATCAATCATTTTAACACACAGTGAACAGCTCAATACAATCATGGGTAAAAACGGACTGATCACTAAGTTGGAGGCGAACTTTATGTAACAATCACAGGTGACTCTGTTAATGTTCAGAAGGCGTCGGTTGCATAACATCTTCGATCAGGAAGTTCTTCGGTGATTCATTCACCAACCCCCTCAGCAGCTCTTTCCCTGTGCACAGCAGGGAGCCACAAAATGCTGTACGTTGTTGGCACCAGTGTGTAGGCTGAAGCTGTGTGCAGGGTATTTTTAGTGACCTACATGTAGGCAAGCATGTCGTCTCACAATATTGTCTTTCAATGAGGGTGCAGAAGATGGTTTACAAAGTCAGAAAAACAACAACACTGTCGCTTAAAATAGGACAAACAGGAAACCATGCGGTGAAACGGGAGCCTTCTTTGAATTCCTTTAGTCTGATTCTCATTCTAACTTTGCAAGGTTTAAATGAACCCTTAACACACAACACACTAAATGGTTTTACAAATTGCATTGTGTAAGTTAATGTCACCAACGTCTGTTGTAGGTTGTTTGAAGAAGACTGACCAAACTGGATCTACAGTAATAGTGGTTTGTCAGCCATGATACAGTTTCAGTAGGTGCAAACATGAGCTGCTTTCTGCAAACAGATGAACATGTGGCTCATTCAATCAGCTCATTTGCATGAAAAGTGTGATAAGATAAAACCTCTTACAAGTCTACTCTAGAATACAGCTGAAGACATCGTACACAGTGACCCTCTGGTCATTATGTTTGCTGTTATTTTAACATGTTACACTTACAGGTTGAGTGTAACCTAATCAGGTGATTGACTGTTAATAATAAACACAGTTACTGCTTCATAATGGGCCAATATTTGACCTTGCTCACACACAAACAGTACAACAGAAACCATCGCAAGGACACAATGGCTGATATGTTAGAAGTCATAAACCTCCTATTGTGTTTATAACCATTTATCTTTGTTATGTGGCCAACCTCAATATGTCAAACAACTCAGTCATGACAGACATGCATTTTATGGTGAGCGACTGCATGGACAACTTACCAGGTAAAAAGGTGAGGCAATGAAAGCGCCCAGTGCCCCGGCCCCCGCCCCTGACAGAAGACTGCCCCCTGAAAAGGAGGTGATGCCCAGAGCTTCACAGTAGGAGTAGCAGCCCAGTCTCACACCATTCATCACACCCTGGTAGATGAGTCCAGCTGAGAGCCCCTTCTGCAGGCCCCGGAGCCCGTCCGTGCGACCCACCACCCACAGGGCCTGCAGGACGCCGCGGTAGTGTCTCTGATAGGACCCTCGCGCACACAGCTCTCCCTGGAGCTGCAAACGGGTCTTCACGACCTCCAGAGGATTGGTGAACACGCAGGCTGCACAACAGGCAAGCGCACCCAGGGCGAAATCCAGAGGAGGCCAGACGGCTGGAGGGGGCGGCGAGGGTCCGAACACTCCGAGGGGCACGTTGGACACGGGAGAAGCCATGCCGTGGCATCCACCACGCACAGGCTTGTCAGGGGGAGTTTTTAGCAGCTGAGCACTGGACATCCCAGAGACAGTCCTTACAACTGGTCCTCCTTGTTTACAGGGAACAAGGACAGACTGAAGTACTTGAAACAAATGCAATCAGCCCTTCATTCCTTCAGTATCCCACATGTCAGGGTCAGTGTTTTTCTGTGGTAAGCATCGGTCTGTGTAAGACAGGGCCCACCTGCAAGAGAAGTTACCTTTATTTTGACAGATGTTCATGTTTGCAAGGGCTCATAACAGGAGAGAGGGAGAGCTCTGAATCATATAATCAAGTTGTGTTCCTTGAAACATTGTGGCTGAGCTTACATAACAGGCGGTTCAGAAATGAATCAGGAAGTCCAACTCCAAACTTTGATCATATGGAAAATCAGCAAGACTTCATCTGAAAATGCAAAAACCCAAGAGAATGATAAATGCAAACGTAAATTTAAAAAAATGAAAGGCTGTATCCTAGAGAAATGAATCAAGAACACACATAAGCCACCAACCAACACAAGTCACACACCACTTCTGTCAGAATTACTCTAACAAAACACATGCAAAGTAACACAAACATACTTAAAAGAAGAAGAAACTGCTTTAATGTGCTTTTGTAAAAGCTATAAAATATATCTCAGCAATGCACGACTCATTCAGAAACTCACCGTATCCTGTGCTCCTGTCCGGCTCCATTCTTTCTCTATGCTTCATCACTGTAAACATGTGTCCTCATTGTCAAAGTCCCCTCCCACTAAATCAGGCCTGAGCCAATACAGCTTCGGTTCTGTCTGCCTTCTCACCGCTTCCCAGAGTGTGCACCAATCACGCAGCGCCGCTCTGCACCAGCCCTGCTCCGTTCCTATAGCAGCTCTCTGGGTAAAAGGTTATTGCTGGTCCAGACAGGGGGGTGGGGTGGAGCGCTGGGAGGAAAGGAGAGCAGGATCCAAATTTTAAAAAAAGGTGCAGAAACAAGGTTAACCTGCTAAAAATAGTAGGGATGAGCTTAGCCACACTAACAAACAAGGCTTGTTTACACAGACACATTTAACATTTGTCTAAGTACAACTAAAATAAACCTCAATGTAAATAAAACATTCAACATTATTTGAATATGCATTTACTATGAACTATATTTATACCAAAGGCTATTTGCAATTTAGATGACTCAGTTGAGCGACCTTAGCCTTTTGTGCTGCATGGATGCGGGTCACTAAAGGACAGCCTTCTGCAGCAACTGTGGCCTCGAAGAGAATTAAACCTCACATCATATAAAACAAACAGGATATATTTTTGTTGATCTATTTAACCTAGAAACTGGATGTTTTCCTCAATAAAGAAACAAAATGCAGCACTTTCAGGACTGACAGCGCCAACATGGAGGCCTTTATTGTTTTACTATGTTTATAGTACAGCGTCACACGTTTCACTCATCATGGCCCCGACACAGTTGAGTCAACAACTTTTAACCACCACCGTGCACACACAACTCACACACACAAAACACTCATACGGTTTTAATGTAAACATTGCAGGCTTCAAGAGTGATACAAAAAGCAAGGTAGTCATCAACCGTTTCTGTCGACAGCGTCCATTCTTTCTTCCACAGTTCCTCACTTTCAGTTTAGGAGAGAAACAGAAATATCACTGTTTGGTTGATCACTTTTTGAGGAACAACAAAAACATGTCCACTTCTCTTTAATCACAGCACACACACACACACACACACACACACACACACACACACACTCACACACACACACACACACACACACACACACACACACACACACACACACACACACACACACACACACACACACACACACACACACACACACACACACACACACACACACAAAATCAAGATTCTCATTCAAACTAATGTTTTTTTATCAAAGTGTAGTTAAAGTGTTTTATTTTGATCGCTTGGAGTAGGCAGAAGGGAGAATAGTGAATTTCTGAAGTGAAACATCTAACAATATTTTTCCCCATAATCCTTCTAAAAGAAAAAAGGCCTTGTGTGTCAGTTTCCTTGTGGTCACAGGGTGAAGCATGTCCCACCTGGAGCTGCATTACCTTTTAGCGCGTACAAAGTACAAGGCGTTGGTTTTAGGGTAGTACTTCACATTCTGTTTTTTGTCCATGAGGCCCCCAAAAATGATAAGCTCCCCCCTGCCCTGTACCACAGTGTGAAGGCTGGTCTCTGGTGGCCCTGTGACTGCAGCAGGGGTCCCATTGCCGTAAACTCTCCAGGACACCACCCCAGCAGATTTGGCTCGGGACACATCAAGCACATACATCTGCATGGGTTTGCAGTTGAGCGACTGGTACAAAGGTTTCCCTACGTTCAGGCTCTGTGGCGGGTGGTGGCCGAGGCGTCGTGCAATAGGTGGAATGGCATGTCCATCGGCCCCCGCAGCTTGTGGTGGGCTGGAGGATGATGACGGAGGGGTACCGGGGGGACCCGCTCCTCCAACACTTCCTCCGCTAGAAGAAGCTCCTTGTGTATGAAGGGAAGACGATGACGATGAAGACGGTAAAGACGAGGAAGACCTGTTTTTCACTGCCTCGAGCCCTCGTCGTAAGGCAGCAGGGGAAACTGCTCCTGGGGGAGTACGCGGGGAGACAGAAGGTGGCGTATGCAGGCCATTGGTGCTGGGTGCCTCAGGGTGGTGGGAGGCAGAAGGGGGAGACTCCCAGCCATAGTCTATGGGGGCAGGTAGGTGGGGGCGAGAGGGGGGAGATGCAGCCTGAGCAGGGCTGGTACGAGGTGAAGGGGACGATCCATTTAATAACTGGTGAAGGGGAGGAAGAGGGGGGCTGTCTGGGCCCTGCGAAGGAGATGGCTGCTGCGATGAGGATGGACTTCCATCTCTGGCATTCCCTCTCGCTGAAGGTCGGGGTCTCAGCGTGCCCCATCGACCGTTTACACATGGAGCCTCTTCAACAGCTCCCAAGACAACACCTGCAGCCCCACTCCGAACAGGAGACTGAGAGCGCAAGGAAGGCGGTTCAGGGCCCAGAGGGGCAGGGGTGGCACTTATTGGGGAGGGTCGGGAGTTAAGACTTGGGCTGAGCGGTGCACGGCCGGACGGAGCCTGTGAAAATACCACCACGCACTGTCCCACCTGCAAGTAAATAAGATAATAAGAAAATGACACATTAGTGATTGATTTCACATCTGTGTGCACAACCAACACAGGTGTAAGAGGCACTTACCCTACAGGCTGGATGACACCAGAGCTCTGGGGCTCCATGGTCCTCGTTTTCTACCTGCAGCTGCTGCCACCTCCACGGTGGTGCATCCATGTGAAGAAGCCAGGCATCTTTAAGAAGCTTTAAGGTAAAAGGGAAAGCACAAGTCAAACCTTATCTACTTTACATACATAAACACTCTGCTAGGAGACGCATATGTATAAGTTGAAAAAAATAGAAACTTACTGCATTAGGACCACCACATCCACCCAAGATGAGCAATGTCTGATCATCAATCACAATCTAAGGTAATAAATGTGAACATTATCACTTAATTTGCAAAACACGTAGCTGCTTCTGAAACTACTGCACCCATTGACAAACTACATAAAAATTTGAAACATGATACAGTTTCAATGAGTAGAACACTACCCATGAACAAATCATCTTGTAGCTTGAAATATCTGAATAAATCCTTACTTGTGATTGGCCTCCTCGTGGGTGAGGCGATGAGCCAGATATCGGTGGTTTGGACCAGGACCACTGTTCCAGATCCAGCACCCAGACTTCATTACTCCTGCTCAGAAAAAAGGCAGAGAGACAGAAAACACAGTTATGTGCAATGGGCAACTTTTCATGCACTAATATACTTCATGCTCTGCATAACTAATGTTTCAGATGTTTCATAGTTTTTACTTGTGCTTTTTAAAACCTACTAATGACACATCACAGTGCCTGCATGTCATGTTAGTCCACACAGTTTTTTTTTTCAGTTGTTTGCACTCTGAGCTGGAGTACTCACTAGAAGAAAATGCAACAGAGACAGACTAATCTCACACATCACAATGTCACTTTGAGAGCTTCTTAAGCCCTTTCTTGACAAAAGACAGACTCTATACATTTCATTAGGAAACATGATATGTAGCAGCAAAGTGGCCCACTGATGCATTTGAACTCGTTTAGAACAACAGAACAAATTACTTTTGCAAACATGATGCACCATCATCCTAAAATATATATATTTCAGCTTTAATATGCTATACTCAACATACAACATGTGTAATAACAAAGGAAACATCAAACATACATTTGACGTGCTCCTAATGATCCCCCAAACACCACCATGGTGTTACCAATTACAGAAGAGGAATGTCCGGCCATGGGAGGAGGTCCATGTGTTGTTACTATACAGTTCCACCTGAGACAGAACAAAATAGAGAAGAAGTTGAGTGGAAAAAAAGAACCCAAATTTCTATATCCACTGCTTGAATTACTCTCACCAGTTCTTTGAAGGAGAGTAGGTGTGGATTTCATCAAAAAATCGTTCTGGTTGGTGCAGTGGGTATGGGCTGGGACGAGTCCAACCCCCAAAGAGCACTAACAAATCTTTGTGCATCACTAGAGTTGCTCCCGCTTTAGGAGACGGATAAGAGCCTGTGAAAGAAAAGCTCAAAGTAATGCCATAGTAGACAATTGTTGTAGTTGCAATTATAATTTCTCAAGGCTCAAACTGAAGTAATAGCACCCTAAACACAAGTACAATGTACAATGTCTTTTCTTGCAGAGGTGACATTCACAATCCTATCTTTAACAGGCTCTAACATTTTCAGCAATAAACCTCAAACTGCATCTCACTACTCTCTTCCTGTGGTGCCTCTTGTATAAACACCACATGGCGTTAACTCCAGCTACCTCCATACTACTGCTGTGGAAAGAAACTTGCTTCAAATATGTTTGTACCTGAGGCTAAAGGGCGGATCCACTCCTTACTGTTGAGGTCAAGTCTCCATAGATCATTAAAGGCAGCATTGCAGCTACTTTGAGTGCAACCCCCAAACACATACATGGACTGGTTTAAGTCATAATAACATGCACCTGCAATCCAAAGGAAAACAAATTAGCAACAGAAGATGCATTTTTGTTTCTCTACACATTAAAATTGCATATATGTTTAGTGAGAGTGTTTGTGTATTTCTGAAAATACAGCCCTTTGATGGGACTACTAACATCGGGCCAGGGCTACAAATAAGAACAGAAAAAGCCTCTTCCCTCTGAAGTGTCTGTGTTTACCATTACTAAAAGCGGGTTACAATGCCCCCTCAATCATTTTACTTTCAGGGATAAGACTCACACAGTAAGAATTTAAACAACCCAGACTGGACATTAGAAGGGTGTTTTCATTTAAACATCAAATACTGTATGCATGATGTATGTGTTATATTATCAATTAAAAAAAAATGTTCCCATTTAAAATATTATGCTGCATTCGGACGTCCTGCACAGTTGAGCACGCTGCCCTATAGTTTGGAGCACTTTAGCTACATAGTGGTCTATTTTCAGTCATGTTGGAGTCCATCGGGCAACTAAATGGATTAAGTGACTGATGTTGCTCTTTTCATGAAGCACTAATCTTGTGCAGATCATTTTATCTGCTGTACCGTGGACACATAATCTGATTCACAACAGAAAGTGCTTTAAATTGTTTGTGGTACTGTACTCCAGCTTCTGCAGTCAGTATTTCCTAAGCCAGAAAATGTGGTGTCATTCTACTCTGAACATGTGCTACCCATTTTGACTACTGACTGTGGGAGAAGCGCTGCGTTATGGGGGTTCCTGGATATGGGTATGTGCGACTTTCCCACTGGATATTTCCCTCCTGAACAGCTCTCAAGAAACCATGGTAGCACTGATGGGCAACACCTACATCAGACAGAACATCAGTAATTTACAAAAACATAAAATTTAGGTAGGTCTAAAACTTTTAGTGGAGCAAAATTACATTCAAATAAGTCATTGTTTTATTCAAATGTATAATTCACTACTATGTCATAATGTAAACTTTTCATGCAGTGAAGTTAATCAGACCACCATTTAATTAAGTCTTTTACAGGGCTGCATAAGCGGAAAATACATACCTTTGATGAGGCGATACCACTGCTTACATACGAGTGCAGCAGTCTTGTGCTCCTGGTAAGGTGAAAGGAAGGACAGAATATATTCGAGAACTTCCTCTGGCAGCTCCACCATCGTTCTCCCTTCTCCTTTGGCACCACTATCCATGTTCCCTTCCTGTCGGCAGGACCCCATCTTTTCATCTACATCCTCTGTTATCCCGGCAGGCTCAGTACCATCATCTTCTGTATCCATGGCAACAAAGCATCCATCGTCATTGTCAAGAGAGCGGGACATAATTGTCTGTTGAGACATGGGAAGACATGCTAGTAATGTGCTAAAGCTCATGTTTACCTTCAGCTACACATAACGATACTGCAATATATCCATTATTATAATAAATCCTCCTCACAGCTGTGGAATATATTTAAATTGAATTTCTGCAATCAAATGTACTGAGGATGAAGCCCTTAACAAACAAGGATGAGATGTTAGCTCAACCAAAAAAAAGTTATTGCCACTGCAGGCTGTAACTATTATGGCATTTTGTGCCAGTTAGGTGTTTAGCAGCTTAATTGTAACATCCATTGTTTCAAACGGGTGGTGCCTTTTCTTTACATTGAGCAGCTGGCCTCTCCACACAGCTCGTCCCTCGTTGGCTACATCCAACTGGCTGTAGTTAGCATTCACATTATAAATATGTTTAATGCTAATGGCTAGTGATTACCCAAGGTTAACTCCTTGTGCTAACGAATGAACTCTGTTGCTAGCGTAAACGCTCAACTAAGTATGGCTTTTTGCTACAAAACCAACCAGCGTGTAACGTTCAACATTACGGAATGTAACCAGAGAACGTGCTAGCAACCGCTAGCGACACTAGCTAACGTTTATGAGCATCCCAGCTACCGCTAGCTATCATTGACTCTTTAGCTAAAAGTAGATGCTGATAAATGTTCAAATCTTTCAAATAGCATTACCTCTGATTGTAAAAATGTGTAACGCCACTCTTATTTGTAATCTTAATAACATGACATCCTTCAGATTCACCCTGGTAGCTAACAAGCTATCAGATATCTTGTCTAGTGTACTGCTTATAATCTTAGCTAACGTTAGCTAACGCTAGCCGCAGCAGAGACTGGCTGCTGTAATTAGCACCTTTAACGTCAGATTCTCGGTTAGGATTCCCCCTGAAACGTTAACAGTCTCACTCTCTAAATATCACGGCTTTATTAATACCGTTGTTTTAGATGTGCTCTGAAGTGGGTCGTGCGTGTGTCTTTTATCTTCTCCCCCCCGGTATCAGCTCCGGAGGTTTCTCTGCAGCCTCCAAACAGTCGCCATCTTCCGCTCGGTGAACCGCGTCGTCCACGACACAGCGACGCTCCAACTACCGACGACCGCCTCTGGTTCCAGGGTGGGAGCTCAGTCCGAGCACTGCGCCCCCAGCTGCTGTGGGCAAACGTGTTGCACTACTCCATGAAATCTGCCGAACTAAATCTGATGGCCTCAAAAACATATGGATACTTTATGCTCACTGTGTGCAAGCAGTATATAAACCACTAAATTAACTGAACACCAACTTTTAGTTTCTAATACTGTGATGCCAGTTTCTCTTTTTCACATTTTTACAAACTCCCTGATGTTCCTCCCATATATGATAACTGTTGGTAAATGTTAAGCTGTTCTGCTATTGTAGGATGTATCCAGGGTGGTGACTTCACAGGGTACCAGGGAGTGGTGGACTGGTGTGGACAGAACCCCCTCCCACTGAACATCAACAAAAAAAGGACCTGGTGATGGACTTAAATTAAAATTTGTGCTTAAACAATAATTACTTGTATGAAGGGTAGTTTGCTTTTATTCAGGCATTTGAAGGATCTTTCTTATGAATATAATTATATCTGCAGTCTTACCTCTATGCAATAATATATTAAAAGTCGATCTAAAGTCAAAATATAAGGTTTCAATCTTCCAAATTAGTAACATCATTTGCTCCTTCCTAACTACAAAATGTTTTCTTTTTGGAACTTGTTACATTGTAAAAAAATCCAAAAAAAGAATGTACACCGATAGTTTATTACAGACCAATGTTGTACATTATCTAAAGACAATGTTATACCAATATTCAAATAACAATTAATTGGATGTCGTTGATCAATTTATGATTGGAAAACTGAAGCTTTAAAACCATATCGCTGTAGGTTTGTATAGCCATTACTTATCGTACATACTATAGGTTTAATTCGACTGATTCACAAAGGGGAGTGTTTAAAAAGTGATTTGTGTAATTTTACTTTTACGCCAGACGATATAAACAGGGAGCCTTTCTATTGACGTTACCTATGTCATTAGCATGACGTCATTTCCCCTTTCCTGCTGCTAAACTCCAGAGTGGTTTCCTAACAAAGTGTTAAACCCCATCTAGTTTACGGGTCGACCATTTGAGCTCGCGTGCGCTCCGTGGTTTTCTTTCGAGCGGCGTGGGGACGACACCGGTGGCCGTCGAGTCGTTCCTCCATGGACGTGACGCCAGCTTTAGACTAGCATCCAGCCGGGGCGCAGCGAGCTAACGGGCTAAACACGCGGCCGAGCGGAGGCTTCGTAATCCCCCTGTTTAGCCTTCATCAGCGCACCACAACCCGGCGGGCTGAGTCAGAACCACCGTCTCATGCCCCCCTGCGTGCACGTGGACGGGCTACAGTAGGTTCGGAGGAGCCGTGAAGCTAACGAGCAGCAGTCCCCCGGTCCAACATGGAGGACGAGGAGGTTGCGGAGAGCTGGGAAGAGGCAGCGGACAGCGGGGTAAGACGCGCCGCCACGCGCCCGCTCCCTTAACTCGCCCGTAGCAGCCAGATGAGCAGACGGCCTCGGGGTGTGTCATAGCCGGGATGGACCCACGTTAGTCTGGGTGGATCTGACGCTTTGGTGCCTAAATGTATGTCGTTCGCCTGTTTCCACCTCACAGGAAGCAGCCAAGCTTCCTGGAGTAGTCTCGCAGGCCTCGCAGTCCCAACGTGACGTGAGACTGCGCCTGGCGTCTTGTGCAGCTGTTCACATCAGCATTATTTGTTTTTAAATGTTTGGGAGAACGCGAGGGATAAAAACGGAGAGAATCTGCTTTTGACAAAGTAGACTGTCTGCTGTTTAGACCCGCCCATTGCGGAAATGAAGGGCTGCACGGAGATGAATCATTACCATACCACAATAGTAGATGTGAGCCAGGTGGAGTTTTCCAACACGTGTTTGTGGATGATGGCAGCGTGACTACTGCCTCATCCCTTTATTGACATCCCTAATCGATGGAAGTATTGCTAGCTGCTAATTTACAGTGAGCCACATTATTAACATTTTGTCAGGTAATAAACAGACAATGCAATTCATTCATGCAATTCATCTTTCCTTCAGGAAATTGAGAGAAGGTTTGAGGCTAAACTGAAAATAAACCAGGAAGCAAAGTAAGTAAACTGAAAATGTATTGATCATTTGTTAAAATTTCATAAATGTCTTGGCATAATGTCATTACTCTCTGTTAAGGAGGTCCAGCATGGGTTTGGGTGGTTCACCTGTGCGAACGGCCATTGTAATCCAGGACGAGTCCCTGCCTGCAGCACCACCGCCTCAAATTCGAATTCTGAAGCGCCCGTCAAACAATGGTACCACAGGAAGCTCTGCGTCCTCGTCTCGACCCTCTCAGCAGATGAAGTCTTTAGCCCAGCGGGAGGCAGAGTATGCCGAAGCCAGGAGAAGGATTTTAGGCAGTGCCTCTTCAGATGAAACGTCTCAGGACAATCCAAGCCAGGACAGGTAAGATGATGAAGTTGGAAAAAAAGTCTGATGATGTTTTGATTATTTACTCCTAATTTCCCATCATATTATTAGGCCAGCTCGGATAAGTGTGCAGCAAATGTCAGAACCAGTTCGTCCCAACAATCACGTGATCCGCCAGCCAACAGGCTCCGATGGCACCTCAGGCTTTCGACTCTGCAGATAAGCGGGGAGGTTCCTGCTGCAAGAAAACAGCTGTCTCCCTGGGAGGCCATGGAGGGTGGCAGTTAAAGGGGTGTTGGGCGGTATCAAGAGCAGAGAGATGGGACCGAGTGATTTTACAAATGAAGCATGGATTGAGATGCACCACTCTGCGTTCTCTCTCTCTTCCTCTTTCACTCGCTCTCTCTCTCTCTTCCTCTTCTTCACTTACTGGCGTGGTCTTTGCCTTTCACCTTGTCTTTTCCCCCCGTGGGACTTTGCAAGGGGTTGGCAGAGAGCAGCCAGCGCTATGAAACCCCTTCTGTTCCGCACTGTGAACAGGCTTTCGCCTCATATCCCTACACACTGTGATACTTGTACCGTAAGGTGCCCTGTGATTTTAAGACTGATTGGCAGGCCACACACCAGGACATCAGTTGTTGGTCTCTTTAGAGACGTAAGGAGAGCTTGTGGTTCTAGAAGAAACAAGCAAAAGACCGAGCTGGCCATCGCACTGGATGGCTGGGCTGGCGTCCACAGAGTAACTGACGTCGGTTTGATGGCTTCAGTGGAAACGGAGTGCTTGGTGGATCTGAGAGTTTGCTGTGTTCAGCAGCTTTGGGGCACCGTAGGAATAGAGAGTCACACTTATTCAACTTTGAGTAAAGCGTGGGTTTTAATCCTGCAGTTGAATAAGCAGTGGCAGTGGCCTAGACCAGCATTTTCCAGAGTGTACAGGCCTCTGTTTTGCTCTGGTGGCTATAAAAAGAAACGCCTGGTGGGCACGCAGCCTGTGGCCAAAGACTGTAGATTGGAAGAACAGATCATCACGAAATCTAAGTTTATTCCAGCAATAACAATAATATAAATATTCCCTGTCTTTTTTTTATGTGTTGCCTAATTATGAGTCTTGTGGGGTTTTTTTTTTCTTTTTAATTTACATTTTCCCTACTTGTGTTTTTTTTCCCCGCTCGTGTGTTTAAGTCAAGCGATCATTGGTGTGCAACAGATTAGATGATGTAACTTGTATTGGAAACATATTCAGTGCTGTTCAATTCTATGAAACTGGAAAAAGTTGTACATGTATTTGAATGGAAACCCTAGAGCGAACATACACCAGTCCCTGTTTATGTTGCTTTGCTTCTTCTATTCGGCACACAGTAATAAAGCTTAATAGAGCTTATCTTATGGCCACTTGCAGTTTTAGTTACAAAGGAGAATTTCACATAGATTGTGTGAGCAAGGAAACTAACTGTTTGCCAATGGAATGTTTTATTTGTAGCAGAGGAGCATCTTTTAGGCAAATGTTCCCACAGAGAACATTGTGATAGAAAACTATAAAAACAATTTAATAAAGTGGGAAATGTTGTCTTTTAATCGGTCATTTTGAAGCCCGAGTCAAGTACTTTTATTTTCTACTTAGTTTTAGTTAATGTCACTAGGGGAGAATTTCATACAGCCGGATTGACAACATTATTTGCTTGTTTGCCTTCAACTGAAAATGTGTTTCCCAACAATGATATTGATTATGAGGGAAATGATAACTAGTTCAGGAACTTAACGAACAGATCACGGTAATTGAACCTGCAGAGTCTTTCTGACCCTTCAATGCCTTACAATATCAATGAACCTCCTTACTCGTGTGTTCACCTTCCTTTTTGCCCGAGAGGTTAACATGTCCTGCACAACTGCGCATCAGTTGTGTAGGACAGTGAAGTGTTGCTTCACTGTTTTCAGGTGTCTGTACAACTGCTCATTAGAAATACTCATGTTATGTATTGAACTGCAACAATAAAAACAGTGGGTTGACCCATTCGCTCCTACGCTGCAGCGAGCGAGTGCATCATGGAGCAAAGTGTCAGTGTGGATGCTACTGTTGCATTTGTATCCTCTTCAGAGTAAATTAGCTACTGTTACTAGGAAACGTAGGCTCAGTGAGTACATTGTTCACTAAGAAGTTAGAGTAGAATTAAAGTTTTGTTGCTGTTTGAGATACTACAGTGTTTATTGTAGGTCTAATATATGAGTAATTTTCTTTAATGAGATAACACACTTAGGCAGTGTGACATGTTGTAACATCACTGAACTCTACAGTATTAATGCCCCCTATACAAGGATTTGTTATCAATTCAAGTGGATAATTAAAAGCAAATAACCTGTGTATTCTACTGGTGATTGTTTTCATTCAAAGCCATCTGTCCAGTTTGAGGCTGATTGATGTCATTGATATGTTCAGATTTGGAAAAACAAAAGTTAACGCTGAATACCCTTTAATAAATACACTTTATAGACAGAGGTTTGTGTGCATCTATTTATGTTTTTGAACTCGTGGTTTGTGTAGTGTAGTGATTATTGCATTCGCTCACACACAAAAAGGTCCCTGGTTTGATGCCAGGTACAGACAGCGTTAGTGGATGGACACTGCCGATCACTCACACGTAATGCATGCAAAAAGTGAACTGAAGCCAATATGCATATTATGCACATGTTTATCTTGATGAGTTCAGTGTGTTTGACTGACACTGTTGTTTGTTGTCTTACACATGCAGGAATGGAATACACATCACTCATTATAGCTTTTGACCTGATGTAATGTAGGTTACATGCTACTTTTAGCTGAACATATTTAAACCAGTAAGTTTGTATATTTCAAAAAAAAAAACCCAAAAACATCAGTTCAAAAAAGCGTTTAAACCTGAAAATTAGCAAGACAATTTTCAGTGTGTGAAAACTTCTTTCCAGGAGACAGTGCCGTCGTGTGGCTCACTCAATGTCATTTTTACTTTTTAAAAATCGAGCACCTCTGTTCACAAATATAGCAAAGAACGAAACTTGTGTCAGTCTGGAATAATACCACTTAGTGTAAACAAAAACACACTAAAACAAACGCTGCATTCAGGGTCCTGGCCACATGTATCAAAGGTCAACTCTGAAATGACTGGTGAGCTTATTGCCCTACCAGCCAGAAGGTGGTAGTTATATCAACAGAACCTTCAGAATGAAGAAAAGTCAGCACTGAAATTAAGACATAGTGCTATATATAGTCTTTTCAATATATGATTATATTTTAAATATTTGATTATAATGTTTTTTTTGGTCACACGAACAATGACGATACCACGCCGGACCGGATGGGGCGCTGTTTGCCTCGAGCACTGCACCAGGGGACTTGTCGGGCTCAACTCAGCCGTGATCTCCATTGAAAGTCGGAAGTTGGCTTTTAGTTGACGAAACTTAACAAAATGGCAGAAGATAATAGTTACGAGTCGATGCTATGTGTAAAACCCGATGTTTACGTGTACCGGATCCCGCCGCGGGCGTCCAACCGGGGATATCGGTGAGACTGTCTTAGTGAGAAGTTAAGGCGAAAAGTGTCTGTCAACGAGCTGTGAATCCATTATCGGACAGCTGTGAGGATGACTGTTTGCAAAGTTTATTCGAAGTCTGGCTTCTAGTAGCTACAAACGTATATTGTAGATAACAAGTATTTATTGCATGAATCATTTAATAATTATTTGCGGTTAAGCATTATCTGGGCATGTTTTAATAAGTTCACAGCTGTAACGTTATCTGCTCAGGGAAATCGGACACCGTCATTCCGAGTTTGCCAACAAACATTAATTTAACTGCTGCTACCCGTAGCTACCAGTTATCATTGTAATAAAGTGACGTTTAGCTGCGAGAAGCATCGAGAGCCTCAATGGTGGCGTGACTGCCGATTACGTTGACTTGTAAATTGTTGGAAAATTGGAATATTTGTAAATTGTCGGACGTACGCCTGTCCGAAAATGGATGCAGGTTGTCAGAGTTTAAGCTAGCGGTTAATGCTAAGCTTACTACAAGTGATTAGTCCCCAATTCTACCATAAATGCTTTAAGACGGTGGTCTGGTCAGCCAAAACAATTATTGTACGTAAACCTAAGAACACCAACTTGAAGATAAGAATCCAGCTTTGATGCGTTTTCATTTCAGACCCTCTCTCCGGGTTTGGGCTGTCGGCTGAGGTGTCACGGTTGGATTCTGTCAGTTGAATGCAAATAATTATTTGTTTTATTTGATTGGTGAGGTCACCGATGTTTTAATTCTGGACCTAACAGTCCAGGTGTAAAATAAGCCGTGCAGTTTTGTCAACACGTTAAAGCTTCCTACGTGACCTATTTCTTTGTGTCTAATTTCAAACACACCAAATGAGCTAATTTCACTTCTGCTTACTGTGAAAGCTACAGCCCCGCCATTAAGACAGCCACCAAGTCAGCTGCTTCTGCATGTTAGGCTCACACAAACCACTCTCAAGTTCACATGAGTGTTTCCTGTTTTTCTTCAGTGCCGCTGACTGGAAGCTGGACGAACCAGCATGGAACGGTAGGATGAAAATCACAGCTAAAGGCAAGATGGCCTTCATCAAGCTAGAGGACAAAAACACTGGTAAACAGAATGACATCATTCACCTTAAGTTACCACAGTCTTTACATTTGTCCTGTCACTGTTGTCCCCAACACATGCTGTTTTTTTGATTAGCAGAACAAAACAATGCTGTGTTTATTATTTTGTTCCTTGATGAATCGCAATACACAGATTGTTCTGCTTTGGGCAGGTGAGCTGTTCGCACAGGCCCCAGTCGAAGAGTACCCAAGTTGTGCAGTTGAAGCTGTCACAGACTCGAGCAGGTACTTTGTGATCCGGATAGAAGATGGCAACGGTAAGACAATTCCTAAGCTCGATCTCATGAGCTACGTGGAGAATTATTGTTTCCCAAAGTTCTTGTTGCGATCTGAAGCAGAAAACAAGTAGTGTTTCTTTTTCTTTGCTCTTTCTGTAAAGGACGTCATGCTTTTATCGGTCTGGGCTTTACTGATCGCGGAGACTCATTTGACTTCAATGTTGCTTTACAAGACCATTTTAAGTAAGTCAGCCCTTGATGCAGTAAGGATTTTCTCTTTCATGTAAATGTGTATGTAAAGCTATTACGCCTGCATATTGGCTGTAAGTGGGCAAATTGCACATTTGCAGATCATGCACATTATTTTTAAGGGATATTAAATTAAAGTGAACACTAGCACACACAGCTGCCTACAAATATCCAGTTTATGATATAATAGACTTACTACTGATTTTGACTTCTATCATGTTTTCAAACACAATCCCTAAAGATGGGTGAAACAGGAAGGTGAGCTGGCTAAACTTGAGGCCTCTCAAACCCCACCAACAAAACTGGACCTGAGCTTCAAAGAGGGACAGACAATCAAGATCAGCATTGGGGTGAGCGCATAGTCCTGGCATCACAGATATGAAACTATAATAATTACATGATTAGATTTGAAACAATTTAAATGGCATGGGCATTTAGAAACTCAAATGAGTTTGTTTACCACAGAACATCAAGAAAAAGGATGCAGGTGGTGTCAAACCCAGGTCGATGGGTGGTGCTCTGCTCCCACCTCCACCGGGAGCAAAGGCTGGAGGTATCATTCCTCCCCCTGGAGGACAACAAACAGCCCCCTCTGTCCAGACTAACACTGGTGATGACTTGGCTTCTAAATCTAAATAGTCTTCACATGATATAAACATTGTTCATTCTTTTAAAATTGTTGTTCTCCTAATCCAGCCCCCCTCCTAGACTTTGGCTCCCCGGTCCCTGCAGCCCAGCCGAGCTCAGACGCGTGGGGGGATTTTACATCTGCAGGTTCCAAGTAAGTTGTTCAGTTTCAAGTATATTGTTCTCTGCAGTAAACTCCTTTATTCATTAGTCATATATGTGTTAGTTTCAGTGGCTTGTTTTTTTTTTGTCTCACTTCATAACTGCAACCCTTCATGTTTTCTCTCCAGCTCTGGTAAAGATGCTGTCAAATCAGGATGGGTCCAGTTTAGTTGAGATGTGAGAAAACATGCACACGCTCAGGTTCCACACATTCCACCGACAGGATAACTGTGGCAAAAAGAAAATACGCTGAAAGTGGGGAGCTCCTTGCTTCACTGCATGAATAGTGTGGTCACACACAGCACATGCAGCCGACTGAGCACACACTCTGGAGGATGAAACTGTGCGTAGTCTTTTAACCCTTGACATTTTTCCACACTCTGCTATGCAGTAACGTCTGTCTTTGATTGTACTCTTCAGGGAGCCACTAAACTTACTGGAGACCCTGCTCTTTTTTATTATTGGTGGTTGAAGGGAAAGATTTTCTTGTCACACTAAAAAGGGTGAAGACATTTCTTCTAATGCCTCAAATCAAATGCTTCTGATTTTCCTTTAGGTTCCAGATGTGTTTGCGTCTCTGTTGCTCGTCTGTGCATATACGTTCCCGTTCATGTCACAGCGTCATTTTATTACACCAGCACTAATTTTCCTTTTTTCTTTACTTTTTGGGAGAAAGAAATTATTTGCCCATCGATGTATTTGTTTAGTTAAGCTGTGCACCAGCATTTGAGTTTACTTATTCCCGCCTTTCTAGTTATTGTTTTAGGAAATTATGCAAACCTACATTGACATTTGATGTCTAGATGTACATTAAAATTCTGAAGCCTTTATTAAAAATACTGGGCTTTTTAAATGTGTGGTGATGGTGTGAAAGATGGATTGACGTCAAAGTTTGAATGTGTTCACTTGGTCTGTTTGTGAACATTTTTGTGTACACTCATCAAGTGTCTCTCATGGCTCACGCGTTATTTTAAATGTGCCTTTTACCAAATAGAAGTTTCATTGATTGTATTGACCAGTGCCTTTCTGATCTAAATTGTATAAAATATAAACCTTTGGTTTTCTTGTAAATAAACAATATATTTCATTGGCTCCTGTTTTATTTAATGTGCCAGAGAACCACTTTCCTAAACACTTAAGAGTTTCTACCAATTTTTTTGAACACATTTAAAGCTCCTAGTGTTTTTACAATACTAATTTACAAAACAAAGAATTTATCTTTAAATTACCCAGTCACAAACTACATTTAAGCACATGGGTTTTTAAATATTTTATGTTTTGGGTTATTGTATGCTGTAAACTTACCATTTATCTGCTCACTTTTGAATAAGTTGGTGTTAACTTTTACCTCAACGACAAACATAGTAGAATCTCAGAAATCCTGTATGACGCTGGTTTAAGATGTCTAAAGGTCCTAATATACAAAAATCGTACGATTCTAGATTAGTGTCTTTCTTCGTGCGTTATGACAGAAATGCGTGCGATCATATGACGCGATGATGCGCGCGGGCTGGAGGCTGGAGTCTGTGAACTGGAAGTCCCTCCCCGGAAAAAGCATGGAGAAGGTTTCAGAACAAGGCGGCGGCGCTGCGAGCAGCTGATGGCTCGTTTCTAACGGAGGGTGGCTGGAGTTTCTGCCTCTGGGACTAAATCCCGGTCAGAGGAGTAGCGGGACGGAGCGAGACCCGTAACCGGAGGTGAGACTGGACGTTAGACGGGGGGAAGTGACTGCTTTCCCTGCGAGCTCTGCAGGAAAGGCGGCGCACGTACGCGCACTCGCTTTACTCCACAAAGCTGTTTAGTCCCAGCTGTGGTTCCTCCGGCTCTTCTCTGCACTCAGCGTTAGGAATTAAACCCTTAATGCATCAGTACTTCGCTACTGTTGTGCGGATGCTGCGCAGTTCCAGCTCCCTTCTTCATCTTCATCATCATCACCCTCCTCCTCCTCCAACTCCTACAGAGTTTTGGAAACTTGGGCGCGCCCGCTTGGTTGCATTTCTGCGTTCTGCGTTTTAGGATGAAGGGACGTTAATGGAGCCAAAGTCACGGTGCAACCTGTACTTCCCGTTCGTGAGAGGAAGAAGTGAATAATAGATAACGCTCTTCATTTAGACCTTCATTTGTGTCTGAATATCTGTAGTGAGGGGTGGAGCAAACGGCAGCTGTGGTGGAAAGTTAACAATGTGTCTGTGAAGATGAAAGAACAGGTGCAACGCTGTGAAATCACTGCCTGAACATGATAAAACTGGTCAATATGATCCAGATGGTGTAGGTAGAAATAGAAAACCAATAATACATTTATGTTTATTATTATACATGCAAAGGCATTCACCTTGCTGCATTATTGTTTTTTTGACAGACAGTGTGTTTCACTGTACCTTTGTGTGTATTAGATAGACTGACTGCTGTGTGATGTGTGTCCTGAGCTTAGAATAAGAGCCTGGGCTCATCCAGCTGTTTGTTAAGTTTAAGATTGAGAGAATCCAGAATGTCAGCGAGGGGTCATCGCACGCACAGAGGAACAAATACATGTGTGTTGCGTCTGACCACACAATGGTCCCAGTGTCTGTCACGCTGACGCTCAAACACGTCGTATTGCAGCGTTTAAACAGTCACGTGTCAAAGCGTCTCAACAGAGCAGAAACTTAACTTACAGGAACATCAGCAGAACAAAACAATTAAGACTCACAACAGAACAGAAATGTGATGATCAACACAGCAAAATGAAATTATTTGTAATTGTAACAAAATAATACAAGCAATAACTGATTCAACAAAAGTGTAAAACGTTTAAGGGCTTAACAACAGTTACATAAACACTTTCATAATTTTAAAGCTGAACCACAGAATATTTGCATGTCATGGAAATATTCATGAATGTATTAATGAAAAAAGACAGTCAGTTGTATGTAAATGAATTAGCTGCCCTGCCTCCATCCAGTGGTGTGTAGTGATTTGAGCCACCGGAGGAGGAGGAGGAGGAGGAGGAGGAGCGTCTTTAAACCTTCTAATCCTGCTGTCCTCAATCTGCCCGTGTGCCCGTAGCGACAGGACGCTCACCCTCGCTCTACTGCAGCAGCGACAAACAGGCGGCTCCAGCTCGGAAACGTCCCCTCGCTCTCGCTTGTGTGAGAAGCAAAGCGCTCGTTGAACTTGTCGGGACTTTTTTTTCGTTGCTGATCGGAGTGACTCCCGTTCCCTGAGGGGGGGGGGTTAAATATCTGCTGCCCTCGCGATGAGCGCTGCAGAAAACTGTGAGGCGGACTCCACCAAACTGGAGTGTGTGATACAGGTGAGGAGCGCCGGACCGCCCCGTCTGTGTGGACCGGCTGTGGCGCCGCTGCATTTGTCTTCGCGGACATCGTTGTGCTTCCATTCTGTGACCTGGCTCCACGTGATGCCTCAAATACACGCTTCCCTCCGTAGATTCTGACGTTTGTTGTTGGGTGTTTTTGTCTCTCAGAGGCTGGAGGAGAGTGTTTTGTCTGAGGAGAAGTGCTTGACGGTCCGGGGCCCCTCGCCCGATGCCGCCCCCACGTGTCTCCCAGCGCGGGTCCGAGAGATTGTGACCAAGAACCTCAGCGACAGCAGTGAGTGGCTGCGTTGTCATTTCAGATTGGAGTTGTGACCCGGTTCACTGTGTGACGTCCACCTCTGCTGGTTCCGCCTCAGCGGCGGGAGCCATGTCCTCCGTCATGTCCCTCCAGGAGGAGAACCGGGTGCTGCAGGGGGAGCTGGCCCGGCTGGAGGACTCGCTGGCCCACAGCAGAGCCGACCGAGACGAGCTCGCCATCAAGTACGGAGCCATTAGTGAGCGGGTACGATAAGACACACAGGTGCTTTAAGGCGTGAAATGGAAGCAGATCGATACAAAACACAGTCTGTGTATGTAAATCAACGTAACAGGTCACTGCAGGACGTGTTTTAGCTTGTTTACCTTTTGTCCCATTTGACTGTTTTCTGGGCGTTTCATTGTCTGAGATTTGCTGGTCTCCCAGGTGATGGGGTCTGGAATGAACTCAAGTGTACTGTTGCCATGGCGCCTGTCACCCAGGGCGACCGTAAACAGGGGGCTTCAGGGGAGAGGGGATGTGGTGATGGGTGGGGGCCACGGCTCAGTCCGGGTTTAGCTTTACTGAAGCAAACAGGTGGGGGGGTCCAGAAACAGAGGGCGCCTCTGAGGGGAGGTGCCGTCTGATCTCACCCACGTAGAACGTATCAAAGTGAGACAAACTGTGAGAATGTGAAGTGTAAAACGCTCACAATGCTACTGTTACGAATGGGAGCGGAGCGCGAGAGACAAGTGTGAAAACACTGTACTATTAAATTACAAGCAACTCAAGTTTACGCCCACAGTCAAAGCGTGACGTCTGAGCGTGTTGCAGGTTCACAGTCGCCTCAAGGGCTGTTTTGTTGCTGAACTGCTGCTGATAGAGCTTGATTTGAGAACGTTTTTGCGGACTTCGACTAGCTCAGGTAGACACGTGTGAGCGCGAACACACCTGTGCCTCTGTCCCCCAATCAAACGCACAGCTGGAGCAGGCCCTGCGCTTGGAGACGGGGGAGGGGGGCCGCGACTCCCCCGAGTCACTTAGCCTGACTCAGCAGAACGTGGACCTACGCAGGCGTCTGGACGAGGAGCAGGCGGCCTACAAGAGGAAGCTGACGGCCTACCAGGAGGGGCAGCAGAGGCAGGCCCAGCTGGTGCAGAGGCTACAGGCGAAGGTGATGACGATGGTGATGGTGATGATGGTGATGGTGATGACGACTGACTTGAATCAGCTGCTGCTTTAGGTTCTCCAGTACAAAAAACGGTGCGGGGACGTGGAGCAGATGCTGCAGGAGAAGTCCTCAGAGCTGGAGAAACACATGCTGAGCGTGAGTAAGGTTTAAGGCATGTTAGCATGAAATCGGCCACATCGCATCCGCACAGTCTGTAGAGGTCACGTCTTCTCATTCAGGGTCACGGCGACGCGTCCAACGGCCACAACGAGGAGTCCAGCAGCAGCCTGGAAGACGCTTTAATCCGACTGGAGGAGGAGCAGCAGAGGTGAACGATTCATTTGCCTAATGTGCTATTGGAACATCAGACACATCAGTGCATGGCGTTTGTTTTTTGCTGCGTCCTCAGGAGCAGCAGCCTGTCTGCGGTCAACGCCATGCTGAGGGAGCAGCTGGAGCAGGCCGGCCTCGCCAACGAGGCTCTGAGCCGCGACATCCGCAGGCTCACGGCCGACTGGACCAAAGCCCGGGAGGACCTGGAGCAGAAGGAGTCCGACTGGAGGAGAGAGGAGGAGGTGGGCGGCGCGGAGGTCAAACCGGCGAATCCCACTTCCTGCTCTTAACCCCCGCGCTGTCTTCGCTTGCAGTCGTTCCACAGCTACTTCAGCGGCGAGCACGGCCGCCTGCTGCTGCTGTGGCGCCAGGTGGTCGGCTTCCGGAGGCACGTGTGCGAGCTGAAGAGCGCCACGGAAAGGTTCGAGGCCCGGCCGCTCCGACGCCGCTCTGCGTCGCGCGCGCTTTGCGGCGAGCCCCCGTTCACGCGGCCGTGTCTCCACTCCCAGGGACCTGTCGGACATGCGCGCCGAGATGTCCAGGGCGGCCCACTCGGCCCGGGCGTCCTGCGCCGGGCTGCACCAGCGGGAGGGAGGAGCCGCCGCCGCCCTGGAGCGCGAGAAAGCCCTGCGGCTGCAGATGGAGCAGCAGCTGAGGGAGCGCGTGGCCGAGATGATGAGCTACCAGACCCGCACGGACGCGGAGAGGAGCGAGCTCGCCCTCAGGTCAGTAGCTGCAAACAGCCAACCGGACCTGGATGAGCTGCTGTAAAAAGCACAACGTGTCCACCACCAGACTGGCAGATTCAGTGAGAGAGGGCGAACGACTGAAGGGCCTGATTGAGGAGCGAGAGAGGGAGATCGTCGCACTGACGAGGAAGATGGAGGTGAGACACTGCTCCTTTAATCGTCTGCCGCCGTTCTCCCGCTTCTGAGCCAATGACTTCCCGGTGTTCCCGCAGGAGCAGAGCGGCAGCGACGAGACTGACGCGCAGACGGCGAGAGCCCACACGGAGGCGCTGATGGACGCCCTGCGGGACATCGCCCAGGTCCGGTCGCACGCGGCCACGCTCAGCTCGGCCTCATCGAAGCGCCCGCGTCACTGTGTCTCTGCTCCACAGACGGTTCTGTCGGACGGGGAGTCGTCGTCGGAAGCGGACCAGGACCCTGCCGGGGCGCCGCTGCTGGCCCTGGTCACCTGTTCCCCGCGCGGGCCTCGCTCCCCCGCCCGACCCGCCTCGCTGGCGCCGCCCCCGGAGGCGCTGTCCGCTCTGTGCTCCGCGGTCACGAGCAAAACGCACCAGCTGCAGGTGACGCGTCGGCTCTAAACCGCGCAGCAGGACTGGTGACCTCTGACCCCGTAGCTGCAGGAAGGAGCACGCAGTGCCTTCAGTGTCCCGTCCATGTGCTTTGTGTCTTTGCAGGACGTCCGGGCCCGTCTGCTCTCAGCCCAAACCTCAGTGCAACAGCTAAAAAAGCAGCTCGCAGAGACGGAGTCAGGTAAGAAAGAGGCCGAACAGCAAAGCCAGACTCAGCGCCGGGAGAGGGAGGCTGCTCAGAGGGAGCGCGACACCGCCCAGAGGGAGAAGGAGCGACTGAAGCAGGAGAGAGACGCACTGGCCCGGTTCGAACGCGCCCGCAGCACCGCTCATGCGCAGCCCTTCAGTGTCGGATGTCAGTGTGACTGTTACCTGTCGCCCCCTCAGGGAGAAGGCGGCCTTGGAGAAGAGCCTGCAGGCCGCGCACAGCGGCAGCCAGCTGCTGCAGATGGACTGCGACAAGCTGCAGCTGAGCGCGGCGTCCGCGCAGCGCGAGCGCGACCGCGAGAGGGAGGAGAAGGAGGCGGCGGCGGCGGAGCGCGACCGGGCCAAGGCGGACGCTCAGAGGACGTAAGCAGGACGCGTGTACGCTCGCTACGGGCTCCCGCGGACGCCGCGGCTCTGAACCGCGCGCGTGCCTCGTCTCCCCGCAGACAGAAGCAGCTGGAGCTGAGCGAAACCCGCGCCTCGGCCCAGCGGGCGGAGCTGTCGGCGGCGAGGGAGGCCCAGCAGAAGGGGGAGGCGGAGCGGCAGCTGCTGGAGCGGGAGAAGGCCCAGCTGTCCGAGGCGCTGGCCCGGGTAAGCACCGTCGGGCCCCGCGGCGCTTGTGCTCGTGGTGCCGCCCGTGACCGGCCGCCCTCTCCGCTTCCACCAGGCCGAGAGCAGCAACGCGGAGCTGTGTGTGCTGATCAACAAGCTGCAGTCGGAGGACGCGGCGCGCAGAGACGCTCTGGCCAAGATCAGCAGCATGAACGAAGGCTTGGCCCAGGACAAGGTCCACCTCAACACCTACATCCTCCAGGTAGGACAGGTTCTGGGTCCGGCGCGTTCTCGAGGGCGTTTTCCATCTGCGTTGACTGAGTGGCGCTGTCTCTAAGCTGGAGGAGGAGAAGGCCCTGCTGCAGGAGCAGAAGCGGGAGGCGGAGAGGGAGAAGCTGACCATCAGGGACGAGCTGGTCCGGCTGGAGCAGCACCGGCTGGAGCTGGACTCGGCTCGCATCAGCCTGCACCGGTCGCTGCAGGACGCCGAGCTGGGCCGGGCCGGGATGGAGGCGGAGCTGCAGAGCCTCAGGGCCGAGAGGCTTAAGCTGCAGGAGAAAGTCTCGCAGGTACGCGGCACTTTATCACACCGCGGTTTAAAGGGAGCTTTGAACTAAACCTTTCTGCCTCGCTCACCGCGCCGCGGTCCGGTTCTGCGCCGACAGCTTTGTGGCGAGGTCGCCTCTCTAGGATCGGAGTTGAGTCTGGCCAAAGGAGAGGTCCAGAGGAGCGAGGCGGCCGTGGAGGAGGCCGGCCGCAGCCGGGCGGAGCTGGCGCGGGACAAAGCAGCTCTGACGGTCCAGCTGACGGCGTCTGAGAAGGAGAACGCGGTCCTGTCAGAGGAACTGGCCGCTTCCAGGTGTGTGTCGCTGTGTTTCACAAATGCTTTCACGGATACACGCGTTTAAGTGTCAGCCTTCCAGGTCGGAGAGGGAGTCGCTGGAGACCAGTCTGTTCGAGGTGCAGCAGCAGCTGGTTCAGGCGGAGTCTCGCCGGGAACAGCTGGAGTCGGAGAGTCAGAACCTACGCGTCCGCTGCGAAACCGCGGCAGGTGAGGGAGGAAGACACGCACGGAGGACGGGAGACACGACAGACGGGATCTGACGTGTGTTTGCTTCCTTCCTCCTCATCTTCCTGGTGTTATTTGAAGCTGAAATAAGGCGCGTACGCTCGGACGGGGAGAGTGCGTTGGCGCAGGCTGAACGGGACAAACAGGCCCTGACTCAGAGTCTAAGCGCTGCTCAGCTCGAGGCCCAGCAGGCGCTACGCAAGGCCGTGACCGGGCATCAGCAGGAGGTGGAGAGGCTCATCTCAGAAAAGGTCCGCTCTTTAGCTTTATTCCTAGCTTTCCTCACGCGTGGCGTAACGCGGCTAAAGCTGAGGGCTCCGCGGTTCACAGGAGGTCGTGCGGCACAGTTTGCTGACGGAGCAGGAGGTGAGTCTGAGGAAGCTGAGGCAGGAGATGGAGGATCAGGTCCAGCGAGCGCAGAGAGACAGGGAGGAGCTGCAGGAGGAAGCGAGGAGCCTCCAGCGGGACAGAGACCAGAGCCTGTTACAGGCCGAGGCCGACAAGCAGCAGGTCAGGCGCCGAGAGACGCGTCCACTCGTCGCCCGCCGAGGTCCTGAACACGTGATCCTCGTCTTTCCAGGCGCTCTCGCTGAAGGAGGCGGAGAAGGCGGCTCTGTGCGACAGGGTGTCCGTCCTGCAGGCGGAGCTGTCGGCCGCAGCCCTGGAGGCCGAGCGCACGTCCCGACAAGCGGCTCACTTCCGGGAGCAGGAGCAGGTGATGCTTTTTTTCAGGCTCGGCTTCTCTTCAGGAAACGCACAGCTGAGCTGAAGCGCCTCTGTGTTCCGTTTTCCTCAGACCAGAGTCGGGGCTCTGACCGCGGAGCTGCAGGAGCTCCGCTCTCAGCTGGAGGACGCGGCCTCCGCTCACCAACGGGAGCTCCAGCTCCTGCAGGACACCTGCACCGACCTGCAGTCACGTGCCGCCATTGCTCTTAAAGAGGTAGATCAGTATCAGATCTACCATAACGTGGCACTGAGCGCGCTCAGTTGGTGTCTGACGCCATCTGCGGGTGTGAATCTCTTCTTCTTTTGATGGTGTAACGTTTGACCGTCCTTCACCAGCTGGAGCAGTGCCGCCTGTCGCTGTCGGTGAACGAGGAGAGCAGAGACCAGCTGAGACGGGACGTGCTGGACCTCGAGCGCCGTCTGAGCCAGGCTCAGGACGCGGCGGAGAACTACCGGAGGGAGGGCGCCGAGCTGCGCCGCGGCCTCGGAGACGCCGCCGCCGAGAGAGACACCATCAGCCAGTCCAACAAGCTGCTCCGGGAGAACCTGCAGAGCGCCGAGACGGAGCGAATCAGGTAAGCGCCGCACCGGCGGACGGGGGAGACCAGACGGCTGAGCGGCGCCGCTGAGCGTGAGTCCGTTTCAGCGTGAAGCGACGGTGCGAGGAGAAGGAGCAGCAGCTGGCCGTGCTGAGGGAGACGCTGGCCTCCGCCCAGAAGGAGGTGACGGAGCTGCGGAGCTGCCTCAGGGAGGTGGAGCGGTCGCGGCTGGACGCCCGCAGGGAGCTGCAGGAGCTCCGCAGACAGGTGAGACCCTCCCGCCGCTCCGTCACGCGGGAGGCGGCGCGGTGGCTCACGTCCTCGCTCGCCTCCAGCTGAAGGTTCTGGACGGGGAGAAGGAGCAGAGAGGGAGGGAGGCGGCGGAGCTGCACACCCGTCTGGCGCTGGAGGAGCAGCGGGAGGAGGAGAGAGGGAAGGAGGCGGTCCTGCTCAAACACAAGCTGGCTGAGGCCGAAACGGCCCGAGACGCCCTCAGAAAGGAGGTGAGGGCGGGCGATGGGGGACGGACTGGCGCGCGTCGCCCCAGCGGCCGCGTGATGATTTCCGCGTTTCCCCTCGTAGCTCTCCGCGACTCAGAGGCGCCTGGCGGAGGCGGAGTCCTGCTGGCGGAGCAGCGAGAGGGAGCTGAGCGCTCAGCTGCAGGACGCCCGCGCCTGCGAGAAGAAGCTGCAGGACGAGGCCAAGAGCCTGTCGCTGCGCGCCCAGTCGGCCCACGACGCGGCCGCCCAGTGCGGCCTGCAGCTCAGCGAGGCGCAGGGCCGGCTGGCCGCCACCGAGGCCGAGCTGGGCCGGGCCGAGGCCGCCCGCCGGGACCTGGACTTCCGCCTCAGCAGCCTCCAGTCGGCGCTGACCCGAACGCTGGGCATCGGAGCCGGCGGCCGGGGGGGCAGGGGGAGGAGCCCGGGGGGGAGGAGCCCGGGGGGGAGGAGCCCGGGGGGGAGGAGCCCGGGGGGGAGCTCCACGTCCCCCGGAGCCATGTCACGGCACCAGAGCGCCTCCCCCCTGCGCTGCTCTCTGTCGCCCCCTAAAGGTAAGGGTGACGGGGGTATTCATCACCTTACGTAACCCTTCAGTTCATAACGGTTTGATTTCGCAGAGTTCCGCGTGAGCACCCCCGACAACACCTTGGGCTCGGGGGCCGTGTCTCCGGACGGAGGGGAAACCCCGCTGCTGCTCCCTCAGCTGGAGCTGGAGCCCGACGCGCTGAAGAGCGGCCTCAGGGACTTCCTGCAGGAGCTGCGTGACGCGCAGAGAGAGCGGGTACGGAGCAGAACACCCGGGGGCGTTGAGCGGCTCATCCCGACGCCTCAGGCATCCGTTGTGTGTGTTTGTCTGTTTGCAGGACGACGCCCGGTGCCGGTTGGGGGCCGCGCAGCGGGAGGTGGAGGAGCTGAGTCAGGACAGGGCGTCGGCGCTGGGCCGCCTCGCTCAGCTGCAGCTCAGCCTCCAGGAAAACCAAGAAGGTGGTCCCCTGTTCAGTCCATTCACCCCCCCCCCACACACACACCCACAAGCTAACGCTCTGTGTCCATTTCTAGGGAGACGGGGGCTCGAGGAGCATCTGGCCACTACTCAGGTTCTTCTGCAGCAGCAGGAGGAGGCAGCGAGGAGAGGGGAGCGAGAGCGGCGCGCGCTGGCCGACAGGGTGAAGGATCTGGAGCGGGCGCTGCAGACCTGCGAGGCGGAGAAGAGGCACGCTCAGGTACTCACCCCTCCTCCCCCAGACACGTGCGGGTACTCACCCCTCCTCCCCCGCCTGCTCACGTAAGCGCGGCGCCCTCGCTCCTCCGCTGGGTCTCACCCAGAGCCGCCATATGGCACAGACAAGGGCCGTCAGGGGACGCAACAACAGCAGATGCCACGCACACGCGGCGCCGCTCCTCTTGTCGGGTTTCCCGTCGACTCCCCATATGTCTGAGCTCTAATCCGGCACCTTTCAAAATAGTTCAGCTTCTGCACAACAGGAGGAGCGGGAAGACGAAGCGAGTGAGGTTCTAAACAGAAGAAGCAACTCTTTTCAATCTGAAACAGCAGACACATACAGCCCTATACGTTTGTCCCCTGAATGTGCGCCAGCTGCTTCCAGTCACTTCCCGTCTCTGCAGGACCAGTTAAACAAGCAGCGGGCCGTTGAGCTGCGTCTGGAAGCGGAGAGGCGCCGTCTGCGGGAGGCGCTGGAGGCGGCCGAGGCCCGGGCCACCAGGGTGGAGCTGGGGAGGCGCAGCCTGGAGGGGGAGCTGCAGAGGCTCAAGCTGAGCCTGGGCGACCGGGACGCCGACAGCCAGGCCTCGCAGCAGCGCCACGACTCCCTGCTCAAGCAGGTGAGCAGCAGCGCCCGGCGCCGCCTTCGCCGTCGTCGCGGCGGTGGGAGGGAACGTCCGGTCAGACGCTTCTGATTGAACGCAGGTGGCGGAAGGAGAGGTCTGCGTGTCCCGGCTCCAGAGGGAGGTGGACAGGCTGAGCCAGGCTCTGCTCAAAGCTCAGGAGGGGGAGACGCTGCTGAAGGAGAAGGCGGCGGCGCTCACCCAGAGCCTCCAGGAGGCGGCGGCGGCTCACGGCGCCACGCAGACTCGCCTGGCGGCGCTGCAGAAGACGCTGGCGGCGGCGGAGCAGGACAAGAGGCTGCAGCAGGTGAGCGACGCAGAAGCCTCCACGCTGCCGGACTGCAGTCCAGTGATGGATTGATTATTAATGTCTGCCTCTAAGGAGCGAATGGACGAAGCCAGGGCGTCGTTGGCTGACGTGAAGAGAAGCATGGCCACTCACACCCAGAGCGTCCAGAGCCTGGAGAGCGAGCTGAACCAGAGCGAGCTGAGGCGAGAGGAGCTGGAGGCGGAGCTCCGCAGCACTCAGGAGGTGAAGGTACCACCTACAAACGTCCTCAAAGCGAGTCCTCGGGGGCCCTGACGCCCTGTCTCCCCGTCAGACCCTGCGGCAGCGCTCCGGCGCGCTGGCGGAGGCTCAGCGCGGCGTCCAGGCGGCGAACGCGGAGCGGGCCGCGGCGGAGGAGCGGCTGCGCGGGCTGCAGCGGGCGGTCGCCACGCTGGAGACGGAGAAGAGGGACGCTGAGAGACAGGCGGTGAGACTGGAGAAGGACAAGAACGCACTGAGGAGCACGCTGGACAAGGTCAGACAGGGTCAGGAACGACAACTGAGCCTGGGTTTATTGTGTTAAATCAATCAATCAATTAAACCAATCAATTTCACGCCATAATTGACCCGTGCTCCCAGACTCGAGCGGCCCCTCACTTTCCCGCTTTTTGCAGGTCGAGCGTCAGAAGCTGAAGAGCGAGGAGGGCGGCATGCGTCTGTCGGCGGAGAAAAGCCGCCTGGACCGCTCTCTGAACGCGGCCGAGCAGGAGCTGCAGGAGGCTCAGCAGCAGATAGTGACGCTGCAGGTGGGTCCGCGGACGCCGCTCGGACCGCGAGTTCAGTGCCGCTCGCTGCTCACGATGGAGTCGCTTCACAGTGGAAAATGCTTCATACGATGACCACTTAATTCCACAGTTAGAACTCCATGTGTAGCTGTGGTGCATGAATTTATCTCCATTGAAATATTTTTTTACCCTCATCATTTAAACAGACGTTTTCACTTACAAAAAAACATTTTTTCACTGATTTGAGTTATGAGCGTTTTCAGTGCAGCCGTCTGTGTTTTAATGAGAGGAGGTGCCCTGTCTGGTTAATGTTACAGAACGAGACCGGCTCTGCCAAAGCAATAATATATGTCTGCACTACGTATACGGTTATAAAATACTTTACATAAACAAGAAAATAAATAAAGCACCGCTGGTTTCACAAGAATGTAGAAATAGTCATTAAAGTTGTTTATTCCAGGCTGACTGTTCATTTCTCCTTTTTTAGCTCAAATATTTAACCAGAGCATTTTCCCAACCCCCAAACATTCGCTCTCATTATGTTCCAAACTGTGTAACTAAACAACCTCAACTTCATTCCTTCATTTGCATTTTCCTTAATTGTCCTTTGAGGCAAGCAGCATCATTGAATTGAGTGCGTCCCCAGTTTATGACTCTTGTGGCCAGAAAGAGGTGTTGAACGCCAACTTTCATGGTGCAGCTTCGGCTCCAGGCCATTTGTCAGACGACCGTCTTCAGGCCAATAAAGCCCACGGGTGTTAGTTGCATGTCAAACATTTGGCTTGTGACCTTTACTCACGTGTAAGTAGAGCCATTAAATAACTTGTATGTGTGGAAGGTAACTGTATTAGTTCACACGTTCCCTGTTTTCCTTTTTATTCCTCCTCTTGTTCCCTGCAGGAACCTCGCACATCGTCTCTCTCACATGCTCACCTGTGTGTGTGTGTGTGTGTGTGTGTGTGTGTGTGTGTGTGTGTGTGTGTGTGTGTGTGTGTGTGTGTGTGTGTGTGTGTGTGTGTGTGTGTGTGTGTGTCCTGTCTAGACGCAGCTGGCTGACATGGAGCAGGCTCACGGCCTGTGTGAGGACCTGGTGAGGCTCCGTGACGAGTCCCAGCGGGAGGCGGAGCGGCTGAGGACCAGCCTCCGGGACGTGGAGCGAAGCCTGGGCGTCCGAGAGCGAGCTCACCGCCACCGGGTCAAAGGCCTGGAGGAGCAGGTAGGTGAATGAGAATCACAGTCAAACCAGCCGCAGGCTTTGTAGCATCGTTGTGTAACCGTGGCCTTTAAAGGTTAGAAACGCTGCGTTCTCTCACCCCACGCGCTAGGTGTCCACGCTGAAGGAACAGCTGCAGCAGGAGATGAAGCGGCGTCAACCGCTTCTTCCATCGTCTTTACTGTCGGCAGGGAACTGAGGTGCAGCTTCAGGCCACCGGCACCAGCACCAAAGTTCTGATCCAGGGAAAAACCACTTGTCACGAATGTTTGAAAGCAATGTTACAAAGTGTTCACGAACTAACTCACACTAAAATGAACAATACTGTCATTTTGATAATGTATTATTAATGGAAACACAGAACTTAACACTTAGTCTGACACGCTCACACCCAACACTGCCAGAACCATCTCCCCAAACGTCACCGCAGCCTTTTCCCGTCTGTACAGGACCTGCGAGGAATGTGTGTGTGTGTGTGTGTGTGTGTGTGTGTGTGTGTGTGTGTGTGTGTGTGTGTGTGTGTGTGTGTGTGTGTGTGTGTGTGTGTGTGTGTGTGTGTGTGTGTGCGCAGATGACAGAGCTGCTCTGTGATTTTCTCATCAATAGACACAGGTTTTAGATAATAGAGATGATTTTAAGTGAAAAAGGACCATTTGACTTCTGTAATAAGATGCTATTGGTTAATACTAGTTTTATTAGTTGAATAGATTTAATTTACTGACAGGCCGACAAGTAGCACATGAAGGCTACACAATTACAGGAGAATAAACTCAATGTGATGTCCAATAGAACCCTGCCAGCACATCGAGCTGCAGCCTCAGACACAGTAATAAATGATGCTCATACACTTGACAGCTGTCGTACAAACGTTTATTTTTCAGTCTTTATAGTGACAGATTTTTAAAGCAGTAGTAAAAGGGTCTGTTTTTGTTAAATGCATTTTGACAGCACTTGTTGTCACTGGAATTTGGTTCTATCTCATTAAGCTCGCCGCTTGGTCGCTAAGCCCAGGTCCAGGTGGCAGTAGTACAAAAAGTGAGGTCATTCACCAGCTGTCTGCTCGCGCGCGTCGCCATCTTCGCCGGTGACGGTTGGAGATCGATTAGTTCTGTCTGATGTCCGTGCACAGTGGCCACCAATGATGATTTGATCATCCTGACAAGGACTGCTTCTCGACGCAAGTACAGTAACATATCAACAAAGTCAGAGCACAAGATTAATAGAACACAGTACATAAAAAAGATGTTTTATGTGCATCTCTAAAGGTTTTATAGCACCAGTGTGATGATTTTATAGCACCAGTGGTTTATACAATCACGATTGCTCTTGGAAGTATATATATCCATACACACAGGATCTACAAAAAAGGCAAAGAGAGATAGAACTACACAAATCCTCAGACGCTGGAGGATCTGGAGATGGAGGCGAGCGGCAGTTTGTGGGCAGGTGGAGTCGGGCCTCGATCAGCAGCCACCGCAGCTCTTTCCACAGCTTCCTCCTAGCGACGTGCACTGTCCGCTCAGCGCCGCCACGCCGCAGCGGGAGAACTGGTCCCGACACAGGTCGGCTGAACGGACGGACGGACGGACAGACAGACAGGAGTTAGGGGGACGGGCACGCGCACACGAGCAAACGTGCAGACGTCACCCACCTCGGAGCAGCTCGTCGTGCGCGCACACGGTCCTCACGCAAACCTCCTTGTTGATGACGTAGACCCGTCGCAAACTGGAGGAAAACGACGAAGGAGCAGCATCATTATGTTATAAGTAACTGGCATAACTCTATAAGTGCATGTTTGTTCTCGCCATCAAATCTGTAATAAGACAAGTAGAAGGACCAGCAACTATGGCTAAAGAGCTGGTTTGTGGTAACCAGGTGGACTGACTCATTGTCTGGCTCTCAGCCTCTGTACACGAGGGTCTCTTACTAACAATCAATCAAACGATCGCATTTAGAAACGTGGAAAATGAGTTGTTTTGTAGCAAAACAATGTGTTTTGTAGCTACATTTATACACTGACCCAGAACTGACCGGACCGCATTGTTCATGAGGAAGTTACAGCAAAGAATGTAATAAATATTAGACTAGATAGAAGATTGTGCGGCTGTAACTCTTGATTGTGGAGCGACTGCAGGTCTTCACATTTACCTGTAGAAGCAGAGGCTGTTGAGGCACTGTTTGCACGGCTTGTGAACAGAGTAGAGTCTGGTGCAGGGATACTGCTCCTCTCTGCAATCTGAACAGTCAAACACCATTTAGAAATACAAATAAACGTCCCATGATCTGTCCTCCTCTGGCTGGAGATTTCTTACCGAGAGGTCCGGGTTCCGTGGGCTCCGTCTCCAAATCGGACTCTGTCCACATGGAAGACAGGGTTACACATGCGTTCCACGGGACACATTAAAACCTCTTGCTTGACAGGAGGTGAGCTCAGACATACCAGACTTCTCTGGACGGACCACTGGCTGGATCTGAACCTGCTGCTGGAACGTTCCAGGGACTGAATCAGGATTCTCAGACTCTGAATTCGCTGATAAAGAAGCAGACGTGTCCCTTTTTTGTCAAATCCACTGATGCTTTAACAGAAATGTGTCTTTGACAACATCAAGGTACAAGTTTCCATAAACGGGAGGAGGCTTTACCTGGAAAATAATCTGTGTCATAATCCTCTGTGGAGCCAAAAACAAAGAGCAGCACAGAACAATTGTTACATGAGATCATCCTCCAAACACGCACACAAAACACAGCAAAACATAAAATGAACCACCTGCCGACCAAAACCAGAGAGCGAGCAGCGTGTGAGGGTGTAGTCTGACTTCATAGGCAAGATGTTTGCAAAGAACAGTCAGTGGTGGAAGTGCTATTTAGAAGAGAGGTCCCAGAGGCTTGGAGACACAGCTCTATGAACCCATGTTACCCACCATAACGAACCAGGCGATAATCTGTAGTTGAACTCACCCAAGAAAGGGAACGGCTCCTGGTACTGGGCCTGGGCGAGCAGCAGAACTGTGGTCACAAAGAAGACGCAAATCAAACTGGTTCATGCTCACGTTGGCTTCCGTCCTCGCATCCAAGAAGTCTTTAGCCTTTACAGTTGTACATGACTAAGACTGAACAGGTCTGTGGAGCCGAGGACGAGCAGCGTGTTTCAGGAGGCATGGGGTGCAGATACCTGGCATGCAGATTAGCAGGAGGACTCTCATGGTCACTGTGGGAGGTAGACTGACTTCAAGGCTGCGGGAGACCAGGAAAGACCAACATGAGGACCTCTGTACGCACACACACACACACACTGGCCCCAGACTGGCCAAATAAAGGGGAGAAGGACAATCGCTCTGTTTCCCTATTTCTCTGCTGCAGCAGACAGACTCGAGGCTGCATTCCAGGAAAAGTAACGGAGGACCCCTCACCCCCGCCCCCACTCTCTGGGTTTTCTTCATCCCTCCCTTCCTCCTTCTCCCTCATTCTGCCTCATTCTCCCTCACTTCCCTTCATTGGCCTTCACTCGTTTTCTCAAACCCTTCCCCCCTCTTTTTTCCCTTTTTCACTCCACCAAGTAGAAAAAGCTTCTCAGGTTGAGTCAAGATGAAAATCACGGACGCTGACAAGGCCTCACTACACGATCAAAGAACTTCAATGAGGAGGTCACCGTGTGAAAACCCATTAGAGATTACTGACTACTTCACCACCTCGTGCTCCTCCTCTGCCACAGAGCTGTAGACCCCTTCACACACAACCACCAGCTGTTGATATGGGCTTATTCCCCATGCTGCACCATGGACATTCCACTTTTCTCCGTCCAGATGTTTAGTGGTCAAAAAAGATGTGATAGGCACCAGAACTTTTAATGTGCATCAATAAATGTGAGTCTGTGTCTGTTTAAAACACACACAACATTCTTCCTGTGCATCACAGTGGCTGTCGGAAACCATATGCTTTTCACAGCAAACATCTGGGAGCCATTAGCCCCCCTCTTCCCGGCTGAGTCCTTCCCTTCCAGCTAGAGACCCCATCTCTCCCCCACCTACACACACACAGCGTCTGAGGACAGTAACAGTTGGTTACAATGCTGTCATGTATTTATTATATGCACTTTAACACAACCATGCCCATTAAATCCCCGTTATTCAAAGCCCCCTCTGTCCTCGTCGACCCCGGGCCCTGGAGGCAGCAGGGCTTGTGATTTGTTTAGTTTTGCCCCCTCTCTCTATTGTAACTGAGCAGCGGCAGGCTGTGAAGTCCCACCTCCTCCCTCTCTCCAGTGAAAACACAGCACCACATGTCATCGCTCAGCAGCCAGACATTATTATTATTAATTTATTTTTATTTTTTTTGCCTTTACATTGAAAGAATGTGATGCTGTTACGACCTTGACACATGGATGATGTTACATCTTCTGTGGCCAATCACCTCACATTTCCACATTTCTCCCTCAGCTCTGTCAGTGACTTAAATATATGATTGCATGTCGTGAATCTAAAAACACAACAGCCATTGAACACGACACATGCAGAATTGCTAAATGAACACATGTCTCTTACCTTACTTTAACTCTCTTTGCTGCCACTCTCCTCACTTCTCATACGTCCTGTGAGTGCAGTAGGACCTCACAGCGCCACATTGTCCCACCCCACAGCTGTAGTCTCCTCCCAGTCCCAGCCCCCCAGAGCCCGGTCCCCCTATTGCTTAGACCAAGTCACATTCATTACGCGTTAATAGAGAATGGAAAGGGACAAAAACAGGTTAGTGATCATGACAGACGTGTACGTAGGTCACATACATTCTTAGCACTGTGAAGACAATGTAGTAAAACCATTTAACACTAACAAAAGCAGGAGTGTGGTTACCATTAAACAATAATGTCACAAACCTTAAGGCAGCTCAACTAGACATTTTACTTAATGGTCATGAGATAGATAGAATGAAAACTTTCCTCAAAGTTCTATGTTACAGCCTTTACAGAAATCATTTTTCTGTAAGAAGCACAGGACACAGTGACACTGCTGGACTCCATGCACTCATTTACTCCTGACATCTAGTGGTCACTAATTGCCAGTGGTTTTAATGGGAGCGATAATAACAACAGAAAACAAAAAAGTACATATTTTAACTGTTTATTGTTTATCAAAACAAAAACTGCTGTTGGTTTGTTGGAAGATCTGACGGAACATATACACAGTCTCTGAAGCTGCTGTTAATCTGGTGGCAACAGACTAAACAATGTTTACACAAAAGGAAACGTCTAATTTTTTTTCCACCATGCACACAGTGGAGCTAGAGATAAATACCTCTTATGGTACACGTTTAAGTTTGTCACACATTCTTACACTGTACATGTGCGTTTGCGTAACACCAACCTCTCCACCTGCACACACACCATTTCCAGTAGAGCCAGGGGTGTGTGGTGGGGCTGGTAGGTGTACAGCCCCTGCAGACCTTAAAAAGGTATCTTTTTAAATCAACACATAATTTAATTGAGGAGGGTTGGAGATGTAGAAGACAACAGCTGAAGACTCAGACAGTAGCCGTCTTCCTCTCTTTGTATGTTGCCATCATCTTCTTGATCTCAGCAATCGCTTTTCCTGGATTCAGACCCTGAGATAACAGAGTAGCCACAATCAATCTGATTAATAAGCCGACATAGTCTGTTTTATATGCGATACGAAATCCACTTGATAGCTGTATAGCTTAATTGGACTAATACATTTTTAGACCTTCATTAACCGTAAGAAACCAGTGAACAACATAGTTTGTTCTGTAGGTTTTCTTGAAAAACTTTGAATTAAGGCAATTATGATGTGCCTGATGTGTGAGGTGAAAGCTGTCGGCCTTGGAGTTACCTTGGGGCAGGTCCTGGTGCAGTTCATGATAGTGTGGCAGCGATACAAAGAGAAAGGATCCTGAAGCTTGGACAGACGCTCCTCTGTGAAATCATCTCGTGAATCAATCATCCACCGATACGCCTGTGAGAAGGTGATGGGTAGAATATACAACCGTTATACCTTATTGTGTACTGAGAAGAATGTCAGCAGCGGACGTTTACATGCCAACACACACCTGCATCAGCACAGCAGGCCCAAGGTATTTGTCGGCATTCCACCAGTAACTAGGGCAGCTCGTACTGCAGCAAGCACACAGGATGCATTCGTACAGTCCATCCTACACAGAAGGGGGCGATCAGTGTGACTGTGGAAACTGAATGTTTAATTTGTTAAACCGAATCAAAGCTGTGTACCAGTTTCTGTCTGTCCTCCACAGACTGCAAGTACTGCTCCTTGCCCTCCCTGGATTCATCCTTCTTTTTCAGGTAGGGTTCGATAGACTTGTACTGAGCGTAGAAGTTGCTCATGTCCTGCAGTTAGACATTGAAAAACCAGTCAGCATTCAAATGTCGGGATACAACTTTCTTTTTAGTCTACCACTAACAAACATACACATATAAGTAATGGCAAACTAGTGATGCCTTATTACAAGCCTTTAACTATGAGTAATTGTCAACTGGTAACTTTGATATTTCTACAGATGTGGAGTAATTCAGGACTCACAGGCACCAGGTCCTTGACCACATACATATGTGGCAGAGGGTAAATCTTTGTTGGCTTATTAAGGTTGGTATCAATCTTATCGAGACAAGCGAGTGTGTTTCCTCCATTAATGTTCATTGCACAGGATCCACAAATACCTAAAATTCAAATAAATAAACAAGAAAAGATTTATTAAAATTCTGAGACAGGCAAAGTAAAAAAAAACAAAGCACCATTTTTCTGAACACTTAATATTTAATTATTCTGCTCATGGTGTAATAACAAATATTTGTGTAGGATTATAAATTCTGTAAAGAAATTCTTAATGGGCTGACTGGGTTAGCATAAACAAAAAGAAACATTCCAATTTATCTTCACAGACCTATTTAAAAGGTTTAATGGTTAATTTGAATTTAACATTCAACAACACAAAAGGTCCAGCATGTTACCAACCTTCTCTGCAGGAGCGGCGGAAGGTCAGAGTAGAGTCCATCTCATTTTTGATCTTAATCAGGGCATCGAGGACCATGGGGCCACAGCTATAGGGACAACAGCCGGTGAGTGAGTCAGTAGAGATACTTCTAATAACTGGTTACTCAACTTGACAAAAACCTGAAAGGAGCTACTGCTCAGAGTTCTGTTTGCGACACAGCAATTATCCAACCACTATCAATGCAGACCATGAAACAGGAGGAAATAACATGAGAATAAGAAAAGCTTCATACCTAGTCTAGATGTTATACTACAAAATGAACTATTCTTCATAGACATGTGAATATGTGCACTGTCTCATAACGTTAATTGATCCCTATCATAACCTACGCGTTGAGGTCCACCTCGTAGGTCTGCATGCGTGGTTTGTCTCCTGGAGTGTCTGGGTCCCATCTGTACACCTGGAACTTCTTTATTCTGGGCTGGGCTGCGGGAGCTGCGGCCGTTTGTGCATAACGCACCGCCTGACAGCGGAGACAATGGGAAGAAATGTCACAATTTGGCTTTCTGTTGTTTTCAATATACGAAAGACCATCAAGCTCAAGGGCATTGTTACGCATAAACATAATGCGCATAAACATTCGACCTGCTTACGTCTTCCAATGCTTTGCGCGTTGGCTGGCTATTATTTAACATCATTATTACTTTAATGAAGGTTTAACAGCATTAGCGGTTCAAGCTTTCCTTTGTACTTTTCGTTTGGTATGTGAGGGTGTCGAAATGACCACAACACTTGAATGTTATATTTAGCTGAACAGTGTTTACAGCTTTCGTTAACACTTTCCATGTCGCGTTGTATGTTTACACTGTTGTCAACGTCTGTATTTAAGAGTCAAGAGCACTGACAAACACGAGACATGTATCTTCTGTTTTCGCTTTAGTTGAGTTGGTCTAAAGACAGTTTCGGGCTAAACTGTCTGCGTTTATAACCAGACTTCAGAGCATAGACGGAGCCCACCACTGTCAACTAACCTGCTAATCTGTGACATGGGCAAACCTTCTGCACAAAAACGGTATATGACAAAACGGCTGAAACAAATTGATCAATTGTGACATGGTGTGTTAAACGTACCAATCCCGCAGGAGAGCGAAGCACCAAAACACCACAGCGAGTCAAGGACGTGAGACCAGCAGCCGACATTTTGGCGTTTTTCTGACCTCCAATGCCTGCTATCCCAGCATGCACCCTGTCTGCGTAGTTACGCAAAAGGGAACGCGTGTTTTGTTTACCAACGTCTCTCGTTACTTAACACCTATCAGATTTAGTATTTGTGACTGATTTGTGACACTTTTTAAATTACATTTAGTTTTGGATGGGTTTGCTCTTTATGACAAATTTTGCTAGTTCGCAGAAACTCAGTTCTGACTACTAACCTGGTGGAACCAAGGAACCGCCTGCGTTAGACATTCCGGCTTACAAAACGAACGTACCCAGTCGTGGTGCGGTGCTTGAAGTTGTGTCTCTTTGCAGGTGAAGCTAGCTTAAGGTCACTTAAGACTGCGGTGGAGTTAACCAACGAATTAATATGGTTTTCCTATCCCTGTCGTGTTGGATAAGAAATCGGGGACCCGACAGATTCTGGAAGGTTCAAGAACTTCTCAAACATGCTCGGGTAAGGTGGTGATTATGTCCTGGACCGACAGCGCTAACCCGTTCCCATGACATCTGTTTAAAACTACCACCATTCTCGGACAGCGCTTCTGTTGTGTTTACAGCGTAGAGATGCTGTTAACGCAGGTTGATCCAGTTCGAAATGACGACGCTTCATCGCCCTGATGTAATTTCAGCAGAACAGTAATTCAGTTTAGTTGAAGTCACGTTGCCGTCGGTTCTGTCCACAGCACTTCCGAGGCCGGAAGAACCGGTGCTACAGTCTGGCCGTCCGCGCCGTCAGGAGAGCCTTCGTCTACGCCACCAAAGGTCGCAAGCTCAAGAAACGCAACATGAGGACGGTAGGAACGCACCTCTCTGCTTTGTCAACGAGGCTGCTGACGACTAAGTGTACTAATGTCCGGATGTCAGCTTTTCTCTGGACCACTGCACAGTGTTGCTTTACAGACTGATGAAGAGATTCAGTGAAATGTTTTCAATAAGTGTCAATAAAATCACAACTATATTTTTTAGTTTACACTGTCTTCTGTTTTAGCTCTGGATTACACGTATTGCAGCAGCATCACGAGAGCATGGCCTGAAGTACCCTGTCCTCATCCACAACCTCATCAAGGTTAGTTTGGTTCTAATGTCTCCATCATCTTGTTTGAGTTGCCTATTGTGCATGTGTGTATGTAACACGTGTCTTCTCATCTTCTGCGCAGACCAGCGTTCAGCTGAACAGGCACGTTATCAGTGACCTGGCCATCACAGAGCCTCGGTCTTTCCAAGCGCTTGCGAAGCTGGCCAAAGCTCGGCAACAGGAAGGGTTCCGTGCAGCGCTGGGTGACAGCAAGGGGCCTCCTGGTGTCTTTTCCCGTGTTGTTTGCCTGCAGTGATGGACTTGTACATGTGTGGATTTTCAGTTGCTCTTCGATTGTTGAGATATTCATGGCGAACAGGAGCACACTCACCCGATTTCCTCAGTTCTTGCTCAGTATGATTCAGATAATTATTTAGGAAATGTTGAGCAAATTATTGTTTACTTTTGTGATGGTTTATTGGTCACGATAAAGAGAAAGGAACTTACCTTAAGGCCGGAGCTGACAACTGTATCTAATGTATGTTGTTTTATGAAAACAAGTTAACACCTGCTGGAGAATTCACTGCCCAGAGAATTCCATTATGCACTACCTGACTTGTGTGTCTTGCCTGCAAAATATTCATTTATGATATTTTGATATTAATTTATGTTACCTGGAATTATAATCTTGCACACAGGTCAGTTCCTTGGCTTTGTAGAAACAGCAAAATCTGCCTGTTCTGCCAACAGAAATGTGATTTCTTATAGAACATGATTTCTGTTGAAGTGCCTTGATCTCTGACCATGAAGGAGCATTTTTCCTTTCATTATGTTCCTTTCATTTCATTGACCTGTGTCACAGTGGTGACATTTGGCAATTCTTTTATCTTGTTTTTCTTTTCATGGCTTTTTTTTTAAATCACCATGAAGAGTCAATCCAAGGAAGTAGTAAAGACATGGACTGCTTCTGTGTTACCTGTGAATGTGCTCATTATCTCAAATGTCAACAAGATTAATTCCCCTTCACCCTGGTTGTTCTCATCATACTCACCCTTTATTTAGTTATGGTATTTGATGCTGATTGATTGAGAAATTTGGAGGCTGAGAAGTTTTGCCATGTAAATATTTGTGTGACATGTTGGTAATGTTTAGCCCATTAAACATTTGTATACACACAGTCCTTTCTTCATTTTCTTTATTTAAGCTGCTTCTGTGATGTCCGTTTGTATGTATTTTATTTAGGATCTTTCCCACTATTTGCTATGTCCCTCGTCTTAAATGGGCACATGCACTGCAATGACCTACAACGAGAGCATAACCACGTGAATTGAAACAGTTTTGACCCTCTGCAGCCACCGTAGGACGTTTGGGCGGAGCTACGTGATGACCTCTGATGAACAACGTGCTTGTTGCAGCCAATGACAACGTGTAATACTCCCAAGCAGCCAATCGTCTGTGCTGACATTCAGCGAAAGCTGCGTTTCCTGATTCCCTTCATGCAGAAGATTGCAGCGTGACTCGCGTGTGGAGGAAGTGACAGCTACCGCTACCTCCTCCATCTCTTCACACAACCGGCTAAAGTGTGATTCATTTATCCTCTGGAAAATGTCGTGGCTGTTCGGCCTGAACAAGGGGCAGCCGGAGCCGCCTCCCGGTCTCCCGGTCCAGCCACCACCCCCGCCGCCGCCGGCCGGGGGTTCTAGCGGCGGTGGAGATAAACCCAAGGACAAATGGAGCAACTTCGATCCCACCGGGCTGGAGCGGGCTGCCCAGGCGGCCAGGGACCTCGACAAGTCTCGTAAGTGATACGGAGGGTCGGCTTTCTGAACGGGACGGTCACCGGAGCTCCAGTTAAGCACCTAAAGCCCAGTCTGGATGTTCATGCACCAGCATCCAGCCCCCTCTGGAGGAGGGTGGTGGTCGTTTTAGTGGCTTCAGTCATGTAACGGATTACTGCATAGACAGGCCCACGGCGACAGCATGCACATGTTCACCTTTTACACTTTAATCTTGGTAATCCCTTGGTAGCATATGAGAAAAGGTGTTTGTTCTCTGTTCAAACAACCTTCATTCAAACAAAGGGACTGGGTTCAAAGGTCAAACCTTGCGACATCCACACTGTGTTGGTGCCACATGCATGCAAAACTTCATCAACTGCTTTAGTTTTGATTTGTGATTCACATTTTAGCTTTTACAGCTGGAAGTGGTTTTAAATCTAAAAACCCCAAAAAGCAGGATCATGTGGAACCTGCTCTGTCCTGCAGTCCTTTTGTCTCTGGACCAAACCCGAATCTTTCAGTTCTGTGATGTTTTCTCCCCTGTCACGTCTACCAGGACATGCCAAAGAAGCTCTGGACCTGGCTCGCATGCAGGAGCAGACCACTCAGATGGAGCACCAGAGCAAGATGAAGGTACACCAGACACCGCTTCAGTCGTGAAACGTTTACCAAGTGTGCTGTTGAAGTTTAACAGAGGAATCATCTGTGTGGCACGTTAACAGGAGTACGAAGCAGCACTCGAGCAGCTCAAGGGCGAGCAAATACGAATTCAGGGAGAGGAGAGGAGGAAAACTCTGAATGAGGAGACCAAGCAGCATCAAGCGGTGAGGAAATGTCTGTTGTAAAGTTGCGTTGTAATTTTGTTGCAGTGGACTAGAACCTGTGTTTGTTCTCTATCTATAACAGAGAGCTCAGTACCAAGATAAATTGGCCAGACAGCGATATGAGGACCAACTACGGCAACAGGTGAGGTTCCTGGCTCATTTAACGGAAGAGGGTTTAATTTTATTCTTAACTGCAGGGCCAAACTCAGCATTACAGTTTGTTTTCAACAGCAAGCCCTGAATGAGGACAACCTTCGTAAACAGGAGGAGTCCGTACAGAAACAGGAGGCAATGAGAAAAGGTACAGACTTCCTCACGGTTACAGTAGAAGCTTTAAAAACCTTCGAGCAGTGGCTGATGTATGTGTTGATTATGCTGTGGAATTTATAGCAACGATAGAGCATGAGATGGAGCTGAGGCACAAGAACGAGCTTCTGCGCATAGAGGCCGAATCTAAAGCACGAGCTCGTGTGGAGAGAGAGAACGCAGATATCATCCGTGAGCAAATTCGCCTGAAGGCTGCAGAACACAGGCAAACGGTCCTGGAGTCCATAAAGTAAGATTTAACACCAAGTATTTATAATAGAGGTGGTTAGATCAGTTGAAGTATCTAACTTCTTGTCAGCTGACAGCTAAGGTTCATTTGTTTGTAGAACTGCAGGTGCTGTGTTCGGAGAAGGATTCAGGGCCTTTGTATCAGACTGGGACAAAGTCACAGCCACGGTGAGAAACCTCCTTTTATAAGTGTGGCAGGTTAGTCAGTGATTAGGTTAAAATAGTAAAACTACAGTATTTAAAATAAGCAATTCAATGTGTGAACTTCAGCTTTGTAGTTTAGAAGTAAGAAACCATCAACCGTTTCTGCCACCAGGTAGCAGGACTGACCCTTTTAGCTGTGGGCGTATACTCAGCCCGAAATGCAACAGCGGTGGCAGGACGTTACATCGAGGCCAGGCTTGGGAAGCCGTCCCTTGTGAGAGAGACCTCTCGCTTTACAGTGGGGGAGGCAATCAAGCATCCGGTCAAGGTACCTAAAGAGCAACTGAAGGTGTGGTAGATGTTTAATGTATAATGTACTAATTAGTTTTATCATGCTCCTCCTCAATATGTAGACTTCCAAACGGCTGATGAGCAAACCTCAGGATGCCCTTGAGGGGGTTGTGCTCAGTGTAAGTGCACAGCAAACGTTTTTTTTTTTTTTTTTTTGTTTTTAAGTAATTTCTTGATAGAACTTATCTTTGTTCCTCAGCCTTCCCTGGAAGAACGTGTGCGTGACATTGCTATAGCAACAAGAAACACTAGGCAGAATAACGGCCTCTACAGGAACATCCTCATGTACGGTCCCCCAGGCACAGGCAAAACTCTGTTCGCCAAGGTACGAGCGAGCTCAGATCCAACACCTTCACATAAATATAGGTGCTTCTGAGTGTGAGCAATTTTTTTTGTGTTCGCTTAGAAACTGGCAGTGCATTCTGGGATGGACTACGCCATCATGACCGGTGGTGATGTGGCACCCATGGGCCGTGATGGTGTGACTGCCATGCACAAAGTCTTTGACTGGGCCGGCACGAGTCGACGCGGGTTCGAGTCTCTCTCATACAAACACGTAGCCTCCATTTAAAGCATCAACACGCTGACTTGTGTGAATCTTGTCACAGGCTGCTGCTCTTTGTTGACGAAGCTGATGCATTTCTCCGGAAGAGATCCACTGTAAGACACCACATGTATAAGTAGTATATTTTTGTGCTTGTCTCCTTTTTTTAAAAATTAAATTACACACCACTTGCTTTATTTTTAACTCGGGCTGGATATTTCCATTGTTGGATTTTGTAGGAGAAAATCAGCGAAGACCTCCGCGCCACCTTGAATGCATTCTTGTATCGCACTGGAGAGCAGAGCAACAAGTAAGCGGTTCCACAGGCCAACCTAAAGGTGACCTGGCTTCTTCCAGCCCAACTCTGAGCTGCAGTTTACGGTCTATTTGGTTTCTTTTCTGCAGGTTCATGTTGGTGTTGGCCAGCAACCAGCCAGAGCAGTTTGACTGGGCCATAAATGACCGTATAGATGAAATAGTGAATTTTGCTCTGCCGGGTCCAGAGGAGAGGGAAAGGCTGGTGCGACTGTACTTCGATAAATACGTGCTGGAGCCTGCTACTAGTGGAAGGCAGTGAGTACAGTACTAATTATCTCTATCTTCATCTGTTAAAATAGGGAACAAATTGCTGCACATTAGAAGTTTATATTGAAAGTGATTTAGTTCCAGAGACAAATGACGTAGTTTGCCGAAATGCAGCAAAACAGTGACAAAACTTACTGTTTACCCCCTCTTTCGTTTGCGCAGGAGGATGAAGCTGGCACAGTTTGACTATGGTAAGAAGTGCTCTGAGATAGCAAAGAGGACTGAAGGCATGTCTGGAAGAGAGATCTCCAAGCTTGGTGTGACTTGGCAGGTATGTTGACAGATTTCACTGCTAATTAGTTTGTTTTAATCCTTCAAAAGGTGGGAAACCTAAGTCACAGCTGCACACCTTGCATGTTTTATTAATTAGGGATAGAATGCACAGACCTGTATTGTGTTCCATGTTCTTGCAGGCTGCAGCATATTCCTCGGAAGACGGTGTCTTGACTGAGGCTATGATTGACGCCCGGGTTGACGATGCCGTCAAGCAGCACCTACAGAAGATGGACTGGCTGCACAGGGAACAGGAGGCTCAGACGCTCACACCCAAAACACCTGGGGCCCCAGGCAGTGGCGGCAAAATGGGCTTCACTCTGCCTGTCCATGAGGCACCTCAGGCTCATGAGGTGGTTGCTCCATATCTGGAGCTAAGTACGAAGCAAGGGGGTGAAAGTTTACCACCTTCTTCAGACATCAGCCAATCAGCCAATTGTCTGGGAGAAAGAGCAGACAGTTTATCCCAGGCTCCCTCGGCTGATGGCGAGGGCAAAGAAGACAAGACTGGATCCTCGCCTCCGAAGGACGGAACCCCAGTTTGAGGGTTACCTTTGTTCAGTGGGGCTTTCTGGATTAGAAAGATTAGTGGCTTGCCCCGTAAGGTAGTTTACTATAATAGCCTGTTGGACTGCCTTCATGACAGTGGATGGTGACGATAAAAGATTAACATCGCAAAACAAATGACACCCGGGACTCTGATTCTAATATATAATGTATACATTGTAAAGGTGTACTACACATGGAAACCTGAAGGTGCTTCGGTATTAACGTTATATAAATGTTGTCCACAGTGTCTTTGTTGAAATGATTAAATTCATTCATGTTTTTTAAGACTAAATGTTTTGTTCATAAACTTTTCTAAACCTTTTTTTTTAGTGTGCCGTTGCTTCTACTGCAGTATTTCTAGCCAATAGAATGCATATCTTATATTTAGAGAGGCGAGTCCTTACAACGCATGGCACATAATGGGAGAGACGTAAGCAGGAAGGAGGGGGTCAACACGGATGAGTGACCCTGCGTTAAACAATCCATTCAGGATTTCTGAATATTACAGAAACAGGTGAGCAAGTGTGTGCACAGTGAAGAGCATGAGGCTTTTCAAGGGAACAGGCCACACAAAAAAGTGGCACGTGTCCTTGTGATTTAAATGTTCAGACTTACAAAAACTCGCCAAACTAGAAAACAAGAGGCACTAAAAGAGCATGTGGCCACTGTCAACAGCAGCTTTTTATTATCTGGTTTGTTGTATCAGTATAGTTTATAAGGTCTTTTCCACCATTTAATGTTAGGTTTAAGTTCTACTCTGATGTCCCTGACAGACAAATGTTGCAGTACCTGAAGTATTTTCAATGGGACGATGTTTAATGGTCAGTGACCGTAGCTTTACGTCTGGCAGCTCCGGGCGCCGGATTCAAAACCGACTGAATATCTAACCTCTAAGTGGAATTCGGACATTTTACCCAAATGTATTTAAATACAATGTCTAAGAGTCATCCAGCTTTATTAGCAGTTTCTCTGAGTGAGCGACATAGTGGATAAAAAAAAAGGGTTACTGTCAAAATAAAGCACAAGGTTCAATTCAATGCATTGCCCTGCATAGTTTAACATCTAATTAAAACATGAGCAGGGTCATTCAAGTAAATGAAACCACTACAAACCAGTAAATAAAAAGACATGACATGTTTTTTTTAGAGGTTTCTCTTTTTTTTTTATAGTGGATTCATATGTACATACAGAAAAATCAGGCACTCTGAGCTAAGCTCGCAGTTTGCAAATAATTACGACGCTTCAATTCTTTAACATTTACAAAAGAAAAACAAAATACTATGCCCTGAAAGACAGCATATCCAAGTTTAAATATGAATCAACACTATATATTGGAAACACATTGGAGGAAAAGCCTCAGAGAGGCCTGAGTTTGGTTATGCATTATTAACCCGCCCCATTTAACTTAATCCTAACTAACCTAGAACACATGGTCGCACAGAAACACGCACTCAAATTAATAATTCTCCTCATCATCTGACCCTAAGATGCACATGTACACGGTCCCGGGTCAGGAATAAAAATCTCATATCCTCAAATTAAGTACAATTCATCGTCTTAAAAGAAAAACAAAAAAAAAAAAACACAGCACAAATATGCTGTAATTAATTGAGCTCTGAGGGACTTGTAAAGCAGTCTGAACGCAGGGGGTGGTGTTATGGCTCTCCCTGAGGAGACATGGTCGGGTGATTTTTACTGGACTGGGATGGGATGGAGGAGGAACCTTGGCCTGACCTTGATCCAAAGTAATAAAGGCAGAGCAAGAGCAGCAAGTCTGTCCTCTGCATCATCACCCACACGTCCAACAGCAGCCATTAGTCAGGTCTTGGCCCAAGACTGTATGTGTCAGGCTGTGTAGGCACAATGAGCACGTACTGTGTAGCTGATGACTGAGGAGTGTAGCATGTGTGTTGTGTCTGTATACTATTGTTTGATTGCTTGATCTGGGTATGTGTTTATTGCAAATCTCTGTTGTGCATCAGTAAAAACAGACAGTGTGGAGAAAAGGCCTGTTGCTTTTGTCCTCAAACTCTTGTAGGAGCTCATCGATTTCATTCTCCATGTCGTCAGTGTGCTGGATCTACAGGGGCAGAGGGGGGTGCACATTAAACATCACTCCACGTCTATGGCACCTTTTCAGAGTATTAGCAGCAATTTCATTGAGACCAACAACTGTCTTTGCATATCATTTGTAATTATACACCCTGTAGTCAACATACAAGACTACAGAAGAAGTGCAGAGCAAAGCCATTATAGGCATAAATATTCCCAGCGCATTAGAAAGTAGAACTCACACATTGACACAGCTCACAGATGAGGAAGGCACCCAGCGTGGCTTCCTCGTGGTTGTCTTGAATGTCTACATTGATGACATGCACAGGCTGCAGCGTCTCCTGCTCTCTCGAGTTTAAATCTGGGAAGAAAAACAGCGACGAAGGTGACACATTAATATTTAGGATAATATTAAAGAAATGTCCCTGCGGGTGGCTTCAAGTGACCAATTATAAGGCTTCAGCGATAACATTACGAGCGGCCTCACCCTCCAGCACTTGATCATAGACTCGCTCCTCACAGGTGATGACCAAGTCGAAATTGTCCTTGCAGTTTTGAAAGCGCTCTGGCTTCGATTTGATCCGCTTGTTGCGGTCCAGCATGTGCAAGATGCCGTTCTGTGTGTATCTGGGTGGAAGAGGTCAAGGAGCACAGCAACAGCAGAAATACACTAGAGTAATCAAGAACAATCACTGCACTGTCAGGATATGAAGAAAGAGACAGAAACCGTGTGGAAGCATTTGGGAATGGGGTTGAGAGTTCTACTTGTCTCAATAACACTATTCTGAGGAATTACCCGTGACTCAGCAGGAAAAAACACCTGAGCGCCGCAGGGAATCAGCGTCACTTTGAACGTCAGCACCCTCTGGTGGTGACTCACAGAAATGCCGCTTGTTAGGCGAATAATCCAGCCAGCAGAGAATGACGTCAGGTCTGGTTTAGCGAAACCCAGAACCCACGTTGTCAATGCAGTCAAGAGTGTGGCTATTAGCGCCATTAACATTAAAGCAGTAAAATACAGCAGGTCATCCGACGGGCTGGACTTCAGCCTCCATATACATTAACCTTCAGAAACTAGGTCCTCAGTAACAGTGTCTAATGAAGCAATGCCTGCATACGAAGTATAATTGGCACCTAAAATACCTTTTTCAACCCCAATAAAAGTATAGTGTTTGACACACACTCAAGTTACAACTAGCACTTTAATTAAACTAATTGCAGGGAGCACGTTCTCACTCCTGTGCAATTTAACTACAGGTTTAACATGCATCTGCTCACAGTCTAAAAGTACTATAATGCAGTACTCATTGCCAACAGGTTTGTCTGTATGAACAGTTAGAATACTGTCAAATTAGACTTTTAAGCTCTTCGAGACCTCAGCTGGGTGCAACACACACAGCTGTGATTTCACAGGTGATTGGAAACAACTTACCTCAAGGCATTATAGGAAATATACATATATACACTTGTAAATAAACCACCTCTGATAAAAGTACTTTAAGCAGTATTTTGTTACTGGAATAATGTTATACCTAGGATTTATGGATTGAATTTTGTTTGAGTAAGTTTACCATTTTCTACTTTATCATGATCTTACTTGGTTCAAGGACTCTTTCATTTCATATTAATTGCAGTTAACTACAAGAGGTAATTAAAGCAAATTAAAAAGGTTATCCTTGTGTTATTCCAAGTACAAAAACCAGTGACAAAAGCAATAAAACCTTCACTATGAACAAACATTCAAACTTCAACATTCTAAGAGACTAAATTTTAATCTAATGGCCTCAGCAAGAACATGTTTTGCTTTTAATCAAATTGCACTTACTGTTGCATGGTTGCTGTACTGCAAGGTGCTTCTTCATCTCCTGCATCTACACATTATATAATAAAGCATATTGTGCTTCTGTTACACTTTTTAAACCTCTTAACCCTCAACCGCTCTCCAACCTGCCGCATCGCCATCCACGGTTCCAAGGTACATACATGTACACAAGATACATGTAACAGGGTCATGTTTACTTCTCTGGCACCTAGACTGTATGTGTATGTGTGTGAGGAAAGAAGGAGTGAGGAGGGGATACAGTTCCTTGTCCTTGCGGACCAAGTCGTTGTACATCTGTTCATATGTTGTTTTGAAGTCATAAACATTTGGCTTATCCGGAGCCGGACCGGGCAGCTTGACGTGAGACCCTGTCCCGAAAGAGCGCACGTCAAATCCACGTTTGCTGCAGAGAGGAAAAGAATAAGAGCATATTACAATCACTAATATGCATTAGATAAAAGACAACAACCATCAGAAGACAATACAACTCTGTCCAAACTATGACACCATTCCTTCCGGCCCAAAGACAGCTGTATACTTCTCTCTCTCACTGTCTATCTCCCATAACTTATGTCAGACTGGTTTTCTTTAATGCAGAAAATTCACATGTAGAACCACAATATTCATTGACAGGGACGCTTGGCTTTTAATCTCCTCTCCACCCGCACGAAAAATGAAACCAAGCTGACTGAACTGGAAAAACCCACAATCTGAAAGCTAAACCTGTGAATTTAGGGCACAGGCCGAGAACAATCCCAGTGTGACACAACTGCAGTTGCTCCCTTCCGGTTTGCTTCCTACAGGGGGCGCTCCTGTCAACATGTGGAGGGGGGGAGCACACAAAAAAAAACTAGCCACGAACTTGGGCCGGTATTTTGAAGGCCATGAATCTGATTATAACAAAAACCCATGTGGAACCTTCAACCCCAACCCCAGCGCCAGAGCAGCGTTAAAAGCCCCGGTGTGGCCGGCCAAAAAAAGCGAATCCACTGTTAAAAGGCGTCGAGGCCCAACTACGTGCCGCCCTGATGGCCCAGCTGGCAAGCGGCTCGGAAACGGCCTGGTAGCGCCCTGATTCGGTTCTGTCGGGGCTCTGGGTCCGCTCTCCGCCCGGCGGCTCGTCTTTACCTGAGGATATTGTGCGCTTCCATACTGCGGTTCTGGTTGCTCGAGCACACAACCGCTACACGCAGCGGGTGGCTCGGCATTGCGACTCCCCGGCTGAAACTAAGCGATACACGCTGTCACAGAGTGAGACAGGCAGCTATTCTGATCCCCGTGACAGGAACGAACGGCACGAGACCCCGACGTTACGCTAAATAACAAAAGAGTTTCGCTGGCGAATGCTATGCTGTGCTGGTGGTCGTCTTCTCCTCAAGCAGGAAGTCAAAATGGCGGAGAGCCGTGAGTCGACTACGGTTTATGGGGTGATGTCATTTTGGGCGGGGTTTCCGACGTGAAGTGGCAAAAATCTAGTGACGTAACCAGGCAACGAACACGTGATTTCGTGAAAAGTGCTCTAAAAAAACTAGCGACTGTCCTGTATTTTCTTATAAAAGAAGACATATGATAATCGATCCATGTACATTTTACATCTTAACACTTTGATTTCTCCACTAAATTAAAAGAAAACGAGACAACTATTAATTTTCCCTTTTCCGTTTTACTCCCAAAACGAATAAACGAGAAAACCGATTAAAATCAAACTGTTTAATTTTGAAAAATTAAAAACTGTATTTAAAAAATGTATTTGAAAAACAATACATTTGATTAGTGGATATTTCCAAACTTATACAGTAAATTTGGGCTATAAATGTTGTAGTGTGCAGTAAGCACATATACAGTAGCTCTCATTATTTCTATTCTACAGTGTAATAGGTTTTACGGCTCCTCTCAGCGATCTCCGTATTTACCGTAAACACCGAATGAATGCTGCACGCAAACGATAGAGACGTCTTAATTAACCACGCAAACTCACCGCAGTGAGCTGAGGGAGAAGCGAACCTGATGTGAAAATGAAACTTTAGTCAACTTTAACTGCGTCACACGGACACACAACGCATTCACAAAGGCGTCGTCGTCGTAGAATCTGGGAAACTGGTAAAATCCGTTTGTCATGTTAAGTACACGATGCCTTTTACCAGTTAAAGATCACCGCAGCATAATGTCTCTTTACAGTAACGAGTCGCTGAATCACGTCAAGTGATCCATCAACGCGTTAATAATTCGTGTCTGTGCTTTTCTCCCTCTACTGTGTGCTAAGGAAGCTAAGGATCCGCGTGTCCAGCCTGAGGATGCACCGGGCGCAGACGAGTGAGTCTTTTCTAAGCAATCACACATTAAGAGCAGCGAACAAGAGAACAACTAAGTAAATCCACAACATTCGTGTGATATTAATAATAACAGTGTTGCGCTCTCTGATTATTATATTAGGGCGAATGCCCTAAGGAAACATACAGTAAAGTGAAAATTTTAAGAACTGATAGAATTTACAATGTATGTTTAGAAATACTCACTAATGGAATGTATAAGAAGGCAATTGGACTCAATTGTAAATAGTAAATTCATAGTACTTCTTAGTATTTAATAGAATACTACCTCAAAAAAGTGGGAGATGAAGGCTTCCAGCTTCCAGACCTGAAACAACAAAGCCACAACCTTTTAGAAATGGTGTGGTTCAGGCCTGGGTTTGACACCAGCAGCGCTTTCAGATCAACTGATGTGTCAAACATCACAGAGGTTACAAACAGTGGACACTGGTTGTGGTTGGAAGAACGCTACAAATGGCCTGTGACGTGTTTTACTGTGTTTTACAGCAGGAGCAATGTCTGCATGTCCCTGCGGGCTTTCCATGAAAAGCAACATGTCCATGGGCGTCCCCGAGGAATTCAAAAGAGAAGAGGGGTGAGACTGAGCTGGTGTCTCCCGGTGTAGAGCCACATTGCTAAAAACAATCTGAACTGAGCAGCTCAACAAAACCTTGAATTAAGTCAAGTTCAATTGATCCATTCAGGTTGTTTTCCAGATAACTGCATTTGAAAACATTGGTGATTGGCTCTAAAACACATCCTTTCTTAGTAGGCTGTGTTTCAGTTTAGATATAAATGATAGTTCCACCAAATGTAGTGTTTTGTGTCATTTAACAAATGCAGTACCATGAAAAACAAGAGATTTTATTTTCAGTGTAAAAGCAGGAGCAGTGTCTCTGTGTTCCTGTGGATTTTCCATGAAAAGCAACATGTCCATGGGCGTCCCTGAGGAATTCAAAGGAGAAGAGGGGTGAGACAGACATACAAGCCATATGGCACAACGGGAACAGACTGTAAAGTCATTAGCTAATACTTGAATGCAACTGTATTTTAGAAACAAACCTTCAAGTGTGGATGTTTTCAGTGGTCAATCTGTATTGAATCAGAGCCTTGACCTAAAGGTAAGCACTAAACATCTAAACCGCAACTTTTGTGTCCCTAACTCTAACACAACACAGCTCTATTCATCATTGTTTTCATGTGTTTGGAAGAAGTTAATGCTTTTTTTCCAGGAGTTTGAAGCCAAAGTTCTGGACTTTGTGAAGTCAAATATGACAGATTGTCAGAAGATTCTCAGAGGTGGTGGAGTGATTGAGGATGACAAAGACCATGATAAACTGGATCCTTCGGAAGCTGCAGCCAAAGAAGCGTTTTTGCAGATCGCTCTCCATGTCCTGAAGAAGATGAAACTGAGTAATTGTGTTTTCATCCTCGAACAACGTAAGACACTAAGCGTTCTCCTAATTTGTGTGTTGTTCATTTTGCTCATTTACAAACACTACAAATGGCCCAGAATAAAACGGATGGTGACTCTCGCCTTTAAAAACCACAGGTCTGCACAAGCTCTGATTGGATTAGCACCCAGTAGCAAATATAAAAATTGAAAACAACTCATTCTGTCCATTGTAAGTATGGTACTGATGCAGATATATTTCTACACAGATTAATACATTCACTGTTTCAATCAAATACCCAACAAACACAGACCTTGACCTTTATTTCTTTAGAAATATTGTTTTTTTAGTGAAATTAAAATCACATTTAATGATGAATTACGACACTGAAACTGTTCTATTGAGTCTTTTGCTGATCTTGGATGCACATGAATACCTTTGCGCTGGTCCTTTTTGAAGCTGCAGATGATTCATTGTAAAACTTGCATCGAAAAGGGAAAAACATGTTTAGGGAAAAGAAACCCAGCAGAGAGAAAAAGATCAGTCAGTGATGAATAATAATTTATCATTACAATGAATACAGATAATAATGTAATTTAAGATGTGTATGTTATACATATTTATAAACCTATATTTTAAAGAAGTTACGGCTAACTACAAATTTCTTTTTAGGATGTTATGGAGATCTTACTGTCTACCAGCGGAAGCTTAGATCTTGCATGAAACTGAAGTTTAAGTTCATGCCTGAAGGGACAGCAAATCAAGGAAATACCACAAGTTTCAACAAGGTATATACAGAGCTCTATATTCTTGATGGAGACATTAAAGAGATCAATGAGCAACATGAAGTGAGACAAATTGAGAAACGCGTCAACCGACCAAAGTCTGCAGAAACAGCAATCAAATGTGAGAACATTTTCAAGCCTTTACCCCAACAAGGCCACCCAATCCGAATGGTGCTCACCAAGGGCATAGCAGGTATTGGTAAAACTGTACTCGTACAGAAGTTCATGCTGGACTGGTCAGAGGAAAAGGCCAATCAAGACATCCAGCTCCTGTTCTCACTTCCTTTCAGGGAGCTGAATTTGCTTAGACATGAAAAAGGAAGTTTTATGGAGCTCCTGTATCACTTCTATCCAGACCTGAAAGATTCTGGAGTTAAAGACCTGAAGACTTACAAAGTTCTGTTTGTCTTGGATGGTCTCGACGAATGCCGACTTCTGCTGGATTTTACAGGGAATGAGACTTGTTGTGATGCTGCACAGCCAGCTTCGGTGGATGTTCTACTTACAAACCTAATTAAGGGTAACCTGCTACCAACAGCGTATTTGTGGATTACATCTCGACCTGGTGCCACCAGCTGCATTCCTTCAAAGTATGTTGACCGAGTGACTGAGATAAGAGGCTTCAGTGACCTACAGAAAGAGCTGTACTTCCAGAAGAAAATTGAAGATGAGAACTTAGCCCGAAGAGTAGTCACTCATGTAAAGTCAACCAGAAGTCTCTATATCATGTGCCATGTTCCAGTGTTTTGCTGGATTTCCTCTATTGTCTTGGGAAATATGTTTGCCAAACCTGGAGGAGGAAAAATGCCAAAGACCTTGACACAGATGTACATCCACTTTCTGGCTCATCAGACTGCACAAATGCATGTCAAGTACGATGAAGCACAAAAGCTGGACACCCACAGTTATAACAAAGTGATTCTGTCACTTGGGAAGTTGGCTTTTCAGCAGCTGGACAAAGGCAACCTGATTTTCTATGAAGAGGATCTTATAGAATGCGGCATTGATGTGAAAGAGGCATCCATCTTCTCAGGAGTCTGCACTCAAGTCTTCAAGGAAGAGTCTTGTATACAGCATAAAGTCTTCTGCTTTGTTCATCTGTCTGTCCAAGAGTTTCTTGCAGCTTTGTATGTTCATGTGATGTACAACATCAGTGGCGTAAACTTGCTTTTGGAAGACTCGCAAACCAGGTCTGTATTTGAGCTGCAAAAAGCTGCAGTGGACAGAGCCTTACAAAGTAAAAATGGCCATCTGGATCTTTTTCTGCGTTTCCTACTTGGAATCTCTCTGGAGTCCAGCCTGGTTGTGCTCAAAGGCCTGAAGTTACAACTAGAAGCTTGTGACTCACACAGTCACAAGGAATCCATCAAGTACATCAAGGAGAAAATAAGCCAGAGTCCTCATCCAGAAAGATGTATAAATCTCTTTCATTGTCTAAGTGAGTTAAACGATGACTCTCTGGTGGAGGAGATTCAGAACTACATAGACACAGACCGAGACTCGCCAATGGAAAGGTGCTCTCCAGCTCAGTGGGCAGCTTTGGCCTTTGTGTTGCTCACCTCACAAAAGCATCTTGAAGTATTTGAACTCACAAAGTACTGCAGGAATGAAGAAGGTCTTCTCATGCTTCTACCAGTCCTCAAAGCATCCAGATGTGCAAAGCAAGTATCTACGCCAAATCTTTTTTATAGATTGTTGTTTTTGGTCTAAAGTAGCCGATGTAAGAAATTTCAAGCAAATTTAAAATTGCATTTGTCTGTGTTATCAGGTTGAATGACTGTAAACTCACCGCAAACTGTTGCCAGGCACTATCTACCACTCTGAGCTCAGCATCTTCAGAACTTCTTGACTTAAACTTAAGTGACAACAATTTACAGGATTCTGGAGTTGAGTGTATATCCACTGGTCTCCTGAGCCCAAACTGCAGACTGAAGACACTAACGTGAGAGTTCTACAGACTGCGGTGCAGTTTGTATTTTCAATAATGTCCCGATGGTTATCAAAACTACCTTTTAAATATGTTTCCTTTTATAATTGTGTGTATTTCTGTATATTCACAGGTTATTTCTAACTTCTAACACTAGCTTATTGTAACAAATGTTTTGTGGTGATAAAGATAGAAAATCTCCTTAATTCATCTCAGTTCAGCATATTTTTGGTCCCTAGAAGGTGCATCCTAATCACTAAAATGTCCTGTTTCTATTGTGTCCCCTCAGGCTGAACCGTTGCAGTCTCACTTATAAGTGTTGTGAAAAACTGGCGTCAGTCCTGAGGTGTAATCACTCACAACTCCGAAAGTTGGATATAAGTGACAACGATATTGGAGACTCGGGAGTGCAGCTGCTCTGCACAGGATTAAGAAATGTCTGCTGTAAACTGAAAGTTTTGAGGTAGCACTGTTCCCATATCATGACACAAGTGAAGCATACTCATTTCATCTCATAAAGAAAGTCAAGAATGAAGTGAATCACTCACATGTCACTGTTAGGACACTAACTCTTCCTATTTTCTAAGAAAAACACTGATTTCTAAGCTAATTTCTAGTTTTTGCTTGAGCCTCATCCACAAATGTGTTTCAACAGGCTGGCGTTCTGTGGTATTACGGAAAAGGGTTGTGGTTTCTTGACCAATGCAGTAGCGTCCAACTCATCTCACCTGAAGGAGCTGAATTTGAGCTACAATCACCTAGGAGAGTCAGGAGCCAAGCTCATAGCGGAAACTCTGGAGGAATTCACCAAACTGAGGTAAGATGACGCCAGTCATCAATTGCCACCAAAATATAAACAAACTAATAATCTAATAATCGTTTTTACTTGACTCCTATTCTAACAATACATAAAATGATGTTTTACTTTTCTGAAAAATCATGCACTGTTGCAGGAGAGTTGTGATTTCCACGTTTTCTGGTTAGTGTTTGGTCCTTAAAGCACCGGTCCAGCAGTAATCACAGTTAAAGTTTGGTTGTTTAGAAAATGCACTTTGTAGCTACAGCATATGAACCTCCTGCACCATGGACCTACAGCCAGGCAATGTTGTAAACACAGACCAGTTACCATCTGACTTTTTCTGCACCTTTTTCATTCCATGTCCCCACAGGAATTCTGAGAATTCCACTGATCTGTGACTGATTTGCTAAAAATATGGCAAAATTTTCATTTGATTTTGTGAATGTAATACGCTACAGTATAAAGAACATGTTTTATATCATAATTCCTATTCTACAGCAGGGCATGTTCTGACAGTATGATTCATGTGCTTATCCACAGTGTGGACCACAATGCAGAATGCTGGTTTAAACCTGGACTAACCAAATGTAAGCTGTGAGCTTGTTATTATTTTTATTCCAGGATTTTCAGAAACTTAAAATTATAATTAATTATTAATAGTTTCCTTAAATAATATTATTAAAATATAAATTGTTAATATTTTCTGTCAGATGCATGTGAGCTGACACTGGACCCTGACACAGCTCACAACCTCCTTGTCCTCTCTGGGGACAACAGGAAAGTTACCCAGGGCAACAACGAGCAGCCGTACCCTGATCACCCCAACAGATTTGACCACTGGACCCAAGTCCTGTTCAGGCAGGGCCTGACCAGCCGCTGTTACTGGGAGGTGGAGTGGCAGGGAAACTGGGCAGGCCTTGGCGTAACCTACAAGGGCATTGGTCGCAAGGGTGTGGGAAACGATTGTGTGATTGGATACAATAGGATGTCCTGGGGTTTGCATTGCTCCGCTCATGGCTATGCTGCATACCACAACATCAAAAGCATTGCTATTCCAGTCCCTTCACTGGGTTCTCATAGAGTAGCAGTGTATCTGGACTGGGAGGCAGGCATGCTTTCCTTCTACAGAGTGTCTTCTGAAAGGTCACTGACTCACCTACACACCTTCTACACAACATTCACCGAGCCTCTGTACCCAGGTTTTAGAGTCTGGGACTACGGCTCCTCTCTCACATGGTGTCAGCTCGAGTAACATTATTAGTATTATTTCAGTTCCTCAGTATTTTCAAAATCAGCTCTTTTAAATTTCAACTGTGTTTTAGTAATAATAGCAGTAAAATTTTCATTCAAATTTTCATTCTCAAATAATTTAGATGTTTATTCTACCTGTCAATAGTTAATTCCATGGTTTCATAGTGCCATCTCCACTCCATGATATTCGAATCCTGTTAATCCAAGTAAAAAACATCAAACTACTTTTTCTATGTTATAACACTGTAATTCTTTAAATTATTTTTGTGAACTACTGATGTCATGTGATACTAAAGAAATATTACATTTCTTCTATCTTATTAAATCTTTGTAAATAAAATTAAAATCCATAGATTTATGTGACCTTTTGATCAAACTTAACAAACCAGGACACTGGTTCTCCTGGCCCAGTGGACCCTGACACAGCTCACAATCTCCTTGTCTTCTCTGAGGACAACAGGAAAGTTACCCAGGGCAACAAGAAGCAACCGTACACTGATCACCCAAATGTGAGGTAGTGGCAACATGACAACAAAAGGCAGTTTAACTGTCTGTTAACTGAAGCAGCAGTTAATCGCTGAGCTGATCTGATCTTTAAATCTGTTTTCCCGTTTGTTCGATTTGAGAGTAAAATGGAAAACAAAAAGTCACTTTCTCAGACACTGACCCAGGTATCTGTAATTCACGTTTTGGATAGGACTAGTCAGCATGTAATTATGGATATGTTCGATTACAGTTTTGATGAGGCTGAAATACACTGTAGATATCTGTAAAGTCAATTCTGTCTATCTTATACAGTATATGTTAAATCGGTTTGCCGTAAGTCTCAGCATTTATCTATTGATAAAAATAGTAAAAAATTTTAGACATATTTGCAAAAAAGTGAGCGAGTACGTGTCAATCACTCGCAGTCCTGGCACTGCCATGGTGTCTCCTTTCTGCATTTGCCACACGTGTATCTGTAGCAGCCAACACATCGCACAGTGGCACGATTGCTGTTGCATCGTTTGACCTGACACATGGCTCTTTTTCCAGGTTCAGGTGTGGGAGGCTGCTGCCGAAGCCTCTGCTCCTTTCGTGCCTTCTTCTCGCCCACATGTGGGTTCGCCAACTCCGTGGCGAGCTCCGCCAGGAAGTCCGCCCGTCTCTCCTTCCTCCCGGTGCACGCTTCGTACAGCGCATGCGCATTCAGCGCCGCCATATCGATCATGTAGTAGAACACGGCCACTGGCCAGCGCCGCGTCGCTGCGCGGACGCTGTAGTTCCGCAGCATCTGCTCCATCGCATCCGCGCCGCACCTCGTGCTGCTGTACAGGGCGACCGTGTTCGGCTTCCGTTTGGGGGCGTTCTCCGTGTGAACCACGCTGTGCATGCTGCTCAGGACGTGCACGCTCGTCCTCCGCGTGCACGCGTACGCCGTCAGCGCGGCACCAGTGGTTGAAAACACCTAAAAAATGAGACAAGTTGTTATTTTTATTGCACGCTCACACACACAGTAGAAACACATAAACACAGAACCTGCGACGCACCTGAGTGGTGAGTCTTTTGCGGTCCGTCTGTTTAGCGGATTGAGGAATTTCCCGGTGATTCTCGTCGACTGCGCCGAGGATGGTGGTTTTGCGGCGAAGCAGTCGTTGCGCAAGTGACAGTGACGTGAAGCAACTGTCCGTGGTGACGTTTCTGCCCTTGTCCAGGAACGGTTCCATCAGACGCATCACCACGTCTTCCCCACCGGGACCACTGGGACCACTGGGACCACTGGGGTCGTTGCCAAGACACGGGAGGACGTTGCAAATGTACTTGGACTTCGCGTCGCAGGCGACCCAGAACTTGATGCCAAACTTCTCCGGCTTCGACGCGACGTACTGCAGGAAACGGCAGCGAGTCTTTGTCGGGAGGAGCTGCGCATCAACGGCGATGTGTGGACCGGGGCTGTAGGAGGAGATGCAGTTGGAGACAAAGGACCCCCACACACCGGAGATGGCAGCAAACTCGTCGGTCTTGGCTCGCTCCACGCGGGTGGAGCTGTCGTCAAAGCGCAGGTGTCGCATGATGTCCTGGAAGCGGTCCCGTGACATGATGCCAGTGATCTGTGGGTTTCCCAGGTTTGATGACCCCCCGCAAGATGACAATGGCAATAAACGCCATTAGTTCAGGGATGTCCACCAACCAGTCATGCTCCGTTCGCTGTGCGTGTTGAATGGTGCATTCTTGAATGCTATGAAGCATGTCAAGACTGATGAACCTCAGGAAGCTCTCCAGGCGACTGGGGACGCTTGTCCTGACCGTGGGCGTCGGCTCTCCGTCTGCGGCGTACGCTTCTATGGGGGTGAAAGGGAGACGCGCCCTCACCCGTTCTTCACGCCACACGGGGCCGTCTTCCGCCGCCTCCGTCAGGTCAGACCTCAAACGAGCTCTTTTTGGTTGAGGACTAGTCTCCTCATCTGCAGTGTGGACAAAGTCACATTGTGAGCAATGGGAAGTTGATATCACAAATGCGTGCATAGATGCTAATAATAATTCTATCTCCTCCTCTGCATCTGAATACTGTCTGAAATGTCTTCCGAAATAAAAAAGGCAGAGTAGATATTTCAGCCACTCCACTCTTCTTCTGTGCTTTCCACTTTCTTGTTTAAATTGAAATAGGAAATAATATGAAATGAAATCTAACCTGAAGACAGCTCAGAGTCCGAATACGGCTGAAGGTCTATGTCTTCTCCATCCGAGTCACAGGGGTTGACTTGGCTCAGGATCGCGTCCAGTGCTCGCTGAGTGAGGCCTTCCTGCATGTTGGTTCCTTGGAGAGGAGGTTCGTCCACTACTAAGTTCCCGAGGGCACTGAAGTAGCAGGCTGTGTGCAGTGAGGTATTTATCCACCTCAGCACAAGAGGAACTACCTCTCACCTGAGAGCAGGCTGCTTCTATGGGTCCATGGATGTGCAAATCTACATCCATTGAATACAACTGGGCGAGGCCCTCCGTGCCAATGTGAGAAATGTCCAACCAAGTCCTCTTGCTATGCATGAACGACCCTCAGTCAGCAGCCCCCCCTCCTCCACACCAGCAAACCCCCAGCAGCCAATGTGTCAGTGTTTTTTTCAAAAAACATAGGTGATGTCTTAAAATTATTTTGTGTTTGTCTAGTTTAGGAGTTTTGTTTTCATTCTCCTTAGTTTTGTGTTTGTAAACAGGAAGAATGTGTACTCACCCACTGCATCGTAATATATTGGCTTCACATATTTCTGTAGTTATGGATCACGATTTAATTAATTTGATATATAATACTTATATAATTGTATGCGCGCATACCACTTTACAGCAGGTCTGCGACTCATCCACGTGTTCCTACATACGTTTACGCCACGTGTCTGCCTTAAGCTGCGCTGGTGATGGGGCCGTTTATCGAGTGACGCTTACAGCAGAACTCGCTGCGGTGGCGGTAGTTCCACGTCCTCAGACACAGATTTCACAGCAGTTGCCAACATGTATTTATTTGGTGATGACTCTTACGGTTTCGATGGAAAAAGCTTTTTAACAGAGGTACCACTTCATAGCGTGCCACGCGAAAAAACGGGAAATTTAAAATCCATTTCATTGTCTGGTTTAAAAACAACGGTTGATTATGACGGTTGTCAACATAACATCTACAACCTTCACGTTTATAAACTGCAGCGATGATATGCGCCTCTTCCAGGAACAAAAACGAGCCATTAGTGCCGGTCACCAGCTGAGGAGATGTCCATCAACAGCCACTTACTCTCATCTTCGTTGATCGCACACAATAAAAGAAGAGACGCACGAGCGAAAGAAAAGCGGGGCGTCGCCGTCACAGCCATTAGGGGACATTCCAACGATACGGGCCGTGGAGCAGCTTATTTACATCACGATGACTTGCATCAAGTTGGGAATGCGCGGTGATGTTTGGTTTCAAGTGCCGCATTCGGTGGTGCCTTTCACAGTATGTTCACAGTATGTTCTAATTCAGTAGTGTGTGTGGGGTCCAGTTTCATTTCCCCACCGGATTAAAAGACGGGAAAACGAGAAAACGTCTCGTTTTCAAAAGTCAAAAATCAAAAGCACGGCGTCGTGAAATAGGTATTTATTACACATACGAACACGTAACCGTCACACGCGCCCCCTGTTGATGCAGACAAACAGCTGGCACGCTATGAAGTGGTACCTCTGCTAAACAAGCTTTCTCCAAATAAATACATGTTGGCAACTGCTGTGAAATCTATGTCTGAGGACGTGTTCTGCTGTAAGCATCACCCGATAAACGGCCCCATCACCAGCGCAGCTTATGTAGGAACACGTGGATGAGTCGCAGACCTGCTGTAAAGTAAACTACGGTGATTATGACGGTTGTCAACATAACATCTACAACCGCTGGAACACGTGCCTTAACAAGTTATGGCAGTTTAAAACCGAAATAAGGGGCGTTCCACGTTTTTAGGTGGCAATGCGCGCATACAATTATGTAAGTATTATATATTAAATTAATTAAATCGTGATCCATAACCACAGAAATATGTGAAGCCAATATATTACGATGCAGTGGGTGAGTACACATTCTTCCTGTTTACAAACACAAAACTAAGGAGAATGAAAACAAAACTCCTAAACTAGACAAACACAAAATAATTTTAAGACATCACCTATGTTTTTTGAAAAAAACACTGACACATTGGCTGCTGGGGGTTTGCTGGTGTGGAGGAGGGGGGGCTGCTGACTGAGGGTCGTTCATGCATAGCAAGAGGACTTGGTTGGACATTTCTCACATTGGCACGGAGGGCCTCGCCCAGTTGTATTCAATGGATGTAGATTTGCACATCCATGGACCCATAGAAGCAGCCTGCTCTCAGGTGAGAGGTAGTTCCTCTTGTGCTGAGGTGGATAAATACCTCACTGCACACAGCCTGCTACTTCAGTGCCCTCGGGAACTTAGTAGTGGACGAACCTCCTCTCCAAGGAACCAACATGCAGGAAGGCCTCACTCAGCGAGCACTGGACGCGATCCTGAGCCAAGTCAACCCCTGTGACTCGGATGGAGAAGACATAGACCTTCAGCCGTATTCGGACTCTGAGCTGTCTTCAGGTTAGATTTCATTTCATATTATTTCCTATTTCATTTTAAACAAGAAAGTGGAAAGCACAGAAGAAGAGTGGAGTGGCTGAAATATCTACTCTGCCTTTTTTATTTCGGAAGACATTTCAGACAGTATTCAGATGCAGAGGAGGAGATAGAATTATTATTAGCATCTATGCACGCATTTGTGATATCAACTTCCCATTGCTCACAATGTGACTTTGTCCACACTGCAGATGAGGAGACTAGTCCTCAACCAAAAAGAGCTCGTTTGAGGTCTGACCTGACGGAGGCGGCGGAAGACGGCCCCGTGTGGCGTGAAGAACGGGTGAGGGCGCGTCTCCCTTTCACCCCCATAGAAGCGTACGCCGCAGACGGAGAGCCGACGCCCACGGTCAGGACAAGCGTCTCCAGTCGCCTGGAGAGCTTCCTGAGGTTCATCAGTCTTGACATGCTTCATAGCATTCAAGAATGCACCATTCAACACGCACAGCGAACGGAGCATGACTGGTTGGTGGACATCCCTGAACTAATGGCGTTTATTGCCATTGTCATCTTGCGGGGGGTCATCAAACCTGGGAAACCCACAGATCACTGGCATCATGTCACGGGACCGCTTCCAGGACATCATGCGACACCTGCGCTTTGACGACAGCTCCACCCGCGTGGAGCGAGCCAAGACCGACGAGTTTGCTGCCATCTCCGGTGTGTGGCGGTCCTTTGTCTCCAACTGCATCTCCTCCTACAGCCCCGGTCCACACATCGCCGTTGATGCGCAGCTCCTCCCGACAAAGACTCGCTGCCGTTTCCTGCAGTACGTCGCGTCGAAGCCGGAGAAGTTTGGCATCAAGTTCTGGGTCGCCTGCGACGCGAAGTCCAAGTACATTTGCAACGTCCTCCCGTGTCTTGGCAACGACCCCAGTGGTCCCAGTGGTCCCAGTGGTCCCGGTGGGGAAGACGTGGTGATGCGTCTGATGGAACCGTTCCTGGACAAGGGCAGAAAACGTCACCACGGACAGTTGCTTCACGTCACTGTCACTTGCGCAACGACTGCTTCGCCGCAAAACCACCATCCTCGGCGCAGTCGACGAGAATCACCGGGAAATTCCTCAATCCGCTAAACAGACGGACCGCAAAAGACTCACCACTCAGGTGCGTCGCAGGTTCTGTGTTTATGTGTTTCTACTGTGTGTGTGAGCGTGCAATAAAAATAACAACTTGTCTCATTTTTTAGGTGTTTTCAACCACTGGTGCCGCGCTGACGGCGTACGCGTGCACGCGGAGGACGAGCGTGCACGTCCTGAGCAGCATGCACAGCGTGGTTCACACGGAGAACGCCCCCAAACGGAAGCCGAACACGGTCGCCCTGTACAGCAGCACGAGGTGCGGCGCGGATGCCATGGAGCAGATGCTGCGGAACTACAGCGTCCGCGCAGCGACGCGGCGCTGGCCAGTGGCCGTGTTCTACTACATGATCGATATGGCGGCGCTGAATGCGCATGCGCTGTACGAAGCGTGCACCGGGAGGAAGGAGAGACGGGCGGACTTCCTGGCGGAGCTCGCCACGGAGTTGGCGAACCCACATGTGGGCGAGAAGAAGGCACGAAAGGAGCAGAGGCTTCGGCAGCAGCCTCCCACACCTGAACCTGGAAAAAGAGCCATGTGTCAGGTCAAACGATGCACCAGCAATCGTGCCACTGTGCGATGTGTTGGCTGCTACAGATACACGTGTGGCAAATGCAGAAAGGAGGCACCATGGCAGTGCCAGGACTGCGAGTGAGTGACACGTACTCGCTCACTTTTTAATAATGTTTGCAAATATGTCTAAAATGTTTTTTTGTTTACTATTTTATCAATAAATCTCAGCAACAAAGCGAAAACCCCTGTGTGTTGATCTCGGGTCTTACATACATTGATTATATTCAGTTTTTTTGCTAATATCAAAAGAAACGAGAAGTGTTTTGCATTTTATCTTAAGGACAAATTAATTAGAAGACGATTTGATTTCAATCGATACCTCCAGAAGGGGACGCGTAAATCCATTACTTGATTTTCACATGAGCACCGGCTGCCTGTCCTTGTACTACGACAATTAAAAATGACTTGCTCCCAAGAAAGCGTCACACTTTGGAGCAATGGTAACTACTGGAAAATCATGGGCTGCCAAGTTTTTGACTTGTCTGGATGAAATTTTTTTAAAATAAAATATAATAAAATATTGATCAGTTATTAATCGACGTACTTGAGAACAGACGTACTTGCAGGTGATGGTCGTGTAGTTTTACTGCTGCCAGCAGAGGGCGCCACACGCACAGGGACCTGACTGCAGTTCTAGAGCTGAAGCTGTTTGCAGTACACGGCCAAGAGCCGAGTCACTGCAGGAAATGATTGACAGCTCGCATCATGTGACGCTACACAAAATGCTGCTAAAACTTGTCTTCTGGAAGCATTTCAACATTTATTAGACGCAGTGAGTGAACAAATATGAAGCTGAAGTTATTCTACACAACCTTCATGGTTCAGGGTTATTTTCAGACTGTGGAGTTCAGACTGATCAGACTGTTGCACATCAATAACTACATAAATAACACGTGACTGTGTCCCCTTTAGGTGAGGTTTGTTATTTCAGAACTCTGTAACATCAGTGTGTGTGTGTTTTTCTTTTCTCTATCTTATAGTATATGTTTATGCCATAGGTCTCAGAATTTAGTCTTGTTTCCCTTCAGGCCACTACTACACAGCCTCCCTTTGTCAGCACCCGTCGCCTGAGCCTAATCTGCGTTGATGCATGAAGCTGAAAGCAGCAGTCACTGACACAGTGAGTCACACACTAACATCTCTCTCTGCCACACATCCTGTCTTTAACGTTGTTACCTGAACAGTACTGTGGTTTTCCTCAGCGTCGACATGACTGTTTTTTAATGAAGAACACTAGCGCCCTCTGTTGGGCTTTACCGGCAACAAGTCACTCAGTTACATAACAGCCCATGTCAAATTAACTAAACTAACCAGAAAACACATTGAAAAACGGTTTCGTTTTCCCAGTTAGACATTACAATGTATTTGTAAAAAGAATCAACACAGTACAAACGCCTATGTCATAATTAATTGCATATTTCCTTTCTATTTGCTCGTTTAATTCAGTAGCATTATATATAAAATGTTAAGACCCGTTGTATGTCAATGCAACTTTTCTTTCATTACAGATTCTATGCTATGTAGGAGCTGTGTTTTGGCTACAATATCAACCACAATTTAATTAAAAATGAAATTAAATCACATGTAAGGAAACGGTTACAGAACTAACAGTTAAAACCTTTACAAGGATCTCTAGATGCATTTAAACATACTGGCTCCAGCTGTTATGACCGTACTGGGTCTGAAATGATTTAGGCTATGAACTACTTTTACAGGAATTGATTTTTCCACATTAGCCAAAAATAGACCTTACTGTCTGGTTACTTTGGCATTGTTAGACACACGTTATCACACAATGTTGTGAAGCATTACCACTGTTATCATTGGCAAGAGTGGATGACATGATATGAAAGCATGACAACACATGTGTTTGGAGAATGTACACCAGGTTTTATTGCCCTTCACTAAACAGTACAAATACATACTGTATGCAGATGTAAAAGCAGAACTAGACAGTGGGATGATTTAGTCAAGTTGAAATACGCAGTTTAGCAAAGTTTTATTTCCCTGTAACGTAACTATGACAGGTCTCCACTAAATTGAACACTATCACAGGCTGCACATTTAGCAACACAGCTCTTCCTACTGTTTCACTAGCTGTATTGCTGTATAAATGCCCCCAGCACATAAGGACAGACTCATTCACACACAGCCTTGAACAGAAACACAACACAGTATTTTATGTAGGTTATAACTTTTGGTTCAGTGCATCCTCTCAGAGGTTGACAAGGCATCTAATCTGCAGAGCCACAGTAGATTGTGCTTCAGTTCACCTTAAACAAAACAGGATGCATGTATCATTATTTGACTGAATGTAAATAATCCTTTTAGTGATGTGTGTTTGTGAATGTGGGACTAATGTGATCACTGTGGATGATAAATTTAGGCCGTTGTGTATATTTAGCCGTGCGTCAGTGACGGGAGTGCGTGCGGTAGGAGTATGTGTGCTGCGTCGTGGGGCTCATGATGTTTTCGGTGATATACGCCACCAACAAGCAGATGATGACCAGCATCACGCAGATCGCTCCCCCCACGGTCGTCATGGCAATCACGATGTCCTGCATCCCGGACGGCGGCAGGGTGAACTCCACGCAGTCGCGCCGCTCCGCCGGGTCGGCGCGCGCCACGGACCGGAGGCAGAGCCGGTAGGGGATGTTCTCGTGCAGCTCGGTCAGCAGGAAGTCCGCGCAGCCGGAGCCCAGGTGGACGCCGGCGCACTCGAACTGAGTGTAGCTGCCGTTCCACCAGCAGCTCAGCTCGTAGCCCGCGCGTCTGTGGCGGCGGCCGGCGAAGACGCGCGTCCCCGGAGCCCCGCCGGCCGCCGCGCGCTCCGCCGCGGCCACCGTGGAGTTCCCCTCGCGGCTCCACTGCAGCAGCACGCTGCCGTTGGTGAGAATGTTCGCCACCAGGTTTCCCACGGACACCGCTGTCCTGCAGTCCCCCTCGTGGCACTTGTAGCCGAGCAGCGTGTGTCGGAAGCAGAGCTGCCCTCCGATGCCCGCCTCTATGACTCGGTAGGCACACAGCGGTGACGCACCTTCCTCCGGGCTCTGCCTTGGCATCCTGCCAGGCCGTTCCGATGTCACAGTAGTACTATTGCGTCTGCTGGTATTTAAAGGGAAGCCATCGTCGCGGCCCGGGCCCTCTTTAAGCTTCGGTGCTGGCCGATTCTTGCTCCTGCTGCCGTAGTCCGTGTCTGTCTGTTTCATCCAGGTCCCCGCATCGCTCCCGCCTCTCACCTCTGATGGGGATGCTGGAGCTGCCGCGGACGCCGAGCTGGACGCCGCCGTGCAGAGCAGCAGCGCCGACACGGCGACGAGGCACGGCCGCTCCCGGCTCCGCATCTCACCCGCTCCCGTTCGTCGGACTATTCCCTCTCGCGGTGGACGTGACGGGCGATGGCGCAAAGCGGTGCGACGTCGGCCATAGGCTCAGCTCAGCCTGAGCGCACGCGACGAGATCGGCGCGAGAGCCGACGCGTCCATGGGCGAGAGGGGCGCGCGTGCGTCTGCGACAGAAATAACATGTGGTCATGCGACCGTCCAGTCAAGACATCCGACAATGACCTTGGTCGGAACGAAGCTGATGGCGGCGAACCTCGCGGCTCAGTGTATGAAACCCACGTACTTGCTCTGGCAGGAGCGTCAGCTCCGCGTTCCTCTTCCCGTCTGCCTTGAATGGAACGCTTTGATGCGTGGGGGAGCGCGGGCGCGCGCGCGCCGCGGAGCGCTTTGGGAGCGTGGGTGCGTGCGCGAAAACATTTGTAGTCTCTAACAGCGGCTGCGTGAGTCATCGGCCCACGCGGCGCCTCAGGCGCGTGTATGTTACGGAGCCAGCGCGGAGCGGACGGAGGCCGCGTCCCACCTGCCGCTCACCTGGGCGCCCCTCCCCCACACGCGCCCCAGCGGTGCGAGCGTCGTCATCAGCATCTCTGTTCTCCACGAGCAACTCAGGAGAGCGGTGCTTAGGGGCGACGGTCCCAGGAGAGAAACTGTGCAGCTCCACAAGCAATTAGTGCCGAGGGAGAGAATAAAATGCTGACAAAGGGAACACGAGCTGCATCAGCATCACCTGCACCTGAAAGGTCACACTGAGCTCTGAGGAGGTCATTTATCTGATATTATGAGCATTTCTGCATTAGAGTGAATGCAGGATGTGCACTCAGGCGACACAATGAAATAAATTGACCTTGATCCCGGTCAGCAAAGACAGAACCCTCTGTGTGATGAATCGATGCTTTCGCGTGTATAAAACACAAGGAGCGCATCAGCAGCGGAAGAAGCCGCTCTCGCACACGCGTCTCTGTGCAGAGGACGATGCCATGACTAGAGATCTGACTGTAGACGCGGTTCTGTTCGGGTTCCTGGTCTTCTCCGGCATCCTGGGGAACATCCTGGTCATCCATGTGGTGAGATCACACGGTACCGGCCGCCTGTGACTGCTTCGGGCCTGTTCTCAGTCTCTCCTCCGCTCTCAGGTGTTTCAATCCGCCAGCGAGAGTCCGTCGCGGCGACTCCCTCCGTCCGACACCATCTTGGCGCACCTGTCGCTCGCCAACCTGCTGACGTCGCTCTTCCGCACCGTCCCCATATTCGTGTCGGACCTGGGCTTCAGCGTGTCGCTGTCCCCCGGCTGGTGCCGCGTGTTCATGCTGCTGTGGGTGTGGTGGCGCGGCGTGGGCTGCTGGGCGACGCTGGCGCTCAGCGTCCTCCACTGCGCCACCGTGCGGCGGCGGCGCGTGGCCTCCGGGCCGCTGGCCCAGCGGCGGGCGCGGCGGGGGGTGTGGGGGGCGCTGGGGCTGGTGTGGGGGGCCAACCTGGCCCTCTCGGCGCCCGCGCTGGCCTACGGCGCCCACGTCAGCGGCAACGCCACCGTGCAGCTGATGGTGATCAGCTGCACCACGCGCCCCCTGCTGGGCTGCGTGTGGGAGTTCCCCGCGCGGCGCCAGGGCGCCGCCTTCGCCTCGGCGTCGCTGGCGCTCAACGAGGCGCTGCCGCTGCTGCTGATGCTCGGCACCAACCTGGCGACGCTCCGCGCTCTGGTCGGGCACGCGCGAGCCGTCCGGGGCGAGGCGGACGCGCAGGCGAGCGGGGCGGCGGAGCGCAAGGCGGCGCACGTGATCACGGCGCTGGTGGCGCTGTTCGTGTGCTGCTGGGCCGTGCAGCTGGCCGCCGTCACCTACTACAACCACAACGGCGGCGCCCTCACCGAGGGGCTGCTCACCGTGGCCCAGTTCTCCGCCTCCGTGTTCGGGGGCTTCAGTCCCATGGTGGTGGCCCTGGGGCACGGCAGGCTGAGGAGGAGGATCGCGAGCATGGCGGCGAGGTGGACGGCGGCTCGTCCATGTCACGGTGAGGACAGGACGCCTCCAGAGGCCAGAGGTCAAACTATTTTTGTTGTGCAAAAGGAGAGGAAGGAGACGTTTAAATCACGAAAATGACCAAACGATGTGCACTCACACATTATTGTGTACATTTGACAACTAAAGTATTATTTTTAGATATTGCAGTACAGGCAGACATAATATTATTATTATGTCTGCATATTATTATATTAATATGCAGCGTGATTCCTAATTATTATCCTATTTTTCCTACACATTTCTATAAACCAATGTCATGTGCAGTTCTTCCATAGGTTGTTTCTACTATTAAGCTGAATGGAATAAAAATGAAGATTGAACGCTTAGTACAAACTCTTTAATCCACAGCAGCCTTCGAATGCAGACTACACCTTTCATCACATTTTCTATCACACGTTCGCTATAAATTGTGCTATAAACTACTTTCATGGCAGTAATTCTAACTAGCAGCACTGAGTGAGCAGCGCGTCCAGGGCCCCGGGCTCCATCAGCGAGCGAGCACAGACCTGATGAACGAACGCAGCCCCCGATGCCCGAACGCCAGAACCGCCGGCGACAGAGACAGGAAGGCGACGTTGCAAAAGCGAGTGATGACCCGGAGGAACTCCGTCGAGGAGCTGCGGTTGTAGTTGAAATAGGTGACGGAGATCACGCTGGTTCCCCAGGATGCGACGAACAGCATGACGAGGGAAAGAATCACCTGGTGGAAGAGGTAAAACGGCATGAAGCAGCCGGGTCCGAGCGCCGCGACGCAGCACCTCACCTTAGCGGCCCGCAGCTCCGCAGGAACGCGCCTCACGGCATTTCGCTCCAAAGGATGCTTCCTGCCGTGGTTGTAGAGGGTGTGAAGGGAGGAGAGGCTGGTGAAGGCCATCAGGACGACGGGGGTCATTTCATGGATCACCAGAGACGTGGTGGCGAAGGCCAGGCCGCTGTGGACGGAGGGGAAGTCGGAGACGCAGCGCAGCACGGGGCGGTTGGTGCTGCTCACCAGTATCAGCGACTGGGAGGAGCAGGCGCAGGGAGAGAGTTAATGGTTTCACTCAACAGAGTCACGACCCGGCTAATATACAGAGAACAGTAGAAGAAATACAATTTTAAAAGGTACCATTTTTTTTAAATGTCCTGAAGTCAAACATCTCACCTCTGTGACGTTCACGCCCCCGTTGGTGGAGAAGATGAACGCGGGGGTGGAGAGCAGGAAGTTGAGGAGCCAGATGAGGCCGAGGCTCATCGGCAGCGCCGCGGGAACAGCCCGACGGAGGCTCCCGTGGGTCGGACGCGCTCGTCTCAGGGTCAGGAGGTGGAACGCGCTGAGGCAGAACGTGGACCACACGTTGACCGAGCGCAGCCACACCCACACCCCCATCAGGAGCTGACACAGCATTTTAGTGGCAGGCATCTGTGGAGGAAAGGGGCCACTTGGTTTTTCTCCTCCGACTCGCCCCAGCAAACTCCCAGGTAACGTACCTCATAGCCCCAGTCTGAAACCAGAACCGCCATGTTCCTCGTCGAAGACACCAGCAGGCTGGACAGGGCCATGTTCAGGATGATGGCGTCCGAGCAGCCGGCCCCGCCGTGCTTCGTTACCACACTCCTGCCCACCACCAGCGCCACGGTGGCGTTCCCCACGACGGCCAGGCCCAGCAGGACGGTGTAGAGGGCCGTCTGTGCAGGCGAGCCGAGCAGACGAGCCATCGGCGCCCTCGGGCAGGTTCGCCGGTGCGTGACGGGCGAGCAAGCGGAGCTCCACCGCGATAGAAGAAGGTTCTGCAACTGCTGTCGTCAAGAAACAAGAAAACGCACAGGACGACAATTCCTGACAGTCCCCCAGAAAGCACCCCCCCCCCCAGGGGGCTGATGGATGTTAATGAACCAGAAGGGATTATTAATTGTTGTCGTCATCTGTGAACTTGCTTATGAGTGTGTATTCTGTAAATGAACACAAACAACAGAACCCTGACACACAATTGTTTTCAGTTCTTTCAAGAGCAACGCAACAAAGTTTCACTGTTTTTACATTTATCAACTAAACACTAGTTGATAAAGTTGATAAGCTCATATGTCTTAATATTTATAATGTATAAATATGAATATTTACACAAAAATGACAAATGGCATCATTTGATAATTATGAAGCCATTAGTTATTTTTTTATCTGATATTTGCAATTTTGTTAATTAGGGAATGTAATGGACCATGACTGTTTATCTTATAACGTCATGTGGCTGCACAACATATTCATCTTCTACTACTGTACAATTTCTGTTTACCGCCACCAGGCACTAGATGGCGCCATGATTAACTAAATACAACATTTAAAAAGATTTCTCTTCTTAAAAAAAAAGAAAAAAAATAATCCAGTTAAACACTGTGTGTACACATTAGTAACAGTTATTAGAAACATTTTACATATCTATGTATATGTAAAGAACGTATATATATATTTAATTGAATTGTCGTACTAAAATACAGGTTTCCAGGTTTTTATTTTAGTTTTAACTTCAAAATGAGTACATGTCACTTTAAAGTGAACATAATATGAAGAAATATTTATCAGAAACAGTTCCAAACTCTTTATTAGCAATACTTGTTGCTCAGTAAAGCTTTGTTTTGGGGTTCACAGCTACACAGCAGCTCATATTTGCTACTGTATAGTTTATATGGATGAATCAGCTTCGGTTAGTATGAAAATATGGAACAGGTTGTGCTACAGTCTTTTTATAGCGTCATTAGCCTCTTATTCATCAAAGAACAAACATTCGAAACGTGTGTGAATGAAGACTAGATTGAAATTCGTGGAGTAGAACAGTTTTGGGGTTGAGGTGACCTGAGTCAACGTTGACCCGCTCGGTCACAGTTTACTGAAGCACTTGTGTTTTTATTGCGTAGCTTGAGCTGCAGCTGCTGTTGTTAATGTTAGAATGGTCTGTGATCTGCCATTTTTCATGCTTATCCTATTTCAGGTGTTGTTACCACAGCAACAGTCAAACTAAAAAGTACACATATAAGTTTGATTTGAGGGTTTGATTGACAGGTGATGCCATAAAGTCTACACTCGTGCTGCAAAGGACCATGTTGAACATTTGCAAAAACATTCTGACATTTACATACAATTCAAATGAATGCACATAAACAACACATAATTATGAACCAGCTCCGCTCAAAGTGAGCTGACATTACATAGGTAATTGCCAATTGTAATGTGCTGGTTTAGTGAACGGCCTCTTGCCAAGTTGCTGATATTTTCATTTTGCAGGAAATCCAGAGTTAATTGTGGTGGATATTGTCTCAGTCACTGAAAGAAGAGGACGAGGTGGACGTGATGGAGTCTGAAGTGTTACTATAATTCATTTCTGGATGAAAATGTACCTTCAGAAATAATAATCAATCTTCGGATTTAAAATGCCTGATTGCTGCAGACTGCTGACTGAACCTCCACTAATAAACCACATCTGCGATGAATGTACATGATGGGTGATTTCACTAAGGCTGATCAAACGTTCAGCCCAGCGTTTGCTGTGCGGCAGAACCCGTCTCCTCGGCCTGAGCCGCAGATCGGGGACAGAATGACAGGTTGGAGGCAAATACACGGAGGGGACAGAGGGATGTGACGTCTCTCTGTCCCAGCTGGGCCGGTAACCTTTCGACCAAGTCACCTGAACCTGCTGTTGCTTCACTGGGGTCAGCTGGAGGTCCAGAACAGGTAGAGCTGCTGCAGGAGGCGAAGGTAGAAAGATTTAATCAGCTTGACCAAGTGAAACTGAGCCACTTTCAGGAATCGAGCCACAAAAGAGCTTTGGATTCCTGACGTTTCCGCTCTCACAAAAGAGAATAAACAGAAGAAAGCGAAGCTTTCAGGCAGAGACAACTGAGTCATCTGGAAGGAATAACATCCACTAATGACACAAACTAACATGGGCTCACACAATGAGCGCATACCTTCCTGAGTGCGTGCCCTCGCTGACATGGCTCTTTCTTCTCCGCTCACATGCGAGGCGCTGATGGATACCAGATACTGGGTGTCTGGCTCCCGGCCCGTCAGCAGAGCAGACGTCCTCCGGCCGAGCGCCGCCGCGGCCCGGACGCCGCCGCGCTCCACGGCGTAGCCCTGGACCCGGGGGAGACCGCGGACGGGCGCGGGACAGAGGCGTCCGGTTTTAGGGTGACTATGATGAATGGAGACATCTGATCCAACCTGGGAAATGTCATGCTAAAACATGCACACGTCGGTTGAAACAAACAATCATTGTGATCTCAGTGTGATTGCTTAAATTGCTGCAATTACACGAGTGGAGGGTTGTGCTTATTTCTACTTTGGACAACTCCCTTTGCAGTGAATACAGTATGTGTAGCAGAAGCACTAACAACCATGGTGACATGCTCTCAGCCAGCTGAATGACTCCTTTCCCGCTTTTTAATATCTTTTATTAGGACTCTGAATTTATTCAACACTGTGAGCTGTGAGGCCGAACGCTCAACGCGTCCTCCACCTGCTCAGATCTAGGCTTTTTTACGGTTAAAAGCAATTTGCTACAGAGAAAACAAGAAACTGGACTAGATTTTCTGGAACCTGAGAGGATTTATGAGCGTAAAACAACAGGATAGTTGGTCACAGGAGCAGATTTATCCTCTGAAACGCGTGTGAGATTAAAACTTTGAAAAAGAGAAGCAGTGGAGGGAAAATCCAGCGTTTTCTCCGCCTGAGTGGACGCCTGCTCCCTTCTTTATGTGCCCACCCCTCATTTCTCACAAGCTCCATTTCCTCACACATTGTCTTACTGGGATGGTTTTCAGTGGAAGAAATCAATTTTACCCACAAGGATCATCCTCATCCTGCCACATCGGACCCACGCACAGCACATCTGCTGACTCCTGTGGGTCGGGAGTATTGGTTCTATTACACACACTGACGTCAGTTCACCCCGAACTCGGCTGTTTTATTGTATGTGCATTTGTTTGACTGCAAAAGTTTTCACATTGCATTTTACAGTCCTGAGTGTTTTTTCTTTGCAGGACCTCTGCAGACCAGGCTCACTGTTTTATTGCTTCAGTGGGTCCATAATCTTAAAATGTTTATTGGGTGGTACAGTAGGAAAATATAAAAGGCTCAAAGGAAATGGGGGAGAACAGCATCAACACATGAGGAGGCATCATCCTAATGAAGAGCCGATAAATTACAGAGGTTGCAAAGCGAGAGAGGCGTAAAAGGGGAACGAGGTGGGGGTCTACGGTTCGGCCATGTACGAGGAGGCTCAAACATGACACGGGCAGAACACGGCTGGATTAGAGCTGCCGATGAGGAGGAAAAGGCCCATGAATCCGAGCTCGTCATCCGCCGTTCAGGTGGTTTCAAGCGGCGCCAGGGCCGCGTGCCACGAGTGACAGATGTGATAATGCTGCCGTGAGGTTCACGGAGTGCGGACGGAACCCGCAGCGGGCGGCGTCCAAACGCTGAGGGAGCCACGGACATTCAGTGGAGCCCGTGCAGGACGGAAGCCTTGTGGAGCCGAGCAGACGGCAGTGTTTACTTTTAATTATCTGCACCACCTGTAACGACCACACGAGCATCCTGCCGTCAGAACGTCCCGCTTCCAACCGAACCAACAAACCAGCGCCTTTTACTCCACACGTCCTGTTAAACGTGCGTCGGTGACCCTGCTTGGTGTTTAGTGGTTCACCCGGCACTTCTGTCTCTAAAACCCATCTTGAAAACACACACACAAGTTGAACGTGGTCGTCTTCGCTTGCCTGATTCTGTTAATGGGCCCATTCGCCTTCTGATGCGGGTTTTGTTGGACTGAGTCTTGTGGGAGCAGTGCGTTGCTGTAGTCTCTGTTTAGCTGCTTGGTGGGTTTCCTAATTGCCCCCCTGTCTCCTCCTGTTTCTAGTTTCTCTTCAGCTTTGCAATAATGTGGTATTGTTCCTATTATCTAACTCCTTGAGAGGAAGACAAGTAATATATATATATATATATATATATATATATGAATGCAGACAACAACACTAATGGCAATGCAGAGGAGAAACATAATGCACCTACTTTTAAATGAATTACTGTTGCATTTAATGGCTTTGTCAAGAAGACGTACAAATATGACATATCTGCAACAAAGCCGAGTATTTGGGTGAATAGAGGGTTCTTCTGTGTCAAGTCTTAAATGAGTTCAGGTTCAAAGAATAACAGCAGCATTTTTTAATTTGCTGTTATGTGTTTTTTCAGACTAAAAGTGGAAGTGATTCTTGCAGTTACATTTCTGGACGTAAAAATTATATTTTTTAATGTTTTTTTGTGACTCGGTTTCTAATGGTACAGACTCACCTGAGGCAGGTACGACAAAGCTCAAAGAAAAACACAGCTTCATCCGTTTAAGGCAGCTCAGAGGCTCATTTATGCCATTAGAAACACAACAGTCAGGTGAAATCCCGACTCTTCCCATCGCAGTTCTCAGTTACAACAATGATGCTGCCTGTGTTGAAGCTTCGCCAGTAGGGTTCAGCTCAGATGCAAACTTTTCCTCAGAAACACCTGCGTCATTTATGCAGTCATCCCTCCATCAGCCTGTTACTGCGCTCCGTGCATCACTTTCCTCTTCCCTCTGCTTCTTTTGATCTACAAATAGCACAACTTGTGTTCTTTTGTTGGTGCAGGAGGGCTTTTCTTAGCTTTGAACTCAAAACATCTCTCTTGTAAAAGCAGTGAATGTGTCAGACTTCCACATATTGATGGGTTTTACTGACTATAATAAAGAGCTGATTTTCAAGTTTCTTTCTTATGTCTCCAAACTCATGCCCTGTCTGGTGCATGTTTGGGTTTGTGCGTCAATGTTTTTAACAATTTTACAGCATGTTGTGCAGTATCGTCCTAGTGTAGCATGTTAGCATGCATAATTAGCACACATGAAGGACTGGGACAAATGCAAAGCAATTATGTGTTCATAAAGCAATGTCCTGCACACATATTGGAGTTCATTCACGGCAATGTATTCATTTCATATGGACTTATAAACCTCAAACGTTAACCCTGTGCTGATGTTAGAGGAGAAGACAGACGGATTCTGCAGGAATAAATAAATCTCTTCCCTGTCTGAGTGCTGCCTCATCAAACCACAGAAGCTCTTCGCTGATGTAGCTTTGGCTCCAGGCATTTTGCTGAAGACCTGCACATCATCTGGGAGTTCCTATGATTCAGATGATGCTAAGTTTCTCCTCATTCAAACACCATTTAGCTCACGCAGCAGCTGAAGCCCCATAATTGACTTCAATGTTTGCCAGTCACGTTTGTAATCGGATAAACCCGTTTCAGCGGTCATTAGGATTCAGGAAACAGGGTGAGGAGGCTGAAGGGAAATCATGTTGCTGCAGCTGAGACAACTGGACGCGAAAACGGAGGTCAACCCCGAAATGTGAAGCAAGGCCGACGGTAAGTAGCTGGAAGATGAGTCAACTCTGGGACGTAAAGCATGTGTGATGAGCTTCACTGAAAGTCATGCTGAGAATAATTAGGTTGCAAGTCATTTACGGAGTTATTCAAACTGGCTAAAGCATAACAATGCACATTTAAATGCTCCCTTGCCAGAACTGAATATCGTTACAAGCATCAGCACCAGGACAAAGTGAAGACATGTGGTCGCCAGCTTGTTTCGATTCTAGGCTACTGCTTTGCAGATCTTCTTTATCATCATCACAGCAGTAGCCAATACAGTATTTGCATCAGGTGATTATAGTCTAACTAATCTTTTAAAAGGAGCTTTACAGCTTTCTTCTCTTCACCTCGTCATGCACACAAAAAAATCGTTTTCCTGTCCAGAACAAAAACAGGTGAAGTACACCGCTGCACACACACACACACACACACACGCATTGTGCCACGTGTTGCTGCCGTGAGGTGCAGTGAAATCCTCTCACGGAGGAGAAAATGTGCGCTCATAAAGAGCCTCGGTTGATTCCCCTCTTCATCCTGCAGCCACAGGAGATGAGGAACACGCGGTAATGAGACAAGAGTGGAGCGATGGAAAATGGATTTTAATTTTCTGAAAATACGAGGGGGACGAGGCGGGATGGCAGCGCTCGGTAAAGACTCAAGGTATTAGAGCCTTCAGCTGAAAGGAGAATAATGAGCGGCGGAAGTGAAGAGGAGAGAAAGCTAATGTGCAGTGCTGGGAGCGCTCGTCTTCCTCCAGGTGGGGGGGAAATGACACACAGTGTGTGGCTGACACAGGCTCACACCATTGTGTTCATGGGTTCATTTAGAAAATCTAAAACAACAATACAGTAGCTGTGTGACTGGCAGGGTGGTGAGTACAAAACAGGGGATGTGACTCAGCCAGCAGGCTAAAAACATGCTTAGATGACACTGAGCAACAGAGTCACGACGAGGAAGATGATGACGAAGGAGAAGATGTGTTTTTTGGATCAGGAACATCTTCATCCGTCAGACACCGAGCAGAGACAACACAGAGGCGTCGGTGGTAAATACTGTGAAAGCAAAGAGGCCGAGTGTGTGTGTGTGTGTGTGTGTGTGTGTGTGTGTGTGTGTGTGTGTAGGTTTAGGGGGCTGCACACGAGTGGAAAATGGACTGAGAGCGCCTGATGTTAGGTACGGAGTCATTTTCACAAGAGCGCTTCACAAATCAGCCGAGGCAGAGACAAAGCACCAAAGCCATTATGACAGCGGCTCCTTTTTAGGGACACGAACAGCTCTAATTGTCTCGTGCCGGTGATTTCAACGTAAAAGCGTTTCGTAGGCTTCACACGGCAGAGAGCCGGGGAAACGAGGAGCGTTACGCCAATCAGCCCAGTGAATGCGCCCGTGATTGCTGTTGATTGTGAGCACAGCTCGTGGCTCTGATTCCGAGCGGTGATTGGTTGTGTTACCTTTAAAAATGGATAATACGGAGCCGTCATTAGACGCACAAAGCTGTGGACGGGGACGGAAGCTCTGGAGGTGCTGAGTCCTGCTGGCGTCTGGGCCGGCCGTTCAACCGGAACAGCGCCATTGTTTTACTCCAGCTTATCAGAGTCTCCACATCTGGACGCCGCCCGCCTCTCGTGCAGCCCTGGAGGATTCCATACCTCCCACAGGCCGGCAGCTAAGTGGATGAGTGTGTCTACAACCGAAGGGCTGTCGTTAAAAGCCTGGACCCGTCCACACCCCCGGAAGGCCGCGCCGGTGGCCGCGCCGGTGCTTTCCCACCGCTCAAAATGCAGAATCTGAATGCGTTCGCTCGTCTGTGCCGGTGAACATCTGCGCTCTAACGCGGTGATCATTTGTTGGACCGCTCGCTCACGAGAACCACGCACAGCTCAACACCTGCTGCCATAGAGACGGATTCAAGCCAACAGTCATTTCAGTTTTTACATATTTTAACCTTCAGCTATTGCTTTTTTGTCTTTCTGAGGAAAAACCTTATGTCTAGTCTTTGATTGGGAGGATTTTTTATAACGTGACAAATGTTTTTTGCGTTGCTTGATCTGATTTGGACTCAGATCAGGAACCCACATTTTCAGTAACAAAGTGATTTGATTTGATCAAATGTTCCAAATGTTAATTTATGTAATTACTGTACAATAGGAGGACACTTACAGACCCATTAGATCCTCAAGAGATGATTCATAATAAGTCTAGTCCAAAACCTAATGCTTCAGAAACATTTCACTTCTCTAAACATCTTTTATTCTTCTCCGCACAGTTTGCAACTGAAGACTTGACTGTGTGACCTGAATGTGTTTCTCTGCGTGGATTTAACTTCTTATCTGAGTCATGAGTCATATAAGCACACAAACAAATGAATGCTGATGGGTCTCAGCTTCGTGGCTGCTACTCCCAGAGCTGCAAATGACAAGTAATCAGATTCCGCGCTAATATAATTGTGTTTTCATTGAAAATACGTGGAAACTCCAAGTTGTCATGGCGATAAATCGTTGTAGTTCTGCGAGGAAGTTAATCAGAACATGCATTAAAGTATTGATGATAACTCAGCAGGTGCCGTTCACAAGTGTCTGTACTCAGTGTGGTGAATGAGGAGACTCACCTCCTCCAACAGAATAAAAGCTGCGCACACAGGCCCCGACCCAACAATCTGTGAGTACGTGCTCCACGTCCTTGTTGTCACTTGTTCTGATCCAGCGACGTTTTAAAAGCGGCTCTCGGGCAGAAGCGTCCGTGGCAGACTCCACTCCAGGGTGCGTGGGGCCGCTGAGAGGCGCTGGAAGGACCCTCGCGCTGACGGAGTCCACGTTAACGAGCCGGTGGGGTTTTCAACCAGCATCTGCTGCCCACTTACCTGCAAGAACGCTTTCTGCTCTTCGGCTCCTCTAAAAAGCACATTTGGTATTTTTCGGAAACTGGCTGCATCCGATACTGTACTTCTGTCCAGACCGAAATATTTAAATAACAACATTTTTAATGTGATGTTGTCCTGATAAAGTGTCCTCATTCGAGTGTTGCTTTATAACTCATAAAGAGACAGACATGATCAAATTAAAGACATTTTGATGAGCCTCGACTGCTCTTTGTATTTAGATTCACACATCAAATCTGGATGCTAACGTGATTCACATCTGTCTAACATCTGTATGTCAGAATAGTAATGTGAACATGCTGGCAAGTCAGTGTCCCAGGTTTACTTTTGGTTCTTAATCTAAGTCAGCTCTATACATATTGTATTTAAGTGTGATCATAACCGTATATATGATACAAACCCTGGTGTTTCTATTTATTGCACACTGCAGGTGTTGATGTGAGTCAGCTCCGTGATCTTACGTATCTTTTCCACTGTGAACTCGTTCAGCCACTGTGACAGAAAGCAAACTGCAGGGGTTCGGTGAGCTTTGTGTGTTTGTTCCAGAGACAAGTCGGAGCTTAATGCTTCATCATTCACTCGGCACAAATAGGACACTGAGAAAAAAAAGAAGTCCTGCTTTTATTAACGATCCGCGCGTCGCCTTTCCACTCAAGCGGAACGCTTAACAGACAAATAAGCCATGGCAAATAATGAGCCGCTGTAACCTTTCCAGTCACTTATTTCCTGTGTGGTATTTACTGGCATACAATCAGCACAATTAAATAAATAAATGCCCAACGGGGCTCCGTCACTCTGACGAATGACACAGAGCAGACGGACGCGCGTGTGGAGGAGAGCGAGCGGGTTTGAGCAGGAGACGCTCCTCCTCAATGAAACCTCGAACCTGAGCACTGAATATGTGAGCGAGGATGCGCTGATGGATTTAAATGGGCTGGAAGTTGAACTGAGCAGCTTCTACCTGCCGGCGCCGCCAGCAACAAAGGGGACTGGAGACAGGACTCATGCTACATCTGACGGACGAGTTCAAGTACAAACGTCTGAGTCTGTGTCCTTTTGTTACATGGGCCCAGTCACTTTTCACTACACTTCTAATGTGCAAACACAAGTACTGACACGTCAATACAAAAGGTTTAACAAACCCGTCTAACTGAACACTGTTGTCCCAAATTCTTTCCACATCACAGCTTTGAGTTTTGCATTTTGATCGTTTGTGAGTTTTATCATCTTTGGGATCTTTGTATACAGAGAGAAAGTATAAAAATGATGTTTATGATTCTGAAACTGAGCTGGTTTCTAATTTAAAGCCAAATTCAATCGAGGTGAAACCCGCTACGCTAGAACTAAGCAAGATCATGTTTTCTATTCAGCCACAATTATGTGCAGGGGATCCAAAAATAAAAGACTTATCAATAGATTTCCCCCCTCAACCCTCTTTGTCTGACAAACCCTGCAATGAGGACTGACTCTATTCTACTGTATTATAGTGTGTTCCACATTGTTCCACTATAACCCCCACTTCCTTTCTGATGACCCCCTCTCTCCTGACTCCTCCACCCGCCTCACACCCACGCGTGGACGCTGCCCACCCCGTCCAGCAGCCGCCCTCGGTACCAGGCGCGCGCCATGGGCTGGATGTAGAGCAGCAGTCGGGACCTCCGGAGCAGCCCGCAGAACACCGCGGCTGCCGCCACCACCAGCGGCGACATCATCACGAAGCCCAGGATGATGAGCGCCGAGCAGCTGTTGTCGTCCAGGTACTGACATATGGCAGAGGAGGCGTTGAGGACCTGCGGGGACAGACGTTCAGTAGATCAGTGTGTGTGTGTGTGTGTGTGTGTGTGTGTGTGTGTGTGTGTGTGTGTGTGTGTGTGTGTGTGTGTGTGTGTGTGTTCTCAGTACATTAGTGGGTCTGTGTGGGTAGTAGGGTGTGACAGAGACTCCCACAGACTCCCCACAGTGACTCTCTGAGCTGTCAATCACCTGATGGAAAGGAGGAATCCTTCCAAGGAAGGAAAAGGAGCTCATAAAGCGAAGCTGAAGGTCGGGTCAGATCATCCTCATAACAGGTTCCATTCGCAGCTCTCCTTTATTTAAAAACGCTCACGCACTCAAAATAATCTGTTGCGTTTCGAGGCCCTTCACCAAATGGTTTCCTTTCAAACTTTCAAGAGGGCATTCGTCACCTCTGAACGTACCCTAGCAACAGGGAGGTGCATCCACGCGGACGCGGCGCCGTCGAGTGCACATTGTGCCTCCGTTGGGCGCACGCTCCTCCTCATTGCGCTGGATGTAACTTTGTGGAGAAGATGGCGGTAAAGGGAGCAGCAGGTGAAGCTTCAGTGCAAAGAGCACTGCCCCTGAAGGATGTGATCGCCTGCCTCCATCCACATCCATCCATTCACCACAAAACACATGGGCTTAAAACCCCTGCGTTAATAAGATTATTTGAAATCTGCATTTATGACGTGTGTTCATAGCTGACAGGATTTCCTCTCTGAGGTCTTCATCTTAACCCCCCGACAGTAAATCTCTGCCCACTTAGCTACTTCAACATCCCGTGATTTACTCAGACACAAGTGGACGACCTGAACATTAGAGCTCAAGCCGCGTCCATGAATCAGCTGATGGCGCTCGCGGCGCGTCCTTCCAACAAAGAGGATAAGCAGAGAGCATCTGATGGAGGAGGGGGGTGGTGGGGGGTCGGCTGTAACTCACCCTGGAGTGGCAGAGGAAGCCGGCGTAGAGCAGCAGCACCGCAGGCAGCAGCACCGCGGCGAAGACGGCGGCCAGGAGCCCGGCGCCGGCCGCGGCCACGCCGAGGTTCCAGAGGACGAGCAGCGCCCCCCAGGCCACGCAGCCGCAGCGGCCGCGGCGGCTGCCCCACGCGCCGCCGCCGCTGCGGGCCACCGGCGGCGCCGCCAGCATCTTCACCCCCTCCCCCACCCACAGCTCCTCCTCCTTCTCCTCCTCGCCCGCGCCGCCGCCGTCGTCCAGGTCCACGTCGCCGCCGCACATCCTGAGGGAAGAGACGCAGCAGGAGACCCAGGATGTGGTCAGATCCCGTCACCATCACTGATGCGGTTATTCAGGTTTTAGTGTAATGCACCGAAACAGATACAGGCAATAAACTGAGAGCACGTGCAAATAGGTGTGGGGTTTGGCAAAAAAAGTACTTAACCCTTGTCATTTTTATTGATCAACTTGCTTTATTGTAAACAACTAAAACAACTAAAGTGATCCTGTGTAATTCCTGGACACCTGCTGAATATGAAAATCATAAATAAGAAGTGTTGATCTCATGGACGTTTTTCCGGGCAGTGGCTCCTTAGACTATGCAACAGCACACGCACGCACACGCACACGCACACACACACACACACACACACACACACACTGCATCTTTTTGTCGCTCCTCCGGGTCGATTTCATTGACTTTGTCGCTGAGGCTCGGACGGTTTGTCAATAGGTCTTATCAATAAGCTTTTAAAAGACACGAAGCTGGATACAAGTTCTGGCCCCGTTCTCTGCACCTTTACTGCATCTGGATGTGGTTTTAAGGACATGCATTGTTTCATTTGATGCGCACAGCGTGTCTGTTACAGTGTTTTAGGGGTTACGGTGAATTTTCCCTTTAGAAACCGATGTAATCAAGAGCTGCTCCTTGAACGCACGCCGCGTATTAGTCTCATTTAAGCTTTAACAGCGCGTCTTTAAACAATTATGCAACGCTGCTCTGAGTGAGAATCGAGTAGCTTACCTCCAAATAAATCCCGTCAAATCCCCTCTGGTGTGTGTGTGGGTTCCGTTCCTCGTCAGCTGATCGACCGGGGCTTTTCACTTTCCGTAGTAATTAAAACAAATTCTTATCGCGCAGCTCTGTTTCCCCGCAGCGTAGAGGAGCGTGGGTCACTTGAACCCTGCGCCGCAGAAGTGATGCTGCTCCAGCAGAAGACGAGAGTCTGTGGGAGCGAGCGCGCCCAGGCCACGCGCAGCGCCGCTTCTGCGCGTCCACGTGAGCGCACGTAAGTTTAATTCACAAGCAAAACCACTTTTATTTGTGAAATTGCGAAATTGCTTTAAATGATTTTAGTTTCACGCCCATAAAATCGTTTGCACCGCGAGTTAAAAGTTGGTAACGCAAACGATGCCATTAAATAAAAAACAAACTAAATTTATCAAAAAAAAATCAAATCAAACCGTTTTTTACAACCTGGCAACCAAACATTACACGTCATCAAATGGTTTGTAACTGAACACTGCTTGTGGAAGATTAGCCATAAACCAAAGTAAATCAGGTTTAATCAAAACAGAATAGAAAACGTTTTTATTTTGGGACTGGCATTAAACTGTGACTGATATTGTGCAAAATGCTCTAATGCTGTGTCAAACAGACATGTTGTTCCCTGTAGACCTCTGGTTTGTGCCTAAATATATTGTGTGACTGTTTAATCCACCTCTGAAGGAAATTAAATTAGGGTGTTCATTAATTGCAGGAACATGAGAGTTCAAACTGCTATAAAGGAATCTCTAACTACATATAAACAGACTCAACTGCAATGTTTACATGGCAGGTTATTCACTGGTTAAAGCTATATACTAAAATTTTAAAGGAAAACATAAATCGTACGGTATATTCATTAATATGTGAGCAGAAGCAGTACAGTATGATGTGCTCAGCAATGTCCCCCCTGAGCTTCTCGCTCTGCCGTCTGCTTTCACAACCTCACAGCATTGTCAGCTGTGTGGCAGCAAGATAAGGGGATGATGGATTTGTTTTGCAGTGCACACAGACAGCCAACCTTTCCTTGTTCAAATTTAATTACGCCGAACAAGAGCAAAGATGTGAGGATATGGGTCGGTGAGAAATGGAAGGAAGAAGCTTTGCGTGGAGATATGGATGAGAGGCAGATTGATGAAGAAGGGAGAGGATGTTTGCTTTGTTTTCCCCGGTTTGGTAGTGAAAAGTAAATCCCCCCTAAACTGTGACAGCTGCTGACATCTGCTGGACCATCAGTGAACATCTTAAATTCATATTCTTCATACACATCTCAGTAATATTTGTTTTGCATCCTCTGTTTTTATTGTCATGTCACCCAGCAGTGCCTGATCATCCACTGAGTCCTGTGTGTCCATCGCTGGTTCTGTCACTCAGCCTTGAGCCATTTAGGTTGCCACTAGCCTTCCATTTGCCGAACAGCATCTGACAGGTTGCCGTGGTAACCAATCTTAGTCTAGTGCCACTTGAGGTCAAAAAGGCCCATCATCTGTGAACCCTGTTGGAAGGAGAGCATCAGTCTGTTATGGACTATTTCTCAGTGTGGAAATCTATCTTTAAATGATCATTCATGAGGCGTCAAAGCCACGGCTCCACTATTTAAAACTTTTCAGTCAATGTTATATTTTTGTGTTTTTTTTTCTTTTTCTTCTATCTAAACTCTAAAATATAAAAAGCATTTTATTCATAAATTATGACACTGTCCTGAAAACCAAAGAGGGTGTTTGGTTTTGTTTCTCTTTCACATCCTCTTAAATACATGAAAATATTCAGTGGATTAGTAAACATTTGCTTCTTTATCGACACACAAAGAAGGAGCACTGCTGGTATGAAGAGGAATAATTACATCAGCATCTAATAATGCTTTTAGCACATAGGCGTTTGAGCACTACTACTAAAGTAAGTATATTGTTTAAATTCTCTTTGTCAAACCACGAATAATTAGATCTTTTTAAATCTTCGCACAATTATACTCAACAGCAGGCTCTCTTCCCATCATGCACCTCATGCTCCAGCAAGATAGATGGCACCAACATCTAGGAAAGTTATTCAGTTTTGCTGATCAAGAACACAAGATTGTGGCCTGAATTCACAGCAGCCACATGATCATAAAACGCTGGAGACTTTATAAAGTTATGTTGTTTAGTACAAACAGGGTTCACAGTTGTGTAAATAAAATAGACAAACAAGCATTTATCACAACAACAGGATTTATTGCATTGAAAGCAGATTAAATGTAATGACACTGCAGTTTATTAACAGACTATAGTCGTGTCTGGATGCACACATACATGTGTAAATCAAAGTAAAAGAGTGCATACATTACTGTGTTTGTACATGTCTGACTTTGTGAGAGTGTGTGCGCCTTTAGAGAAGCGTCTTAACATAAAGTGAAGTCAAAGTGCCTTTACAATACTACAAATGATGCAGTGTGGAGGAGAATAAAGAGGCCAGAGGACGTCCGAGGGTGGTGCAGTGACAAAGCTACCCTCCGTCTGATGTGTGAGGCAGTGTGTGGTGGTCTATGTGTGGGAGAGCCTGCTTAGTAGAGTGTGTATCTGAATGGGGCGGAGGGTGGGACTGGGCCCCAGTCAGGGTGTCGGGTAAGGACGGAGCGTCCAGGCCGCTGTCCGCTGGATACAGCTGCATCACTGCCCCCTCCTGGCCACCTTCCTTACTGCAGGACTGGCAGCTGCAGTGGAAGATCCTCTCCACCAGCTTGTCCACGTGTGGAGAGTCTTCACTGCCCGGGCACTCCAGAGTCACCTGTACACACACACACACACACACACACACACACACACACACACACACACACACACACACACACACACACACACACACACACACACACAAACACACACACACACACACAATGTGAATCAAATACATCACTTACAGCTACTCCCTGTAAATCACTGTTGCACAAGCTCGGCTTCCAGTCCAGAGCTCACGTAACTTCTCCCCACTGTTTCCATGATCCACTGAGAATGATCATTCTGTAGTTTTATCTAGATCGACCAGAGCCAACCCAGCATGCAGCAGTGTCCACTTTCATGAGAACTGCCTGTCGGCTTTCACATTGAATTCTGTGTGAAGCCCTGAAGCAACAATCCTACGTACAGACATCGAATCCACTTCCAGATAATGAGAACTGGAGAGCAGACAGTAATTCTACTTTCTCTGGTCTTTCTCAGACAGAAAACCAGTCGATGAGGTAACAGCTAAATGCTCCAATAGATACAGTGTATTTCCAGTGAAACATGAAGTGACCTCACCTGTGATCCCACCAACCCGGCCTGCCTGGCAGCTTTCCAAACTACACACGCCAAACTTCAAGGCTTTTGTTGTCGCGAAAAAAAAAAAATCTGAATTCCTGCCGGGCTAAGACGGACAATGAACTTTAGAAGAACGGGATTAAGATTTACAGAGAACTATCTATTCCAGAGCCTCCACTCGCATTCGTCTTGAGCTTTGTGATTGGGGAGAGTCCAGAACATACCTACCTTCTTTCATGATGGAAACTTGAGGCTTGTGTGTGAGTTTAACAAGTGAGTGTTGCTGTGTGTGTGTGTGTCTCACATGAGCTAATGTGCAATAACTCTTACCACTTCCCACTGCGTCTGGGCCGGCATGCAGGAGTCACAGTGCACCAGAGACTCGGTGGACTGTGGGAACGTGTTGGGGACGCTGTAACTGAAACACTGGCCCAGGCACGCTCTGCATCGAGAACACAGTCCATTAATATTATTTGTATTATCACTTTATAGGCACAACAAGTTTATGTATTAGTGGAAAAAGTTGGAAACATAAATATTCTCGTGGATTGTAGTGTGTGGTACGAGCAGGTATCCTAAATTAAATGATCCTCACTCTGAAAAATAAAGCGTGTCCAAACTGATGGAGCTAAATTGTGCTGCTGTCCACAGTCATTTAAATGTCGAGCTATCCAGTGAAAAGCCAAAAGCCAACAATGAGCTGATTCTAACAATAAGCACTGTCTGTTTAGCTCAGTCCTCATTAAGCTTATTCGTCCGTGCCACACAGGCGTTCACACTGTCCAAATACTATTAAAAAGGCATCAATAAGCCGCATAGTTGGACTGGATCGTAGTTTGCAGCACTGTCTGCTACAATGTACACTATCCAGCTCTGTTAGGAAAATATTGAGGCTCTCTTTACTGTAATTACATATTAATGTCTCCAGTACAAACAAGTGGACTTGTTTTAAAGCCTTTTCCATTATCATCAACGCCTGTATTTTTCCAAAGAATTGCTATGATTTTCCTTCAAATGAGAAGTTTTTAATGTTGTTTCTCAACGATGCAGGCAGGCGCTGTTTACGTCAATGTTAAGGCTTTATTCCAGTGGGGAGAAGTGGAAACATACTTTCTTTTTATGTAGTGGACTGATCTGCTATCTGCTATCTCACATAAGTCTGGGTCATGTCTAGACTATAATAATAATAATAATAATAATAATAATAATAATAATAATAATAATAATAATAAGAAGAAGAAGAAGAAGAAGAAGAAGAAGAAGAAGAAGAAGAAGAAGAAGAAGAAGAAGAAGAAGAAGAAGAAGAAGAAGAAGAAGAAGAAGAAGAAGAAGAAGAAGAAGAAGAAGACGAAGAAGAAGAAGAAGAAGAATATAATAACACATACAGCAAAATGTTGTTACATTTACAATGTTAATGTATAAAAAAGGCAAGTTCCAGTTAATATAAAGGTTTATAAAATGGTTTTGGTTCAAGCTGACACGGTTGCTACTACACTGTGAGGTGGAAGTATGTCAGTCAGCCCTTGACCTTCATTCGAGTCTGGAGCTGTTCAGACCTAGATCTTTCAGACAAATCTCTTCGTGCTAGTGTTGTGGTTGCTAAAGAGCACAAACTCTATACAATAAATAATCAGTATCTGGCCGTACATCCTGAATGTTAACTTCAACGTGCCTTACAAAGCGAGAGACTGTGAGGAGGCAAGTTATTGACATGTAGACAGTATCCGCTGATCAGCTGCAGGGAGACAACGGGAGCGAGCGGGACAGAGGAGGCCTTCATGCCGACCTGTTTTGAATGGAGCGAGGCTGACATCCCGTGTGCCCGACTATCTGTGTGATGTTCTTGGCCTCGCACCAGGCGCTCTTGTCAGGGAACAGTGCCAGGCGGTTGATGTGTGCAGGCGGTGCTGCCGAACACAGTGCAAGCAGCGCGCAGCAAATCGGAATTCTCTGCCACATGACTGCACCTACAGGGGCAGAGAGACCACAAGCAGTTACTGCAGCGTTTAGCGCGTGAACAACAGCAACACGCTGTCACACAGAGTCTCTTCCTGTCTCACATGGCGGCCGGACCCGCGGCCGATGTCAGATTTGAACTTTACAGTGATGATGAAGAGCAGCCGCGTCCCAGTGACGGGCGCCTGAAAACCCAGAGGTCGGCTCCTTTTTAGCTAAACTAATTCCCAATCGCACAAGCAGCTGCAAAGAGAACAACGTTATCCTGATTTGACTTGAAGAAGCAGAGGAAAGAAAATGTCTGCCTCACACCACCTGACTTCAATAACAACGCTGTCCTCGCTGTATCACTGTCTCTGCCAGTCACGCCATTCACAACCTACTAAAAACTTTCTCCTGCTTCTTATAAGTGCTCACCCACACACCCACACACACACACACACACACACACACACACACACACACACACACACACACACACACACACATACATTGTGTCTATACACAGCATCCTCTGAATTATTGCTGCGTCATTTAAAACAGGATGTACTTTGGTGACAGGGACGGTTTGGATGAATAAATATCAATCAGACTTTATTAGACAATTACATTTCAACTTTAATAGCATTTTACCTTCTCCTGCAATCACCCCCTTAAGGTCAGTTTGCCTCAACACTTAGTTCTCTGAAGATCTGTTTAACGACAGATACAGAGGTGTCAGACAGACGCGAACCTAAAATCAGCTCCACTGAGTTAATTGAACATGTAAAAGTCTAGTCCAGATTGATTCCACTCTCGCTTCCTAAATAAGTTTCTGAAGAAATCTAAAACATTTAATTTAATTAATGTGCACAGGAAAATACCAAAATCTTACTTCTGATCATGTTATTGAAAACTGACCTAATTGATACTGTTCAGAAAATCTGTCCTTTACGTTGGGAATATACAGTAAAAAGAAACCTTTGTAGTTTTTCATTTATTTTATTATATTACTAAACCACACTAAGTGCCCTGTTTTAGTGACTACGTAGTTAATAAATGACAATAATGAATTAGTTAGAAAACCTGTATCTGCAAAGTCGACTATTAGAGCTCAAACTGTTTAACTGATTGAGTTGTGGAGTAAAACAACATAAAACGTCTCTGAATTGTAGTAAAGTAAAATTAAAAGTAACCTAAAGAAAAATACCCCAGTGAAGCAGTAGCTCCAGTTTTGTAGCTGACTTCTGAACTGACTAATGTCACGTTACTTTGTAGCGTTACTTTCCCAAACAAGAAACAGACGGACGATACAGAAACGTCCACTTCTCCTTTTCTGTCTTTTCCGTAGGACCTGGTCGTGTTTCTCCACACTGCGTGGACGCACGCAGCTTTCCTGCCTCATCCTCAGTAACGCAGATCAGAGCCTTACCAGCCAGTTGACCACCGCGGAAGCTCCCGTCACCGAAAGCCGCACACGGGCCCCTGGAACCGGCGGACGCGTCTCGGTCGCGGCGGATCTCTCCGATAACGGACGGAAAATGCGAGCAGCGCGTGAGCGGCGAGGACACGTCCGAGCTCACCCAGATGAAACAGTTACATCATCCGGCGAGAAAAAGTGCCGAGCGCGGAGAAGGATGGGGAGCTGGGCGAGAGCACTAGCTCATCTCCGAGCCCAGCGGCCCACAGCGACCCTCCCCTTTGTTCCTCGGACCGTCCCCGTGGTAAATCCCCGCGCAGCTCCGGCCGCGACGTCCGTGGCCGTGGACTGTGCCGCAGGGGTGAGGCGCGGCGCGGCGGAGTCCTCGCACCGGGGTCCCGCTGCGCCGTTTCTGAGCGATAGAAAACGGGGAGGGAGCGCAACAGGGAAGGTCTCCAATGTTTCCCGAAGCAGGATGGAGGCCAGACCCCAGATCAGATTTACGGGGCAAACAGGCAAATATAATCAGATTACTTTCTCAACTAGGGGCATATTTACAGCCCCAGCTATGCACTCACGTCTGGCTTTGCTCTGCTGACATGTGTTTTTATATTTTAAAATTGAAACAATAATAACATGGCATGGGCTATTAATCTAGTACAACTGGAGAACAGATGTGCGTCACTGCTCTGATCTATTTTCTTTAATCTGTTTTTTTGTTCCCTGAAAGTCACATTAAAAGCACCTGGATGCTATGACTAACGGCTTACCTAAGCACAAGCTCATGACGACTTGATGTAATTAGAGGCCTTCAACATATCTGGACTGAAATCGTTGACAGACTCTTAAGCAGGAGTTGCTGAAAGGCATTGTGTTCCCTGGTTACTGATGTGTGAGCTGGCTCATTTCAAATGGAAATATGTGAAACCTACCTGCAGTGAAAGTACAAACCGATACGACACGAAGGTCACCTGCTGATAAATACCAGTGCGTTAAGTCTCTAAAGGAATAAATGGAACATAAACCAACCACACTTAGAATATATTTAATATATTTACTGTAGATGAAGACAGTAAGTGAAGTTCAAAAGGAAGCGTAAGCCCCCCATAAAATGCTTCCCAGTAGCAGCAGCTCAGTCACGTCTGGTTCTGTTTCAAGTCAGCACTGACTCATCAGTTTCATCATTAAATGAATATTAGATTATGGTTCATGAAAGCGGAGAATGGCTCCAGACGTGCGCACACAGGTGGCCTTCGGCGGTCTCCAGCGCCCACACACACGCACACACACACACACACACACACACACACACATACACACACTTCATGGTACCACGGCGCTCTCGCTCACAGGTGTGCAGCCTGGCCCGTGGCCACCAGCTCCCCTATCTGCTTCACGCTTCACCTGCAAACAAATATTTTAATGGACAGGGGACGAGTGACGCGGCTCAATTCCAGACAGAGTTACTGTGTGTGTGATGTGTTGCAGGGCACCGGAGTAAAGGAAACAGGCCTCGGAGCGCACTGGAGAGAGTTTGATTCCATTGTGCGCAGGAATGTACGTGCTTACACTGCTGAGAAAACGTGCTCTGCCCTTTGATGTGAAAGCGTGCGACGCGTGTTATGTTCAGACGTGCAAAGTGCAGAACTCACCTGTTAGTAATAAGACGGCGCTCCGGTCCAGAAATGGCATTCCTCTGCATTCCACGGATTCTGCTCCACGGGGGGGGGGGGCTGGATAAACGTGTGCATGTTCACACAAACAATCACCCTTCTCCCCTCGCGGGCCCGTACAAGCGCACGAGTGATCAATCACACTCAGACACAGCGGAGAACACACGAGTGGGAAATCGGAGTTCCTTTCGACCCCCGTGATAACAGTCACAGCGAACAGCCCTGTTCCGCTTAAACCAGGACGTGATGGATAAGTGGCCATCGAGTGATGTGCTTCTGTGCCTTCTCCTAAACAAATCTGTCCATACTTCATTTATAAAGAAACCTGCATTTGATCTTGTTTTTCAAACTCTCAAAGTCCGTCTTGAAAGTAGAAATTCTCCTCCAACAACTGCGTTTCCTTTATTCCATCATTCCTTGCAAACTTTTCATCCTCCCACTCTCTAACAGGGCTGCAGATGCTGAACCTGGCCCTCATTCCAAAACAGCAGGAGTCTGAGTCTCCCAGCTCATTAACACACAAAATTACATCCCACCCCCAAACCACATTTCATTCTTCTCAAGCATGCACACAGAAACGAAAGAGAACGAGCACAGGGCGAGTTCTTCACAAACAACTTTATTAAGTATCCGAGACAGAAATGAGCAGCAAAACAACACGGGTAGATCTTTGGGAAAATCCTCCTCGTCTTCATTACTGCTCCTAAAAAATTAACACAGCGTATCATGGTGTGTCTTCAACAACCTAAAAAGTTTTTTTTAAAGACGAGATCACCTTAACAATGCGGCCATGAACCAGATATGGTGACCTGAAGTCATGCTGGCAGTTGGCGTAACCCATACCCAGCCCCAAACCCGAACCGAAGAAGAGCGGCCATGTGCGACCTGCAGGAGAAACGCGTCACATTTCAAAGGCAGCAGGACTTGGGTCCAGTCTGGAATCCACAATGAGAAGTGATGGGTCCAGTTCCCATGACTTAACTTTATTTTAGTGAAGACACTTACGTTTAAAGAAGAGGAGGGAGAACACGAGGCCCACACCAAGGCCAGTCGCTGTAACAACAACAAAAAAGGGGTTTGAGCAAACGATGTGCCTCACACTATCACACTGTACCAGAACCAGAGCACAACTGCATGGTGCAGAAGCGAATGTGTTGCATCAAGGTCACTGGGGCGCCGCTAGTACTGTTTGAAGCGTGGGTAAACAGCGCAAGTTGGCAAGACATTACTCATTAGGAAAAGACAGAGAGAGAGAAAACCCAGAAAGAGCTTGAAGGTCCAAGAAAGAGGAAAACAATAAGAGGGGTTCGAGAGAGGGAAGCTCAGTTACAAGGAGCAAAGACGGTGTTGGGCGATGGCTCAAAGAGCCACACATGGGTCTGGCTGCAGGTAAGTCAGCGGCACAAAAGCTGCGTAGGCCGTCAGAAGTGCCGAGACCAGAGTGGGATTTAGAGGAGGAATGTGTTTGTGCGTTTAGCTTCACCTCGCTGCAGGCCACACCACACCCAGCAGTAGCCAGCCAGCAAAGAAAATACATAAAACAACCGTCCGGGCCCCTCCGATGCTTAATTGGATTCAGGGAGCTATGCAGCATGACCGATGTGCCTGAACCAGAACCCGCAAACTGTTCCCTGTTACACAACCTACAAATGTCAAACAAGACCGCAAAAAAAAGAACTTGTGTTGTCATTATCAGTGTAGATCAACAATAAAGCGTTGCCTCTGCATCCAAGTAAAGATTCACTTAAATATAAAAGCCTCAGTCAGTCTTTGCTCTTCAGCCAGAGCGTTTTTGAAAGCTCTGGTTTTCCACTAACAGTAATACAGTAAAACCTTGGCACAATGAGGGCAGATCAGCATCGCATTTTGGCCTCCTTTCTCGTTTTCTGGACATCTCCAGGCGGGATGGATAATAGCACAAATATTTGTGCTGGAGTAAAATGAAATGTATAACCCACAGGCCTGAAAACGCTCTGCAGGTTTTCAAAGTAAATAAGTCCAGAGCTGGTTAATTGTACTGCTATTCATTTGTTCAACAAATGGCGTCAATAACACATTCATTTTCAATCAACATGATTTACTGAATTTAGTTAAGTGGTATAAGTCTGGCAATGGTTTTTGTTCAACGCTGAACTCTAAAATGATTGTGACAGCACATTTGTTTGTGAGATAAATGATGAAATGTGCCTGTGTTTGGAAGGGGCATTGTTTGTCTCTGCTCCACTTTAAATAAAGCAGCATCTTACCGGACATAACTAGATTACATTCATTACACTGAAGTAGTAAAAATTGTTTTGCTTTAACTGTGCTGTTAGCCTTAGTCTCAGAGCTGCATAAATTGCTTTGGACTCTCGTCAGGGAACCATTTGGCTGAAACCTCTTGATGATGCAGCAATGCAATAAATGTATTAAGTAAACATACTAAATTCCAAAGAAATGTGTTGTTAAAATAAATGATGACTGGATTTTATTTTGTGGATAAACTCAGTCAGAGAGAAACACCTTAATGAAATTTTGTTACTTTTATTAGTTCCTCAAATAATAATAGTAATAATAATAATAATAATAATAATAATAATAATAATAATAATAATAATAACCATCACCTTGTCACACTTACTACACACCTCTGAGCATAGTCTCTGTTTATAAGGCAACTCAATAACTGTTCCAAGACACTCAGTTTCTTCAACACTATAGGATTACCAAGTCAAAACTACAGCATACCGTTAGAAGTAATGTAGGTTTCTAGTAGATTTCTTACTACATCTTACTACTGTAAGAAATGAAAACACTTTTTAAATAATCCCCTGAGCAGAACATGTGCTGCAGAGCCTGTCTGGCTACCAGAGACACACTGGCACAGATGGCAGTTCGCTGCACAAAGTTCAAAGAACTTCAATAATGCAGATGTTTTTCCTACCAGCGAGAGTCGTATGTAACCGTGCCAAAGCTGATGTCATTATTGTCTTTTGGTGCACACTGTTTGCCAGCCTGAGTATTTAAGTAATGGAACAACAAAATACTGCAAATAAACTCAATCTGAAATAACAGTGCTGTTGCTGTTCTGCCAAACGCCTTACAGTTTAATCAAAGATGAATGCATGAAACAACTGGCGCATGATTCTTCTACCATAAAAGCCACAGTATGACAGTATGAATATTGAATATGAAATTCCAAAGTATGTGCTTTTACTGCGTTTGACAGGCGCTGAAAGTTTAAAGTAATAGTTATACTGCTTAACTCAGCAGTTTTAAGCGTGAACTCAATGTGAAACAGAAGACAAACTTTTAAGCTACGCCGTTCAGTTTTTTGTCCATCTTTAAGTCCAAATAACTGAACATATTTAACACAATACTTATTATTCAAAAATCAGCTCAGTTGTTTCTCACCTTAAAAGACAGTGTTTTATATTTATATAAGTCAACTCACATCTGGCAAAGCTCACAGAGACTTGATATTTTTTTAGACCTACATAAATTTGATTTCCACAGGCGGAACCACTGCTATAAATATTGTTTTAAGCTGTGGGTGTAAAAAAAATTATAAAGCTGGTAGACAGGAAAAACTATCCGAGCCTGTAGACAGATTAACAGTCAATGCTTTAAGGCTTTTACTCTGAATAGACACATCAAAACACAGTCTTCAACGTGTATATCGAACACGCGGCGTAGAATCACACCATGTTTGTCACTAAATGACCAACTTAGTCGCTGCTTTAATCCATTCAGTTTCTTGACCTTATCAGACCATTGTCGGACAAATATCTCACAGGAAATGACCTCGACTCCTGCCTTGGCTGTGGAGCGGCCCATTTACTATGTGCAAAAGTAGCGGTAAATGTAAGTAAGACTGCGCGCATAAGTAAAAGGCTTAAACCTGTTTTAATGGCGGTGTCAGCAACGCACCGGTCCCATTTGCGTCCGTGCTGGTCTGCCATGTTTCCTGGAGTCAGGAAGCGCCGTAAAATATCGCGAGACGAATATAAACTCACGTGAAGTTTGGTTTACTTCGTACAGTTTAGAAAAACACATTTACATTGACTGATAACCATTTTTGATGATGATTTATTCGCTTTCGTTATCGTGCATGTCGTTGTTTATAAAACACACGTAGAATAAATAGCCCCTGGATTTTTGGTTATTCTTACTGATTCTGACCATTTTAGTCTAAACAGATATTTTTATATATATATTATATTATAATAGCCAATTTATCACTGTATCTGACCAGCCCTCTCATTTACCTTGCACGTTATCCATAGTTTTGACTGCTAGTTTGACTGTTTATCTCATCTACACAAATAAAAGGACAGGAAATGCACTGCATGGATGACAGCTGATTGTTTTGGGATTGTAACTGGAGCAGTCCTGCCCTTATAAATTCCAGCACACTGAGAACTGCTGCCCACACACTAAATAATATGCAGATGTTGGTGGAGTTGAACATTACCAAACACATCAGCAATGGGCATGTTTATACACTGTAATAAAACATGCATACGTTTTTGAATTAATTAATTGACATATTTATATGAACATAGTGCTTCAGTAAACATCTAACCCAGATGAGTGCTGAGAAGCTACCTTCACATAAGTGCATCACAGGAAATCACGTGTAGGTCTAACTCTGTTAGCAGCCTAATTTAAACTGAGTGCAAGAAATTGTTTTCACAATCTCACATCACGGGTTTTGTTTCCTGTGAATCTATAAAACTTGCAAATCAAAACAATAGACTGTTGGTCAAAAATAGACACAAATGAAGCCAAGAATACAAAAATATCCAGAGACAAAGGAACGTCAATGACATGAATGACATAACAACCTGAAACTGAAAAAACATTTGCTACGTACAATCAGATAAAAACGAGTGAACCAGTCTGTACTTATAATAAATCGAAATAGTACATTTAAAACATGACGTTAACAGCGCTTTATTTGTGACATTTAAATGAGAAGTCGCGTTACTGGTTTGTTATTGTATTGTTATTACTCCAAAACAACCCATCTAGATAACAGCGCTCTTGTGCACGTGCTGCCCCCTATGAGCGCGTGTCTACCGTACCACACCTCTCCTTCCATACTTGGCAATGCCTGTCTCGCTCCTCGGCTATTGGCTGCTGCGGAGAAAGCCCGGAGTGACCCGGACATGCTACCGCGGCCTGTTTTCTCAACGCAGCCTTCTTCCTGTAGCCCGGTTGAGGAAGTGAATTTCGCTGACAGGGCTGGGTTCAGTGAGGGAGAGGCGAACAAAACATATTCTAAGGGGCACTAAAAAACAACAAAAGGCGTGAGGAGCTTTTTGTTGCGCCGCAGTCGAGCTAACGAGTACAACCGTCGGAGAACCTGTGCTTCCTCGCCCCGCTGAGACCGCCGCAGACATGGTAAGGGCCGCGGAAGAGCTAGTGGGAGAGACGGGAACGGGTAATGGGTTTGGTGGGGCTGCTGGCTACTGCTAACTAACCGTTGACGGCTGGGGCTGCTAAGCTAGGCTAACGCGGAGTGGAGGAGCTGCGGGAAACACGAGAGGAGCAGCGCCAGCACCTGCAGCGGGAGAGCCAAGTGTATAAATCCCCTCCGTGTGACTGACCCGCACTATGTGCAAAACTTGTCCCTACCGGATACGAATGAATTAGCTTAACGGCTAAGCTAGTAGCATCGTCTTATAGCTGGTTAGCTCGTTGCTAGCTGTTAGCCAAGCTGGATGCCCTGCAGTCATGAAGTTAGCACAGGATGTTTTGGATGTGACACAAGTTCGTGAACAGCATTAGAGACTAGCCCGAATATATCACACGCACATACAACCCTCTGGTCGCGCACACGCACACACGCGCACCGTGGCTAAAATAGTCAAGGGCTGGGATGCCTGTAGCTAAATAAAGACTTGCTCCTCCTATTCCAAACTATGGCAAGCTGTCAGGCTGCCCTGCTGAGTTCTGAGTTTTCCTGTCCTGCGACGTTCATCGTGACTTTACTATTTTACTTTAAGGAAATTGTTGCTTTTATAAATCACAACTGTCGTCCTTGCTTTTGAATGTTTTTCTCCCTGTTCAGCTTATGTGGCAGTGACACTGTAATTGACACGTAGTCGAGCTTAGAGCATACTATTACACTAAACTGTTGGTGCTCTGTTCTGGCTGTCTAGAGTCCCGTCTTGTTCTCCCAGGCAGCTTATTAAAGTATGACCTGTAGTACTTCCCCTAGCTTCAAATTTGTTATTCTTAAGCTGGGAACAGCAGCTGTTTTTTCTCCTCATTTCCCCACTGTCCTCAGCTTCACCTCATCCATCCCGCTGGCTCAGACTCACCACAGACCCCAGGGGATGTTGGTATGAGCTAGTGTTTACACTGAGACAGGAGCGCTGGTAAACACAGCGTCAAGGAGCGCAGGTGCCTGATGGAGCAGACTGATTCATCACCTGAGAGAGTTTGACAAGAAGAAATAGCAAGACGGACATTGCCTAGAAACATCTGCTATGTCTGGGGTCATCCATAAGAAAAGTGTTTATAGGGAGGGGGGGTCCATAACATGTCATCATCTTTTTATCAGCTAGCAGCTACAGGCCTATTTGGTTTGCCTCATTCATTTGAGCAGTTGCTCCACAGATAATTAGTGTTTTCAGACAAAAAACAGATTTTTTTTAAAATTGGCATAGCAAATGATAACCGTGTTGATATCATTGACATGTTATTAATATGAATATGGCTTATGCAGCCTCCACTAAGCCTGCATAAGCCTAAAACTTAGTTTTTCCTAAAAAAAAGAACATGTTTCTTGACATTGATTAACATTGCAGACAAAAGGAACTAAATCAAACCCTGTAACTTGAAAGCATTACCTGAAAAACATGTTTTGTTCTTTTACTCTTACACACCGACTTAGTTGCATCTTCCTACACATTTCCCAAAGTTTCATGTTGTGGCAGGCCTTCCCTCCTCTGGTCACTAACACACCTCACTGCATATTTAAGGGAGAGAGAGCCTAGGGGGAACATAGAATAAAACCTACAGTAAACCTTTTTAAAGAGTGTAACCCAAGCAGGAGACAGGAATGCTGATCTGTTACATGGCTCTTGCTGCACAGTGTGTAATTAAAGAACACATTATCAAATTTGAACACGGTGATGAATTACACAGCAAAGCCTCTGGTTATGGCTCATGTAACCAAAAACGGAACTGCTCTTGTTGGTGTTGGGTTGTGCTGAAGGCTGTAATGTAATGTCAGTGAAGCTTTCCTATTAAACACACATTTTTATTATTTATGACCACTGTGGATGAATACCTTTTTGTAGTTTCTATAGTTATTCCAATCATTCCATCTTCCTGTTTCATATAGACTAAAGATGTTGATGAGCTCCTTAGGTCATCATGCTTTAACTACATGGATAGACCAGACCTAGAGTCTGATAAAACTTACCAGGTGATTGTCTGATCAGACTCACCATTCACTTTGCCAGTATTATTCAAAACTTCAATTGAGTTGTTTTGCATAAAATACAATGATAAATGGTATATCAGACACACAGAAAGCTCCTTTATTGGAAATGAATAATAAATATTCTAAACTCTTCAAATCAAGACTTTGTTTTTGAGCGTTTTTCCAGCTGTCTTTCTAGATGACATGTGCTCCTGTGTACAGCTCAGGAGCCACATCTGCTCAGGCACCACTGCTTTGGATAAGGACAGGTGTGTCACATACGTCAGTGCTTGACACACAAAGCAGTTTCTAGTTATTGAACGGTTCGTTTGGGCTACTCGCATGACAAATCACGAGTCGTGCTTAGTCTGCTCATCTGGAAACTCTGCATATAATTTCACAGTGAGCAGAGTTTGTTTGCAAGGGTGTGAATATTTCTTGCAGAACAGTATCCTGACACAGACTGTAGGAGATTATACAGTCGGGACAATACTGTGCTATTTTCTATTTAATACTGCAGCAAATCACGTAAGACAGCTTTGAAATATTTTATTCACTAATTTTCAGGTTGTTGCATCATATCATTAGGACTTGCATGGTGCAATAAAATCATTGTTAAATAGATATTTCTGGGTTTACCTGCATTTTATTATATTTATCAGCATTTTGTTAGATAATCAGGCTACCTTTAATTGTCAGGGACGGGCTTGTGTTGACAAGAGTGATGCTATTTTGTTTAAGGTTGTCACGTCTGGAATGAAAAGTGAACTGTCCGGCCTGCAGTTGTGTATACAGTAGGTGTAGCTCACCAGTAAGATCTTGTTTAAGTGGTTGTTACTCAATTCGATGTGTCTGCATGTTGTGAGTTTGGTTTCAAAGTATACACAGTGTTACAGGGTCAGGTTCAAGTCTATTTATTAAGGACGTGAAACCGTGTGGTTTCCTAGCAATAATTAATATATTAATTCAACTTAATGTTATGTAATTGGTAAATGATAGCTGATCTTCTTTTGGTTGTATGTGTTTCAGAACGACCAGCAGCTAGACTGTGCCCTGGATCTGATGAGGCGTCTGCCTCCTCAGCAGATCGAGAAGAACCTCAGTGACCTCATTGACTTGGTGAGTCTTTGTCTTCTCTATCAGTTTTGTCATAATAAAAACACACAGTGCCAGGTGTAGGTTAACCTGTTCTACTTAATGTGGGTTAAATACCTATCAGTGCTGTCATACATGATAACTGACTAGATGACTTGTGGACATTAAAGGTGAAGTTGGTCTTTTCCAGGTAATATAAAAAGCAAATGCACAAAAATTATTAAAATTGTGACACAACAGGATTAAAGACCTCACGAAGGACCCAGTAAAACTGGTAGAACAATGATTACAGAAGATTATAATAAACAGAAACAGAACATGTTTGTTGTTCTATACTATTTAAGTATACTATCTGCTATAAACATTGTCATCTTGATAACCCATTAAAATTTCGGTGTACGTGAAACTATTGTATCTTCCCATTTCCAGCTCCTCATTTAAAAGCCAGTTTGGTGTGCCAGATGATTAAGCTAAATTAGACACAAATCAAGTCACACGTATACCAGTGTTTGCATGGCACTGAATTTTGCGGGCATATTCCTTCATTTACAGCCAGACCCCCACCTGATCTCCTCCCGCTCCACACACCTTTAACCTCGTTCCCCCAGGCAGCCCTCTCCTCTCCCATTTAGCTGTGTTCAGTTGTTAGTGAATATTATCACAGCTGTCAGTCAATTCCTCTTGCAGGGAAGTTAAGGCTGCAGCATCCACGCTCAAACTTCCCATTTCAGAATAAACTAAAATCCCCTCTGTCGTTGCTGTTGCTGCCACTTTTCTCCATCGCCGATTTCCGCATTATCCTCTCTAACACACTTGTCCTGCTTGGTTTCCCCCTCATATTACTTTTTTTACCCATTCTGGGTTGAGCCTTGGGACCAGGTGTGTGTTGGAGTTGGGGAAAACAGGGCCTCTTTTGTGTTTATGGTCCAATGCAGAAAGACAGAAGAGGGGGTCCATGTCACTCTGAGAAGTAATTTGTATCCTCTTATCTTGATATTATGTTTCACATGGATATTTCATTTTACCACCACTCAGTAACCCCTGCTAGAATTTGAGATGCAGAGAAGAATTTGGAATCATGTTTGACTTAAAAGGAGTATTGTATTTTATACCATTACTTTGTTGCTGTGCAATCCTGCTCTCTGCTGCAGAAAGGTTTTGTGCCAATGTCATTATAACGTTATTGTGCTGAGCTTTTCCTCATTTTGTTTGTGTCCAGGTACCCAGCCTGTGTGAGGACCTCTTGTCCTCTGTGGACCAGCCCCTGAAGATTGCCCGGGACAAGGTGGTGGGAAAAGACTATCTGCTCTGTGATTACAACAGAGACGGCGACTCCTACAGGTTATAAAAGTCCCAGATCTTATAAAAGTTTGATTTCTAGCCAATAGAGAGTAGCTAAATGTCCTCTTTTATGATACTATTCGGTACCAAGGCCACTGTCACAAGAATCATGGAAAACTCTTTGTGATGTGTGTCACATATTACATTATGTTCTTGCATATTTCAGATCTCCGTGGAGCAATAAATATGAACCTCCCATTGAAGACGGTGCCATGCCATCAGCACGTCTGAGGAAACTCGAGGTTGAAGCCAATAACGCCTTTGACCAGTACAGAGACCTGTGAGTATCTGCGATGGATAGCAGGAGTTTTTAATGAATGGTTAGTGTCGACTTTTTGTGACCTGGGTTGTGTTTGTGTGTTAAGGTACTTTGAGGGTGGTGTGTCTTCTGTGTACCTATGGGACCTGGATCATGGCTTCGCTGGAGTTATTCTCATCAAGAAGGCTGGAGATGGATCCAAGAAGATCAAAGGCTGCTGGGACTCCATCCATGTGGTGGAAGTGCAGGTCAGAATCAGCATGATATTTGCAATAGGATGCTAATGGCATTGAATTGCACTAAAAATCCTAGTGTGTTGGTCTGTCTGTCTGTTTGTGCAGGAAAAGTCAAGTGGTCGCACTGCTCACTACAAACTCACCTCCACTGTCATGCTGTGGCTCCAGACAACCAAGACTGATTCTGGAACTATGAACCTGGGCGGCAGTCTTACAAGACAGGTATGACGAAGTAACCACAAATCCGCCGAAAAGGAGCCAGCTGTGCTCCACTCTTGTTTCAACTCATTTTGGCTTCATTTTTTCACAGATGGAAAAGGATGAAACAGTTGGAGAATCCTCACCCCACATCGCCAACATCGGCCGCCTTGTCGAAGTCTGTACAACTTCTATTGCCCCACTTCCTTATTCTGATGTTTCCTAATGATTAAACAGCCATAAGATGCTGTGATCCACATGATGAATTTTTCAGCAATGTTGCAACTATTTTGTTTGTTGTTTTAGGATATGGAGAACAAGATTCGTTCCACACTGAATGAAATCTACTTTGGGAAGACTAAGGATATTGTCAATGGCCTAAGGTACTGTGACACAATTGCTCTAGTTGTTTTGGACCTTTTTTTTCTACAGGCCTGCGGTTCAGCAGCATCTGCAGAAAGTATTTTGTAAATGTGTCCTGTGAACCAGAATCTGGTTGTCTTTTGTTTGACCAGATTTTTTCTTTTATTTCTTAAATCAAAATCTCTTGTTTTATTTAAGTTTCCTTTTCTGTCCATCTTTCAGTGTTATTTTCAATCCAACTGCTCATTTCAATGTTCATTTTTACTGTCTTCCATCTGCTGCATTCTTGTCACTGTCTGTCCCCTCTATTCCCGCCTTCTTCTTCCTTTCTGTGCCTCAGATCTATTGAGTCTTTGCCTGATAACCAAAAGTACCGGCAGCTCCAAAAGGAGCTGTCACAGGTCCTCACCCAGCGTCAGATCTTCATTGACTAGGGTCAGAGGTACAAGCTGGCATGGAAACGTGTGTATGTGTATGAACGCATGTGTGTATTTGATTTAATGGTAAAAAGAAAATGTCTACTCATTCTTTAAAATAAGACATTTGAGTAAAATCACATTTAGTTTCCAGTTGAAGCCACATCAGATACATATAGTACTATAGTGAGATAGTGCTGAGAATGTGAACTGAAGCCTGTTGCTAAATCCAGAGGAATGGTGTAAGATAAAAACTACCATGACAGTTTCTTAAGTATTTTACCATTTAAGTTCAAACAGATAAATGAAGATGGTATTGAAAGAGATTCACAGGGATGTCATAAAACACTTGAATGACTGTTTGCCAGTTTTTTTGGTTTTATGCAGCCATTAAAACAAACAAGCAGGAGGTTGTTGTGTAGTTTTCTGGTGCAGATATGCCTGTATTAGTAGATAACAAGCGCTGAATGCGTGTGTGTGGATGTGAGACTGTATGTAAACAAACCGCATGCTCTTCAGAGCGTAAAGAGCAGCTGTGTGAGCATGTTGTGCAGGTTTGTATTAACCGGGACCTCTGCTTGGAGGAAAGGTACTAACGTGACTAAAAATGCAAAGCAATCCTTCTCTGTTTTGCCATTTGTTGCCTAATAAGGTTGTGTTAAGTGGTGTGTTTGTACTGTGTGTAACACACGGTCTTATTGAAGGAAGAAACTTCTGTAAAAATGCCTGTGAAAGAATTTCAATTCAAGTGTTTACTTTTTTTTAAGTTTAGTGTAATGCTCAGAGTTCATGATTTCCGCAAGTAGGTGAAGCACATGATTCAGCTGCATGACCACAAATAGTTTATTTTGCCTGATGTTAGTGTTCCATGTGTGCAATGCCTAAATTATCCTTCATGCATGTTCATATACGTTTTGCACCATCTTCCCTCCCCAGAGACAACTGGACTGTGCTGTTGATGTAACTAACATTTTGAAATTTCTCCTGAACTCACCAGATCTTCTCTTCCCATCGCCAGCTTCCTCGCTCTTTTCCTGGTTGATCATATGCTGACATGTTGTTCTTTCTGTGTCTTGATACAGGAGTGTTCAGTCTCTGGCTGACAAGTCGAAGCAGGAGGCTCTGAAGGGCGAACTGATGGTGGCGCTCAAACGCAAACAGAACAGCTAGAAATGCTACTGTTGTTTTCTTCTCTCACTCTCTCTCTCTCTTTCTCATCTCTGCTGTCTTTTCTGTTTCTTTGCATCTCTTCCTCCATGCCTGTTTCAGTACTGCACTCTTGTTTATTTGTGGAAAAACAAAAAGGAGAAAATGCTTAGCTTTTATTTGTTTTGTTTTTTTTCCTGTCATTTTTTTTTCATGCATCTCTTCACCTGTCATAAAGCCATTAGATCCCCCTCTCTCTTTACCCCTCTTTTCTGTCTCTTCTCTCATGTTATGAATATAATGATAGTATTACCATGGTTAATGATAATCTTACAGTGTGAGGATCATTGTAGTAATACTCCCAGATGTTCTCACAGCTGATGTGTCTTCAGTCAGTTTGAATTGAGCGACTTTCGCAACTCTTCCTCCATGACGAGGAGACGGACACAGACTGCTGTAGACTGTGTAGGCCTGGTGGGAATGTCGTTATTATGTACATCAAATTTATTTCTTGCACCTATTTTTGTCTATGACACCTCCCACAATATATTTCTATAGAATATAACTGTCAGTGTATAACTGTACTTTTTCTGGGTGATGTACTTGGTGCAAACATGAGGGCGGACTCTGGTTCTGTTTTCCACTCTGTCTGCGTGCATGGGAGCATCGGGCTGCAGTCAGAGGAAATGTAGACCTATCAAACATGGGGATGGACTGTTAGAATCACACCCACATGGTCAGCCCAGCCCTCTACACTGTGTATAACATGACCGTTTGCTTCCCCTCTGTTTAGATTATTCAACTCTTCTCGCTCACTTATGTCTTTGTTGGGGGTCACAGTTTGTCTTTGTGTCTCAGTGGAAACCTTTGTTTCCATTTTGGAGGGGAATCTTTTGTTGTATTTTTGTTTTGTTTTTATTTTGTAAAGCTTATTCATATTGTATTAGAGCCTCCAGCAACAATAAAAACAGTAAAAAGTAGATGTTTTTTTGTTTGTTTTTCATCGATTAATGATGAGCTGCACTATTAAAAAGACACATCTTAATGCCTTATTACCCTTAAAGTTTTAAAAACTTTATTGGTTTATTCATGTGGTAGTGTGTGTAACATTGGTGCAGGCAGATGTGTAATAGTCTAGTACTGTATTTATATAGTTTGTTACAGTGGTTAAGAAATGCTGTACAAGGCTAAACATTAGAGAAGCCATGAGAAGCACCGAATCAGCATTTGCCACTGTGTTTATTACAAGACTAAAGTTGGGGGAGAACAAGTTCAGTTTTCTACTGGGTTTAGTTCTTCCACTCTAGTATCCTTCTCATTGCTCTTGGATATTTTAACCTCTGGCAGCCGTTTACCCACGTACCTGCTTCAGGCCTGATTTTAAGCTCTACCATTTTAATAATGTAAATTGTTTTGCATTTTTTGACCAGATCACTTCTAGTTGGAGGTAAATTGTTTTCTCTGTCAAATGCCTTAAGTTAGAGGCCTGACTAAAACAGCAACTATCAATTCAGCCTGAAACCGCCTCACTTCATATGGTTGGAAAGAAGCAGACCACTAAAATGTCAGCTTCTTACTCATATATATATAACTGGATGATGGAACGGAGCATACTTCTCAGTGATGGCAGTAATGTATTAAACATCTTTTAATGTAATGAACTTTCAACCTTGGAGCCAAGATGAAAAAGATGCAGTTAATATGCTAGAAATCCACCCTGATGGAGATCATGTGATTGATGCGCTCAAAGCTGAAGAGCTACTAATTGGACTTTTTAGTCAGATTATTTTTCCTCTGTGCTGCCAGGCATTAAAACCTCGACTCACTTTTGCAAGAGGTGAAGAGTCCCGTTAATTCTTCAAATGGTTGGTTCCTCATCTGCAGCGCGAGAACAAACTGGTTCTGAAGCTGTGGTGCGGCCACGGTTTGTCCACTAGGTGGCAGTGACACGCAGCACGTGAAATATAAGCCACACGGGTTCATTAAAATCGTGTTTTAAACGCACAATATTCAGAAAAAGGAAATAAACCAATATTAATAAACGTCACACATCAAACAACTCTAGTATTTCGTTTGTTTGAATCTTTTTCCTTTTTTCAACATATTTATAATAAATTTCTATTGGCCTACGAAATATTACGTAACACTGCGTCTCTGTGATGTAAACGCATGATAAGGTTTTAAAAATAACGTAACAATAGTGATACATTATATGCTTTCAACTCCAACGCCATCTGATATAAGTAAGTCTAGTTTAGACTCCAGTGAGTCTCTCTCTCTCGCTCGCTCGCTCGCTCCCTCCCTCTCTCTCTCTCTCTCTCTCTGTCTCTCTGTCTCTCTATCTTACTCGCGCACACAGGTTTATGATAATGAGGAGCCTCAAGGCGCAGCGGCAGCAGGAGCCATTTTTTTCATCATTCAAGCGGAGTCGCGCGGACGGAGCGGAGGTGTAGCTGCTGCCGCTCCTGCCCCTGTTGCTGCGTGTGAGCGAGCGCGTGCGAGGGGCTTCGGCCGACGATTAGCGCCAGGTTGCCCCTCAAAACGCGACCCGGAGTGGCCCGGAGGAAGTGCGCCCCGCAGAGAGCATGGCTGCTCCGCAACAAAGGGAAACTCACGGGCGCAAAGTTTAAAGGAATAAGCGGCGGCAGGAACATTCGCACTCGGAGCGCGGCGGAGCGACACTGAGCCGCGATGCACTTCGCTAAGTGGAATTTGTTGGCGCTGCTCTGCTGGTGCCGGCTGCTTTCGCCGGCGGGCTGCTTCTCCGTCCACACCGGCGAGGATGCGGGACCGGGGACGGTGGTGGCCGACGCGCGCAGGAGCGCGCGCTGTACTTTGCGTCAGGTCCTCGCTCCCAAGTGGACGGAGCGCTTCCTGGGCACGGACGCGGCCGCGGGCGTCGTGTTCGTGTCGGACTCGATCCGGTGCCGCTCGCTGGGCTCCAACCCTTTTGCCGTGTACACCGTGGCGGACTGCGCGGACTCCGGCTTCAGGCACCTCCGCACCAGCCGGTATGACGTGCGCGTTCACGGTAGGAACTGTTCAAACACGCGTAAAAGTAAGCCTCGGTGGGACATGGAGGTCCTCAGCTTGTTCATCCCGCACGGCCACCGACTCTCCCGGTGCCACCCAGCAGGCTCTGCTTTATTCCCAGTGGGGGGGCTGCTGCCGGGCTCTCCGGTCCGCTGCAGAGTCACCAACGGCCGGGACTTTTATTTCTCTGAGGGGGACTTGTTTGTGTCTGAGACTCTGTGCTGGAGGCAGGACACCCTCCTGGAGCTAGACCTGCTCTGCGACGTCCTCACAGGGAGCGGGCTGAGCGCTCAGGTCCACCCCGTCTCCATCCACTGGCGCGTGGGCCAGGGCCCCTTTAGGCAGGGCCGCCTAGGGAAGCTATTGCAAAAGGCAGCGCAGTCTAATGCAGGGATTGTGAGTAGGAGGAGGAGAAGCACCAACAGCAGCCCCCAGTTTCAGCCCCCGATGTACCAAGTGTCTGTAGCGGAGAATAAACCAGCCGGGGCCTCTGTTGTTGTTTTGAAAGCAGTGGATTCGGACGAGGGGGAGGCCGGCAGGCTGGAGTATTTCATCGAGGCTCTCTTTGATAGTCGCTCCAACAACCTCTTTGCCGTGGACCCGGCCAGTGGCCTTGTGTCCACAGTAGAGGTGCTGGACCGGGAGACGAAAGACACGCACGTGTTTCGCGTGACCGCGGTGGACCACGGCGCGCCGCGGCGCACGGCCATGGCCACCCTCACCGTCACGGTCCGTGACACGAACGATCACGACCCCGCGTTCGAGCAGCAGGACTACAAGGAGAGCATCCGGGAGAACCTAGAGATAGGCTACGAGGTGTTGACCGTGAGGGCCACCGACGGGGACGCGCCGGTCAACGGCAACATCCTCTACCACATCCTCAACAGTAACGGCTCCAGCGACGTGTTTGAGATCGACCCGCGCTCCGGCGTCATCCGCACTAAGGGCCTGGTGGACCGAGAGGAGGTGGAATCCTACATGCTGCTAGTGGAAGCGAACGACCAAGGCCGAGACCCGGGGCCCCGCAGTGCCACGGCCACAGTCCACATAGTGGTGGAGGACGATAACGATAACGCTCCCCAGTTCAGCGAGAAGCGCTACGTGGTCCAGGTGCCGGAGGACATGACCCCCAACACGGAGATCCTGCAGGTCACCGCCACGGATCAGGACAGAGGGAGCAACGCTGTGGTGCACTTCAGCATCATGAGCGGGAACACGAGGGGGCAGTTCTATATCGACGCCCAGACGGGTAAGATGGACCTAGTGAGTCAGCTGGACTACGAGGCCAACAAGGAATACACCCTGAGGATCAGAGCTCAGGATGGAGGACGCCCGCCGCTGTCCAACATCAGCGGCCTGGTCACGGTGCAGGTGCTGGACGTCAACGACAACGCCCCCATTTTCGTCAGCACTCCCTTCCAGGCCACCGTGCTGGAGAACGTGCCCCTGGGCTACTCCATCATCCACATCCAAGCGGTGGACGCCGACTCCGGGGAAAACTCCCGGCTGGAGTACCGGCTCACTGAGACCACGCCGCACTTCCCCTTCAGCATCAACAACAGCACAGGCTGGATCGTGGTGGCGGCCGAGCTGGACAGGGAGAGCGTAGACTTTTACAACTTCGGAGTGGAGGCCCGCGACCACGGCTACCCGGTCATGTCCTCGTCAGCCAGCATTAGCATGACCATCCTGGACGTCAACGACAACAACCCGGAGTTCACCCAGAAGGCGTATTACATGCGATTGAACGAGGACGCGGCCGTGGGGACCAGCGTGGTGACGGTGTCGGCCGTGGACCAGGACATTAACAGCGTGGTGACCTATCAGATATCCAGCGGAAACACCCGTAACAGGTTCTCCATCACCAGCCAGAGCGGCGGCGGCCTCATCACGCTGGCGCTGCCCTTGGACTACAAGCTAGAGCGACAGTACGTCCTCACCGTCACCGCCAGCGACGGCACCCGCTTCGACACGGCCAAGGTGATGGTCAACGTCACCGACGCCAACACGCACCGGCCCGTGTTCCAGAGCTCACACTACACGGTCAACATCAACGAGGACCGGCCCGTGGGCACCACGGTGGTGGTGATCAGCGCCACGGACGAGGACACGGGCGAGAACGCCCGCATCACCTACTATATGGACGACAGCATCCCTCAGTTCGACATCGACCCAGACACCGGCGCCGTCACCACGCAGATGGAGCTGGACTACGAGGACCAGGTGTCCTACACGCTCGCCATCACGGCGCGGGACAACGGCATCCCCCAGAAGTCCGACACCACCTACCTGGAGATCCTGGTCAACGACGTCAACGACAACTCCCCGCGCTTCCTCAGGGATCACTACGTGGGCTCAGTGATGGAGGACGTGCCGGTGTTCACCAGCGTGGTCCAGGTGTCCGCCACCGACCGAGACTCTGGGCTCAACGGCCGCGTCTTCTACACCTTCCAAGGCGGAGAGGACGGCGACGGGGACTTCATCATCGAATCCACCTCCGGCATCGTCCGCACGCTGCGCAGGTTGGACCGGGAGAACGTGCCTGTGTACAGCCTGCAGGCGTTCGCGGTGGACAAAGGGGCCCCTGCCCTGAAGACGCCCGTGAACATCCAAGTTACCATCCTGGACGTGAACGACAACCCCCCCGTGTTTGAGAAGGACGAGTTCGACATCCTGGTGGAGGAGAACAGCCCCATAGGCGTGGTGGTGTCACACGTGTCGGCCACGGACCCAGACGAAGGCAGCAACGCACAGATCATGTACCAGATCGTGGAGGGGAACATCCCAGAGGTGTTCCAGCTGGACATCTTCTCTGGGGAGCTCACCGCACTGATAGACCTGGACTACGAGACCAGGTCCGAGTACGTGATCGTGGTCCAGGCCACCTCCGCCCCCCTGGTGAGCCGGGCCACGGTCCACATCAAGCTCATCGACAAGAACGACAACGTGCCCGTGCTGAAGAACTTCCAGATCATCTTCAACAACTACGTCACGGACAAAGCGAGCAGCTTCCCCACCGGCGTGATCGGACGCATCCCCGCCTTCGACCCCGACGTCTCGGATCAGCTCCACTACAGTTTCGAGGTGGGGAACGAGCTGAACCTGGTCCTCCTGAACCAAAGCACGGGAGAGATCCAGCTGAGCCGGGCCCTGGATAACAACAGGCCCCTGGAGGCCTCCATGAGGATCTCAGTGTCAGGTGAGACTGCTTTTTATTCCTACTCCTGCATCTTCATTTGCATTCTCACTTCAGCAGATAATGGAAGCGATGATGACTTAAGTCTCTCTTCATTCAGTATCCTCAAGTGATTTCCTCATAATAGAAATGTTCGTGAGGCAAGATTAATATTCACTGCCACTCCATTCCATAAAAAGGAGAACAGCAACGGTGCCAAGTCTCTGAGATTTAAGCTTTTAAACACTGTAATCTTTTGGACCCCGCGTTAATGAGGAGTCTTGTTTACACATGCCTGATTTAGCTCTTGTCTATTGTGACGATGGAAATAGCTGTTTGTGTCAGCGTGTCTGCATCCTGTGGGATCCTCACTCCAGTGGGCAGCCTCATCATCATCACACACACACACACACACACACACACACACACACACACACACACACACACACACACACACACAGTCACATTCCTGATTCAGTGTTGCTGCGTTTGACTGACTTGTTGGTTTCTAATTTGATAGAGAGGCTGAAATGTAACGCTGCCAATGTTTAGGCTGGTGAATCTGGTTGGAGTGTCGCTTCCGCCAGTGCCGGTGTTCTGTTTCCCCGACCTGCGAGTCTTAAACCGCCCGTGTGATCCTTTCAGTTTTGCGTGCCAGCGCAAATTACTGTTTTATTTGCTCCCAAATGTGCGACCGGGCTTAATTTCACCCACACACTGAGCGAAGGTGCTGCCTTAACCTCAGCTGGAGTTTGCCTGACGCAGCGTGAGCCGCTGTAAAGCCGCCTTCTCCCTGACCTTGGCACAGCCTCAGAGAAGCCGATCTGGAATCGTTCTTGAGGGTGCAGATGAAACCAGAGAACAAGAACAGGGAGGATTAAAGCTGCTGGGAATCCTGGGAGCTGTTTGACGGGGCTGCGCGTCGATGTAGCGCCGGGGTTAAGTGTTTTCCTATTGGTTGATGAGCTGATGCTGTATGGGTAGCGTGGGTAGTCGTTATGATAGGTTGGCGCTCTGCTGTGACCCCTCTGCAGAACAATAGCGAGCTGCAGATTGAGGGGCAGGCGATGGAGCTCATACTCGACCGTGGGGGGGGGGGGCAGCAGCTGTGACTCTGCCGCTGACCGAGTAGAGCCAGTGCCTCCCCAGCGCGTCCCACACCTGCTGGGGTTTATGTGTCAGCCCCCCCTCCAGGAGACGGAGGACAGAGGAGGGGAGGGGAGGAAGCTGGAAACTCGGACCATACAGTCGTACTGTAAAGAAGCGGGACGTCATTAGACAGTTGGAGGAGGAGGAGGGAGGAAGATGAGCTGCTGACCCCAATTTTAGAGGCGTCTCCCTCCGGGGACCTCCCAAGTCCTCCCATTATCTTTGCCTCCATGTTGTCGTTCAGGAGGCCCCTTATGACGGACGGTTTTTGATGGGCTCCTTTGTACGTTGTTGGACTGTGATTAACATTGTTTCTGAGCTCTGACATGGAGGCAGTGGTTCAGATGGGACCACGTGTTCAAATGCTGACAATGTAACCGTTACTACTTTAGTCTAATTCTATTGCATCCCCTCAACTCGCTCTACTTTTCCTTTTTAAGAGCGTCTCCTAACTTGCTTCTCGTGTGACTCGCATCATTTCAGATTGTTAAAATCGCAGCCAGTATTGTCTGTAGGCATTGTGTTCACCCCCAAACCACGAGCCGACACATAAAAGCCGAATGACAGCCCCTGACGTTCGGCGTGTGTCAGCTGAGCTTCAGGTTGCGTCGTTCCTGGCGTCGTTCAGAGCGATGTAGTCGATGGGATGAAGCGAGGACGACGCCGGCGCCGTGCGGTGGTTTCTGCAGGTGAAGTCCCCTCATCCGTGGGATTAGAGCTGCTGCGTCTCCTTCCTGGGAGCAGTGTTGACAGACGCGGGGCTGAACTGCCGTCGCCAGGCAAGCGTGAGCCTGCATAAATAGGTGTTTGCATTTGACTGCAGAGATTTTTCCCTCCTACTTTTTCCTTCATCCTTAAAGCCAAGCTAATTTTCCGATAGATCGTATATCTAATCCTTTCTTCATTTTTAACATTTTAATATGCTCCATGTGTGAGGCTCTCTTCTTTTGACACTTTCTGTATGTGTCTTGCTCAACGAGGAGCCTGAAGATGTGACACCGTTACATAGAGCTTCCTGAGGAGCCAATACAACATGTTTAGGTTAGTACAACCTCTCAGGACACTTCCTGCCTGTTTTAATCAGATTGTGGCCCCATTAAAAGGCCAGTGCAGAGATTGATCAGACAAACACTCCTCCAGGACTAATGATGGCACTTAGATTCAGCTCACATCACACTGCAGGTTGGACACACACTCAAATCACAGAGTGGACAGCTACGGTGTCTCTCTGGTCACTTTGAATGTGAAGTGTGAGTCTGAAGTGGATGCTGAGATGAAGAGAACATCAACCAGGGACAGAGAAGTTTTCTTTCAGATGCTTTAGTGCTCGTTTAATAATTGCCCAGTTTAAAATAAAGTGAAAATGTTTTTTTTAATTGGATTCAGACATAAAGTCCTATGTGCCTTTATATCTTTGGTGGTCTTTGCCACTGTTCCACGCCATCTTCACATAAGACAGAGAGCTACAGGACTGGAATTTTAATGGCTACTGTATAAGCAAGCCAAGCCAAGACGCTCAGCCAGCATAATTTCATTATAATCTTCTAAAGCATACGCTGACAGTGGAGGGACTTCCTCGGGGGTCTGTAACATTAGCCCATCAAGATATGTGTGTGTGTGTGTGTGTGTGTGTGTGTGTGTGTGTGTGTGTGTGTGTGTGTGTGTGTGTGTGTGTGTGTGTGTGTGTGTGTGTGCGCGCGTGTGTGTGTGTGCGCGTGTGTGCGTGTGTGCGTGTGTGCGTGTGTGCGTGTGTGTGCGTGTGTGTGTCTCTAGCAGCTGTGATTGCCTCTCTCCTCCTCATCCTATAATTATTCCACCTCAGCGCTGCCTACCTTGCTTCTCTGTGCTGTCTGGGGCCGATGACTTTCTGTTTGCCCCGTGCTTGATTCACAGGCTGCTTTTGGTCGGCCTAGTTCTGTGTGACTGGAGTCGTCCTCCCCTGGTTAACATTTGTCACATTCACTCGCCTGGAATGCTCGTAGCGCCGTTTCTTTTCTTTAATTCCCCCCCTAACGTCACCTATCACCTTGATTCTGTATCTCTTCTCCCACGTTTTGTTCGCCTGTCACCATTTCCCGTGTTTTTGTCCTATCTACCCGGGTCTATGGCTCTCACCCCCGTAACCTCCGCTGTTCCCTCCCATAATTTCAAACTCCTCCACCCTCTCTCTCTCCAGCCCCCCCCCACCCTGGCCCGTCTTTCTTTGACTGTTGTCCCCCCCTCCTCCCCTGTGAAAGGAAGAATGCCTAAGAGAAATGCTTTGTTAAGCACCCAGTTGTCATGGTGAACCCAGCAATGCCTGAGAAATTCCTTGTGGGTGGGGACGAGGGGTAAGGTCTCTTTTGTGGAGCGAAGGAGGGGGGAGGTGAGGGGAGGCGCATAAAGTTCTAAAGAGGCAGCCCCCCCCCCTCTTTCCAGTGAAGCATGTGAGGCTTTCTTTGGACCTATAGTGCTGCGGGTCACATTGACCTGTCCCAACGCCGGCTCCCACCCTGCCGGCGTTTTTACAGGACGTGCACCGAGTCAGCCAGCACCTGAGTGCCGACGGAAACGTCCCATCTGCTTTGGAGCGTGTTGCGTGTGACCGACTTCAGAGGCCCCTTGTTGTTTTGAAACCACCGGAGCTTAAAGCTCACTGTGATATGATACCGTCGCCTGTAAACTCTTTGATTTGCGACACAGATGCACTCTGAGAGTATCCAATTGCTGGTGGCACAGCGGCGGCGCATCCTCCTGCGGGCCGCGCTGCTCCACGCTTGGTCGCGGTGGGGTGGGGTGGGGGGGTGCGGGTTCGGGAGCAGAGGGGGTCGGGTGACATCATCTGTGCGCTAGGAGGGGAAATCGCTGGTGCATCGCCGGGGTCAGGCCCTCTGATGCTCACATGTATCTGTCCCGCATTGTCCTCACAATCCCAGCACACAATGGGAGCAGGCTCTGTCTGTAACCCCCCACCACCCCCCCCCCTTTGTGTCCACTTGGTCGGTGATGCTGTCTTCAGGAGAGTCTCACCAGGTCTCATAGTCATGTGAAACCTGACGGAGCCCATGAACCTCCACCAGGAAGAGCAGGAACAGAGAGCGAGAAACATAGATTCTAAATGAAGATTATAAAACGTAGAGTTGTAATATTTGAAACATACATGACTTGAATGGCTTCATGAAATGGATATGTGGTTAATAAATTACTCTAAATGAATGATATCTAAAAAAAATGATGTATGATGAATAAAAAGAATGAATTAAAATAGTTAATCGTGGTTGAAATAGTTAAAAGGATACCTATAATAATAATAATAATAATAATAATAATAATAATAATAATAATAAAGATACCTTTTTTAGTTCCTACAGTGGGGAACAGCTTGGAACAGCTGAGTATTAATAATGAACAAAGAAGAAACAAAGCTTGAACATTATGACTGGGGATGAAGACACTGTTTATCATCTGAAGCACCTATTAATTATCTCAAACATATGGTTCAGATGGTGATGGGTTGCTCTGAATGTTAGCGCCTCCTCCTCCAGCAGCACCTGAAGTCCTACTCTTACAAACAGCACTGAGTCAGACTCAATGTCACAGTGACCTGGTTTCATATGCTTCATCTCCACAGTGCAAACTGTCGCTGTGGCAGCGTTTGACATGAAGGTTGGAGCTGCTCCCCAGTCAGCACACATTCACAGTTTATCATTCACATCCTAGTTGTCCTGTCTTCAGCACCTCAGACATAGAATCTAGTGTTGAAACGCTGCTCTTGTTCCAAAGCATCTCATTAAAATGACTTGTGCTAATTTGTCTTCACTGCTTCACTGACAGCGGTTTTCCTTTGATACGCAAATGTTTTGATTGGAAGAGTTTAGATCCTTTTCTCGACAGAAGGAGAATCTGTGGAATTTCCTCCTCGTGTGGTGTTCAGGTGTCATCGGGGGGCGCAGATGCATCCCCAGCATCGTCAGCTTTCCTCCTGAATGAAGGAATCGGGCCGGGATTGTGCGTTCGCTCCCACGCCTCTGGATTCAAATCCTTGGGCTGACATTGAGCTGTGCAAGCGGTTTCCATTATTGACGTCTCAGCCAGCGGAGGAATTATGTGCGTTTGTGTTGTGGCTATCGTTACAGCAGATCTTTGGTTGCATTCTGGCTACTTACGCTTAAATCCTCTGTGGGAGGAGATAAAACGGCACGTTGAGTTACTGCGGGACGCTGTGGAAGCGTCTCGCGGACAAGGTCACAGATTATGATTATTTGTTTGCTCCGCATATTTACTGGAAACAAGGCAGCAATCAAACAAACACACACATTGTAATTACTAACTGCGGCGTTTTTTCTTTGGCGGTTTGACGCGAGGCCTGAACGCCGTGCACATAGCGATGGGAGCGAATCTGCTGCGTGGGAGGTGAGCGCGCTGTCCGTCGCTGGGTGGGATCCGCACGTGGGCTCCTGACACGAGCTGCTGGTCTGCAGTTGTATTGGAGTTTGTACTCTTGCACTCGTTCAACGGCGAAAGCAGCACAGGAAGGAGCTTCGGGGCCGTTTTCACAGCCCTGAAATCGGCGCTTTCTAGTATTTCTCAATCAGACGGTCGAGGGCCCGGCGGGACTTGTTTGAGTGTTGCATGTGGAGGTGTCAGCTTCAGCCGTTGCTTGTCTGGCGGGGGGTCAGGAAGAGGGGAGGAAGGGAGGTAATGAGATGAAAAACCTGTCCTTCCCTTTCAGTGCGTGGCCTCCACCCCCATCCAGCCATAAGTCTCTATTGAGGCAGCAGCTGAGTGTGTTTCACCTTTCAGCCCTGCTTAATTCAAGCTCCCCAGCCACATTTTATTGCGTCTCTTTTGATCACCCGCGCGGGAGAATCCAGCTTTTAAATTAAATCGACACTGGGCAGAGTGCACTTAGTTCTAATGAAGGAGACATCTGATAAGCTTGATCTCGCAGATTTTTCGACTTTTCTGACCGAGAGTTGAGTCCCGGAGCACGTCATGATAAACTCCTGCTCCCCGGGTCTTTAACCCACTTCAGGCCTCGTTACCGCCACCCAGCCAGGACCCGTTCCTCTTCCTTTCTCCTTCACTGGACTCACTAGTGATTGAGCTAATGATTGAAGGTGACGACTAAATCTGTGCTTTCCGGTGCTGTGTCCACCTCACGTCTACTTCCATGAAATGAAAACATCCCAAAGTCAAGAGAACCACTAGCTTTCCACTTTAGCTTGCGGTTGCGTGTTGGAACAGTTGTCCTCCAGTCGTCTCCTGTGTTGCAGCCTTGTCTAAATACACGGCAGCAGATACAAAGTTCAGCGGGCCCCATGTTGATGGGTCCCAGCACCTGTACGGCTTAGTGTCAGACGGGCCGTAAATGTGTCAAGGTGACGACGGGACTGAGCTGCACAGGCCAGAGCCGGAGAAGTGTTAAACATGAGTTAGAGTCCACACACACACACACACACGCACACGATGCACCAGAAACTTTGTAATTAACGTGGGTGATTTCAGGCTGAGGCCGGAGCAGAGTAGTTAATTCTGATGAAATAAAAGTGTGTCCTGTTGCCGGCCCCAGTGGGACTCTTCTCTCAGGTCGTGTGTGTGTGTGTGTGTGTGTGTGTGTGTGTGTGTGTGTGTGTGTGTGTGTGTGTGTGTGTGTGTGTGTGTGTGTGTGTGTGTGTGTGTGTGTGTGTGTGTGTGTGTGTGTGTGTGTGTGTGTGTGTGTCTTTGACCTTGTGCAGCGCTGCACTGGTCCATCATCTACAGAAATGAGACCCTTTACCGCGTACACAGATGCTGCTCAGGTCTTTGCTTTTTGTAATATCACCATGTAAATGTTCTATTATTGCCACAGGAACTGTAACAGAACACTGAGGTTCTGTGATGTGTGCGTGTGCATGTGTGTGTCTGTGAGTACTGAGGTACTACGTTCAATGCGTCCTCACTGTCTCAGAGTTGAACCTGTGCAGGTCCTCTCGTCCTCAGAGGAGGTTCAGCTTCAGGCCTGTGAATTTGACCCCTGGTTAATCTGCGTCACTGTCGTCCTCATTGTGATGGACGACTTTCGCTCCACTCCTCTATATTCCGTCGCCCCTTCTTTAAACAGACAAAGCTAAAAAGTCACATTTAACCATGGAGAGAACAGTGCAAACAGCTGCTCCACCGTCATCTGTGAGGGTCCGGGCCGAGCCGGGCCGGGCCGCGCTGCTGTGGGTGATGTCTCTGTCCTCTGTCATTTGGACACAGAGGCTTTTCTGATCTTTATCCACCATGACTTTGTTGACATTTTCTGGGATTCAATTGGGAGATTCGATGGCAACTTTGTGCTCTAATTAGGCCAGTCGCAGCGATTTGTTCTCTCTCACTTTCATCTCTGTCTCTCGGGCGGCTCCGTATCCCAAATGCTACGACCGTAGAAGTCGTAGTAGTAATGAATATATAACCAGTCCAGCAGGAAATCCGTACACGTTGGACTGATTATATGTTAATTTATAGCAAACATAACCTCACCAAGGCTTGTTGTGTTCATCTTTTGATTTTTAAGCGGCCTTATTTTCAAACGATGAAATGATTCCAAAGCATAAAATCGCCCCAAAACAGCGACTTGTTTTTTTCTTTTTCCGAATGACAACAGTGACCACATCTTGGGGGCGCACAATGCTGTACACAACCACGGCGGGCCCGCAGCCACAGTGTGTGTGTTTAATCTTTTCCCTGGCGCCACCTCCAAGCTGAGAGCATTCCTGGCACCCCCGGGCCCAGAGGGGGTCGAGCTCGGGGCTCAAAAGCACTGTCACACTCCAGAGCTGGCACCGCGCTCCCTCACCAACCAAGCATCCGTCTTCCCCTGCGTTTCTTTGGCCCCGAACGCTCCGCTCGCCCTCCGCTCCCGAGCGCAGGATCCTCCGACGGAGAATGACCTCTTTGAAGGATGGTCTGGTTCCTTTCAGGGCAGATTCTCCTCGCGCGCAGTTTCCCAGCGCTGCGTCCGCGTCTGGAGCCGGGCCCAAGCCCAAGAATGCCAATTGGCAGAGGAGGTAATTAAGGCGATGTCTGTCCTCAGACACGGCCTAACCTTTAAGGGGCTCCGATCGCTGAGCGCTGTGCTGCAGTAACTCATAACATGAGCTGAGTGGATGAAGAGGAAACCGACTCAGCTTAGAAAATATTTCAGTGTCTCCAGCCGACAAAATGTGACTCATTCAAACCCGTAAAAGCACCTGATGTGGTGTTGGAACCTCAGCTGACGTTTATTTAGAGACAATAATGTATTTATTGGAAACCGCTGCTTTAAATAATGAAAACAATCATCAGCAGCTTCCTTAGTTGTAAATTTATTCTGCCCGAGAAAGTGCAGAGCTGCTATTTGTGTTCCCCCTGTGTTGTTCTCGCAGCTATATGTAAGTGTTGTTTTGTGTACACAGGTGCGTGTGTGTTTGTGTGTGCGTGTGTGTTTGTGTTTGTATGTGTGTGTGTGTGTGTGTGTGTGTGTGTGTGCGCACGTGTGTGTGCATGAGTGTGTGTGCGTGCATGTGTGTGTGTGTGCACATGCACGTGCGTGTGTGTTTACAGTAAGGTGTGAATACGACAACCAGCCTGCTGGTGTGTCTCCTTTGATTCCTCCCCACTTCCTCTGCTAAGGCCCTGTATTATTACTGTGCTGGAAGCGCTTGACTGAAAGCAGAAGGATTAAAGCCGTGTCAAACATGCTTCTCTGTTTCACTTCCTCTATGACCCCCTCCCCCCGCCTCCCACCCCTCCTTCACCCCCCTCCCTTTCTGGCAGCCTGTGTTTAAACCTGCCCAGTGCCAGTGGGATCTGGTAACTTCGGGCAGTGCTGTTTGTTTGTGCGAGTTCTGCTCACAGGTTCTGGTCTCTGGCCGACGTCCAGGCGTCTGAAACAAAGGCTCTCATTGATTATCATGGAGGGCGCGGCCGAGCCATTTTAATGACTCATTTGATTTGATTAGACCTGTTTGGGTCAGGTCGGCAGGGGGTGAGATAGATGAAAGTGGTCTCTTTCCTAAATGCTCCATTATGCAGCTTCCGTGGTCTGATCTGTAGCTTATGAGGCTAATGATAGTAGTATCATTATGAGGCTAATGATAGTAAGCACACTTGATGTTGTTGTTGTCGTATAAAATAAAAAGTGTTAGATCTAGAACATGGCAGATTTATGTAAGCATATTTCAGAGACAAAAATAAGTCGTCAGATCAGATGTTTCTGCTTGATTTTACACAGATTCTGTATGTTAAGACTGCAACAGACACAGGTGCTTGTTAGCATCATTCGCCTGTCTTTACATGTTACTGACTGGACGGCTGAGGATGGGGTCAGCCTTCATTATAACCGTCCTGCGCTCTGCTCAGGGACCCTCAGCTCATCCATGCAGTTTCATTAAACTGAAAATACGGTTAAAATAGAAAACAAGCAACTATATAAGTTTGGAAAAAGGCTTAACTTAGTGTAAGTGGAGCAGTAAGTGGTCGTGAAACTGGAGGATTTACCTCATGTAGGTCTCCATAAGGAATCTAACCTGCTTAATCACACACATTAAAGTGTTCCCGGCTGCACAGAAGCAGACGCATTCACAGCCAGAGCCGAATGTGCGCGGGCTAAAACGCGAGCGGGATCTGGTGTCAAAACAACAAACTAAGAGAGATTTGCTGAGCTGAGAAATGCTTGGGCGCTCGAATCGGAGACTCCGGGCGCTCGGCATCGCATGTATAATGAAGCAGCATCTCTGCTTCCGGACAAAGACGGCAAAGAGTGAGCTGTGAATGCAGGCGTGAAATCGCTGATTAGAAACTTGGAATACATTGAAGGAAAACATACACTCGTTCCCTCTTAGTCTTGGCATCCGTGCGTTTCATCTGTTATCTGTTCTGGCGCATGAGAATCAAAGAGAAAAACACTCATCTGAGCCAAGGATATGAATATTCTCAGTATTTATGAGAATGTACGCACATTATTAGAGGTCTAATACTTATCATGAGCGTCATTCCCATGTATTTGTGCTTTTACAGTTACAGCTACTAGCAGCTGCTGCTAATCCTCCATCATGCATGTACCTGCACTCATCCTGTTGATGGTGCAGCTGCTGCAGCTGTTGATGCCATAATTACCGCTTTACTTAATCTTTAAACACCGCGTGATAAGTGATGTGTTGTTTTAGACTTCTTTATCAGGTTTGTTGGGTATAAGATGATCAAATATGATATGGGCTCATTTTTCCTGACTTGACTGGAGTTGTTAGTTTGACGAAGCATCCGCTGTTTCCTTTCCAGACGGCGTCCACTCGGTGTCGGCCCAGTGCCTGCTCCAGGTCACCGTCATCACCGACGAGATGCTGTCCAACAGCATCACGCTGCGTCTGGCCAACACCTCCCAGGAGCACTTCCTGTCGCTGCTGCTGGCTCAGTTCCTGGACGGCGTGGCCCGCGTGCTGTCGGCCGCGCCCCAGGACGTCGTCATCTTCAACGTGCAGGACGACACGGACGTCAGCGCGCGCATCCTCAACGTCAGCCTGTCGGTGGCCGTGCCGGCGCTGGGCTACGGGCGCCAGCGGCCCGGCGGCGACGGGCCGGCGCCGCGGCTGGGCAGCGGCGGCGGCGGCGAGTTCTTCGGCTCCGAGGAGCTCCAGGAGAGGCTGTACCTGAACCGCAGCCTCCTGGCCCAGATCTCCTCGCAGGAGGTCCTCCCCTTCGACGACAACATCTGCCTGCGGGAGCCGTGCGAGAACTACATGAAGTGCGTGTCGGTGCTGAAGTTCGACAGCCTGGCGCCGTTCGTGGCGTCCGACACCATCCTGTTCAGGCCCATCCACCCCATCGCCGGGCTGCGCTGCCGCTGCCCCGCGGGCTTCACGGGAGACTACTGCGAGACGGAGATCGACCTGTGCTACTCCAAGCCCTGCGGGGCTCACGGCGTGTGCCGCAGCCGGGAGGGAGGCTACACCTGCGAGTGCTTGGAGGACTACACAGGTGAGGGCCTTCGCTCTGCTTTTAACAGCCCCAGGGACTGGTCGTGATGGTCGCTATGCTAGGCTGCCTCCACAGCGTTCGCGCCCTCCCCTCTGATCCCTGGGGAGCCCCGACGTCCACATCTGCCCCCCTTGAACCCGGCCCGCCTGGGTCCTGTCCTGTCCGCTGACGACCACAGCTCTGCACACACAGGCTGAGTGATGACTTATTGATCCGCTGCCACAGTAGAAGCCAACAGGAACAGACACCACCCTGTTTGAATCCAGTGTTTAGCGCGCGTCAGATTCGACTTTATAACCCAGATACCCCCACAGCTGCCACCTACACCCTCTGTGACTCCACCAGAGCTGTGGGCGTGGACGCGTGTTAACGATGCTTGTTTTAGAGGTTAAGGCGGTGGCTTTTTCAGACAGGTCTTTACTCAGTGTGGAAAACAACAGCAGCTCCTGAGTTCAGCGCCGCTGAGCGCAGTAGAAGGAAGCGATTCATTATGGACGGCTGCAGATGGAGGGTGTCCCCCGGCCGTCAGACCCGGTGGTCAGAAATACGGTGCTGTCACAAAGCACACAGGACGTGGAGACGCAGAGGAGAGGTCCACGCACAGCGATAATGAAGAATTCATTTATTCCTGTTGGCGGCAGAAATGTGAAGCGCTGGCAAATGTTCACAGCCTCACAGGGTTAAATGCTGCCTCCGCGCTCATTTATAGTTAAGAGGAAAAGGGAGAAGTTGAAGAAGAGTTGAAAGAGGAGGAGAATTAAATATGTTAATTTATACGCTATGAATATTAGGGCAGTTTCTCCTTCTTTTGCTTGGGTTAAATGGCTCAAATGCTGACTTTTTAATGGGCTTTCCAGTTTCCTCTGGTCTTTGAAGTGTCCTGCTCATTTGTTCGTATCTAGATTACAGACCGACACCTTTGAGCTTCTGTAAGTGTATAAAAAGTCACACAATGATAAATATTAAAGCAAAGCGCTCCGTCGCCAGCTTTCGTCCCCAGACTGGGCCTCACGGTCACATTTTCTAAGACTGCACGTCTGAGCGAACAAGTGGAGCCAAGCGTGGAAACCGAGTCGCGTCGCCCGTCTCGCTAATGGCACAGCTTCCATTATTCCGCGTGGACCATTAAAAGCTTTGTTCACCTGTTTGTGACACCCGCACTGAAGTGTGTGTGAGCCCGGTCGCTCCGAGTCCGGCTTGAGTGGCACTCGTGCGGCGCTGTGGGCGTCGGAGCGGAGCTTTTAACGGCGGTCGACAGCGCGCGAGAGTGGACGTGAGAGTGGGTGTAGCGTCCGGTCGGCTCCACCGGTGGATGCCGGTACATCAGGAGCCGGCGGGTTCTCTGGTCGGAGCCGCGTCCGGTTCTGATCCACCAAGGTTTTCACTAAGGTTTTACAGGACGTGTGTTCCTCCAGATCTCTCGCCATCAGCCTCAGCGAGGGCTCGGTTTTCACACTCTGTGGTGGGAACTGTTGGATCGTAGGCGTTGCCAGATGGTAGCAGGAAAGAAAATGGCAAAGAATGAAATAACAGCCACCGCTTTTCCTGTTGAAGAGTCAACGTTTTGGCTCAGCTGAGTCATTCAAGAGACGATGATGACGAGCGACGCGATGTCAACCTGCTTTATTTTAAACACACGGCAGGAGCATCGCGTCGGTACAAGGCTGCGCGAAGGCGGCGCCTTCGTAGAGACCGTCCACCGGCTCCGGTTCCGCCGCCGAGGTTTCATCCGCGGGCTTTTAAAGTGCCGGGATGCTTTTGGAACAGAGAAGTGGTGAACGTTCACACTCACAGTTTCAACGGTTGAATTTAACACCCGCCAAGCTTTGAAAGCCGCCACGGGTAAAAGAATGCGGCCAGACGCACAGGCTGTGCTGCAGAGAAAAGTCTAGAGTTTGTGCCGTGTTTGAATTCCAGCAGAAACGGTTTGGAGCGTGAGCTGTGGTGCACGTGGCTGCGGGTCGGTCGGTCGGTCCACAGGGACCCGCTCGTCTGTTGCCTTGTCTGTTGCCTGGCAGCGCAGACGCCCCTGCTCGGGTTCAGGATCGCTGAGGAGCCGTCCTCTGACTGAACACAGGCGTCGGCCTCTCCCTTCAGCGAGTTCAACGCTGCTTTCATTCGTTCACCGGACTTCCAGCCGGCTGCTAATTAACCGAGCCACATAGTCATGAGGCTTATTTGTCCAGTTTGTCTGTTTGTGTTTGTCTCTGGGGATCCGTTCATAATGAAGTGGAAGGCAGATAAAAGGCTGCAGGCACGTTTTGCAGATAAACACTTTTGTGTTGGAGGACAAACAGAAATGCAGCTAACATGTGGACAGAGATGTTAATGCTCTGCATGTATTTGCATCCATTTCCTTTTAAGCAGAGAAACTTTGATCTATTTCTGAATTAGAGTTTAATTACGAGCGGAAACGCGTGTGCAGTGAATTCTGGGTAACATCTTCATCCAGGTCTGTCGATTCGTCGTCGCTGAGGTGCCTCTCGTCCAAATAAAGACGGGATCTCGGAGGTGTCTGTGCAATTTGCTGCTTCCTTAATGATTCATGGCGGCGTGTGAGCGCCGAGATGGACTCACGCGGAAGAAGCGGCTGAATTATTGATCAGGATGTTGCTGCGGCGCTCGTCCTCGCCCCGCGGCGCCGCTCACCTGGAGACGCGGAGCTGCACCTGCTGCAGAGACGTCCCGCGGGGCAGAGCCGCACGCCCGCATCCCTGACAACGTTTACGCCGCCTCCACCACTCAAACGCACCCCAGCGCCGGTGGCTGAAGGCTCGTATCCGATATTAAAGCCCAACGCGGCGTTGGACGGCGTGAAGAAACAAGTGGTTTATTTCCTTCAGTGAGCTGCTGAATTATTAAAGAGGCAAAGAGAAGGGCTTTAGTCTCTGGTAGTAGCTGTCTGTCATCAGGAGGCGACGGTGGGAACAAGAACAGCAGATAGGACAATAACACTGCTGAAACCACTTAGGAATAATAATAATTATTCCTCAGTCATGAACAAAAGCAATGATATTGTTTGAATAAATGGGGAGGAAGTTGTACTTTGAGGTATTTGTACTTGTGATTAAAAGGGGCTTTTCTGCAGGCGGTGAGCTGAGACTCAGGCCTGTAGTTATATTATTGGTGAATCTTTAACGGGGGGTTTTTGCTTCAACGCTCTGCTGCCTCCTTCCTGGAGACGACCGGTCAAAAGTTCATCAGGAGAATTCAACGTCTTCCTGGACGGACAAAACCTCATGAGTTGCTCAAACGTAACTGTGTGAACTTCAGCTTCAGCAGCTTTGAGCAGCTTTCAGGGCTCATCCAGCATCTGGTGATTGAGCGGGTCGCTTTGATTGAATGGACACCTTCAGAGAGAGAAGCCTCTTTTCAGTGGACTCCCAATGAGGTGATTAATGGTCTGAGAGTAAATAAGGGGCCTGTGTATGAGGAGTGTGTGTGTGTGTGTGTGTTACAGTAGAGCTGCACACACAGGAAGTCCTCCACGCTGCTGACTGAGTGGCTTTGACACAAACTCCAGCTCACGCATGGGAGCGTTTGTGCTCCAGTCTCACCCGAGCAACTGCGGCGCCTCCCGAAGCAGCACATGTGAGCCGGGCTTCACTATTAGCAGCGCTGCTCCCCCCTCTCGCATGAATCACCGTTCGATCGCTCGCTCCGGCGGCCTAGTGTGACCCGTTCCACTCGCCGCGGTCCAGGACCGCGTCCGACGTTGACCCTCATCATTGACTGTTGTTTTAATAAAGTGCCAGATAGCAGTTAGAGATGAAATGTGGTCGCAGTGATCTAAGTGTGTGTGTGTGTGTGTGTGTGTGTGTGTGTGTGTGTGTGTGTGTGTGTGTGTGTGTGTGTGTGTGTGTGTGTCACACAAAGGAGAGAGAGCCGTTAAATCTATTTTATTTTTTCCCGGGTTTGTTTTACAAAGCTGTGTGTATGTTTCCTGCGCTGTGTATCGGCAGCCTCCGTCGGCTGCGCTGCTCGTCCTCATCCCTCCCTCTCCTCCCTCTCTCTCTGCAGGCGAGCGCTGCCAGCTGTCGTCCCGCTCCGGCCGCTGCGCCCCGGGCGTCTGCAGGAACGGCGGCTCCTGCGTCAACCTGCTCGCCGGCGGCTTCAGGTGCGAGTGTCCGCCGGGCGGCTACGAGGCGCCCTACTGCGAGATGACCACGCGCAACTTCCCCCCGCACTCCTTCCTGACCTTCCGGGGCCTCCGCCAGCGCTTCCACTTCACCCTCTCCCTCACGTAAGCGCCGCCGCCTCCCACCGCTCACCTGCTCCGCCGCAGCGTGACTCACCCCTCGTGTGCCCACACATGCATCCACACCTCCGCAGGCTCAGTCTCTCCACTCAAGTGCACCCCCTCCCCTGCACATTTATGTGATATAATAGCGTTTAATAGCAGTAATGGGATCGTTGAGGAGCGACTGTGGATATAAAAGCGCCGGCGCTATAAATACTAATCCACTAAACTATAGCAGCTACTGTCTGACGTTGGAGGCCTGTGTGATGTACTGATGCGCTGCTTCTCTGAGCTGCAGGAGACTTGCATAACACGAGGGTGTTCATCCTAAAGGGAAGAGTGAGTTTGATCCTATTCAATCAGTGTCAGCGGTCACTGAGCTGGGAGTCAGCGTTTGGCCTATTTCAGCACAGTCTCCCTGAAAAAATGAGAATTAGTGTTTTAGGATTTAGGAATATATGGAAGCGATGGGGTTGTTTAGGTCGTTATTCAGTAATGAGCATCCGGCTTCAGCTTTAAGCTTGTGTGTGTGTGTGTGCGCGCAAGCGTGTGTGTTCCTTATTGTCAGGTCCTTTTCTTCTCTGTAACCCCGTCAGGAGCAGCTGGTATTTTTAGGCGCCGCATGCATGTAGTGAGATCAGTCTGATTGAATAACCAGGTATGACACATCGGTCTCTGAGGGATTCGTAACCTGTCTGACAAGCAGCTTTCTACCCGGACCCCAGGTTCTCCAAATGAAAAGCAAGACTAGAACTAAAGCACTAAATTTAGCAGCGTTGTTGCAGCGAACAGGAGACGTGAGGAGTGTGTGGCCGCTCTGCTCGATTATTAGCACTCTTTGTGAAAGTCATTGACTTCCTCATATTAGTTCGTCAGGAACATCAATAATTTAATTTACTAAAATGTCATGAAGATGTTAATCGACCACCTAAGCAGGAAAAGGACGTATATAAAGACGCTCTGTTTCCAGACAGGACGTGTCGTGAGACGATTACTCAGACTTACTGTTTCAATCCATTATCAGCATTTAGCAAAAATAGCTTAGAGTACATTTCATTGTGTTGATTAGGTTTTACAGCAGCAGGTGAAGCTTCAGGAGCGCGTGGTCGACGGTTCGGTGGGAGCAGATGGGCTGTGAATGCTGAGCACATGCACAGACAGCGGGTCCAGCGATCCGCGTGAATCACCCATGTGTTGCAACGCCATCGACGCTAAAAGCCGCGCGTTCCGTTTGATATCTGTCACAACAAGCGACAACAAGCGTCGCCTCCGGACGGGATCGCGGGGAACGCGCTGCACCGTTTTGCCTGTTGTCACCTCAGACGCGCCGGTGGAAATACTATCCGCCGCGTGAGCTCTGTGGACTCGGCCTTTCTCTGAGCCTTTATTTGACGGAGAACTGCTCCGACCAGTTTCGGAGGCGTCTACATTTACTCCGGCGGGGTCAGAGAAACGGCGAGGCAGCAGATGTGCGAAAGGCGGAAACGCGACGAGCGGCTGTTACCTGAGCCGGCGCGGCGCCGACGCTCAGAAGGGGCCTCTGTTGTGACGAGCGGCTCAGGATGCGGAGAGTGACGGCTAATTTTAGGCCTCTCACTCTGGAGCTGTACAATTAAAGCTGAGCTCTCCCCAAAAACATGCGGAGGGGGTGGGATTAGCACGCAGCGGTTTGATTTCGGTGATGCTAATTATCCAGCCGATGCTGCTCTTGAGCTCTTTTCCATCTTGATAACTAGCTGTGGCTGCAGCTGTGCAGGTCGTACTTGAGCACCGTGAAGCTGATGATGCTCACACTGCAGGTGTGACATAACGTGTTATAGAAGGCTCGAGATCAAAACCAACATGCGCGCTAACTGGAGGTCAGGGGACGCCTGGGGTTCACGTTGCGCTTTGTTTTTAGTCACACACACTTTTTTCTGCCACAGCCACAAATGAAGGATAGAGAGGAATTTACTGCCAATTCCACATTGTACAAGCTCTGAGACCCAGCAGAGACTGTGCCATCAGATGTCCAACAACCATGATATTTGTCGGAATGTGAATGTGATTCACTCAGTTGTGTCTTATTATTAGGTTATGGAAGGCATCTTTTGTCGTCATCCCAGGAGCTGAACCTGTTTCACCGCGTCTTCATTTTGCCTGACTCTAATTCTAAAGGAAATGATTTGTGGCTCCTTTTGGCTCGTATTGGCTGTAAAAGTCATCAGGGCGCCGTGTTCTTTCATCCTCGCTGCACACATCTTATGCATTACAGCATGTAAGCATCGCGTGACACGCTTCCCCACATAAGGGCCAGACTGGTTGTTATTTTTACTGATGGCTGCCTAATGCGACATGAAGTGATGCCGGTTAGTTCCACTTGATTACTCCGAGCACTCTCACAGTTCAGAGGGCCCTGGGGGGGACGTGGAGGAGGCTTTTATATCGATACGCCGGCGAGGCCGGGGTCCGACTGCTCCGTTTGCTCGGCCTGCGCTCTAAAGGCGCCGCCACAGAATCGGACGCAGCGTCAGCCTCCTTTCTCCCCGGAGGCTGTGACTGCGGTGCTTCTGTGTAAGCAGGTCAGCGGTGCCGTGGCCCCCGGCTCCTCGGCTGCTCCACAACACTGCACCGCATCACGTTCAGTGTTTCCTCCAAGCCCCATCGCTGAACGAGGGGGGGGGGTCGTCTTGCCTCTGAAAGCACAGATGCATTTGAGGAACAACTGAGCCGACAGACAGGGAGCACCGACGCCAGTGAGTCGCACGTGCTCGTCTGTGAGCAGATGCTCCGGAGCCTCGGCCCCCTGTGAGATGATGGATAATGAGCAAATCCATGTAGCAAGTGCAGGATTTGGGTTTGATTTTTTTTTTTCACACTTCACACTGACCCACTTCCAACCGGATCAGATTTACGAGTGCGGACCACAGCTGACAGGTACGGCGCCATATTTGCCAAGCATGTGCGCCGACCAAACACTTTGATCCCAGTGAAGGAGTGAGGCTCCGTTGGCAGAGCAGAGCCGGCCTTTGAACTCTAAAAATATTCCTGTGCACGTGTATAAATACATGCAGTGTGTACTAGTATGTGCATTAATATGCGACACGACGGCCGCGACCTCTCGAGGTTGAATATATGAAGCGAAGGCTGTGATTACGGGCCGTGATCAGAGAGTACGTCTGCACAGGCTCATGTGCTCCTACACACACACACACACACACACACACACACACACACACACACACACACACACACACACACACACCCCGCTGCTTTGACATTGCCCTAGATTTTCTGTCTGCATGTTGCAGTGATAACTGTATTCTATTCACGGCCCGTATGACTCCATCGCTGTGTCTCCGTGTTCACGTTCGGCCTCGTTGTCTGTCGAGGCGTCCGTAACATCTGAGCGCCGCTGGGTTTCTTACTGTCCTCGTTTTTTTGTTTTTTATTTTGCAGATTTGCCACGCGAGAGCCCGACGGTCTGCTGCTGTACAACGGCCGCTTCAATGAGAAACACGACTTCATCGCCATGGAGATCATCAATGAGCAGATACAGCTCACCTTCTCAGCAGGTCAGAGTCTATCACCGTAAACCTGTGAACTGAGGTTTTGCATCTTTAAATCGTACTCACGTTTTGCTTTGATTCGCAGGCGAGACCAAAACAACGGTCTCACCACAAATCCTGGGCGGAGTCAGCGATGGCCAGTGGCACGTGGTGGAAGTTCACTACTACAACAAGGTAATGAGCAGAACCAGAGTCTGTGAAATCATAAACATGAAGGTTTTGACTTGTTCAGAGGCTCAAGCAGCGTCTGGTTCTATCAGAGGGTGGTCAGATTCTTGTTCTGATGCTCCAGACACAGTTGAAGGACTAGTTCAAAGTCAGCCTCAGCATCACCTAAAGCCACTGGAGGAAAGTAGAACCCAGCTCTGGTTCCTGGAGCTCTTCCAGTGAGGAGTCGCCTGGTGTTTGGGGCTGAGCGCGTGCAGGCGGGAGCTGTTCAGACTGACAGGCTCATGATCTGGAAGACGGCCAACGCAGCAATTAAACGGAGGCGGAGGGTCGGGTTCAGCGGCAGAGAGCGCGAACCCGGCGCCGCTCCAGACGAGCTCAGACCAACGCCACTCATGTTTCAGACTTTCCTGGTAAGAAGCTCACAACGACTCAATCGGCGGAGGAATGTATGGAGCTGTCGTCTCCGCTCCCAGTGCCTTTTCCCACCCAGGACCACGGGATGTCACATTTCTGTCCATTGAGGAAGTCACTTTGCATCATAATGATGTTGCCAGGCAACGCCCCCGCTGCGCACGCTTTCCATTGGATGACAACGTGACCATGTCAGATTTCAGCCAGCAGAAGTGACGAAGGGGGAGAGTCTGAAAACTATTGAGCGCTCTGCCAGCAACGCATTAAAGGCTCATTAATCAGGGCCCAAATCAAATGACTCGGATTCTCCAGTTGTCGCTGTGACCTGGAGGCTTTTCATCTGTAAGTGTGCTGCGCGTGAGCGTGAGCTTTACACCTTTGCTGCCAAGTTCAGAGACGTGAGAGTTCAGAGTTACTCTCAGCACTCGATAAATCCTTGGGTTTTAACTGATCAGTGCATTTTGCACAGGTGAGCTTCTTTACAGGACGTGTTGCTGGTTTTGAGCCCTGACTCATTGACAGAACCGCACGTCTCCGTCCTTCCTGAACCAATCCGCTCCGTCCTGGTCTCACCGCGGCACCGCCCACCTGAGGTGTCCCACGGCGGCCGGTCCGGGCCCCTCCCTGTCCGCGGTGGGGGTGGGGGGTGGGGCCGGGTGAGGCGGGGAGGGGGCATTTGAGATTGAAATGTGGCTTTGAGGGTGGAGGGGGACTGTGGAGAATGGCAATGACCGCTGCCTTTGTGCCTGGGCCTGCTTCCTTTGGGACCCGGGGCAGTGAATGATGTGGCCCCGGGGAAGGTGCCCCTCTCTCTGTTTCATCCAGCGAGGACAGAAAAGTGGAGCAGGACAGGAGCAAAAAGCGAGCTGAAGAAAAGCCGAGGGAGAAGTATTGACTCGGGCTTTGAACGGAGATGCTGCGCTTCAAGGCCGAACCCTCCTGTTGCTATGGTTTTCCCAGTCAATCTCCGATCCCGCGTTGGAGCCGATTCCGGCCATGCTCCTCCCGCACGACTCATATTCCCATAATCCCCTGCAGCGGCGGGTGACAGCAGTGTTTAACGAGCTCCCGAGCAAATGTGTGTGTTCCAATCAGCGGCGACAGGGTGAGGTTTTGTGCAGCGGTGACAGACAGGCGTTATTGCTCAGTCAACAGCCGTGACTGATGACAGCGGAGGTCAGCGAGGGGAGCGTCCAAGCTGGAGCGCTGCCTGCTCCTCCGCTTTCACAGCGGAGGGAAAAGCGTGGAAGAAAAGCATGTCGGGTGATTTCACCTTTGGCAACTCACACGGCGCTAGCTTGTTTCATCATCAACCAATTTGTAACAAATTGGTCTCAAGGAACATCAGATGGAAAGTAAAGGCCACTGTCAGTCCGGGTTCCCGTCCACTTAACATTTGGGTCCTGGACAGACACAGAAATAAATGGTTTCCTGTGGGAACGGGGCTCGAGAACAAGGTCCGTTTCAACTTGGTGGAATTTAAATGAATAAATGATTTTGTACTTTTTTGAAAATCCATGTGGTGAAATGATAACATGTCACCAGAGATGTTATTTACCTCCTTCCCAGTCTGTCTGAGCAGCTGCCGGCTCTGCAGCCTGTCCTCGCCCCGCGGGCCCTCGGGCCGCTGGGCGCCGCGTGGGGCTCCCAGCCTGCGACACCAGCTTGAACCTACGCTCGGGGTTAATATGAGCTTATCGTGACCTCAGAGTAACTGGCCGCTCTGAAAGGAGGTCGCAACCTTTTATTGACGGCATCATCACTCTGCCCCTGCAGGCCCCGCCTCCTTTTGTGGCTCCCCCCTATTGATTCACCAGACAATGAAGATCCTTTGTCGACAGGGACGGTGTCCTGCAGAGTCCTGTGTGTGTGTGTGTGTGTGTGTGTGTGTGTGTGTGTGTGTGTGTGTGTGTGTGTGTGTGTGTGTGTGTGTGTGTGTGTGTGTGTGTGTGTGTGTGTGTGTGTGTCTTGCCTTTCTTCTGACTGTCATGATATGAATTATTAAAAATGCTGAATGTGATGCAGCCATCATTTACTTTGTGTTTTCCAGTTTTAATCAATGAATTACGTTCGGCTCAGCAGAGACGGGGATCAGCAAGCGTTTCTGCGCTGCCTTATAGATTTCTGCTCTGTAGAATAAGCAAATATTTTCGTAGCAGACAAACTATTTATGGCCGCTGAACGGCAGGAATAGCAGCATATCAGATGAACATGTCTTTTACCAGTTCATCAGATGTCACGGCGTGTGTGTAGCTGTGCGTTGATTCTCCCACTAACGAGCCCGTCTCCCTCCACAGCCCGTCCTCAACCAGGCCGGCCTGCCGCAGGGCCCCTCGGACCAGAAGGTCGTCGTGGTCACGGTCGACAACTGTGACGCGTCTGTCGCCCTGAGGTTCGGCCACGTCATTGGGAACTACACCTGCTCGGCTCAAGGAAGCCAGTCAGGATCCAAGAAGTGAGTACGGCTCCACAGAGTCCTTCACGACTCCAGCCGTTTCATTTATTAATGTCTTTAGTAAGTAAAAGAAAGAGCAAACTTGTTTTGAGGGAAGGTTCCACATCTCCAGGCTGTGATGTTTCTTTGGGCTGTTTATCCTGTTTTCATCTCCGGGGGGTGACATATCTCTACACTTGTGTGATAAATATTTCATGTGTTCTTCCCTCTGCGCTGCTGTTGACGTTGCGTTTGGGTCGTACAGTAAATCTCACGCGCTCCTGGTTCCCGTCCTTGCAGATCCCTGGACCTGACCGGCCCCCTGCTGCTCGGTGGAGTCCCCAAGCTCCCAGAGGACTTCCCCGTGCACAGCCGCCAGTTCGTGGGCTGCATGAAGAACCTGCGCATCGACAGCCAGCACATAGACATGGCCGGCTTCATCGCCAACAACGGCACCCTGCCAGGTACCAAGCGCTTTGCTGCCCTTCAAGCCCGTGTTTGAAGAGGAGAGAATAACAGCGACTGTGATGAGCTCAGCGGGAGGACGGCGTCAGTGGGAAATGATCCGTGTGTCGGCCGTGAATAGTTTCTCTCTTTTTGATTTTGATGTGGGATGAAGTGAAACAGGGAGATCCGTTATCTTCTCGCTCCTCTAGGATGCTCCGCCAAAAGGCATTTCTGCAACAACAGCCCGTGTCTGAACGGAGGAACCTGCGTGAACCTCTGGGGCTCCTTCAGCTGCGACTGCCCGCTCGGGTTCGGGGGACAGAACTGTGAACGAGGTGAGTGAGAGGAGCAGAGAGGCTCCAACACATGGGCCTGTTTGTCCTCGTATGAAGGGAGATCGTCCCCGTCCGACCATAATAATCTGCTGTCGGCTCAGTTGACTAAGACTAATGGCTTTGTGAATGTTCGCGTTGCACTGCACATATCTAGTGTTTCAGCCGTCCTGTTCTACAGCGTCACCCGAGACAACGCAGCTGCTCCCTGAGCTGATTTACGCTTTAAGGCAATTTGAGACAAAGCTAGAAAAAAAGGGAAATGAGTCTCGTACATTTCAGGCTTAATGAAGATAACACAGACAGTAATTGATGTAAATGAGTGAAAGTCCACCATTGTTAGTATTTCACAGTCCGCGTCTTTATACGCCGTCATTAATCGATCACTGGGACCTGGGCGTTAAACGGACACAGACGCTGCACATCAGCAGCAGCAGAGGCCTTTTGTCAGAGGAAACTACAAACACCACGGCCTCCTCCTGTAGGAAAACCCAACATTCACAGGGAATATTTGGATGCGTTTGAAGTTCCGCTTTAAATCATAATTCATGATTTCATTTAAAAATGCTCAATCGAGTTAAGCGTTTTTAATATTATATCTGTTCTGGGAGAAAAACCGTCTCACGTGTTTAAACCGCTGGTGACGCAGTTGAAGGTTGTTTCTCTGCACACGTGCGCTGGATGCCTGTGAACCATTTCCAATGAAGGTCAGCATCAGGACCGAATCACATCTCCTGCTCTTCAGTCCAGCTGTTGGGCCGGTGGTGATTGATATCACACAGCTCCAGCGTTTCCTGATTACTCGATTGTCCGACCGCCTGAGCCTCGGCCCAGAACAGGCTGAGCTTGATGAGAATAATGACTCGCTGTCTCACGTCACCTCCTGTCCGTCTGCAGCGATGGGCAGCCCGCAGCGTTTCCTGGGTAACAGCCTGTTGCAGTGGACCAACCTGGCGGCGGCGGCGGCCATCCCCTGGCACGTGGAGCTGATGGTGCGCACGCGTCAGGCCAGCGCCACGCTGCTGCACATCGCGTCCGGCCTCCAGCACAACCTCACGCTGCAGGTGAGACCATCCGTGAGACCTGGGAAGTCCAGACCCAGTTCAGTCCAGAAGGCACACGGGACCAAGTGTTGGGCGTCAGGCTCCACCTGTCGGCCGCCTGAGTCCCAGCACATTTCCGAATGTCCCAGGAACGATTCAATGTGTTTGTCTCAGCCCGATGATGCGGTCCTAGCCCGACTCACTCCTAGCCCCCGTGTCCTCCCTGCAGCTGCGTGGGGGGAGCGTGTTGATGGGGCTGCACAGAGGCGAGGACTCGGCCCTGTCTCGCGTGGAGGAGGTGCTGGTGAACGACGGCGACTGGCACCACCTGCAGCTGGACATCAGCGCCCTGGGAGGAGCCGCGGGCCGCCACAGGGCGCTGCTGTCTGTGGACCACGGGCTGTACCAGGTGAGACGCCGAGGTCCGGCCCCTCATAACCCTGAACGAGCGCCTCCTAACTCCTGTGTCCCACCAGGCCAGCATGGAGGTGGACGGGAGGCTGCGGGACTCCAAGCTGAAGAGCGTGAGCGTGGGCGGCGTGGCCCGGCTCGATGGGAAGGTCCAGCACGGCTTCCGGGGCTGCGTCCAGGGCCTGCGCGTGGGCGGCGCCCTGAGCCTGTCCCAGGCCCGGAAGGTGAACGTGGAGCCGGGCTGCGCCGTGCCCGACCCCTGCAGCTCCGGACCCTGTCCCCCCAACAGCTACTGCAGCGACGACTGGGACAGCTTCTCCTGCACCTGCCTCAGCGGTCAGTGCTCCACCTCCCCAGGCCTTCAGCCACGTTTCACCTCCCACCACCTCCCATCAACTCGCTGCGCTTCACAGGTTACTACGGCAGCAACTGCACCGACGCCTGCTCCCTGAACCCGTGCGAGCACGAGTCGACCTGCAGCAGGAAGCCGAGCTCGCCTCGCGGTTACGCCTGCGATTGTCCCAACAACTACTTTGGCCACTACTGCGAGAAAAAGTACGCGTTTATGTTTCTGTGTGTCAACGGCGGTCTCTCCTCCTCCACCGTCTGTGTGAAGTGAACTGAACGCGTGCCGTTCGCCCTCGCAGGACGGACCTGCCGTGTCCCAGGGGCTGGTGGGGCCATAAGACCTGCGGCCCCTGCGGCTGTCAGACCGACAAGGGCTTCGACTCGGACTGCAACAAAACCAGCGGCGAGTGTCGCTGTAAGGTGAGTCCACTGCTCATCACTGCAGAGATGCTGAGGAGCGAGGAGCCGCTCCCACGGTGCACGGTCGCTCAGCGCCCTCTCTCCCGTCCCGTTTCCAGGACAACCACTACCGCCCCGAGGGCAGCGACGGCTGCCTGCTGTGCGACTGCTACCCGGTCGGCTCCTTCTCCAGAGCGTGCGACCGGGAGAGCGGCCAGTGTCAGTGCAAGGCGGGCGTCATCGGGCGCCAGTGCGACCGCTGCGACAACCCCTTCGCCGAGGTCTCCCCCAACGGCTGCGAAGGTGAGCGCTCACGGCCACGTCCCGTTTTTTTAATCCCCGTTCCATCGTAGCGCTGATTCTCCAATGCTCGTCTCCTTCCGTCTCTCAGTAATCTATGACAGCTGTCCCCAGGCCATCGAGGCCGGGATCTGGTGGCCCAGGACTAAGTTTGGCCTCCCTGCTGCGGTGCCCTGTCCCCGGGGAACGCTGGGTATGAGGGGTTCTGGCAGCTCGTTAAATTTCCATACAATAACGGCAATATATGAATGTCGCCTCGAGCGATCTGGCTGCAGCTCAGGCAGAGCCTTCATTTTCGTGTGTGTGTGTGTGTGTGTGATAGCGCTCCCTCTCTCTCCTCCTGCTCAGGCACGGCCGTCCGACACTGTGACGAGCACAAGGGCTGGCTGCCGCCCAACCTCTTCAACTGCACCTCTGTGACGTTCAGCAAGCTCAAAGTCCTGGTGTGTGACTCCTGCCTTTGGCAGAATTAGCTGTTAGCACATATAGCGTCCTCCATCAGGAGGATGTGGAGGTAGAAGATGATTATCTGCCCTAGTGGCCGCCCGTCCGCTGTGTGTTTCACCACCGTTGCCGTGGCTACAATACGTCTCACTAATGAATCGTCTGCCTTTCCTCCAGTCTGACAAGCTTTCCCACAATGCATCTGTGCTGGACGCCGGGCCGGTCCAGCAGACGGCGGCGCTGCTGGCCAACGCCACCGCGCACACGGAGCGGTTCTACGGCAGCGACGTGAAGGTGGCGTACCGCCTGACGCGGAGCCTGCTGCTGCACGAGAGCGGCCAGCGGGGCTTCAACCTCACCGCCACGCAGGACGTCCACTTCACGGAGGTGAAGACGCAGACGGGGACGCGGGTCGCGGCGCCGCGCTCTGTTCCGTCTGCGGGAGTTGCATCGCACTTTGCCCCCCTCTCCTCAGCCGTGACAGCCTGTCACAGCGCCCTCTCGCTGTTTTGTGACAGAATCTGGTCCGCGTGGGCAGCGCCATCCTGGCGCCGGACACCGGGCCGCACTGGGAGCTGATCCAGCGCACGGAGGGCGGCACGGCGGCGCTGCTGCGCCACTACGAGGACTACGCCAACACGCTGGCCCAGAACATGAGGAAGACCTACCTGAGCCCCTTCACCATCGTCACTCCCAACATAGGTCAGTGTCTGAACAGCTGATCCATCAGAAACGCGATCTTGTTCTAACTGACATCCTCCGCTTCCTCTCGCGTGCTGCCGCCCGCAGTCGTCTCCGTGGACCGCCTGAAGAAGATGAATTTTGCCGGCGCCAAGCTGCCGCGGTACCAGTCCCTGAGGGGCCCGCGTCCCGCCGACCTGGAGACGGCCGTCACGCTGCCCGACTCCGTCTTCCACCCGCCCGTGGACAACAAGGGCCACAGGCACCTGGACGTGTTCCCGGAGGCAGCGCCGCGCAACCGCTCGGCCGGCAGGAGGCGGCGGCAGCCCGACGACGGGCAGCAGGACGCCGTGGCCAGCGTCATCATCTTCCACAGCCTGGCCGCGCTGCTGCCGGAGAGCTACGATCCCGACAAGAGGAGCCTGCGGTGAGTGTGCCTCTGCCTGCGCAGCGCTTTGCTTTGGTGGCGCCTCGCTGACCCTCCGCTGGCACCAGGGTCCCCAAGCGTCCGGTCATCAACACGCCGGTGGTGAGCATCACGGTCCACGACAACGACGAGCTGCTGCAGCACGCGCTGGACAAGCCCATCACGGTGCAGTTCCGCCTGGTGGCCACCGAGGAGCGCTCCAAGCCCATCTGCGTCTTCTGGAACCACACCATACTGTGAGTTGCACCCACGCCGAGCGGGGCCGGCGCCCGGCGCTGAGCTGTTCTCACCCTGTGTGTGTGTGTGTGTGTGTGTGTGTGCGTGCGTGCGTGTGTGTTTCTGTGTGTGTGTGTGCGTGCGTGTGACCTCAGCTCGGGCAGCGGCGGCTGGTCGGCCAAGGGCTGCGAGGTTGTGTTCAGGAACGGCACCCACATCAGCTGCCAGTGCTACCACATGACGAGCTTCGCCGTGCTCATGGACGTCTCCAGGCGAGAGGTGAGTACAAGCAGAACCCCGAACCCACGGGAACCCAGAGGCCCAGCCCGGCCCCCCAAACCGGCCCCTTTCCCCCTCTGTGTGTGATCCAGAACGGAGAGATCCTGCCCATTCGCGTCCTGACGTGGAGCACGGTGAGCGTGACGCTGGGCTTCCTCTTCCTCACCATAGTCTTCCTCCTGTGCCTGAGGGCCATGCAGTGCAACAAGACGAGCATCGTCAGCAACGGCGCCACCGCCCTGTTCCTCTCCGAGCTCATCTTCATCCTGGGCATCAACCAGGCCGACAACCCGGTGACCAATCGGCTCCACTGCTCTGACGTTGGCCTCTTACGAACGCCTGTGAGTTTTAACGTCCCGGTCATTTCTGCCTCTGCAGTTCCTGTGCACGGTCATCGCCATCCTGCTGCACTTCTTCTACCTCTGCACCTTCTCCTGGCTCTTCCTGGAGGGTCTGCACGTCTATCGCATGATCAGCGAAGTGCGAGACATTAACTACGGGCCCATGAGGTTCTACTACCTGATCGGCTGGGGCGTGCCCGCCTTCATCACAGGTCTGAGCCCACGTTTTAAAGTGAAACGCTCCAGATTGTGGCCGGACAGGCTGAACACCGCTGTCTCCTGGCCGTTTCCAGGTCTGGCCGTGGGGCTGGATCCCGAGGGCTACGGGAACCCAGACTTTTGCTGGCTGTCCATGTACGACACGCTGATCTGGAGCTTTGCTGGACCCATTGCCTTGGTGGTGTCGGTGAGTCACGCCCAGCTCCTCCTGAGGCCTAGAGTTACACGCCCGCTCTCCCACCGTACATATGAGAGTCATGCCCCTCATCGCGGCCGCGCTGCAGCTGTTAGCGCATGGAACACAGCAGCCACTGTTCAACCCGTGAACTCTCTCGCTCCCGCCGCCGTCTAACCTACTTTGGTGTTTTGTCCACAGATGAACGTCTTCCTGTACGTCCTGGCCTCCAGAGCCTCCTGCTCGCCGCGACACCACAGCATCGAGAAAAAAGAGCCTCGCGTGTGAGTGTGGAGCAGATCCAACAAACCGGCAGCAGTTACTGTTCTACGCTGTCTGTCTGAAGAAGCAAAAACACGCTGATAAATTTCGTGATTGGTCGATTAGGTCATGAAATGATGCTGCAGCGGTGGAGAGTTTAGGTGCTCAGGTCTCCACCGGTGGGCGTGACGTCACCGTATGGACGGTGTCAGCACCGATGCTGCGTTTGAGGCCCACACTTATTCTTAACCTCCCATTACGAGACAACGCTCTAGTGTTTTCCGTGTCTGACACAACTCCTGACGCGGGTTTGGGCGCGTTCGCTTATCGCCGGCTCCCATCGTCAGATCACCGGCTGCATGGGAATCGTCCTGACAGCTCCTCACTAGCGTCTCTCTGTTCTCCCTCATGTGACTCGTATGCAGCTCGGGCCTGAAGACCGCAGGTGGAGTCCTCTTCCTGGTCTCGCTCACGTGTTTCCTGGCGCTGCTCTCCGTCAACAGCGACATGATCCTCTTCCACTACCTGTTCGCCGGCTTCAACTGCGTGCAGGTGAGAACCCCTCCTCCCCGTCGCCCGGGAAACGCTCCGACGTCCGCTCTTTTTGCACTGACCTCCTCTCTCGTCTCGCCCCAAACTCCAGGGCCCCTTTGTGTTCCTCTTCCGCATTGTGTTCAATAAAGAAGCGAGGAACGCCATGAAATACTGCTGCAGCCGCAAGCGCCCGGATCATATGATCAAGTCCAAGGCCTCTGTGAGAAAACATTCCATTCAGTCTGACACCTCTGGGATGCAGAGCTCATCCTCGGTCACATGCTGGGAGCGTCTCTAAGCGCTAGGGAATCACACTCACCACATCTGTAATGATCTCACAGCAGTTTATCGAAACATGTGTCAGAGAGCATCAGATCAGATTGAGTCCTGGACTCTTCACACAGCATGTGTTTGATCAGAGATGGAGCATAATCACATCAACTACACTGAATGACAGTGACGCTCGTTTTCCCCAGGGCTACAAATGCAACACCAGCTGCGCTGACGGCCGCTTGTACCACCTCCCCTTCGGCGACTCCAGCGTGTCTCTGAACGGCACCATGCAGAGCGGCAAGAGCCAGCAGAGCTACGTGCCGTTCGTCCTCCGGTAAGAAGCGCCTCCGAGCGCCGAGCGAGCGGCCGCAGCAGCAGCTGTCAGCGTGTGTGTGCTCTGCTTTCAGGGACGAGGGCCTGAGCGGCAGCCAGGCGCACATCGCCCTGAACGACCACGCGTCCCTGTACCACGAGGCCAAGCAGCGTCTGGACGGTACGTTACCGCACGCTTCCGCACGCGCGGCCGCCGCTGCCGCCGCTCCAACGTTTCCCCGCCTGCGTTTCAGATCACGACAGCGACTCGGACAGCGACCTGTCGCTGGAGGACGACCAGAGCGGCTCCTACGCCTCCACGCACTCGTCCGACAGCGAGGACGAGGACGGGCCCCTCGGCCCAGAGGAATGCTGGGAGAAGCTGGCCAAGAGGCCGCCGCCACACGGTGCTGACGCCGCGCACTTTGGGCCCGTGCGTCGTCGCCACGTCGGAGCCACTTCGCTCACTCCGTGTGACTGTGTTGCAGACGCCAGTTTGGGGCAGGCGCTGTGGGCCGGAGCGGCGGCGGGTGAAGGCGAGGTCCCGGCTGCAGACCGGCTGAAGGCGCAGGCGTCTGAGCTCGACACGCGGGCGCCGTCGGACGAGCGGACGCCGGACAGCGCGCCTCCCAGTCTGCCCAGTCTGCCCAGTCTGCCCAGCCTCGCCGGCCACCCTCACAAAGGTGCGGCTCAGCCTAACGGCAGGCCTCCAAACCCGGGTGTGAGACCTTCACAGACCTCACGTTTGTCTTGATCCCATGCAGGGATCCTGAAGAAGAAGCAGCTTTCTCCGATCGCGGAGAGGAACTGTCTGAAGCGCGTCCACAACGAGCTGTGTGAGCGCGGCGCGTCCCCGCAGGGCTCCTCCTCCAGCGCCAAGGCCGCTCCGCCCGACCACCTCAACGGCGTCGCCATGAGCATCAAGGCCGGGACGGTGGACGGAGACTCGTCAGGATCAGAGTGAGTGTGTGTCACCAGTCATCATTTAAAGCGTGACTGGTGCTGTCGCCATCAGGGATCGTTGTCGTCATTGTTTGTGGTGCGTCACGTTTCCACCTAATGGTCTTCAGTGTTAGTATTGAGCCGAATGAAGACTGCATAAATAGAAGCTCTCATTCAGAATGACTCGTCAATGACACGCACTAACCTGACCGTACCCGCAGCCTGGATCACAGCAGCCCCATCCAGCCTGACTGTGTCCATAACCAGAGCTGACTGTCTTTTGATTCCTCATTGAAGAAATATTAACGTGTAGCATTAGTGCTTTAGTTGGTAGTTACTACATCAGTTACATTTTTATGTATATCAACATCACTGATAATACAGCAGTGTTTACAGTACTAATACATAAGCTGTAGTTCACTAATTGACTCTCTTTGCTCATTTTCTCTTCTCTAAAATCATAGATTTTTATTCTTTAATTTTATCCCATGAAGCTCTGATCCTCATTTAGAAATGATCAGGATCACTGTCTTCAGATTGGTGCACCTGTCACCTCCCACATTGTGTGTGTGTGTGTGTGTGTGTGTGTGTGTGTGTGTGTGTGTGTGTGTGTGTGTGTGTGTGTGTGTGTGTGTGCACCTCACTTTTGTTTCTTTTTCACTGCTTTTGTGTTCTTTCTCGTTTTGTGCTGCATTCGCCTCCATCAATTCACCATCCTCCTCCTCCTCCATGCATCATTGTGTTTTCCCAGCAGCCACTGCAACACCTCCATGTGATGGCGCTGATGGAGGGGTGTGTCTTTGCAGGTCGTAAAGGCTCCTCCTTCAGCTCTGACTGCAAACAGGGAGCAGTGGACTTTCCCCTCGAAAAGCGAAACAAGAAGGGACCGCCAGTCGTCATCCTGATCCTGAGCGCGTGTGTGCGTGTGTGTGTGCGCGCGTGTGTGCGTGCGTGCGTGTGTTCTCAGACAGGTGCCAAACCTCAGGAGTCGCTACACTGGTCCAGGCTCACGAACCCTGACACAAGTCTCACTCCCCCTTTAAACAAATCGTTTTGTTTACATACTTGAAGCAATGCACTTTTTTAATTTACTGCCTGGAGCTGTTGGCAGTTTTTTTGTAGGGTTTTTATGTTCCAGGTACAGATTTGGTTTTAAATGCTGTGGAACAAATAATGGGTCGTGTTTTTCTGGGAGGGTGATTTAGACGTAGACTTGCAAACCTTCAGGGAACTTTTGTTTTCATGAGTAACTACATTGAACTGTCTGAGCTGAGTGTTCGTACCTGTGGCTGTTGAGACGTCCTCGAGGCGCCGGACGGTGACGTGCAGCTCCACAGACACTGAACTTCCCAACGGGACGAACTGCAGCGTCTCCCTGTTCAGACGCTCCACATAAGCTACTTCTCACAATGACGGACGCTGTTCAGCCGTTCAGGAGGGAGAACGTGTGTAGACATAAAAAGGACTCAAAGGACTTCTGGCTTCTGTTTGTTTCTGAGAGCTTATTTTTTATGGACGTTAAAAAAACGCTCTCGCCTCTTGTCGCGTTTTCTGACGGATGAACGCATTTGTTCGAGTTCAGTAACTAAACAGCTGTATTTTATAGATTTTTTGTGTCTTTTGTAAAATAAAGAAATACACGCACACTGGTGCTGTAATACTATTTGAGCTGTAATCCATTATGACTGTACAGAGCGGCCTGTAAATGAATTAAGAACATGTTTAACTGTAAGTAAATAAGCCGACCTCCTTTACAATCAGATCCTGTTTGTAGCATCACAAGTTAAAGCGAAGTGACGTCTCTAGATGCCATTTTTACCTACGTGAGTTAAATGTGTAGATTTCCTGCCATATTGATCAACGCTACCATGTCAATCACTGGTATCTCCCTGTTTTTACTGATTAAAATGTTTTCTACCATTCTCATCTAACCTCCAGTTTTTAATAATCTCCTGTTTCACATATCTGTTGTTTCCCTGTGTTGTGGTTCGAGCTGTTCGTTGATCAGCACGCGTCCTGCTACTGTACAAGTAGAATAATTGAATATCTGAGATAGAATCAGTTTCCAGATTTCATTATAAAAATATGAGTGTGTTTATTTCTGCGCATCCATAATCTAAAGAGTAGCAGCATGCTGGAGTCTAGTGCAGCTGCCGCAGGGTAAAAGGCAGATGAAAGTAACATCCAGCTGAGTAGACAATGCTTTTTCAGTCAATATTTAGAGACACATTGCAAAACATACGCAATTCTTTTTTCATACTTCACAGTACTATTAGTAAATCAAATTAAACTTTGTGGTGATTTAACCTGACATCTATGGGAAACTATGTTATGTCTAAGTATTGCTGAGAGCTGATTGGACTCTGTGCTCAGTTTAAACCTTGAATGAGCTCTGCTGGAATGAACATACACTACTCACACTACTTAACTTTAGGGTGGAATTCACGGAAAATGTAAGCTGTTCACACAAAAGTGATTATAGATCATGAAGGTAGGGCATTTATATAGAAGATTATTATTACTATTTATTGATGCAAAGGTCAAGAACAGTGGTGGGTATACTGCAACAAAGAATGACAATGCCTCAAAAACGTGTATTAAATAAATAACGTTCATCAGAGAACAGCACTGAGGCCCAATGGTTCCTTGTCCAGTGTGAATACTTCCTGGCCCAAGCAAACCGATGCTGCCTGTGCCTGATGGTATGGTCAGGTACACTTGCACATAGCCTAGCATGCAGACCACGCCCATGTCAACGGTTTCAAATGGTCCGACGTGACACTCGGTGCCTCTCACCTCACTGTGCCTGAAGTTGAGTGGCGTTCGACATCCGGTTTCGCAGGGCACTGGTCACAATGTAGCGGTCATCAGCATGGGATGTGGCCACTTCTACGCCTTTCTGTGACTGTTCCAGTTTCTCTGTATCTTTGTTGCGACCTGCTGATCGCACTCTAAGTGGCCACGTCTCTGAGAAAGTCCCATTAGAAGCCTCGCAATGGTGAGGTACTGTTCATCAATCGTTAGGTGTCGTCTTGGTCTCATTGCGTCCAAATGTGGACAGCATGGAGAGGACTGCTTAAATACCAGTTCTAATTGAACCCGAGGTTGCATTGGTCCATTGATCATTCACCTGAGGTGAATTTTGCTATTAAGTATCTCGTTAGAGAGCAGCAAGTCACACAGCGTAATTACACACAGAGCATTTTGGAATGTGCATTCACAAGTTAAGATACTGTATCTTAGCTTTCAGGTTTGCCTGTAAATGTTGTAGCATATTTTAGATGCTATATGATAATTCACACAAAGTCAAATATCCTTAACTTTTAGTAGTAGTATATGTCCTGGATGATATGATTGGTGCCTGTTTTATACCAGTGTGTTTGACCAGTCATAAATAATAACCCAAAAACAACTGGTAATGTTTGTTGTAACAGATCATTTTATTTAAAAAAAAAAAATTAGAGACATTTGTACAGGTGCAGGTATGTTCAGTTTAAATACAGTCTAAAATTATTCTTTCATATATTTATCTTTTTTCATAACACTGAGAATGGACTACTTTTTAAAAACAATTTGCATCTAGTAACAATTCTATCACCAAGCAGCAATTAGCACAGCAAAAGCAAAACGTACAGTATGAAGACAAATACCAGAGCACAAAAAAATAAAACACACATTTGTGAACTTCTTTATCAACTCCCCATAAATAAGGTCAATCCAACAATTGTGCACAAGGAGAAGTTTTCCATCTGTCACCTGTTCAGTTCTTTTTTTTCATAAATACAACAAAAATACTTTTGTGGAGTGGATTTCAATTACATGTGTGTTAGCTTGGAGTGTTTTTCAGCTTGGAGTGTTTTTTCAGTTTGAGTCCTCGAGGCTGCTGCTTTTCTGTTCCGAGTCACAGTTGCAGAGCCGATCCATGATGCTCTTCAAACTGGGCTCGACGATGCCGAGCAGGGGCCTCTGAGAAGGGTCGCCGTTCCAGCAGGCCTCCATCAGCTGCCAGCACTCCTCATCAAACGTGGGCAGCCGCTCTGGCCTGGAACCTGGAGACAACACAATCAGAGTGCTCAGTGGTGAGGAACATTACACATCCCCCACATGCAGGAGAATAATCAAGCAAAAATCAGTTAAAGTGACACAAATAACGTTTCATTAACTGAGGTTAACCCACTTCAAACCCAAACAATGAACCTAACAATTACCTCTTTTAACATTAGTCCAAAGTTGGTCCTTGCTGGAGCATTTCTCAAAAGCTTCTGGGAGCTTCACTGAACCCGTGCAGAGATACCAGAAAAGGATCCCAAAAGCGTAGACGTCAACAGAGTTATCGTACTTTCCTGAGCAGAGGAGAAAAGGTCAAAAAGCATAAAACGTGTTTGGTTACAATTTAGAATCATTCATTTTTTTCAAATAAAAAAACATGACAATTACGTAATGGTTAACTGGAGCGGTTGTACCTGTAAACAGCTCTGGAGCCATGTGGATGGGGGTCCCAACAATGCTACCTGACATCATGGCCTCCGGTTTACAAAAGCCCAGGTCTGTGATCTTGGCACGATTTTGTTTGTCCAACTAGGAGAAGTGTCAGTGTTAAGGGTCAGACTTATGGAATGTATTTTTATGTTGGAAAACTCCACTCTAGAGGAGATTGAAATAAAATGTAAAACCTTGCTACAGCTAAAAGGGCTGAATGATGTAACAATGTTTTTTTTAGTTTAAACAGCAGTTACTGAATTGTGGCTTCTCTTGTATTTCTACTGCCTACAGACTATGTCATCCTCTTCTATCGGTTTTATTATTTTATTAAATTGTGGTTTTGCTCAGTGCGTCAAAAGAGTGAGAAGTGTTTAGATTTTCAGCCAGCAGATAAGCCCATGGGCAGCACATCAACAATTAATCATAGGAAGTGTTGTTGGAGTAGACCACACATACATCACTTACCAAAACATTTTTCAGCTTTATGTCTCTGTGCAACAGGCCCTGACTGTGTAGGAAGCGAATCCCCTCGACCACATCCAGGGCAATCTGAAGCCTCTCCCTCAGTGATAAACCAGCCTGGCCCAGGACAAGCAGAGCAGCACATCACACAAAGAGACCAAAACGAAGACTCAGCTGGATGCAGCTCTTTGACTAGACTTCCACTGGGTCACCTTCAAGCCTGTGTAGAGGTCTCTGTGCAGCCGTTCCATGATCAGCAGCACGGCGATGCTGGAGCCGCCTCCATAGGTGTGATCGATCACAGAGCCGTGAAGGTCCACCAGCCGCTCGTGTTTGGACAGGGACCTGAAGGGAGCACACGGGAGGAGGAAAACGGTAAACTAAACTCTATGCCCACTTTAACACAACCACGCTGCAGCTTCCTGTCTGCGTTCCCTCAGTCGGTGGGTGCACAGTCCCTTTCAACAATTTTGATGTTTAAAAAAAAAAAAAAAAAAAAATTGATGTAAGCACATAACAGCCTCCGGCCTTTAATTGTCAATCTATGTTTGAGTACGTGGGTGGAATGTGACCTTCATAAAAGCAGCTGTCATTTCCAGTGTGACGATAAACATAGTTGACAATTCCCATGCACACCCTTCGCTCTGCAAACAGACGACCGGCTCTGTGATCAGGCCCAAGCAGCCAGACTCACCTCGTGTAGTGAAACTCTAATGCCAGGTCGTTCCAGTGTTTGTCGTCGGGCGGCACCACAGACTTCAGGGCACATGGGTAGTGTCCACCCCAACTATCACACAGGTACACAACTCCATACTGGCCACGACCCAGCTCTCGCCCCAGCTTAGGTTTACCTGTCCGACAGATTATGACATTTTAATTGACCTTGGAGGTGGACACTTGGCTGTTTTTCTATGTGCAAGAGTGTGATATTTTACAAAGTATGTACTTTCAGTGAATGTGTGAAAAGTTCCCTGCTGTGAACAATGGGATGATTTGGCGGTGACTCACCATGCAGCAGCACATCCCTGAGGGAGCGGCTCTCCAGAGACAGGCGGGCCAGCCGAGGGGCGTGGTCCTTCCTCACACGCAGCCACAGGTCCTCGGTGCGTTCCAGGCGCCCCGTGTGCCCTTCCTCCAGCTGCAGACACACACACACACACACACACGCTTTTACAGCATGAACAACTGCTGACTGGCTGCTTGCGTTCATGCAAACTGATCTGTATGCGCTGCGTTTCAACCAATATTCCGTTTGTAGAGAACTGAGAGCGGCTCCATTTGTTTCCCTTCATATGTACAGTCCACACAAACATGCACACAGACGTGTTCTTGTTTGGGAAACTTTGCAAAAGAAAAAAGGCCACAATCCCTGAGTGGGGGCAGCTGCCAACTACATGTTGAGACTAAAGTGGTAAAAACCACAACCACAGTAGTAGTAGAACAAAAGCACATGCAACTCATTATTATAGCCAGTCAGAACTCAGAGATATCTGCAATCATTACTGACACTTATTAGCTGATTGAACTACACAGCTACTCACTCGTACTGTAAAAAATGACAGTTTTTGATAGAGCCAAGTTTCTAATACATGAGAAATTGTCATCACCATGGAAACAAGTTGTGAAGGCCCATTACAGATGTTCTCACTGACCCAAAGGCTGACAGTAAATGAATGTCTGCCTATGCTGCTGTTTTCCTATACTCCATCAAGCTCCATCAGGCTCCAGTTCTCATGTCTCCCTGAGAACTGTAATGCTGTAAAGCTAACTGGCAGCTCAGCTACACACACACCGATCGTATTACTTTCCTTTTAAGACTTAACCTGTTTTCATTATCTGTGAGGTAGTCCACTGACATTGTAAAGTACTTTTATTGCATTTAGATAAATCACACACTGAGTTCTCCGATCACATCATCCCGTTTGTTTCATCATCAGTAAAGCAAAGCACTTGTCAACAGCTGTGTTAACAAGCTGCGTTTGTCCAGATGTGAAACATTCGGAGACTTTGGTACAACCATCAACGATAAGAAATTGATACATTCAGACTCTTCACTGCTTGAGCTGTCAGTTCAAAGCCTGCATTAGAGATGTCAATCGTTAATAATTAAATTGATAAAAGATATCAAGCAATGCTGTAAAAGATCAGAAGAGCGTGCATTAAAAAAAGACCTGTTAATCCCTTATAGGCGGCTCTTACAGTTTAAGACACACGTGCTGCTTGTATACATCCAGTCTGTTTACAGGCCACTGAACGATTAGTCGACTAAATAAATGTAAATGCTGCAGATAAACTAAAACTAAGACAAACTGGAAATGCACTGCTTAACATAACACATAGACCTTGTACTGTGCAAACGATGACCTCACCTATTATAAACCGAGTCAGGACTAAGACTCAGGCTGACGCAGCAAAAACGAAGACATTGGAGCCCAACTGGTTTGTGAACTACAGACACTCAACTCGATCGTTGGCCAATAGGCTGTTTACGATGACATCGTTCTATTCTTCACAGGGCCTGCTTTTATTTTCCAGAGTGACTAGGCAGGCTTTAGAGCACACACTGCATTTGCATTCACATTCAAAACACCCCCAACAAGTGAAACTCAACACCAGACCAAAAGACATGATCTACTTTTGTATTGAAACTCTATTCTGGTCTTTTTGAAAGCACTGCAACAGAAAAAGCTGATCTTCAACACTTTTGTCCTCTATAAGGCTGTCACGCATCATGACATGACTCAAGTGTTTATGGTATTAAACTTTGAGGATTTTTAAATTTATATTTATAATTTGAATAAATTATTTTATAATTTTTAAATGTATATGCTTAAAGGCTGCACCAATCTGAATAAAAAGCTTTACATTGCTAAACAATTTAAAGGACGCAAGTAAAAAAAGAAGAAAAATACCAGTGCACCCACTGATGATGCATATTCAAGCTTTCTGCTCATTCAGGTGAATCGGCAGGGATTCAGTGTCGCAGTCATTGAAACCAAACGCAGTAATAATTTTAGCCTCCATGTCTCCTTGTTGCCATCTGCTAAAAAGCTGTTCTTTTTCAGCTGGTAGGACAATTATCAACTGAAACAGTGTTGATGTTGCAAATTATGGAATCCTAGACCCACGATTACCTGTCCCTGGACAGGAACCCAGACCCCTTAGCTCTTAAAATGTAGCTACCTGGTCAAAGAATCTGCTAGGGTTCTAACACTCAAAGTACAGATGTAGATGAGCATTCAGCAACTTCAGTGTTAAAAGTTACAATAATAAACCAAGTAAATTGGGTATTTAATTATTTCGAAGGAAAAAAACAGCAGCAAATAGCCCTTTAGTTCACTGTTGAATAGGTCATTATTCTAAAAAATTCTGTGCAATGGAAAATAAAAGAACAGTGAAAATTAACCTGGCGCAGCGATGCCGCAAAGGCTTCGTGGGAGCTGTTCAGGCGGGTTCTGAACTGGGAGCAGATGCTTCGGGCCAGTTTGGCAGCACTCAGACTTTCTATGGCATCCTGTGCTACTTTCCGCTTCCACTCTGGAGTGATGGCAGGAGGGTTCACGAAGGTTATCCTGTGGATGATCTAGGAGCAAGACAATGACAACAAATGATAAACGCCGCTTCATGTCTCCCATCACCTTGCAATAACAATCCACGTCTTTGGAGATGCTGACCTGTTTGATTTGCTCCCAGACGAGTCGTGTGACAGAGGATCCTGAATGAAAGGTGACCTCCACGTGATAGGCAGCATTTAACAACTATAGAAAAAAGACAATGTCTGCTTAACATACAAGTAGGTCCTGGTCCTAGTTTAGTGCAGGCCAACCTGATTTATAGACATGGCCCAGCATCCTTCACCCAGTCAAACTCTCAGGAATTATAAATATCTTTACAGTCGGGTTAAGATGAATGTTTCCTTTCCTGTTTAATCACATATCTACATACAGGAATACCTGTAAAACCTCTCATTACCTGCTTAGACAAATAACATCATCAGGGTTGCAAACCTTACAGAGCTCAAAAGATTAACTGTAAACCCCCTCTCTGGTTACAATGCTCACCTGTTTGAGGTGATTGGAAGTAATGTTGTGAGCAGAGGAATCATTTGTTGACTTCTCCAGACTGTTGAGACATCGCTCCAGAGTTCCTACAAAGCTTTCCCTCAGGTAGTCCACAGAGCTTATCAGCTTACTGGCCACAGCCTGATTTAGACGGACCACAATCAGCTCCTGGATCTGATGGATGCAGGATTTGATCTCCTTTGATGTAACAGGACCTCCATTAGTTGTTACGATGATGTCTGACAGTAGAAAGAAAACAGGTCAACCTGTAGAACACGTGTATGTGTGTGTGTGTGTGTGTGTGTAGTAAAAGAGAAATTTTATTGGATTGTTATCATTAGATACGAGTATGAGACACCGAGTCACTTGATACTGAACAGAATGTTTAGATACATGAGAACAAAGCATCGATTCACATTTTTACAACTCTGGCTGTGCTTTGCTCATCCAGCTGGGTTTAGCTAGTATGAGCCACAGATCACTGAGAAGAGAAACAACAACAAGCTTCTCTCACACACACCATGACTGTGAGGAAACAGGCTGTGATCAACTCACGCTCCAGACTAGAAACCTCTGACCAGTAAGGACTGGCCTTATCAACTATGATATCAATCTAAGAAGACAGCCAAAATAAGCTGCAGTCTGGGAACCACGAGCCAGTTATGTTCCTAATAAAGAGGAAAACCTCTCTTATTAGTGATGACACGCGTGACATTTTCATGATGCATATAAGCAAATCACACCTCCACACGTCCTAGAGCTTCACATATATTTGGAGAATATGCTTCCAACTGTACATAATACAATGTCACTGCAGAACTAGTACCTAGCAAACAAAAACCTAGCTTAGCATAACTTTATATACATATTTTGTTTTACAATCAAGTTCAAGGGCACTGTCACAAGGCAAAACACTGGTCTTTCAACAAACAAGTAAATCAATACATGTGATGAATGACGGCTTGTCTCCTTATCTTTGAATCATAATAGGAAGCATGCGAGCTGAATAAAACATAACTAAATTGTTCTTATTTCCTGAAAGCATGTATGTTATACCCTTGCCTACCACACAACAACGCTAAATGCCATGATAAACCTAATTGTGCTGCTGTCAAAACATACCCTCTCTGACAGCAATTTAAATCACAAGATTGCAATTTATTATAAGTATATCTTAAACACAAAACAACACATAAAACGTTGAAGTTTTCAGCCTGAAGCTTCTGGAGTAATAAAACACAATAATGTTTTTCCTTTAAACTCACTATTTTTACACTTCCTCTCTTGTCTTTGCTCCTTTTGGGTGACTGGTCTGGCCGGTATAATCCATCAATGGTTACTAACCTGTAAACTCCAGGTTGGCAGCATCCTCCAGTAACTGATCTTTCATGCTGCTGAGTGTCTCCACAATCATTTCCTTCATCTCTTCCTGTTTGCGGTTAGCAATGGCCATAAGGGAGGTGAAGAGTTCGCCTTCTTTCTCACGGGTGTACTCCAGCCTGCGGGGAGTTATCTGCAGGTCCCTCTGCATGTCAAAGGCCTGTGGGGGGTGAAGCAGAGATGGCAAAGGTCTGTTGATGGTTTTAGTGGTAAATACAAGGTCAAAGTAGACTGAGAGCAAACCATTCATGCAGCATTAATAAAGCGGTCACATGAGTACAATATGAGCCTCTAAAACAACCACAGACAAACAGCTAGGCTTCATCCTCTGACCTGGTTGATGAAGAGATCTAGACAGCGACAGTGGATCCCATTAAGCAGGTTGGCAGCCTCCACCTGCTGGTTTTGGAGCACCTGGCGAGCAAACGGCACCAACAATCGATGCAGCCTTTCGAACGCCTCTCCCAACATGCTCTGGGGCTTGGCACCTGGGATGGGCGCCTGAGTAGGGGCGCCACAGGAGCAGTTTCCCGTTGGGCTACTTATGAAACCCAGAGACAGCAGCTGCTTATGGAGGGCGCTCTTCTCTCTCTCTTTTTCCTTCTCCACGCGACGGCCCGTGTCTGGGGAGGCGGCTGGCGTGGTGTCAGGGATGCGAAGAAAACAGATGGGAAAGGGGAGCATCTCTTTGACCTTCCACAGCTCAGCCACCTGCTTTGTGCTTAGAGAGTCTTTGTTGATGGCATAGAGGACGATGGGGATCACACTGCGAGTGCAGTCCTCAAGGGCCTCCTCCAGAGGTTGAACACTAGGACAAGGCACCACCATGACCTTTGCTTCCTGTTAACAAACCACAAAAATGTATGTTCCAGGCAAATGAATTCAAGAAATGGCACTTATTAGGAAATGTGGTCCAACAAAAAAGGGCCACTTAAGCTAAACCTAGTCCTTAAACAAGCCAACCTATTTTATTGTCCAGTGTATGAAGAACTAAATTGGCCATTTGAGCAAATTGTACACCACCAGCTGGCACCAAACAGCAGACTGACATTAGCTAAAGACGGTGGTGGCAGATTTAGCAGTCAAATATTCTCTCCCAGGATTTAGTAAAGGCTGAATGAGGAGGTAGCAAACACTAGGCTGACACATACCAAGTTTCCAGAAAAGCAGTATGACGCACAGTATATTGGATATTTCAACTCTACCCTCAAGAAAACAAACCAATACACATCCATCACAGTCTCCATTTATAAATATATGGGTACATAAATATTTAGGTATCTAGGGTACGTCACTAAGAGGAGATAAATGAAGTAAACAGCTTTGCTTAACCCTCAATAAATAACTGCATTAACAAAAATAGACATGTAAGAGAGTCTGAGACAGAGGGGGGGCGTCAGAGAAAAGAGCCAGAAATGAGCAACAGCTACACAAAGGAGACAGTCAGTCCTGTCTCCAAGAAACAAGAGTGGAGGCCATCTGAGCAGGCTCACTGGAACAAAGATAGCCTGCAAGCATTAGTTAACAACCCATGAAAATCAGTGCAATGTTTGAATTGCCTTAATGCAGCCCGTGTTCAACAGCAGCCCTTCACAGGAATGTTTGTGGGCGTCTTCAACTTGTGTCTGTATGCATTAGCCTTACAGCTGCTACTTGGCCCAATTCAGGACAATATCACTTAGTTCCATTAGTGTATTTAAGGGTAACTGCTAATATCACAGTCCCTTGTTAACAGACGTTGTGTCTGGGATAAATTAATGGGTCAGAGGAACCAGTGACAGAATATGTACATCAAAGGAATGTTAGAAATGTGGTGATGGCCCCTTCAGCCCCCTTTATGTTGCTGTGGTTAAGCTGAAGTGGAAAAACTTGGGACTGAAGGGATGAATTTCAACTAATTAGCAAGTGGCTTGTCATTTGCTGGCCTCAGAAGCAGAGGGGTGTGATTGTGGCAGGAATGTGTGAAAACCTCAGTGACCAGGGAGATTTAGTGCCTTCATATACTTCCATCTAAACCTGCTCATCTATTTTATTCGGCAGAGACAGTGGTCATAGCTTGTACCGACACACTGTTTAAAGGTTTAATCATCAACAAATAAAACAATATTTTAACCAACAATCTGTGTCCACCCTGTGAGATATTACTAACAATTACTCAGTTTTCTTGGGTCACTGGGATCCTCTCAACTGTCACAAATGTGACTTCAGCTCCCACGGCTTCGAGTCACACAAGAAAATGAGCCAGGGTATTAAGTTTCCCTTCTATCACACATCCTGACTAGTTTCCCTTTCAGCTTTTTCTTTAAAATATATTAAATCTTGAAGCAGTGAAGAAGAGCATCAATTAGAATGCAATGCATATTTATAATGCAATGACAAGCAGAGCAGCCTATATCAGAGTAGTGTTAAAAAAATAACTGTAAACTGAATTCCTAACACCTGACAGTTACAAATGGCAGCTAAGGCAAAGTTCGCAATAAATGAGGGAAACCATGAGCAAAAGGTCTTTGGAATGTTTGATAAAATGACACAAAAGATAAGTAGTTAGACTAACACAAGCCTTGTAAAAATTAAGCTATGAAACCTCTAAATACTTTTTGAATCATGAACAACCAGTGTCCTCAAAGTGAAATCTAACCATGGCAACATCATCACAGCGGAGGGTTTGGGATGTTTTTTTTTTGTTACATGGCCTAGTCATGTGAATCGCACCAGACTAGTGGCATTACGTAAGGGGACTGGAGCGGGTGGGCTGCCCCGAGCCACAACTAGGCCTAGTTTCAGGGGCTGTGATGTGAAGGACTTGGTCTAGAGGATTAGAGGTAAATTCCCACGTGTCACATATTGGCTACAATTCTTCTACTTAGTTAAATCAATTCACTACCTCAAGCTAATACAGTTCCTGGGTCATATTGTCTGAAATATGACTATACTATCGGGTCCAACTATCTGACCTTTTCCTACGAAAACTTCCAACAATATCCTGCAAACGTGTGTTGAAGAAATGCTCAAAAACAAAAGAAAAACAATTCGAAAATAATGTTCAACGCAAGCGGGGTTACAGGAAACCACTGAGCAGCGCAGGAAATAAGCTGCTCTGTTCACTAATCTGTTTGTGAGCTAAGATGTGTGAATATAAAGGCTGGTTCAAACACTGGCAGGTGGTACAAATTAAAACCCAATGAATCCCTCTTTCTTTTCGTCCAGTGTCACTTAACCTGTTATTAACATCAGATTAGGCGATAGAAAACACACAATAATAGATTACACTAAAAATATAAGATGCCGTTTCTCATCATGGCTCTAATATTGCTATCGCCCGAATACAACAATGGATCCTTGCGTATCCAATTATGTCAATGTGATGCGATGGGACACATAAGGCCCACAAAAGATGCAAAACAAAGTAGTGATGTAGTCACTATGCTAATATTTGAGGTCACAGCCACAAGGCAATGTTCACATTTTACTGTGTATGAGGAAAATAAGTTGGATTTCATTCAACTCTTTCTGTGACAAAATGTGATATTATTCAACAGGGTGCTGTGTTGGCTAATCACATGCACACAAAGTGTGCGTTCCTGATGGACCTTTACATGTGAATGCTATATTTCAGCTGAATACCTCAGGCTCATCATAGCCAGGGATCACAGAGTTTCTGTCTAGCCCTGCAGAAAGCTTTAACTGAGTTCCACCGCCTCACAGCCACACAAAGCAATAATCCCCCACCACCCCCTGGATTGTTTATTGCAAGGGTCTGCCTTAAGAGCATGAAGCTTAAAATGAGGGGATCAACACAGCAAAAGGTGAGTGGTTTCATTTTAAGCTATTGTTTAAAACCAGGGGGTTATGTTCAGGCCATGATTCTGCAGAATCAAACTTAAAGCCTACCTGTAGCAGTGGATGATGCAGGGTAATCTCTAGCTCTGCTAGCCGATGAGCTGGGTCCTCGCAATCTTCGTGGATCTCCAAGTCCTCCTGGGGCACTGTATCCCAGCGGCCGCAGTTCGCTGCCAACTGGTGCACCAGCTCATACTGGCCAGGCAGTGCCAAGCTGAGCCTAGTCTGTCTCCCATGGGTGAAACACAGCTTTCGTCTCTTGCACACAATTCCCTGGACTCCTTCACAAGGCTCACCAGCCTCAGGGCCCAGAGGCAAAAGCCTCTCCCCCAGAAGGAAGTTAAGCAGCTGGTAGCGGGCAGGACAGTCTTGGCCCAATATCACAATGTATGGGGCAGCACCCACTGTGTTGCGTAGAAACTCTTCCTCATGGCTAGGGAAAGAGATGCAGCTGAGCTGACCTGGAGGCACAGACAGAGCAAAAAGGAGCATATGATTTTGGGAGGTGGCTTATCTTAATCATTATCCCTAAGCAATCATGTCCATTCTTGGAATAGGTTCACTAATAAATTGAGGAATTCCTGATTGAACATAGATAAAGTACTGAATCACACATTATCCTTTTGCATGGGAGCATCATTCCCAGCACTTACAGTAGAGCACTGTTCTACGATGGAAACGCATTAACAGTGATATAACTTTTTGGCTATTATTTCCTGGGCCATATTGAAAATACAGTGCAGTACACAACAACAAATTCAGCCCCACTACTGAGAATCCTCAGTGATGCCGAGTCACAGACTAAAAATGTTATAAAACAAATAGCAAACACAGCTCATTTTGTACATCAATAACTCACAGCTTTTCATACATGTGATTTCACGATTACTGGTTACTCTAATGTAGCATTCCTCTCCTAGCATTTAACCCTTGACCTAGCATGACACATTAAAACTCATTGTTTCACACTGACCTGTGCAGAGCATTTGACTGCTTGACCTGTGCATAAAAAACCCTATTGTGACATGCATTTTTGTCCTGATAAGCGAGTGTAACCAAGACATTTGAAAGATTAATGCAGTTAGCAGGTGAAGACATGCTTTGGGGCTTTGCCCGTGTTACCATTGTTATGGTTGAATGTTTCTGTCCATTAAGATTACCCTTTGGTTCAACATAGCAGAAAACTTTTCTGAGCTTGTGTTCAGGAGGCCGCCTTTGATCAGCTATGTCTCTCCTATACATATGATAAACAATATTTTATGGGGCATCAGTGCTGAGTGTTTCTTGAATTAAGCATGAAACAGGGAAATGTGTGAAGGGCATCTGTTGCAGCTTAACTCCATAAATGTGATGCCATGTTTTAAAAATGAAAACAAGCATGTGCACAATCTTAATCCAACTTTTCTCTCACACACACACGCACACACGCACACACGCACACACACACACACACACGCACACACACACACACACAGCACAATTAATCCAAACTGTAAGAATGAACACAAATCTCAGCATATTTTGTGCACTTAGTCTGCTCATTCCTTTGAGAAGGGGCTTAAAAGGTTTTAAAGGTTTGCCATAACCCTAATTAATGCATTTTTCTCCGTCTGTGTTAAAAGGAGAAATCATTTGGCCTCAGCAATGTGTTACTTCTTTATTCCTCTACAGGATGGAGAAGTGTAACACGGCTGTGGATATGATTCAGCTTTCAACATTAAGGATGGCGCAAACAGCCGCCTTGGCGCTGCGATGTTTACAAGCGGATGCGGCTTGTGTGCAAACCTACCTGCTTCCAGAGAGGCTGACGCCGAGCTCATGGTGGACGCACAAGCATTGCTGTAATTCTGCCTTATTTCGCGGAAGAACGCGTTGGTCTCCTTGAGGTTCTTCCTCAGCTGGATGGAGTGCTTGTTGTAGCTGTTAAACGTCCTCGTCAGCTCCCGAGCTAGAGGAGTGATCTTCTGCTGCGCATTTCCCTCCATGGTAAACGATGGCACGCGCGTGTGGATGCACGGCTTCAATCAGTGCCGCTCTCACGCCAGCTGCGAGTTTGTGGGTAAACACGTCAAAGAGCAGCACCCTTTTCACCCGTAGTAGGTTTTTAGCAGAGCAAAACCATTAGTGTATTAGTGTTGAACAGTCCCTGCAGTCTTGTGCCAGCGACTAGCTAATCTGTAGGCATTTGGCTTTGGTTATGAAGTTGCTGACCAGCACAGCTAGCTAGCTAGCTGTACGAACGAGCAGCTAACATATTCACCGACACTGAGGCATTCTGTGCACTTTGCCTGCGCGTATAACGTTGTATGTAGCACTCGCTGTGAGACGGGGAGTGCTTTAAACAGAACAAAGAGTCCAAACGACCGACCACTTAGCGCGTTAATAATCCGTGCTTTCCGACCTAGCTCTGGTCCAGTTGACGCTAGCGCTGTTAGCTACAAAGCATCCCTGTCCGTCCTCGCCGTTAACTTCACATGCCAGGCCACAGTCGTGCAGCCATGTAGCTCAGTGGGTAATTGTGGACACAATCTTAACAGCCGCCTGTCATTGACAACAGCCTGAAGACTCGTTTTCTCCGATGCGCCTACGTGGGAAAGGATTTTCGCTGAACTGGCTCTGGCCCGGACAAGCCAGTGGGCATTTTCCGCTCCGGGGAACGACGGGAACGCCGTTAAATAGGGGGGTTCCGCTTTCCCTCTCGGTGATGATGAAGAGGAGCCACTGGTGGTGCAGGGCGAGGTGCGTCAGGACCGACTCACATAGCTGAAGCCAAGCATCCAAATCACTGCAAACTGAAAGGCGACGAGACCGAAGTTATGGACAGCGAAAGGCGGGGTCCGCTGAGGCGCAGTGCACTCTGGGAAACGTAGGCGCACACACGCCTCCATAACAGATGGACCACTAGGTTCTGTGCATTAAGTGCTTTACAGATGTCACTTTCTGTTTAAAGTACAACTGAATGCGTGTAATGAAATGTTCCCGGTAGTATTGCACTTCTATCTTTGCAGCTACGAGGAAAGTTCTATGTTTGAACATGATGGAGCAAAGTATGATAAAATAAAAAATACTTATGTAAAGTACATAAACCTAAACAACTTTTATTAATCTACCCAGGTACTGACTGATCAAACTACAAATGGGCTGCTTGTTATAGTTTGTGACGAATGAATTAAGAGCTAACGTCATGATGAAGCGCCCTCTCCTGGCAGGATTGTTGCGTTACACGACAGGAAAATTGTAGCTATTTGTTCCCTGTACTACACAGTGTGAGATTTTTTTTTTTTTGAAAACCAGAGAATTACTGTATTGTTTTGTATTTATTCTGTAACGACAGACCTATAAGCCGAGTCTGATTAGAAAACATTGCATTAGATTTAACATTAGACACAGTATGCACTTCAGGTAATGATAAAAAACTCTCAACCTACAACAATATTTACTCATATTTACTCTAATAGTATCAGTTAAATGTGTATCTGATAGACATCTTAATACGTATTACCGTTTTAGGATGTCTATAAGCGAAACCAACTGGTCCAAATCAATTCACCAACCCGATTTAATTACTGGTTACTGCATGCTGATCTCTAGTGGCTAATAGCTGTAACAACAATGCCAAACCAATCTAGTTCTGGTTTATTATTTATCTTATAAAAATTAGTGGAAAAGTAATTATATTGCTGCACATAATTACCGAAAATACAACGCAGATAAAGGCATTTTGTAAATTGTATATTGTTATGTTTTTGTATATTTGTTAGTTATATTATTATAGTTTGCAGTCATGAAGGTTTACCGTGATGTTTTATAAGATCATTGGTACATTTTAGCCTGTAAGTGATATGTGACTTAAAAATGTACGATGTGCTATATACCCTCTGTCTGTGGCGGCTTTCTTTCATCCAGGTCATCTTACGGATGGAGCAGTAAGTAGTAGTAATCCTACTAGTATTCATTAGAAAGTAGAAGTATAACGAGGACAGTTTTGTGTATTTTTTTCTATTCGTTCGTTGGTGCGCTTGATTTATCTTCCATGTACACCTACTACTGGCGTTCAGTTGTTGCTTCAAACTAGCCTTAAAGATCACCGCATTTAGGTAGTCGGTATAAGAAAGAAAATGTATCACCTAACTTATATCTTGTCCAAGATTTGAGAAGTAACAAAAAGCAGACCATATGAAACAGCGTCTTGTGAGTGACGAAGTTAGCGAGTTAAGTATCCGGGTGTTTCAAATCGAACGCACCCAAACCTCGAAACACCGCCCGGTTGTGTGACGTAGCCGCCTCCGGTGCTTCGCTGCTGTCCCAGCGCGCTGCTGGTACAAAGCCACAGTGCGGAGGAGCAGACGAGGGAACCTGCAGGTCCTGAGGTGGATGTTAGAGATCTGAGTTCAGCATCCAGTCGTAGGAATCTGCTCGACAGCCTGTACGGACAGCGTTGCTCTTTTATCCGAACCGAGCCGGGTCACCTTTGGAAGCAACTTCGCTCCAACAACAACCACCTGATGCGTTTAAACAACCGTCTCCGCCGCTCAAAATAACCAACAACCACAGGGGTTTTTCTTGTTTTGTTTTTGTTTGTTTTTCCGTTTTTGCCATTATGGACAGTTCGGCGCGTGCCTCGGCGAACTGCCGGCCGCCGGCCGTTGGGCTCGCGCCCGACGAGAGCGCTCCGAGCCCGGCGCCCGTGAAGAAGCAGGCGGTGAAAAGGCACCACCACAAACACAACCTGAAGCACAGGTACGACTTCCTGGAGACGCTCGGGAAGGGGACGTACGGCAAAGTGAAGAAGGCCCGGGAGCGGTCCGGCAGACCGGTGAGTGCCGACGCTTCGTGGTGTGATGAGAGCGCGACGAGGCGAGGCGAGCGGGGCCGCATCTGCAGCCGGCGTTGAGCGCTGTCGGCCACCTGTTGTGTGCAGACGGAGCGTTATTATTAGAAGACGCGCCGTCTGCGCACAGGTAGACCTGCGTTCAGTTCGGTGTCTGCACGGGCAGCACGCGTTTCCTCTAACGGACCTGGAGTTCATACTATGTCACACATTTGAACGTCCCTCTCTTTAAGAAACACGCGGACTTCTAGTGAAACCAGTCACGTGGACAAACGCAGCATTTCAAAAACGAGCCTGTTTGTTTATTTAAAAGTAAAAATGAAATATCAGTTTACAGAAAATTGATCCTATCACACGTCGCACAGGGACCAAACTTCCTGATTCCTGTAAATCTGTTGCCACTCTATTAGTGGCACTTTCACCTCCTGCCAGTTTACGGGCAGCTCAACGGAAAGGCGTGTTGCAGGAAGAAGACTTAGGTGAAATTATCCCAGGACAAAGGTTCGAGGCATTTCTTTCTTTTCTTGTCAGAGGCTGAAGGGGAAGTTGCAAATAGGCTTCCAGGTGGATTCCAGCGCCCCGCGGCCCGAGGGGGAAATGGGAGGTATTTAAAACAGGGGGACAGAGATAACCACTGAAGTGGAATGTGAAGGAGACAATGGCCCTTGTGAAATATAGGAGCTTCACCTTAATCAGAACCTGCCTTTTGGAGTCAGCGTTATGCTTTTAAACAAGGGCTTATCTGTACAGCAGCTGATTCTATCAGCCAGTCTAACCTCTTCAGTTTATAGTGACAGTCAGTCCATCAGCCCTGCAGAAATGAGCTTAAAGGTAATTAGTTAAACTGGTTAATTTAAACCTTTATGAAATAATGTCACTTACTGTAGCGGCGTTTTGCTTAAACTGGGTTTGTCTAATAAAAAAGCAGCTTAGTTTATGTTAACCCAATGTATATTCCACAAGGACAAGGAGCCAAAGCTAAAGTGGTGAGTTAGTTTCTCTTTGGGTCACTGCTCTGAATAATAGATACTTGGCAGAGACGTTGTTGTCGGTGAAAGTGCTCAGAGGTCACGGCAGTGGAAGGAATTCCCCCGCCCTCACCTGCAGCGAGGAGGCTGCAAAACATGTCGGGCCCTGTCCACACGCCCAGCGCCGCGGCTCTCATTGGGCCGAGCCGGTGTCCGAAACCCCTCTACGCCACGAAAACAGTCGGGCGTGAGGTGGAAGCACGTGCGTCTGCTTTTGTTCTCTCCTGCCTTTCACCGTGTTGACTGTGTGTGAGATGAAGATGCGTAACTGGACGCAGGGAGGGACCCGGCACAAAGGATGGCTTCACCTCGCGTGTGTTGGTGCTGCAGCTACAGCTGTTTTCATTGTTCCTCAGTTGGGTAATCAAGCTCTCAGGTGGCGGTTTTAAAATAGATCCAAGTCACAACACATGTCTCCTGACTAATTTAACTCGACCTTTCTATGAATCATGTTAATTGGTTAAAAAACAGGTTACTAGGACACATTTGGATTAGAGCGAGAACTAATGAATATCTTAATTATATTGTAATCATTTGGATAAAAAAGTAAATCTCTAATTTATAATTCGTTGTCCATATTATTTCTAATTCAGTCCCTAGTAATTGTATGATTTTACTGCTTTTTGTAAGTGGACACTAGATTTTCAGTGGGAGCGAGTAGGAAATGTCCCCTAAAGCTCCTCCAGCCACCATTTGTTCATGTTGTTAACATGTTTGGTTTGTGGTTATTGTTTCGAAATGTCGTGTGACAGCAGCTTAGTACCGTCTTCGTCACCTGGCTCCGATGGCTCCGCACCGGTCAAGTGCAAGCGCCTGCACGTGATGTCTGCAGAAACCGCCGCGTTCGGTGATTCACGGGTTTTTCTCCGGCGTGCGGCTTCACGATGAACTTGGCGAGAGCCGGCACAACCGGTTCCGTGTTTATTCAGAGGCCGCGTGTGAAATATCGGAGATTTCTGCCTCTCGGTGCGTATTGCGTTGGTGCACGGACGCAAACACATCCACGCGGAACCTCACGGGGGTGTGAGGTCACGGCGGGCTCCTCGGCCGACGGACAAACGCAGGAAACCTCCGTTCCCAGAATCAGGAAATCGCTCTGCGTGTTGGAGCTGAGCTGAGCTGACCTGAGGCCAGACGCTGACTCACAACCGGAGACAGTCTGGAGCTGAAACTGATATGACACGGCGCTGCTTCACTCCTTTCCCCGTGTCTGTAGCCTTGAGGGTTACAGAGGAAACCACCACCACCACCGCTGCCATCTGGTTCCCCGACGCCCTCCAACCTTTTGGCTCAAAGATGACGCATTCAATGCACGGAGGAATCTCAGGCATCTGAGCTCCAAACAGACGTAAAGACACTCGCGGGCTCGTCTGAAGGCCACGTGGCACCGGCCTGCGGACAGAGGCCCATTCACGCTGAAATCTCTTCATTCTGTGGGCAGACGTAGCGGCAGACAATAGGCTTCCCCACAGACAATGCTCGACCGCCTTGTTAGAAACAACACAGCAGATTTTTCAGTTCACCGCCCAATGTTCCTCTCACGAGCGTCGGATGAGGGGCAGCTGTTGTTTGTACATGTTCATCTCTTTCTTTCCCCTCCGCTGCGACAGAGATAATGCTGTGACTAAGTCCCATGTCAGCGCTATTCATTGGCTGACATTCTCCGGACCCGTGTCTCACTTTAACGTCTTTCTTTTTGTTTTAAGGTTGCCATAAAGTCCATCAGGAAAGAGAAGATCAAGGATGAGCAGGACCTGGTTCACATCCGCAGAGAAATTGAGATCATGTCTTCTCTCTGCCACCCGCACATCATCAGCATATACGAAGGTACATTTATACTTTGGTTACGATTGTCGTGTGGGTTTTTCTTTTTTTCTGTTGCATCGTGATTGTACATCTGAGCCACACGCGGACTCACACGTGACGCCTTCGGTGGAGTTTGGTCACGCAGGTCCTGGGCCGAGGACCCATGCTGGGTTACATAAGCGCCGGGACCCCGGCGTCGCCCCGTCAGCGCAGCCTCGTGTCTTCCAGCTTCTGATGAGATGGTCATCGCTGCGCTCGCCCGCAGGCCGCTCACCACAGGGCTTTGTTCATCAGCCACTCAGTGTGTGCATGGCTTTAAAGGCTGCGGGCACAACATTACTGGGAACACCTTCATGAGACTATTTGTGTCAATATTTTTAAAGGCTCCGGCATCAGCCTCAGGGTGTGAAACAAATCCCACGGCTTTTGTTTAGTTGGGATGATCGGAGGTCATAATTTGTAATGAATCTTGTCTTGCAGTGTTTGAAAACAAGGACAAAATCGTGATCGTGATGGAGTACGCCAGCCGGGGCGACCTGTACGACTACGTCTGCGACAAGAGGCACATATCTGAGCAGGAGGCCCGGCACTTCTTCAGGCAGATCGTCTCGGCGGTGCACTACTGCCATCAGGTAGGCGCCACCATTATGAAAGCAGAGTCGGCGGGATGGCGTCGGAACGAGCGCGGCGTCTTGCATAAAAAGCTGCATGAGCAGAGCTTCACTCAGCTCTTTCCAGGGCGCCCCCAAAGTTACGTAAGGGCCTTATTCAATGATGTGAACAGGGAGCCTGTGGGAGCGACGCAGGGGGAGGTGAGCGGGCCAACGGCCAGCCACACGCATGGTCTCACAGGTTAATGAGGGTGTGATGGAACCCCCCCGCCCCCTCCAGCGTCCACAGCCGTGGATGTTCTGCACCTTGCATAATCTCTGTTTGCCGAGCGATATGTACACAGCGACCCGACATCGTGTCCGCGGGAACCATCTGTCTCTCTCTCTGTTTTCGTCACGTCTCGTCTCTGATCGGCGTCTTGCAGCTTAAGGTTGAAGGTTATCGACGCTGCGAAACACGGCCGTGTGCGGAATGTGTCCGTTGCCACAACAAGCGCTGATACGTATGAAATAGTTGACCCGCTTTTTTTTTTTTTTTTTTTTTTTTTTCTTCTTCTTCCTCAAAGCAAAACAAACGCGGCTCAAGTCGCAGGCATGCCCCCCTGCTGAGTGAAGGACAATGAGGCACAGCTGACGTAGCAGGAAAAAGGAATGCACTCTAACCCAGTAGAGAAGAACGCGTTCACATAATGCAGTCGAACCAGTGAAGAAACCTGGAAAACACCAATTTGTTTTTTCTAGTTTGAGTGTAGGGGTCATGTGGCAACACCAAAAAATATTAAAACTATAAAATATAACAATCGTCTTCTGTTTGTTTCCTCCCCCAGAATGGAATAGTACACCGGGACCTGAAACTGGAGAATATTCTACTAGATGACAAAGGAAATGTTAAGGTATGTGTGAGGACCCAGATGAAAAATAATAAATAAACATTCTTGTTTATTTAACCTTCATTCCAGTTCCTGATCATTAACGTTATGATAATTTATAATGACCACCACACACACACAAATGTAATATAAGGAATTCTTTGGCCAACAGATTTGTATGCAACTGTATTGAATTTCAGTGGAAATGATGACACCGGAGATGTGAGTGGGCTTAACCCCTGACCCCTGACCTCTGTCTCGTCCCAGCAGATCGCAGACTTCGGCCTGTCGAACATTTACCACGGCGACGAGTACCTTCAGACGTTTTGCGGCAGCCCTCTGTACGCGTCCCCAGAGATCGTCAACGGGCGGCCGTACCGCGGGCCGGAGGTGGACACCTGGTCGCTCGGCGTGCTGCTGTACACGCTGGTTCACGGCACCATGCCGTTCGACGGGAACAACCACAAAGCACTGGTCCAGCAGATCAGCACGGGAAACTACCGCAAACCAACCAACCCGTCCGGTGAGTCCTCCCTCCTTGTGTTCTTCTCCCATGATGAGAATGAAACGGGCTGAACGTTCCTCCTCCGCCTCCTCAGATTCATGTGGACTGATCCGCTGGATGCTGATGGTAAATCCAGAGCGCAGAGCTACTATAGAGGAGATCGCCGGACACTGGTGGCTCAACTGGGGTTACCAGCGGCCATTGCTGTCGGAGGTGAAGACGGACGCGGCCCCGGCCTCCGCCCCCGTCCCCCCGGCCGCCTCGCAGCCCGCGGGGCTGGGCAGCGTCGCCAGCTGGCTGCGCCGCACGTCCCGGCCTCTGCTGGAGAACGGCTCCAAGGTGCGCTGCCTGCTGCGCCCGCAGGGGGGCGGGGCCGACGTGGCGAGGCAGCGGTCCCTGCGGAGGTCGCGGAAGGAGAACAACGTCTCCCAGACGGTTCACGAGGGGAGCGCGGACGGGCGCCCCTCCAAGGGGATCCTCAAGAGGCGCAACAGCGTGAAGCAGAAGGCGGCGAGCGAGGCCTCGGCTGCAGGACCCGCGGAGCCTCCGAACGCTCTGGGAGCGCCGGCACCTCCCAACGCCCCGCCCCAGACGCTGCCTCGCAAAGGTATCCTGAAGAAGCCCGCGGAGCAGGAGTCGGGATACTACTCCTCCTCCCCGGAGAACAGCGATTCTGGCTGGGTACCGCAGACTAAAGAGTACCCCTCGGCCCCCACCCACAGGAAGGGCATTCTGAAGCGCAATGGAAAGTTCTCGTCTGGTCGACTGCACGAGTTTGGCTCACTCGACCAACTGGCAGCTTCTCTGCCTCGTAACTGCGCCCGGTCCAGACCCAACGGGGCCATCAGCGAGGACAGCATTCTGTCGTCCGAGTCCTTTGACCAGCTGGACCTGCCCGACCGAGTGGGGCCGCAAATGCAAATGGCTAAGCCGGCCAAGGCCGGCATGAGAGGCTGCGTGTCCGCCGACAACCTGCTGGACATCGAAGAGGACAGGACTCTGGGGGACGGGCTGCTGAGGCCCTGGAGCTGCTACGAGTCTGGAATGGCTGACAGTGCCTTTTCCCTGACGGACTGTGACAATGTGACGGAGGCCTACAAACAGGCCATGGTGATACAAGGCTCTAAGGCGAGCTAGAGGCCGGTGTGGAGGCTTAAAGGACTAAACTACTGCTGATCTGACAGCCAAAGTGCATGATGGACTTACACGTACCAAAAAGGGAGCGGCCTCGGTGCTGGGGATGTGACACGTGGAGTAAAATACGCACAACGCACAACTGAGTGCAGCTAAATGCGTCCATGTCAAAGATGAGAGGAGGAGCTTTGAGCTTAGCATTAAAAGTGTAGTTACTCATCAGTGAAAGCCAAATGTCCGTCTCTGCTAGTTCAACGTAGCGTCTCAGTCGCAGCAGATCCAGTGGTTTAGTGCCTCATTCACAATTACATAATATTTTAAGCAACAAATGAAGTGTCTTATTGTCAACATGGCAATCATGTTTGACTGGTTGATCAGCTGTCAGCTTTACTGAGGATGAGGGCAATAATAGACAGCGTCCAGGTTAGAATGTGTTTGTGTATAATAACACTAGTGTTTTTAGCAAGTTGTGAAAATGGCATTTCATGAAAACCAAAGAAGTAATATTATCAACCTGTTTGTCTTTATTTAAAAAAAGAACTTAGCAAAACGTGACAGCAGGACGTCTGCTTTTAACAGGGATCTTACCTCTGGAGGAGCATTTTTTTATATTCTTTTAATAATAATAATTTGTTTGGACATGGTTTTACTTGCCATGACTCACAACAAGTGTGACCAGTAGAACCTGCTTTTACTTCCAAATCTGTGGCTGTCGGTCCGTGCCTGCAGGCGGCGGTTTCACAGAAAAGGCGCGGCTCATAAGTTTGTTTGTGTGATGAATGTGAGACACCAGCTTCAGCGAACTACTGTCTAATAACATACTGAAGCTCAGTCCCAGTGAAGGTGTATTAAACGGGGATCTGAGTTAGAACGTGAGCCACCTAACTGTGTTGCTGCTGACTCAGCTTTTTAATCCTATCTTCCTATTGTCCTGTTCTATTAAAGCGCCACTGCCGGGAAACGCACTTTATCAGACCTTTGAAACTTGATACAGTTTATTTTTCTAGTTTGAGTGTAGGGGTCATGTGGCAAAATATGCAGGGAGTCCACTTTAGCAACAAAACATGCTGCTTCTTGGAAACTGGAATGTAAATATTTTTGTTTGGCTCATCAGGAATTTGAAGCTTGTCTGTATAAAAGTATAAACCAGAAATTCATGTCATTTCTAAAATTTTCAATTTTGTATCAAGGACTTTCACTGATAAATTCTCATTTGCCCCTGAAGGCTGACGTGCAGTCAGCCCGTGGGCAGACCGGTCTCCAGGGTTTCATTTTTGTATAGTTGAACATACATTTGAGCATTTCATCAATGTTTTTGCTTTTGCTGTCCCAGAACATGCAGGTATGCAGAGTTATTTTATACTTTTATTCAGTCTAACTGTTTTGCAAAACTCTTCTTTGCCAAAGTGACAGGCTAATTGATGAACACGTGACCTGCCATGATGTGACTGGGTTGAAGAAATCAATAAAAACTGAACAACAGAGTCTTGGCTAATTTGTGTCTTACATGTTTGTATATATTTATCATACACCTCAATTTAATCAGAACTTTCAAAGTACAAAGGTATATTTATATTTACAACACCCAGGTAAACACATATACTGTATAAATAATTCCTACTAGGATTCAGTCTAATTAAACAAAAAATGCATGGTCTACAAAACCTTCTCTTACAGAACCTGATATACAAAAACACTTCTTTAAACTGTTGTTGACGCAACTTTCAAAGAACAATTCAGAGCAACAATGAGTGGCGTTAAACTACATGACTTTGTATTGAGGCCTCTTATTCACCCTCATGGCTGTAGACAGTCGTCCCGTCTGATGTCATGGAGAAGTGTTTTAACGTCGCCACCTGGGGCTTCGCGGTCGGTGCAGCATCCTGAGAGTCAGCAGGAGTGAAGTCGACCTCTGAGCCGTGGGCTCTCGATCTGAAAACGCCGTCTTCAGACCAGCGGGGAAGGTTAAGGCCCCACACGGCCCCCAGCTTGTCATAGCACAGGAAGGTAGAGCTCTGTTTGGCAGAGAAAGATAAACCTTCATAAGCTCCTCTGTTTGTTTGATCGAAACACAATATTGACAACCGGGCGAAGTCGAAAAAGATACCGCCGTAAAAGGGCCGTCAAACATTAGCTTTACCACATCGGTGGCCGTGAGGTTGGCCAGAAATGTCATCAGTGCCTCAGGAGAGACGGCGGCGGCCATTAGCTTCAGTTCACGCAGGGCAAAGGTCACACAGGCACACGCAAGAGTGGAGGGCAGGAACGGCGAGAAGCCACTATCTGAGAGGACACAGGGATTAATCACACTTCAGCTTGAAAGATTCCTAAATACGAGAGACAAGCTCAATTTAGTGTTTAATTGTTAACATGTTTCCTTAGTTGGCTGTTGCTTCATCACTTTCAGCGTGTAGTTGCACAGGTGTGGTTTCGTGTGGGGCTCCCCACAGACTGGGGCCACAATGAGAACGTCACTGAAGCGCAGACAGCTCGACGGACGCCACCGCTCTGGACACACCCTTCTACACAAAAGCCAGTCCTCAAAAGCCGGCATTTCCCAAAACCCAATAATCTGACACAATATCCCCAACGCTTCTGGCGAGAAAGACGCACAAAAAGCCAGCCATTCAATCCGGGCTGAGTCATTGTTTTGAATGGGTTACAACGCAGGGAGACAGGACTTATCGTGAGTTTATGTCACAGGCTGTGTAAAACGCCTGCGACCGGCTGTATATCCCCGTGACCTGCTGCCTCCGGCTCCATCACAGAGTTTCGTGGGAAATCGGCCAGCTGAATAGTTGGACGCAGGTCTTTCACAGCACACAATACAGGATTACACCAACGCACCTCTGTGTCTCCAACATGAACTGCTGACACGCCGGGCTGTAATCACCAATAGTTACGGCAGCTTTGTGGCCTTTGTTCAATGCTAAAAAAGAAATCTTATTCCATCAGATACATGCAGTACTAACTAAATAAAACCCCTATCATTTACTCCCTTACGAGAGATACACGATACGGATGTTATGATACAAATGTCCACATAAATCATTCAACGCAGGATTTTTTTTCACATTTTGACGTAGAGCTGACAGTTATGTAACGTACCCGTTGTTGCCAGAGCAACATAGGAGTGGACCAGCCTGCGCACGTGCTGGAGGTGGACGGGCCCAACACCCGGCAGGGCGTGAAGAACCGGCTCCAGGAAGTCCGAGGGCACCACACAGGCCAGGCACCAGTCCAACCTGGACACCACCTCCACCTCCCACTGCTGCAACACACACGCGTTCATCTGCAGGTCACAAACCGTCTATTATCCAGTTAGTAACGCTGCCGGGGAAAGGAGAAACATCTGGATGTGATCCAGTGTTACCGGGGCACGAGGCGGTGTCCTCGCGGGTTATGGGGTCATGATTGATGATTATAATAACCCATCACGCGCTCACATTTAACTATATATATTGACTAGATGGGCGGAGGTTTTACCAGGACGTCTGCGACGGACACGGAGTTGTCGGTGTAGACGCAGAGCGCGCCGGCCGTCAGAGGAACCGTCTCCCTCATCTTGGAGGCCACGAGCATGCAGACGACGCCCAGCAGCTGCAGCCGGGGCCGCTCGACGCGGACGAGGCTCAGGTAGTGATCCAGGTAATGCGCGGCCAGCGGGAACACCTCCTGCTCGCACTTCTGCTCCTCGCACACCTGCAGTAACACACGCACACACACACGGTCCGGTGACGGGCCCTCGCTCTGCTGTCGCGCACGAGGCGCAGGCCGCGGGCGGCTACCTGTAGCATCCACACCGCCAGGAGCCCCCTCGCGCGCGGCGGGACGTCCCCCCGCGCGGAGACACCGCGACCGGGCCGCCGGCACGTCTTTTCCAGAGCCGCCAGATGTCGCAGTGTTCTCCGGTCGCCGACCACCGCCGGGTCGCTGCGGGCCCGCAGAATCACCCCGAACTGCGAGCAGCAGCTCTTTTCAACTTTAAATTCATCTCCAAGAAGCTTGTCTCCAGAAAGATCCATTCGACGAACAGCACATTCGATATATTCTCAACAGAAAATGTCGATGTATTGTTAAATTCACTGTTAATTTCACCGCTGTGGGATTGAGATGTTTTAATTTAGCGTTCGCTTTGAGCTAGCTAACTAGCTAAGCTAACTCATGCTAACCACCTAGAGCCAAACGCAAAACTAATCAGCAGGGCGCCAGATATGTTGGTTTACAGTAAATGAGTCAGAGATTTATGTTTAACACGAATAGCATTAGCTAAAATAGGTTTGTTGGCTGCTCAGTAAATTATAGCTAAAACATTTCCGTAAAATTTTACAAATTTTGCTATAAAGTAGAATATGGGTTTACTAATATGTTTGATGATTGTGGAGGAGAGAGGTAAATATATTTAAAAAAAACTATTGGGTGGCTGTAATTGTCATTACAACCAAACACTATTAAGTCCAGAATCTTCTAAGTGTGCTTGATAATAAAAATTAAGAAATGGAAAAGATGATTGTGACATAAGGATTCTGTGTTTTTTAATATATTCAAAACAAATCAGTAAATTACAACCTCAGGAATAACGTTGATTATTACCATTCAATCTGTGATGACTCAATCAACCTGTCCTTTTATAGGACAAGAAGATAAATAACATGAGAAAATATGCTTTTTACGAAACAATTGCAAGCGAGGAGGATTCGCCACCCGCTCTGAATCCTCAGTCCATCTCAACTGTAGCAGGGAGCCCGATTTCAACATCCCTCGACTCCGAGTTTTGCAGTTCTCTGCGTATCTCTGCAGATATCTGGGGGTGCGTTTGTATCTTGAGCAGCTCCAGCAGTGCTGCCTTCTGTTCAGAGGCCAGGTCGGCCTTGTAGCGCTGAGCCAGGGTGAGCAGGCTCTGATGCCACAGCACGGGAAGCACGCGCTTCTCACTGCGGAAGGACAGGAAGTGGGCGACCAGGGCGTCCAGGACACGGAAAGGGAGGGCGTACTTCTTGTCAAGCAGGAGGCGCAGGAAAATGCTGTTGGCACCGTTATACTCCATCTCTGCCAACTTAAGCATTGCAGCACTGAAAGACACAATTGTGAACAATATTCAATCATCCGCATTATGCAACTTTGACCTTGTGTCACCTGCCAACACCTCGCATTATAAAGCGTTCAGGAACAATCTATCAGCAGCAGGCTGATATTAATCTGCTGGTGTGTGTCAGTGAGAAGGAAACCCCACCTGGAGTGGAGCACAGGGATGGAGCACTTTGTGAGTATGCTCCCGATGATGATGGCTTCTCTGAGAGTACAGGTCCCAGATTCGCACAGAGGAATCAGTATACCTGTAACAGACAGGGAACAAGGTGTGAATTTACATTTTTTTTAAAAAGCAACAAGCAGCCATCTTCTGAGTTACAGTTTAATACAAACTTATGATTGGGGACTGACATTTCTACATAAATATAACTAGCATTGAGATTAATTTCAATATAAATGTTTATTGCTACTTAAAATGTTTTTCTCTAATTCGACATGCACAGACTTATACAGTAATAATCGTAGAATCCACTCCCCGTACATTGTATGTTATATCCTTATTATCCATTGTACACTGTATTTTTGAGCAACACTGCCACCTAGTGGTCATGTCTGACATTAGCGTTTATGTATGGATTGCTGGATGTTTAGTGGAAATCTGTGAACACGGGATTACAAAAAAAGACGTCTTCAAGAATCATTGGCCAAAAATCTAAACTGTGATCATATGTAGGATGATTTCAGTGTGTTATTTACTGTGCTTCAATAACCAGTGGTGTTATTTAGCCCATGGACATGGATTCTATACCAGTGTTCTGAGAATAAAAGATCTAAATTTAGCATTAAGACCAGAAATGTGACATGTCACAGAAAGCATGTGCACGTCTGTGTCAAACCCTTCTGTTCACTTCAGTTTATTTTAAAAGGGTCACGTGACATATGCTAAGCCTAACACAGAGTCGAACTAGTAAAGCATGATGACTACTGTTTGCAGGTCTGTCTGTTGTAAGTCGGATGAATTAAATCCTTCCATCTAATTATTAAGCTACGGTCTCACCTTTAAACCATGCTCCTGGTTTGAACAAGGCCTTTTTCAAGGCACTGTAGAGATGAAAGTTGAGTTTCTTGTATTCTGCAATATCATCTCGTACACGGGGCAGCAGCACCAAGTTGTAAAACCTCTGTGCCATTCGCTCTTTCAGATTGGAGGAAAATATTCTACAACACAAGATGAACATTGTTCTTATAGCGGTTTCTTTATATGCGGTAAACGACACCAGATTTGTCACCAACAGGTAAGATGTTAGGCAGAGAGAGACCCACCGTGTGGCTTGGTACATGGCAGCGGCAGTCCAGGTCTCCGGCTCGGTCAAGTACAGAACCTGCTCCCAGTTTGAAAGCGCTGGGATTATTTTAAAAGCTTTTGGCAATTTACCACTGCGATATTTTGACAGAACCTGCAACAAAATAAGAGAAATAACGATTACTATGCAAATGGACAACTGTGCACAGAGTGTAGTTTTAATACATATTTCTCTTTGATTTGTCACATCTGTCCACTTGTTCATGTGTCATGAACCTACATTTTAACTCACCTTATTCACACCTCTGTACACTTCTACTATCCTGGGGTCCAGCTGTGGCATTGGACGACCTGAAACCTCCGACATCACTGTCTCCACCTCAGTCTGCTTCTCTGTGATCTTCTCCATGATAATATCAGCCAGAGTCCGTCTATAAATAAGGCAAAGCAAGCAGGAACTGCTCACAACCTATGTCACCAAACATAGCTCCAGAATAAATCAGCATTGGGTTGTGTCTTGCCTCATTGGAGGGTTCTTATTCATGAACATTTCAATGGCCTTCTCATCTTCAGGATCAACAACAACTTCTTTATCGCCCTCACTGTCATCGCCTCCAGCACCTGTTGCTTCAATTGCTGGCCACTCTTCATCCGAGTCCACATCTTCAGCAACGGAACCTAAAATATCACCACTTATAGTCACACTGGCATTTAAAGATTATTTTGAGTCACAAAGAAGCATTGGCACTTTTTACAACAACCCAACAATTATGAAGTGGTGCTCTTGTGAGGATAATGGTCATCAGTTCACACCTAAACCCATCAGTGAGATGCTGTGAGGTCAGCTTCAGTGTAATGTGTGTGTTCATTACCGAGAACAGTGACTGGAGGTTTCTTCTTCTCTGGTGCCAGGCCATACTCTGTCTGCAGCTCCTCTTGTTGGATCCGAGCCTGCTGTAAGATCTTCCGTGAAAGTCGCTCGTCTACGTACGTGTCCTCGTTTTCAGTCCGACCGTCTTTGCTCTTAACTCGGCCTCGGGCTCGGACCGTGTCGTCCTGCATGATCTGGTCGGCCAGCGCCATCGCTCCTCCGCTCCTCTCTCCGCTGGATTTGGACTTTTTGACTTTCGGCATCACTGTGACCTGACGGTGCCGTTGTAACTTTAATACTGAAAACCTTTTGTATGAAATTCAACAAGACCTGTAAACAGGCTCCGACTCAACACGTGTATCTGGCCATTACAGGGCGGACGTGACGTAGGAGGCGTGACGATACTTAAAATGTATTTTTTAGCATTTGTCGTTGACATTAACCATTTAGTTAACTAAACGTAACTATATTAGAATGCGTCGACAAAATTAAATAATTAAGAAAAATTAAGAAATATACAATAATGTTTTGCCTACTATGTCAAGTTATTGGACTTAACTTTACCGGAAGATATTTTGTTAACCCGGAAGTGTTCAATCAACGCTCTAGACCGCCAGTGAAAACAAAACAATCAATGGGGGTAACGTGGTAAGATTAAAATATTATTGTTTTTATACATATTATATTAAATAATATTTTATATTTTAGTTTTAGAAAACCATCTTACAAATGTACACATAGCCTGGTCGTTTAGCCGCTTCGCTCTCCTTCACTCGATGCTCTGCGGATCAGGGAGCAGCGCTGCGCACCTTACGTGTCCAGAATAACTTCTACACCAGATGCGATCTGACGCCGTGTTTGCTCTGCAGTGTGTGCGGCGTTCCGGTGTTGGAGGGGAAGAGTGTGCAGCAGACCGTGGACATGCTGCACAAGAAGCTGGAGCAGCTGGGGGCCGTGAAGCAGGGCAGCTTCTGCGTGGACTGCGAGACGTACCACGCCACGGGAACCGTCAGCGGTAGTATTAAGAGAGCCACATGTCACATGCTTCTTCGCATAGAAGCGTTAAAGATGTAACTAGCATCTCATTGCTGGTGTTGGTTTATGGACTATATTCTTCACATGCTCCTTCAAAATTCCTCTCTCTCCAGCATTGAAGTTTAACTTCACACTCAGACCCACTTGTCTGTTACAGGTCAGCCCTCCAAGCTCCTATATGTAATGCACAACTCTGAAACCCCTTTGAGCTGTCTGGCTCTGTTTGAAGGCGGCCCGTGCCTGATAGCTGATGCAAACTTTGATGTGCTCATGGTGAAGTTAAAGAGCCACTTCCAGAATGCCAAGGGGCACAAGGTGGAGTGTCGTGGTTCAAGATATCGCTACTGTGACTTCTTGATAAAAGTCGGTACTGTGACAATGAGCTCCAGCGCCCGAGGGATATCCGTGGAGGTACACACACGTACTTTGATCTCTTGAGCGAGAGTGGAGATATTACTTTTGCACTGTGTTAACTGTCCATGTGTCTCATCAGGTGGAGTACTGTCCCTGCGTAGTGCCAGGGGACTGTTGGAATCTAATGAAGGAGTTCATGCAGTCTTTTCTTGGCCCCAGCGTCCCTGAGCTGCCATCCGCGTTTGCCACCAAGCCCGAAGGACTCTTCGCACCAGCAGACTGCGTGGACACCATGACTCAATACCTAGAGTTGTTTAACAAACTTCGCAAACTTCAAATTCAAGGAAGTAATGTCCGTTGAATTGAGTGGGATTTTTTTTTATGTTTGTATTGATGTTGCTTCAATTCTGGTCCCATGGATCAGAATTTTGAAAAACCAAGAGATTTTATTTTCATATTTGGATCACTGTCATACACTATTTGATAAAAAAAAAATCTTGTTTAAATTAAAGTGACGTAGTTAACAGCACTAGGTACAATCTCTGTTTCTCATCTTATAATCTGTCTATTTGTGTAGAACACATACTTCGAATGTCCTCTTGGGGGAGTATGACCTTCTCAAGGGGTTAGTTCAAGATTGTAAAATAATAATACAGTGAAGTGAATTATCTGTTTGTAGGGAAACAAAACACTTCTATTTACTTAATTTGACATTATTTGAACAGGACAGGAGAATGGAAAAAAACTTGAATGTGTACAGTGGTGTACTGTATGTAGCAGTATTAGACACATACAACAAAATAGTTATAGTAAAAAACATTTAATTATTATTAAAATAACTAAACAAGCAAAACAAGTAATCTGACGAACAATAAGCTAATTCTAACCAGTTTATGTACTGTACATATTACATAATTAAATCTTTTATCATTGAGTATACCTTTAAGATAAGATAAACTTTATTCATTCCACAATAGTGAAATTCTTTTGACTACAGCAGCAAGGAGACATTAAACATTACAGCAGTATGTAGAACGGTAAAAAGAACGGATGGCAGCAGTATTAATGATTAACGTAATCAAGTAAAATCAAGCAAAATTTCATTTTCAAGACATATTTACATGACTCTTGAAGCATATGAACTAACAAGGTCTGCACAATGAATGCAGTCGTTTAGTGCATCTGCATTTGGGTCTGGTTCCAAAACACTGATAAAGGTGAGACAGGCTGAAAACTTCCACTGCATCTTTAAGGCGGCACCGCTACGTGCCTGCGTTAATTGCTGTAATAGAGGCCTCCAGCCTGCCCTCCAGAATAAGCGCCCTCCGTGTGACAGCCCCAACAGCCGCTGAGCTCAAGAGCCGCACGTGCGCAGGTACGCGTGAGGGGATCGGCACCGACCCGCTGACACCCGCCGGGCCCAGAAGCTCGGGGGTCACTCGTCCTCCACGGCCGCTCCGCAGTCTCTTATTGTTCCATGTGGCCTCGGTGGGAGGACGGATGCGCGGTCCATCCTGCCGCCTGTTGTTCAGCCTCTCGGCCAATCAGAGCGCGGCTGCCGCTCGGTCGCGGTCCAATGAGAGCCGCGAGGTCCGGGCTCGGATCGAGAGTTGGGTTGTTCAATCTGCGAGGGGGACAACAAGCAGCTCCGAGTGCACCGGATGGATGCGTGTCGGCGATGGTAACGTTATCTAGCCTTTCCATTATCGGAGCTTACGACCGCAACAGCCCAGGAGCACGGACGAGGCCCACGCGCGCGCGCGCCCTCTCCGCTGCCGGCGTGCCGCGGTGAATGTCACCGGGGAGTTTTCAAACGTTCAGCGGCGCCGTCCTGCTAGCGAGCTAAGCCGAGCTCGTTAGTTCGCGTTAGCGGTCGGCAACAACCGTTAGGTTAACTTCGATTGTCCTCGGCAGTCGCGTTAGCCGCGCGGCTAACGGCGGCTACCGCGGTGGGCTAATAACATAAACGGTGGCTACTTACTTGGTGCCGGGGGACGCGTTTTTTTGCGCGTTAAAGTGCATTTATTGGTGGGACACGACCCGATGCTAGGCACCGCCAGCGCCGCTCCGCTCCGCGTCGCCGTGGCTAGCGATTAACGTAGCGACTCTAGCTAACTTAGTGCAGGCTGAGCTGCCTCACACCAACAAAGTTGCTGGATGTTCCTGGAGAGAGGCTCTCTAACTGGTCTTTGTTCTGAATAAGCGTGGTAATCGTGCAGTAGCCTAGCATGGCGATAACCGGCGGACAGCCCGAGCCAGACAGCCGGCTTTAAAGCCGCCAGGCACCGCTGCGTTATTACAACATCGGCGAATATCGACGTCGGACGCGTAAATACAGTTACATATGTGAAGCAGACCATAACAAGCCGCGATCCGGGCGGGAGCCCGAACTAAGCAGCCGCCGGCCGCGCAGGCTGTTTGTCAGCGGTGCTGGTATTATTTTGTCTCACAATTAGTGGTTGTGCCACACAAAGAAAACAAAAAGAGCCGCGGTCCTAGCGCAGCGCTGGTGCTGCTGGAGTAGACGGTTTCATGGATTAACTGCGAAATTAAATGGCCAACCAGCCCCCCCCCTCCTCCTGATGACGATCCGCATGTGAATGTGGTTATAGGTCGTATTCATAAGCATTTAATAAAGTGATCACTGTGCCGTGGAGCATTAAACTTTAACTTTACGTTTTAAATGTTTACCTATAAATATTTTATATGCACTGTTTTTTTTAAACTTAATAGTCACCAGTTGCTGTGTGTTCTTAATCGACAGCATTCATATTTATCATACATCATGTTGAATTGTAGAAGTGGTGCTGATGCATTTAGGCCTCATGGTCAGTTTGAATCTTTATTTCTCAGAATGTTCCTGTTGGTGCTGGTGGTGACAGAGGGCATGGGTGATCTGGTGGCGTTGAGCTCCCTGCAGAGGTTGTGATGTATCTTTTTAAACCTGGTCAAGAAAACCCCATTTCCAGTAAGTATTTCATTTACAGTCACTTTAAAAAACAGCTCTTGTTTGTATTTGAACAATTTAGGTTGACCATACTAAATCCTGTTCAGACATTGATCTGGATATGTCCATCTATTAATCTTTACTTTCTCCTGACTTCTATTTCAGCATGAGCTGCTGCTTGGCTACAGGACGTGTGTCCTATCACTGAGGCCACATGTGTATCTGGAGAGATGGATCGTTGTAAGCACGTGGTACGCCTTCGCCTGGGCCAAGACCATTCCATCCTCAATCCACAAAAATGGCAATGTGTGGACTGCAGCACTACAGATTCGGTGTGGGCCTGCCTCAAATGCTCCCACGTGGCATGTGGACGTTTCATGGAGGAGCACTCGCTCAAACACTTCCAGGAGTCACACCACCCACTGGCTATGGAGGTGCGTGAGCTGGACGTCTTCTGCTTCGCCTGTGGAGACTATGTACTCAATGATAATGCAGAGGGAGATCTCAAACTCCTCCGAGGGGCGCTCTCCACGGTCCGCAGCCCAGGTAGACGCTCGCTACGCTCCTCCACTGGTGGGGAGTGCACACCCAGGGCCGGGGAAGGCGGGCCTCAGCCCGCCATGCAGCTGGCCTCGCGGCACAGGAGGAAAGCACTTCTAGGGAAGATGTTTCGGACGTGGATTGGCAAACATCACGACCTGGAGAATCAACGCAAAGAGAAACTGGAGGAAGCTAAAAGACAAAAGAAAGAGGTTAAAAGGAGACTCATGGAAGAGCTTATCAATGTACCTCCCAGAAAGAGCGCTAGGCTTCTTACTCAGGCGCCACGCTCAACCATCACACTCATTCCTCGCAAATTTCGTGACCCTCCAGAACGCCTACCTCCTCCTCCCAAGAAGCCTTCCCTTCTGACCCTGTCCCGCAAGGTTCCTCAGAATGGCAGACCTGCTAAACTGAGGAGATACTACTCCACGCATGCGGTGACCAGAAGGAGACTCGCTCCAGGTGTCACTGGTCTCCGCAACTTGGGGAACACATGCTACATGAACTCAATATTGCAAGTGCTGAGCCACCTGCAGAAATTCAGGGAGTGTTTTCTCACTTTGGACCTGTGTGAGACCGAGGAGCTGTTGGCTAAGACCAATCACTCCCAGGGAGTGACAGGAGTGACAGGAGGTGTCGTCAGCAGCGATAACACGGCTCTGTCAGGATGCCCGCTCGGACGCATGGGGAAAGCAGGTTGTTGGAATTTGCCAGAGGGCAAAAAGGAAAGCGTTCCTCCTTCCCCGCAGGCTGCGGAGTTGGTTCAGCCCAAGGAGCCCCGCTCCTCCCCCCGCCAGCAGATGTCTCTGTGCCATGAGTTGCATACACTTTTCAGGGTCATGTGGTCAGGCCGGTGGACTTTGGTATCTCCCTTTGCCATGCTGCACTCCGTGTGGAACCTCATCCCAGCTTTCCGGGGCTACGACCAACAGGATGCCCAGGAGTTCTTGTGTGAGCTGCTGGACAAGGTGCAACAGGAGCTGGACACCGAAGGTTCCAAGCGTAGGATTGTTATCCCCATCACAAAGAGGAAACTATCCAAGCAAGTGCTAAAGGTTCTTAATACCATCTTTCATGGGCAGTTACTGAGCCAGGTGAGACTATTAGACAGATGTGAAGACTCAAAAATATAATTAGAACAATATTCAATCCTGAACGTTGCCATAATCTCAGTGATAAAGATTGTCATTGAAAATGACCATATCTGTTTTATTTATGCCACCTAAGTCTGTTTGTAGCATAGTGAAGGCTAATCATTTCTGCAGCAATATATAAAGTGCACTTAACACCTTGTTTTGTTTGTAATATGCACATGCTGTAGATTTTGTAAAGCAAAAAGTAAAGTTTGACATTAATGTCTTATTGTCTTAAGAGGTTGTTATTATTATTTTATTACTCTTTTTTTCCCCAAAAAATAGGTGTCAGACTTTAATAGTTTTTTTTCTTCCTCCACATTTTCTTTCCTTATTAGGTGACGTGTCTGTCCTGTAAGCACAAATCGAACACAGTTGAGCCATTCTGGGATTTGTCATTGGAGTTTCCAGAGCGGTATCACAGCATCGACAAAGGCTCTGGCTCCACAGCTTACCAGCGCAGCTGCACCCTCACTGAGATGCTGTCCAAGTTTACAGAGATGGAGGCTCTTGAAGGCAGCATCTATGCCTGCAACCACTGCAACAGTAAGTGCAATGTTTCATATGGTGCAGGCAAACAGCAGCTTTTCTGTCACGAGCTCCATGAAGTTCTCTCTACAGAACCACACACAACATGAGCATTATTACAATCAAACTGTCTAATATGCTAAACATAAACCTTGTACACAATTAAAACACATTTAAAGATTTTTTTTGTGGACAGTGACATCAATTTCATTAGTTTGTTGATGGTTTGTCAGCACTAACTGCTTGTTTCTTAATCAGAGATTTCGACCTCCATCGTCTTAATGTGTGTCTGTGGATTATCTACCAATAAAGAGTTGTAGATAAATGAAAAAAAAAATAAAATACAACTTTTAAGTCAGTATTTAAATAACAGCTTTACATATATCTATGTGTATTTGGCAAATTACAGGCTTCAAATAGAAAGACGACTCAGCACACAAAGATGTGGCCTCATGATTCACAAACCCAGTGAATACACACACACAGGCAGGCTCAGTGCAAACAGTTGCACAACCAATCATGCAGCCTGGACACACCATGAATCTCTTTTCTTTTGTTGTCTTTCTTCTACATTGAGCTCAGGCATGGTTGTATTTAGGGTTGTGGCTGTTTAATGCTGTAAATGTGTTAATTTGAATTTATTTTTCCCCCATTCAGCTTTGAATGTGTTTTATTGTTTGGTAATGATACCCCAGCCTTTTGGGGTGTGTGTGTTAAATGCCAGAATCTGTGCCTGGAGCAGGAGGCCTTTCTTCTCCTGTCCATCTCTTCCTCCACTGTCTCACTCACTGTTGACAGTGAGTTTTCATGTCTGGAGGAGCCAGACATGAAAACTAGATTTGTGGAAGCCAAACTAAATGTTTGTTTAGAGGTCTGGGTTATTGTAACAGTGTGGCAAAGCCTCACTCTGTACACTCTCTGCTGTAGAAAGAAGACGGAAATCATCCCACAAACCCTTAGTTTTGTCAGAGGCGTGTAAGCAGCTTCTGATCTACCGCTTACCTCAGGTTCTACGGTTGCACCTCAAACGCTTCAGGCAAGTTTCCCTCAAGGACCATTTGTCATGTCATGTTTATGTGTAACTGAGAAACCCAGTGTAGAATGTCCTGTTGTCGTGAGGGACGAGGCTGGAACCATTTGGACACTAATCTGTTTGTGTTACATGGCAGATGGTCAGGACGGAACCATAGAGAGAAAATCAGCGTCCACGTGGCCTTTGACCAGGTTCTGAACATCAAACCATACTGCTGCACGGGCTCAGGTCACTCTGTCCACAGAGGTGGCTACACCTACGATCTGTCTGCTGTAGTTATGCATCATGGTAAAGGCTTTGGCTCAGGGCACTACACCGCTTACTGCTACAACACAGAAGGAGGTGAGCGACAGGCTGGATTTGTTTCAGTAGATCAGTGCATAGTATTTGTTCCGCTGTTGTGTTGTTACCACGCGTTTTGTCTGTTTCCTTTTTTCAGGTTTCTGGGTCCACTGTAATGACTCTGAGATGAAGGTTTGCAGTGTGGAGGAAGTGTGCAACACTCAGGCCTACATTCTCTTCTATACCCAGAGGTCTGCCTAAGCACCTCTCGCTGTGATGTCGACCTGTACGTGACAACTTGGGGCCGCATTTATGAAAAGGTTCTCTGATATTTTCCTGAATGTCAAATAAACTCTTGATTTATGATGACGATTGATGACTTCCTATAAAAAGTCAAAGAGGGCAGTAGGACAGCCAGTGTAGAAGAATAAAGTTTTACCAGTAAAATGACAGCGGGAAATAATTGTATACAGTTAATAAAAAAAACTGACAATAAATGGAAAAACCTTTTTCATGAGTGAGGCCACATGTTTCTCTGCCTGTGCCAGCGCCATGTTGGGTTTAGGCCTAAAGACTGTGGAAGCAGGTCCGACTTGGTCCTGATGAACACCAGGTTGTGTGTCCACATTTTTAAAAACTATCAGGCTCATGTCTGTCGTGAGTCTGGGAACAGCCAAGACAGCATTTTACATCCAAAGGCATCACAGATTCTGGAGTTTGGAGCTTTTTATCACAATAATGTTGAGAAGCGTGTCTTGTGTGTGTGTGTGTGTGTGTGTGTGTGTGTGTGTGTGTGTATGACTGCATTAGATCTCAGTGCAGTAAATGTTCTAAAGGACATCATCTATCAGCATTGTTGCGTAGATCCCCTCGCATGCAAGGAGTCTACTGATAAACACACTAAAGTCCAAATCGTGTGTTGCCTTCTGTTCAGCTTTTTTAATTATTGTGAAATTTCACCTATGGAACTTTTAATACTCATCCTTGTGTCATTTGTATTTCATCATGTCCTCTCCTGAGTTGTACTGCTGTGACTGGATACTGTGTCTTAGGCTTGAGGCCTCGGTGTGCGCGCTCAGTGAACAGGCGTAGGTTTTTGGTTCTACTTTATTTTGTAGTCTTTATTTCTTTGTTTCACAAAAAGAAGCGAAAAGTACGACTTTCAGACACTTGATTGATAGTGAGTGATGGAAAGCTGCACTTTTGAGGAGGGGGTTCCTACTGTAGGTTCAACCTTTGTGGTTGCTCATCTTTTAGCTCCTGCACCTTCTTTAAATGGCAGCTCCCCCTGAGGTTTAATGGTTAAAGTAGTCTGAGACACTGCATGTGTGTTTTACCTGCAGCGTACACAACGTGCGTTAAAAGGGCAGACTATGATACTGAAGAATGTGTTTTACAGGACTGGCAAACCCATTTTGAGTTCAGCACCTGAAAGCAATATATTGTACATCCTTCATCTTAACAGGAATTAAGATAAAATCAGGAATTCTTCTTCTTATGTTTTTTTCTACTCTGCTGTTTCTATTGAGTCTTTTAGAATTTGCTAGTTAATCAAGGAAAGCTGTATTTGATACGAGTCAAATACATATTACATTTGTGAACTCGATGTAAAAGTTGGAACAATCTAATGACGATGAATGTCTTACTTTTTAGAGGTCAGCTGTGGCCATGCCACGGACTCTGATCCCCTTGAGTTCTGTCTTGTACTGTAAGAATACCTGTCATTAAGTGTACCGATCATATGGGTTTTGCCTGACAGTAAAGATTAAAAAGACAAAAACAAATAAGAAATGTCCTTTGTGTGAAACTAACTGTAAAACACCAATGGGAAGATGATTCACAATCAGCTGTTTGTTCTCATTCCCGTCTTGCTGAAGCAGGACTCGAACGGACACTTAGTGCTGCAGTCGTTGTTACAAACTGATTAGTGGCAACAAAACAGTTGCATTTAATTATGTCTACACTATGAAAGCGAAGAAGCCTCTTAAAAGAACCATTAAATATTTATAACTTTAGTGCTGCATTACTGACTATATGTCAGTTACAGAGGAAAATATCTGCTGCTCAGTTGTATTAAGTAAACAGGACTCTTCATTCTACCTGGACAAAAACTAGTAAAAGACTCATATAGTTTAGTTCTTTCTTCTCTCATTCAGCTGATGCCACAATGGTGAGGCTTGTTTGTAACAACTAAGTTGGATAAATTTCGCAAATGTGCTGAATAAAAATTAATTCAGAATTTTTAATAATGTAGTTAGTTTAGCATTTTAGTTACTTCTTACCATAGATTTGAAATCAACATGGTAATAACTTCAGCTATGCAGGAATAGTCATTATTCATTTCATAGTCATTTTAGTGCAAATTAAACCTGGGAGGGTGTGAACAGTGTGAGTGCTCTTATGAAAACATAATAAATGCCTTGTGCCTAATAAGCCATGCCACTGGTTAAAGTTGAATAAATAGCTTATAAAACATGGAACTTTAGTAAACACTTTATTACCTGTTAGTAAAGCTATTGGTTCCACTGCACAATCCCCTTAAACAGAGCTACTGGATGTAATTATTTAAATCTTAATGATGTGAGATGCTCCTCTTTCATTCATTTATTATTATGAAATCATTTATTTCTTACATTGTTTAATAAAACAGCAATAGTCGTTTTTTGCAAACTGGATATAAACCTTAATACAATTTGACATGCCAGTTATTTGGACAGCAGTTCTACAATAGTGGATGTAAAATAGCATTAATGGTGGGGACAGATTTTCCATAGTTGAGTTATTATGCAGATCTTGAGCAGACCAGCAGTTTTTGGACTGTAAGAAAAGGGCCAAAAGCAAGAAATGCGTCTAGAAGCTTCAACACCAGAACCGGATGTGAGATGGAGCGCGGGCGACGCCACAAACCTGCACTGGAAGTCTGACGCTGATGGAACTGTAACTCATGCCAGCTAGATGCATCATGTGGAGACATGCATCAACACATAACATTCATGGAGAACCCGTTTCCTCCCACGTGAACATGACCGGCCACCTGCAGTCGCACTCTTTGCAATGTGTTCATGGTGATCATTTAGAAAAGACAATTCTAAGATGAGCTGAGCAGTTTTTGGTGACAGCAACGCAGCCAATGATTGGTCATCGACACCAGTAGGTTTGGACGCGATGAGGCGGTGCCTCTAGTCCCTCAACGCGCTCTGTGGGCTGGATTTGTCCTGTTCTCAACAAAAAGTGCCACGTTCCCTCCTGGCGCGCTCCCCTCCCCTTGGTTCCTCTCCGCTCCGAGGAAGCAGGAGCAGCGAGCGGGTCTCCCCCCCCCGTTCCAGTCCCCGGACCCCCGCGCTCAGCTGGGCAGCAGCCACGGCTCCACGAAGTCCCACTGCTTCCACAGCGCGAAGAGCAGCAGGGCCAGCAGGACGGTGGCGGCCACGCGGGCCCGCGTCTTCATCAGCGGCGTGATGAAGTTGGCCATGGTGGAGACGAAGACCAGCAGCACGGCCATGAGCGCCAGGATGACGTTGATGAGCTTGCCCAGCAGCGCCCGCGCGTTGGCGTTCTCCACGCCCTCCAGCTGCACCACCTGCTGCTGCTGCTGCTGCAGCTCCAGCTTGGTGATGCGGGTCAGGCACGACTCCACGGCCTCCTGGGGGGAGGAGGCCACACAAAGGGTTAGTTACAGCCCACCTGGGCCCAGAACCTGTTTGTAGGAGCGTCTCTGGGCTGTTGACTCTGTAGAAGCTGCTTTTTAGATTCCTATTTAAGGTCCACGTGGACGGGAGCGTTAACCTGAATGTCTCTCGCCCGCTCGTACGACTGATAGGCCACTTTCTCCTCCATGCTGGCCAGCTCCTGCTTCAGGTTGGTCATCTCGTTCTGGTGCAGCTCGGTCAAGTCGTTCAGCTGCTCCTCGAGTCGCTCGTACCTGAGATCACAGTGCGCGCACACACATGCACACACACACAAGCACACACACACAAGCACACACACATGCACACACACACATGCACACACACACACATGCACACACACATATGCACACACACACAGCGCGCGCACACACATGCACACACACACAAGCACACACACATGCACACACACACATGCACACACACACAGGCACGCACGCACACACACACACACACGCAAGAGCACACACACACACACGCAAGAGCACACACACATACACACACACACGCACACATGCACGCACACACACACACACACACACACACACACACACACGCAAGAGCACACACACACACACACACACACGCAAGAGCACCCACACGTACACGCACACACGCACACATGCACGCACACACACAAGAGCACACACAAGAGCACACACACACGCACGCACACACACACATGCACACACACACATGCACACACACACACATGCACACACACATATGCACACACACACAGGCACGCACACACACACACACACACGCAAGAGCACACACACATACGCAAGAGCACACACACACACACACACACACACACACACACTTGTTTTCACTTGATTCACTTGTGTGTTTCCTCCCATTGAACCCGAGGCCTCGGCGGTTTCCGGGTTGGGTTCTGCCGGCGCCTCCTACCTGTATCTCTCCTCCTGCAGGCACTGCGTCATGTAGGAGTAGTCGCTCTGCAGCTGGCCCTTCATGTCCTCGATGGCGTCCTCCATGTGGGCCTGGCTGGCCTTGATCTCCTGCAGCCCCTCCAGCAGCGCGTCCCAGGAGCTGTGCACGTGGTGATGATGATGATGGTGCCCGTCCAGCCTGGGACTGCCCATGCTCGGGCCCAGCAGCCCCCCCCCTCCGGCGCCGCCCGAGTTGCTGCCCGCCGCCGAGCCGGACGTGGCGCTGGAGCACTCGTCGTCGCTGCCGTACTTGGGGCTGGACACCAGCGTGGCGCTGCCGCTGAGGGCGCGGGGCGTGGGCGCGTCGTCCGAGGGGCCGCCCACGCCGTCCTCCAGCGCGTCCTTCAGGTGCGCGATGTTGTCGGCGCTGCCGAACTTGTTCCTGATGAGGCTGGCGAACTCCCGCGGCTTGGACACCACGGCCGTGTGGGTGAGGGCCGACACGCCGCCCTTGACCCCCTCCACCACCCCGCCGCCGAAGCCGCTGATGCCGGCGCGGACGTTGGCCCCCACGTCCTTCAGCCCCTGCTGCATGTCCCGCAGGACGTCCTTGGGCTGCCGGGCCGGGCCGTTCTGGGGAGAGGGAGAGGGGTGAGGAGGCAGAGGGGTGAGGAGAGGGGTGAGGGTGAGGAGGTAGAGGAGCGGGAGAGGGGTGAGAGTGAGGAGGCAGAAGAGCGGGAGAGGGTGAGGAGGCAGAGGGGTGAGGAGAGGGGTGAGGGTGAGGAGGTAGAGGAGTGGGAGAGGGGAGAGGGTGAGGAAGCAGAGGGGTGGGGAGGCAGAGGAGAGGGAGAGGGTGAGGAGGGAGAGGGGTGAGGGTGAGGAGGTAGAGGTAGAAGAGCGGGAGAGGGTGAGGAGGCAGAGGGGTGAGGAGAGGGGTGAGGGTGAGGAGGCAGAGGGGTGAGGAGAGGGGTGAGGGTAAGGGGGTAAGGGTAGAGGAGTGGGAGAGGGGTGAGGGTGAGGAGGTAGAGGAGTGGGAGAGGGGTGAGAGTGAGGAGGCAGAGAGGTGAGGAGGCAGAGGAGAGGGAGAGGGTGAGGAGGGAGAGGGGTGAGAGTGAGGAGGCAGAAGAGCGGGAGAGGGTGAGGAGGCAGAGGGGTGAGGAGAGGGGTGAGGGTGAGGAGGTAGAGGAGTGGGAGAGGGGTGAGGAGGGAGAGGGGTGAGGAGGCAGAGGAGAGGGAGAGGGTGAGGAGGCAGAGGGGTGAGGAGGCAGAAGAGAGGGAGAGGGGTGAGGGTGAGGAGGCAGAGGGGTGGGAGAGGGTGAGGATGGAGAGGGGTGTCATAGGGGTGAGGAGGCAGAGGAGCGGGAGGGAGGCGATGCAGCTCACGCCCACCTGCTCGATCTCCTTCAGCTTCTTGTGGTAGTGCTCCAGCTTCTTGTGCAGGTGCGCGATGCTCTGCGCCGACTTCTGGTTCTTCTTCTCGAACACCTGCTTGATCCTGGACGCCTGCTGCTTGTCGGCGTTGTGCGCCAGCTTCAGGTACTCGGCCACGTTGTCGTCGCGGGCCTCCTGCTCCACGCGGATCTGCTCCGTCACCTTCAGGATCTTCTGCTGCAGGTGCTCCAGGGCGGCGCGCGTGCGCTGCGGCTCGGCCGCGTCGGCGCCGGTCGCCGCGGCGACGCCGCCCGCCGTCGCCGTTGCCGCCGGCGCCGCGGCGCCGTCCGTGCTGATGTTGCCGTCGGAGCCTCCATGGCTGGTGGCGGAGGGCAGCCCCAGCGTCGCCACCTCGCTCTTGTCCAGCTGATGGGGGGGGGGGCAGTGGAGGGTGAGTTACTGCTGAGGCCGCATGGGGACGTTCTGTGTTCTAAGCTAAAATCACAACGTTTCATCATGGTGGCCTTGAGTTACACTCACACAAAAGAAACACTTCTCATGAGCTGTGCCTGCGCTTAGTTACTTTCCGCCCTTGGTGGTAATGGCCGTAATTGATTTGATGGAGGCGCTGACAACACAGAAAGGCCATCATGCATTAATTGGATGATGCTTAATTGCTCCACTTCCTGCCCTGCACGGCCTCGGCCACAGAGTCAGAGCGTCGTTCGTGTGACGGCGCATTATGAAACCGCGTCGGTCGTGTGTGTGTGTGTGTGTGTGTTTGTGTGTGTGTGTCTGTCTGTGCATGTGTGTGTTTGTGTGTGCGTGTATGTGTGTGCGTGCGTGTGTGTGTGTCTGTGCGTGTGTGTGTGTGTCTGTGTGTGTGTGTTTGTGAGCGCGTGCGCGTGTGTATGTGCGTGTGTGAGTGTGTGTGTGTGTGCGTGCATGCGTGTGCGTGCGTGCGTGTGTGCGTGTGCGTGTGTGTGAACCTGGACCTGCTCTGGGTGCTGGCTCGGCCCGGGCCCTGTGCTGACTTCCCATTGATCCGTGAGGGGATTCCCTGCGCGGTGCTGTGTCTGAGGCTCAGCAGATGGTGGGACGGGTAATGACGGCCAAACATTGTAATCAGACCCTGCTGACATGGGCTCAAGCGGACACATGACAGCAAACATCCCATGCGGCTGCTCTAATTCTCCAGACGGGACGGTGGAAGGATTTATTCGTATTCTATTCGCGTGACAGTGTGAAATGAGCACAAGTCCCAAACAGGCAGTGTTTTTTTGTTGTTTTTTTTTTTTTAAAAACAGCAGGCTACAATGCGAGGACCGCCGATGACTGCAGTCCCCGCTGGGTGATAACAGCCCGCGAGGCGACGCAGCGGCCGCGGCGACGGCTCGCGCGCGCGAGGAGGACGCGGCGTCCGGCCACGGGTGAAAACAGATGAACACGACATCGCCTCGGCCGACGCGCGCGGCGGCGCCTGGTGACGGGGGACGGCCGCGGGAGGCAGGAGCGTGACGGGGATGGAGACGGCACACACACAGCGGGGCAGAGCGGCGGGTGACACGAGACGCGGCCGATGGATGTCAACACGCGTGGACGCCGACACACGGGGATGAGACACGAGCAGCACAGCGAGGAATTAAATTAGAGACGTTACCATACTGCTTTAATCCAATTTGTGCAGTGCCATTGCGAGTCTGTGTTCGAGGCCCATCCTCCTCCTCCTCCCGCTCCTCCTCCTCCTCCTCCCCCTGAGCTCAGCGAGGAGGCACCCCCCTCCTCAGATGTCTTCACCCTCAGCCGTCGTTGGGCTGGCGATCGCCTCTCCAGATCCTAGCGCTCCATTGTTGATGCTATCGATATCCGCAGCCTCCCACTCCCTCTCTCCACCGCTCTGATCTATCTCTCCCTCTCCTTTGTGTCATATGCTCCCCCCCTCCTCCCCCCGTTTCTCCCTCCCTCTCTCTCTCTCTCTCTCAGTCTAAATACAAATTCTAGCCGTCCTGCCCTATAATGGATGTGGGAGCGCGGGGACAGATGATGGAGGGAGGAGGGCGGGGGGATGGGAGAGCTTAGCGCAGGCGTGCAGGTAGCTCAGAGCGGGGGGGGGGGCGAAGGGAGGGTCCACAGCCGGGGCCTGTGGCGGCGCCCGCTCATCCCCGTAAACCCTCAGACAAACACACAGCCCCACTGATGTGCTGCCAGACCACACAGGGTCCCTGAGCGGTGACTCACTCTCTTCATTTGCTTCACAAAAGGAAGAAGAAAGTGTCGTGTCACGAGAGCAGACTCAGGACCGCTCCGAGATGGGCCTCAGTGTGTGTGTGTGTGTGTGTGTGTGTGTGTGAGTGTGGAGGGAAACCCAGTAGAAGGCAGATGAAAACAGGCTTTCATCCCGTCTCAGAAACAAACCTGAGCCACATTTCAAAGAGAGAAACCTCCCTTCATCTACGGCCAGAAAAACAACAATTAGTGGCGTCCAGCTCTGCCTGAACTAGTTTCATTTGTAAAGTCGCTCTCTGCTGCCTCCAGGCGTGAATTAGGGCTTTGGTTCTGACCCACTTCACCCATTGATTTGCCTTCATCAGTCTGATGCTGTGAGCTGGTGAATGTTTATGTTTGTCTCTTTAGTGATCAACAATAACACTAAATACATGCTTTGGCTTAGTGTGATTTTTGATTAAATATCAGTTGTTAACATGTTTTATTAATTTATTTTGTAGTGTTGGATGATTAAAAAAAGTTTTTTATATTTATCTACATTAGGAGGAGGATCAAAGAAAATAGTGACAACAATAACAACAACCACCACAGAACAATGACTTAAACTTTTATTTTAATTTGGAATTCACATAATTAAATGATAACTATATTAACAAGGCATAGGGTTTCATAATAAATAATAGATTTCTTTCTGCTTTTTACACAAAATATGCAGGACACGTGCACAAGCGCCTATAAACAGAAGTGCATTCATTGTTTGGGGAAATGCTGTCATTTACTTTGCACTCGCAACATTATAAAGCGTCTGTAAGGACAAACAGTGATGCTGCATGAAACTCAGATTCCCCATAGCAGCAGGATTTGCCAGCATAGACATAAATAAATGAAATTACATAGTGTGTTTGAGGCAGACAAATATCGCATTGCCTGTTTAATTGCAAACAAATAGAGCTTTAGCTTAGAACATGGTACTGAACACTTGTTTGAACGTCATTCACGGAACTTCAAATATTGAAACAAACAGCATAAAGGGTCGATACTGGTTGCTGCGGCCACACCACCAAGCAGGTGTATGTGCAATACACCTGCGGTCTAATAGTAAAGAATTAAACTCTATTAATAAATATATACCTAAATAAACCTTTGTACACTTCTGTGTTAGTGTTTACACAGGGCACTCATGGAGCTTAGTAGACGGATGAGAACGTGATGGCACTTCTGTCATTCAAAATCTAAGCGAAGCAACTGCGAGAAGAAGATATCACAACTCAAGCATTTTCCTATTAGTAAATGATGGTACAAAAAGAAACATGATTGTGCAGCTGGGAATATAAAGCATAATACACTTTGGTCAAGAAGTGCTTATAAAAATGCAAAATACACTTTAAATACACAGGAAACTCCCTCCTATCACAACAGCCGTAAATGTGAACAAAAGAAGCCAAAGGGCTTTGACCGTTTTCTACCACTGTGAACCATTCTGCAGCCTTATCACAACAACTAGATTTCCTTATGACATGAGTCTCAAGTGTGTACAGTATTGCGTATGTCGATCTAATGTCCATGCTGCAAGAGTCGACACTCTGGCATCCCGTTGATCCAAATGAGTATAAATCCACTGATTCAGGAGATTACCGTTAATCTTCTCTGCTCAAATGTCCCCTTCTCACCACTGGGAACAACGCCAACCCCCTCAGAGTGAATACAGTACCCTAATTAAACTTAAAGAATGTGTAGGCGAGTGCTCCTCTGGCTGCAGATGATTAATGATGGGTATAACACCCCCTGCTGAGTCACTGGCCAGTGTCTGTCCAGAGCGTAGTATTCCTGAGCATAGTACTGTCTGCTTCCTTTGGAGTATTGGCACCTTCGCAGTAATCTGCACCGGAAATCACTCGCCAGATTTGCGCGGCATCCAAACCACTCTTCTTTTGGCCTGATAGAAATCTGTTGGCAGAAAGAACAGGAAACTCAAATCAAATGAATTCATAGTAATAAACAACACATTTCAATTTCTGATGTTGAACTATTTACCTGTGAGGTTTGTCTGCTTCCTCTTCACTCCTGCATTCTCTCCCCTCTCTGGTGTTTTCTCCAGGTCATGCATGTTGACTGCACACCTTTCTGGTGTGTGTGGGATGTTCTCCTTGTCATTGTGTTGTGGCTCCACCCTTCCTACTTTACAAATCCGCCCTGCTGCCCTTCGACTGGCTCCCTGTTCCTCATCGAGCAGACAGGACCTGTAGAGCAGTGGCACCTTGGTACCTGGGACCCCCTCCCACTGGAAATTGCTGCTGGCCAATGGTTTATCCAGGATGAAGTCGAAGCCCCAGCGCTGTGAAGCCTCCTCCAGGTCTTGCTGCAGGGCGGTCTGGTACTCTACCTGCAGCTGCTCTCTGTCCACAGGCCCAAAAAGGTTTCGTCGAGCAGGACCGTTCTTCAGGACGCTCAGGATGCGATTGTGAGAAGCCATCGTTCTGCACTGCAGGACACAGAGGTGACAAAACTGGTTAGTATGATCACTGATTAAACCACTCTAATTAGTTCCTTGACAAATAAAATAATAATTTCTAGGGGAACACAAAAAAGTAAGTGTGTGACAACTTTGACTGTTAATAATTGGTACAATTACAACACAAAATTGTTCAGCATAACATTGTAAAAAAAAGACAAATAATATTTGTTAATAACATTTTATAAATAAACACACACATTCTTTCGGCGCATTTAAAACAAATATGAAAACTCTAATTCTAACACCAAGCCTAACGTGCGGAACATCCCAAAAAAGCGGATCTTCTTGCATTTTCGTAGCAGGCCTTACCATTGTCTCAAGCAGCTGACGCTCCCTCAGTGAACACAGTGCATCTCAGCCTGTGTCACGGGGAGCTCTTTATAACAGCACAGTGTGACTCACGGAGCCCTCATACGTTCCTCCCTGGTACATGCCTGGACATAACCTCACACAAACATGTAGGGACAAGTTTCCTACAGAGGTCGTAAGACTGCAGACACGAGCGGTCACCACTAGGTGGCAGTGCAGACTGTCCACAGACAGCGCAACAGCTCAATGAGCTGCATGTCGAGGGTTTTTATTTACTAAAAGTCAGAGAGAAGACGATGGATTTCTGAATCAGTTGATAAAAACGGTGCTTAAAAGTTACAAGACACAGTTATACAGACAACCTCTAAAAATGCTCCACAGCAGGCACTACTAAGTAAGAACTGCAGGAAGGAATCAGCTGCTTCTTAGGAGAATAATAAGTCATTAGAGTCATCCAGGAAGGACTGGACAGGATCCCAGGATTCACATTTCATGGAACAATCAACAGAGACGGGTCCCAGCCCACCGCAATTACCCAGCTAAAGGACTGAAGGACAGGAGAGGTCGTTTTAATTAGATCAATAGATGGAGTCTGCTGTTGCTCATTTAATAGATGATAATTTATCAGAGTAGATAAACGTGTTTTATTGCTTACAAAGGGTTCACACAGGTCACAATGACGCAACTTTGTCAACGATCCAATCGAAGACATCTGCTTAATGTGAGCTGATAAACTAAATAACTAATTGCAACACACCAACTTCAGTTTGACTTTACCTTAAACACAAACATTTCAAGCTTTTTGACACTTAATTGGGTTAAAACGTATTTAATTTAGGTTAAATTATAGTTAGACAATTGTATTTTTATATACAATACCTGACGTAAGTAAATTCAATTTTAAAGCCCCAAGAAAAACAATCTATCCTAAATAATACTAATTAATAATAATTTAATAATATATTTATAATAAATTTAGGAACAATAGTTAATAAAAGGTTCTAGTGTTCAACACTTTAAATTAAAGTACAAATAATTTCACTAAATAAATACCCAGGCAAGATAATGAGGATGAATTAGTTTTAAACACCGTTTTTTTCTGTCTCCTCCCACCCGGTGTTACATAACAGTGGAGCTGAGCGTCCTTCCGCAGGTAATTTATTTTAAGTGGAATAAACACGCTCGAAAATCGAATAAAACCGAAATTTAACGTGTCCTTGGCACCACTGTGGCACAAAAACGCGTTGCAAGCAGTCTCGCTACACGGGTCCCCCTCTTTCTCCGTGCACCCCCCTGGTGGCTCTGACGTCAGAGGACAGGCGCCGGGCGGGGCGGCACGTGGTGGAGTGATTCAAGTTTATGGCGGGAGAGCGACGGAGGCACCGGCTCCGGAGGTTGAGCAGCAGACCCTGCCCAGTTACTACACGGGTACACGTGAGACCGGCGCTCGTGTCACCCCGTCCAACTGGGCTGTTACTGGTGCCAAACAATCGGCAACCACACAGACTCCCTTTATACATTACACCCATGACGCAGAAGTCCGATGAGGTTTTATTTGAGTTACTTTTGAAGTTTTAAGACTGAACGAAGAGAAGGAAGAAATGAATGAAAACCCAACATGGCTTCAACAGAAGAGCTTTTACTCCGCTAATAACAACTGTACGACCGAATATACAAAAGAAATGCCTGCGAATAAATGTAAACTATATGATTTTCTCATAGGTAAAACTTGCTACTTTGACAACTGTTTCGACTAACAAACGCAAACTCTAGTATAAATCGTCAATATGCTAAATATCTATAGTTTAATACACGTAAAGCATCGGCCCAGTTTTACTTACATGTTACGCGGACAGAAGTCCAGTCTTTGAATATGCTCCTTAATTCAGACCTGTTGAATGAAGCTGGACTTCGGGGCTGCCTCCTTGTTGCTCCTTGTGTTTCTTGCTTTCACAGCAGCTCTAACGTACAAACCACCCGAGGCTGACTTTGTTTAATCGCAGCCGTCGAACAGCCTGTATAAAACCGCACTCCTTCGTAATTTCTCCAAGTAATTCTCCCAGACTTGGGCACGGACTAAACTTTATGAACTCCGATGGGCGGGGACCCTCCGCTCGGGTGTGGGGGCGGGGTCTGCTCGCTCACACACGTGGATTCCGTTCGATAAACACACGAGCGCACGTGAAGCTTGGCTCGGAGTTAGATGGGAGAAAATTCCAGCTCGGGACCGTCCACCGCGGCGCGCCCTCTGCCTCTCAGTGCGCATGTCAGAAAGCAGGAGGGCGGCTCCAGCATGTGTAGACTTCCTCCCAGCAACTTCAGGGCTGCTTTCCAGAAGTATCCTCACCTGTAGCTTAGGTAGAAGCAGAAATACTACAGAGTATAATGACATCTTCAGAGATTTTTTTGTCTTGTTGTCAATAGCTGGTTTTGTCAGTAATAATAGTAACTCGAGACATACAGAACATCTTCGAACTACAAATAAGGAGCGTTCAGCTCATTGCATGCTGGGAAGTCAGCAGATTCTGTGGCTCTAAAATTCAAAAGCCAGTCGTTCAATCATCATTTCAGGCTGATAAAATGTAATTCCAAACACGTTGCACAGGTCTGAGCTATAACCAGACAATCTCAAAATTAACAAGAAAGGTAGTTAATGCTGGTAAATTGTAGTACAGTAACTTACAACGTGAACTTGAAGAAATAATATGAAGTTATATTCCACAAATATGTTCTGAACAAATAGCCTCCTTTACGTGGATTACGTGGATTCTCGCAGGCTCCCGGCGTGGGCCCCGTCTCCCTACAGACACGTACCGTGAGTCAGCCCTTCTGTGACGTCACGTCGACTCCAGTCACTCGCGGAAAAGAGCGCGCAAATTTGAGAGCGCTGTGTCCCAGTCTGAAGCCGGTTCACGTGGATCGTGTGCGTGAAAACAGACTCGCGGGCTTGTCGGGTGGGGCCGAACAAAAGCTATTGGGCAACGAGAGCAGTGGGAGATGTAACGCGCTGGCCAGTGGAAATGGCAGCTTCCTAGTGCTGCTGAAGGGGGGGATCCTGATTACCACGCGGCATTTAGGAGTCTTACTAGAACCTATGTGGTTACCATGGTGCTGAAGAACTTGCAATTATAGAATTGCAATTATGTATACACACTTATATAATTCAATGTAATTGACAAATTCTTAGGGATTACAACCATGAAATACACTGTGACAAGATGACGTAACATTAAACTTGTCACGTCACTTAAACAGATTAGTCTGTACCCTGGCAAAACAATATAAAGCCAATTGATTTCGATACATAGATTCAATTCAGATAATTATAGTAATAATACATATCATAGATTTACTAAGACACAAAGATTAAACAAATACATGTAAAAGGCTCTGACATTGTGCCCTCTAACAACAATTTTTGTATTCCAAAAAGCTCATGAGGTAAATGAGAAACATTACAACAGTTTTGTCACCAACCAATATTTTTAATCAAGACCATTAAGACAGTATCAACAAAAGATAACAAATGGAAACACCAAAGACAAAAAAAACCAAAAAACTACGTGTTTATTACAGCGTCAATGCTGTGGTTTTAAATCTTGAATGAGGACTTCTTTGATACAATTTAACCATAAACCGTCAGTATGAAAAAAGTAGCATGTCAAAAACAGATTGGCTTTACAGACAATTGAAAGGGATTTTATTACACAAAATCCCAATTTTTTTTAAAAATGCTGGCATTTACACAATGAATAGGAACTACTCACATGTTAAACTACAAAGTACATTCACTGACAAAAACAAAGCTCCTACGTTTAACTAGTGATGTGGAATGCTGGGTGGCACAACTTTTTCAAGACTGAAGAAAGATGAATGAGGTGAGGCCTCATTCCTGAACACACCCCACTCAATGTTTTTGGAAAATTACATTAAAGAAAAAAAAAAGGGGGGGGGGGGGGGGGGGGGCACTAAAATTCTTGAATGTTTTTAAAAAACCCAACACAGAAATGACCAGGTGGTCACGTAGAAGTCCATTGTATGAAACGCCAAAGCTCGTACAACGACTCATGTTCTGCTCTCCTTACACTCACTGAAATCCATCTATTTCCTGTCATTCGATCTGGAGCGACTGTGGGAAAGAAAATAAAACCAACTGTTAAAACCAAATAAACCTTGTAGCACCTAATCATCACAAAACAGAATTATTAGAACAACATTAATACCTCCTTGATCGAGAGAAAGATCTTGAAGGTTTGTGGTTCCTGTCCCTAGAGAGGGACCTCTCCCTCCTCCTGTCTCTAGAGAATGACCTGCAAAAAGCAAACAGTTTCATTAAACCGTTTGAGTCTCACAGACATAAACCACAGTAGAGATCTTAAAAGTACCTGCTACGGCTGCGGCTGAAGCTCCTCCTGCGTGGAGATCTGCGCAGGAGAAATTAAAGTGTTAAAAACAAAGACGGGAGCATTTGAAACCCTCGGTACAGCTCCATGTATTCTAAAGCTTTTAATTACATGGGCCTCCTTCAACACACCCAATTCAGAAGTGGTATTCTTTGTACAGAAAAAAAATATACAGGCTATTGGTAATGAACCTAATGCGTAAAAATGTCAGGTTCCCTCACCTACACAGTCTACCTACAGTATCCACGATCTGATTAATAAAATTTCACGCTGCCTAAACCTCACCGGCTATTAGAAAATAGAGCAGTGATTAGCTCAATCAATCACCCAAGTGGACTGGTCCTATTGTGGGAAAGACAGAGGCCACAATCTGTATGAAACTAGTCCACTGCATTTCAAGAGAATATAACAATCCAATAAGATCTGCTTAAGCCAACCATACAGCACAGATATTTTATATTCATTGGGAGCTGAGATGTGTTTTGATTGGTGTGATTTCATAATTCTGCTCAGTGCCCAAGACATAGCAGATGATTATCTTTTTAATGGAAATCACTGGAAATGTGAAGTGCCAGACATTTGATGGACCATTCTGCACTGAAAAAATGAATTACAGTAATGATGAAGGACACAATGACAAACCAATAATTTAGATAATATTTAAAAAAAAAAAAAAAAAAAAGGAACAACCTTGTCAACCCAGCTGTCTCTTCACTTTCAAAACTGTAATCAGCAGTGTACTGAATGAAGCAGGAAAACTTACTAGTATTTTTGGTTTTCAACAAGCTAGATATGACGAAAGGGAGGCAGACTGTCGGTCGGGTAGGTAGAATAGGCTGAATGGGACTGGCCAGATGCTGCAAGGTGATTAGGTGGCAGGCAGATGGGGGCTGGCTGTGGCTTTTTTCCTGCTTTAATTGGTTAGCCGAAGGCTGCTGCTGGTAGGTTGTAGACATTTGGGAACGTAATACGCCGATTGGTCGGGAATGTGAGGTGGGCCGCTGCCGTTTGGGTTAAGGTTGAAGGAGGAGGAGGCTGAGAACGGCATGCTGAGGAACCAATGGGCTGGTGCAACCTGACGACTGGCCATGCCTGGGTCATGTGACAGCACCAGCCAAGCCGATTGGGGCACGATGGTCAGCAGTCACATGATGCTGAAAGAAGACTAGTTGATTGACTCAGAGGGTGGTGAGAAGAGGCATGGTGGTGGCTCTGCAACGGGTTCATTCTTATTAATAAAGATGGAAAATAAAAAGCAACCTCAAACAAAAAGAGTGCATTACATTTGGTACTTACTTCCCCCCAAAACAGATATTTGACATATTACCTCTTTACTCAAAGAATTCACTACTTTGAAAAAAGCTTTTACACTTTGTTAAAGTACCCTGCAAATATACACAATCTCACCAGCCAGATTTGGAGTCTAACTAAATAATTTAGTATTGTATTTCCAAACTATTTCTCATTTGGATTTGAATGGTTCTGTGTGGACCCCTACACATAATGAACCATAATGTCAATGAAGATGAAACTGCAAGTATTAGAAACTAGAGACATTTGCATAGTCAGCAAGAGAAAAATGTCTAGTGAAAAAGACATACGCATTATCAGAAATAATTCTGTGGACAGTCACAATGTAAGATCATAGCATATGGGAGTTAAGCGTTGTGTCTCTATTCTCAGACATCAAAAAGTAAGTGGGTTACCTTCGCCTAGGTGGTGGGCTGCTACGCCGCCTGTAGTCATCTCTATCCCGAGGACGCCGGCTCCATGAAGGGGGTGCACCACGAGTACGGCTGCGTTTCTCTCCATTGGACAGCTCTACTCTCACTCGGCAACCACACAATGTTCTAAAAAACAAATACACACCATCACATATTGTTGCCATTTGTAGATCAGCCACTTTATTTCAAAACTAAAACTATTTCAAAACGATTTGATCTTACCTTCCATCAAGCTCACGGACAGCATCAGTTGCGTCTCTGGGATCTTCAAATTCTACAAAGGCAAAGCCTGGGGGGTTCCTGGCCACCCAGACACTGCGGAGAGGTCCATAGTATCCAAATGCCCTCTCTAACTCGGTTTTGTTTCCATTGTTGCCCAAATTTCCAACATAGACTTTGCAGTCAAGTGGACAGTCGCGATGCATGTTAGGATCCTAAAAACAGAGATTGAGAACTGGTTAACAATGCACCGTGGTCAAACCTTCAGCCAAGAGGCAGCTGCGTTGAACGGATACTTAACATATTGTGCAGTGTTACTTTGTAACCACACCTAAAGCTGGTTTAGCAACTAGTTCGCCTCCTTGATGATTGCTAATGTGCTCGGTTCAAACATACTCCGTTTTAAAAGCATTCGAGGCCTACCAAGAATCGGATACATGATCCATGCTAACTGATCTTAGGCTAACAGAAACGGTGAGCCTAGTACGTAATGCTGCTCGGTACTATACACAAGCTAAGGTTATGTGAATATGTTTCCTTCCCAAATCAAAATGTGCACCTAATAGTAACCCACACTTCAATACTAACGACGGCTAATAATGTTAGCTAGCTAGCCTCTGACAATAGGTAAAATGGCTGTCGCACTCATGCGGCCTGCTATTAGCCAGTAGCTAGCCAAGCTACCAACGTCGGAAAACAAAAGACAAATGTAAGTAAATGTGAAAACACAAGTATAAACTGTACCCTAAACATTTTAACAACATCTCAATACAAATTCTATAAAGATGAAACTTTACCGTGTTTGTTGTTTTTAAGAGCTCACTCACTCCACACCTCAATTGCGGGTTTTCCCCTTTCGCTGGTCAATGGAAAATGGCGCACCGGGAAGTACGTTTGTATTATAACCAGGATGCCGCTCAAAGGAGGGCGGGGTCTAAGTTTACGTATCGGTTGAAGTTTAAAATTAATAATTAAATAATTTAATCACAAAAAAACAGTTATTACTTGATTACACAGTCCATGTTTAAACCAATTATATTTTTTTAAATTGGAATTACGGCGAGCCATTATCAAACGTACGCTGAAATATCATATGTGACCACTAAACAAAAGTCAATGCGGTTGTAGCGCTGTTTTCACCAGAACGAGTAAACGACTCTGAAAAAATGTTGCAAATACAATACATATCTAGAAATCGAAATATAAAACACTCATTAACAATATATAAAATAAAAATAGAAATGCAATTGAATAAGAGAATAAGAATATAATATAAATGTTGAATTATAAATGTTATGCAGCTCTGAAATTACATAATTAAATTTCAATATTGACAAAGCTACCATGACTTAAATCTGGAGCTTTATATAAACGTTGTGTGAAGAAGCTAACTGACAACTGAATCAATTTACTCTTTGTGTTTTACACAAATTCCGTGTGTCTCTGTTGAGACTGGTGGTCCCACAGTAAAAGGGGCCTTCTGGGAAGGTTCTGTGTGTAAAGTAAAAGCTATAAAAACTCACAAAATGCATTCACGATGACATTATAGCATTAAATTATTTCATTATCCTTTCCTAGACTGCTTGATTATTTGAAAGTAATAAACACTAAATGATTGACAATAAGAAGATAATGTATTCCATGTGTCCCACAACTGAGTAAAACTTCAGAGAATGACAAAACATTTATAAAACTTTTTTTAATATATATTTTTACATACTTTACCATGTGGTGTTTTACAGACAAAATATGCATTATAATTTTTAGTTGGCAAAATACAAACGTTCATTGATAGATTGCATACTTTGAACGCATCACCATAAAGTCGACGCCCCTCCATCAGTTAGTCAACGCCCACAATCTTAGTCAGCCAGGTGACAGCTGAGGAAGCAGGGAATCATCACGTCTGAAGTCAACACGCAGCGTAGTAGGCACCTTAACGACCTCTGTCAGCGCTAAATCATAGTATAATCCAACAGCTTCTTAGTTGTGCTGCTTGTTGTGTCTTTATATGTACGGAATCTGAAAGCCCCACTTCCGCTCACCGTTACAGAGCAGCTAGCTTGCAGCCATTAGCATTTGACGTTACCGGAGAAGACTCAGCGGGAGTTCCTGTCCAGGGATCGTTCGGCAGTCACGGAACAATGTCAGACCCGGCCGTGGAGGCGAAGGCGGAGGTGAAGCAGGCGAGCAAGGAGGTGAAGGAGAGCGAAAACGTAGCGGAAAAATACTCAGCTATGACCGTGAGCAAGAACAGCGAAATGATGATGGGAGACCTGTCGCCTGCCTTCAGCGCGGTGCCCACCCATAAACCAGTTAAAAAGGTAAGACGCACACGGACTATATGATGATCATATACAGTCCGTGGGGTTTAATAGTGTTGTGCCAGACGCACTTCATCCGATGCTGCTCTGTGGTTCTGATTATCATTGGACTGGTCATATGTCTTATCTATATTTATCTATATACTATAGATAGATCACTGCTGCCAGCTAAGATCATCCCTGTGCGCATGCCTCTTACAACACGGGGTTCCACTACACAAACAGTCAGATTAATACATTTACATAAAAACTACTCTGCCCTCTGCTGAGACTGGTGGTAGCACAGTAAAAGGGTCCATGTGGGCAGGTTCTGTGTGTAAAGTAAAAGCTCACTATGTGAACTAAAAGTTCACTACGACTTAAATTACTTCATATTTCCTACACTGCTCGATTTCCTGATCACAAAATAATGACTCGAATGTTCAAGGAACAAGGAAGAGCTACAACCTAAAGTCTTATGGAAAAAAAAACTCTTAAGTCTTTGCTGGCAGTGTGCAGATGTGTTGCACAACTGCGATCAGCCCAAGCACAAGCAGCAGAACAAGGTTTCACATCCTTTTTTCTTTTTTTTGTTGAAGCACTTATCACAGCAGTCATTCTCTCTCATTGTGTAATCCAAACATTATTATTATTCTATTGGTAAAGCAAAGTAGCAGTCACATCATGATTGTACAGTTAAAATAATTCATTAATTTCTTTGGTCCTAAAAAGTGATCCAACAAAATCAAATGATACAGAACATTATCAGATTACATTATTAAGCATTTGCATCTGCAGAGATTCATCTGTGCATTATTTAAATAATGAGAAAACTTGAGATTATAATTCAGGTACTAGAGAATATAAATGGCAAAGAAATAGGTATTTTATGTTGAAGTATGTTGTACCCGGGTTATGGCTTGTAGCAAATGTTTAGCTATTAAGCCAGCACCTGCAGGAAATGTCTCACTAGTTTAAGATGTTTAGGTTAATGGAAAATGTCTTGTCAACACATTTTTGCGTTGATGTGAAAGGTTACTCGATGAGGCGTAAAACTGACTACACAACAAAAACATCAGTTCTTGCACACACACCCTGGGTTTCCTCCCTCAATTTGGTTAAAAAACTCATTCAGGTGCAAAGCTAAGCTGATATTTCTAACTCTAGCATCAAAAAGGCAGGTCAGGCAATAATATTACATAATTTAATAGTAATTACGTTATATTATAATGCATTTCATGGCTGATTACTATTTTTAATGTCAAGGGAGTTGCTGGAGTTTAACAGAATTCTGCACATGAGAAGAGAGTTGGCCTGTCCATATGCAACATTATAAGATTGCAAACAAGACATTTTACCAAATCAAAATAAATCAAGATTTATCTTGGATGTTTTATTTATGGAACATCAGTCCTAATCGCACAATGTATTTTTGGCTGCAGACAAGCTATTTTTGGTAAAACAAGAAAGTCATCTTACAAGTTTGAGTAGGATGTGCCCAAAGCATAAAACATCTTCATCCACTCCATCCAGATCCAGTCAAGGCTGAATGCGCAATCAGGACATTGAACTAGACATAACAAAAACAGCCCTGCAGAGACCTGTGCTTGTGTAAAATGCCTTCTGTTCAAATGTGAAATGAAAGAGCTGAATGTGCTGTGATCAACAAAGACTTGGTGTGTTTCAGCAAATCCAGTTTGTGGCAGACAAACAGGAGTTCAGCCGGTTTCCTACCAAAGCAGGCCGTCGCTCCTTGTCCCGGTCCATCTCTCAGTCGTCCACGGACAGCTACAGCTCCGGTATGAAGGGGAGACGCTAAGATCACTTTGTCTGCACTTTGGTTTCATTTTAGCCTTTCGTCACATCACATCTTAGTTATTGTTACACATCAGTGCAGATGCTGAGTCAGTCTTATACCATCAGCAGTTTGTTGATTAAACAGAAGTTATTTTGTTTCCAGCTGCGTCCTACACAGATAGCTCTGATGATGAGACTTCACCACGGGACAAAACGCAGGTCAACTCCAAGGGCAGCAGTGATTTCTGTGTAAAGAATATTAAGCAGGCGGAGTTTGGCAGGCGTGAGATTGAGATCGCAGAACAAGGTAAGACATGGTTACCTCATAGTTTCAAGTTGTTGCTCATGCTTTGTTACATTTCATCTAAAATTAGCATTTCACAACATATGATTGAAACTTGAATTTTATTTGATTTCCACCCTCAATAACTCAGTTTGATGAGTTTCTTTATTGTTGTCTATATTCAATACGGTAGATGTCTTTTCTCCACGTTGATATTTGTGTCACGTTCTTTTCAGATATGTCTGCACTGATCTCACTCAGGAAGAGAGCGCAGAGTGAGAAACCATTGGCAGGTGCCAAAATTGTGGGCTGCACTCACATCACTGCCCAGACTGCAGTAAGATTTCTCACCGGCTTTGAACATCCACACAAAGACTGTAGTGTGATAATGACTCTTAAACAGAATGGCATTTGAGGTCATAGTCACAGCGGCTGTTGTGTTGCTCATGGCTTCATTTAAAAGTCTGTGTAAATGAGTAAGAAAAACAACAATTACTGATATGCAGAATTTTAGCAAATGCTTAGTGTTGATTACTGTTGCTGTGCTGTTGCTTTGTGTTCTCAGGTGCTGATTGAGACTCTGGTGGCTCTCGGGGCTCAGTGCCGCTGGACCGCCTGTAACATATACTCCACTCAGAATGAGGTGGCTGCTGCCCTCTGCGAGTCTGGTACGAGTTAGGGAAGCTCAACTGGGAACCACCATCATAGCTTTAATCCGAAATCCTTTAAATATAGATACAATAAAGAAACAGGTTTGATTTTCTAATGCTGTTGAAGTGTAAAGTTTTCTGTCTGCTGAATTATTCAACCAGCGATACAATGTTACATAAATGGAAAACCAGTCCTGAAGAGATTATGAAATAAGATTTTCCATTTAGTGAAGCAAAAGCTTAAGCAGAGTTCTTTTTTGTGGTTGCTACGTGATGGTGTAATTAGGCACCAAATCTTCACAGTGGACTTCTTGATCTGACAAGCTGAAGGCTTTATAGCAGATTTAAGAGTCGCTCTGTGAGATCTTGCATTTTTGGGGGAATTTAGTTTGTATCTAATTTGCAGTACATAAAGTTATTGCGTGGGATAGGTACATGCTGGTGAAAAGAACACCCAGTTCTCCAGCTAGCATTTAATAATGATGTTGACTTCTTGAATCACTTGTACCTTTCTGTTATTTTGCCAGGGGTTGCTGTGTTCGCCTGGAAGGGGGAGTCTGAGGATGACTTCTGGTGGTGTATTGATCGCTGTGTCAACACTGAGGGTTGGCAGCCTAACATGGTACATAGGCCTGACTTTCTACTTTGGAGCTTCCTGCAACTGGAGACTGTAATGTTATTGTAACTTATGTAAAAAAATAATGTCTGGAATAGGCACCAAAATGGTAAAGACATGATTTCAGTTCATGTACATGTATTTGAATATTCTTTCTTGTATTTTGTATTTTATTTTTTCTTGTTATTATAAAATAATGTCACGGCACGCGATCAAACTTTCAGCGTGTTCTCTATCTGTAGATCCTAGATGATGGAGGAGACTTGACGCACTGGATGTACAAGAAATATCCCAATGTATTCAAGAAGATCAGGGGTATTGTAGAGGAGAGTGTGACTGGTGTTCACAGGTGATGTGTTGTCTAACTGATGGTGAGCTACCCGTTAGTAATGTGAAGCACACACTAACATGGCATTAATGGTTTCCGTTTCCGTTCCAGGTTGTATCAGCTGTCTAAAGCTGGAAAACTCTGTGTCCCAGCAATGAATGTAAACGACTCTGTGACCAAGCAGAAGTTCGACAACCTGTACTGCTGCAGAGAGTCGATTCTGGACGGGTGAGTGTGTTTGCTTTGAGGCATTTGGCTGTTAGAAGGCTACAAAGTACAAGTCACATTAAACTCTGCTTCACAGTCCCTGGTTTGTTTACAGTGCACCTACACATTGAAAGAGCAGTTTAAATTCAGTCTATATGATAGACATCAATTAATGCTTTTTGTATGAATGGTGATTAACAGCAATTTACTGTGTGATCACAGAGAAAGGCTCGTATTTAATTTGCACATGCAGATCGACAAGCTTCGGCCTCCAAAGAATGTGGTGACCTTCTGTTCCTTTTGTCCAGCTTGAAGAGAACCACAGATGTCATGTTTGGAGGGAAGCAGGTGGTCGTATGTGGGTATGGTGAGGTGCGATACTGCTTATGACATTAATCATAATCGTAAAGCTGTGAAAACATTCATAATGATGCACTGACATGAACCACGAACATGGGCAGATACTGTAGCTGTCATCACGTCACACAACGCATCACTTTAGAGGCCACAGAAAAAAATCCTTCAGTCTAAATGGCTGTAAAGAATCCATGTTTACAGGTCATTGAGATTAAAGCTTGTTGCGTTCAGTAGCCAAAACCTTGATGGTTTCATATGAAGGAGTCTTGTGTTTCACCACCTATTATCTCTAAGGTCATGCCTATCAGGCTACGTAACACCGTCGTACAGCATACTGTTTTGTCTTTGCAGGTTGGAAAAGGCTGCTGTGCTGCCCTGAAAGCTCTTGGCGCCATCGTCTACGTGACGGAGATCGATCCCATCTGTGCTCTGCAGGCCTGGTGAGGGAAAAAAGAGCTGCGATGAGACGTGTTGAGCGTGTAGGCATGCATAACCTGGCAGCAGAGACGTACAGTAGCACAGCTGTGTGTGTTGATTATGAGGTTATGTTACATAGCAGGTTAAACCCAGCTGAAATACATGCTTTGTTGTTTGTCGTCTTCTCTCACGTTGAACAGCATGGATGGATTCAGGGTGGTCAAGCTGAACGAGGTCATTCGCCAGGTTGATGTCATCATCACTTGCACTGGTAACTTGATCAGCCGTGTTAGTCGCTGGGCAGGGCGTGTATATGTGTGTACGCTGAAGGCGAATGGCTATGTCTCTTTAGGGAACAAGAACGTGGTGACCAGAGACCAGCTGGACCGAATGAAAAATGGCTCCATTGTTTGCAACATGGGCCACTCCAACACTGAGATCGATGTGGTAAGCTGCTCTTTGGGATGAGGGAGCCCCACGTCTAACCCGTGTGTGTTAACGTTACAATGCTTTTTAAAGGAAGGCTAATTCCACCCTGCTGAACTACCCTGAAGCTTAGGGTGTCTGACCACTGCGTCTCTTTCCAGGCAAGTCTCCGAACCCCTGAGCTGACGTGGGAGAGAGTGCGCTCGCAGGTGGATCATGTGATTTGGCCTGATGGCAAGCGAGTTATACTTCTAGCTGAGGTGACTCCCTACATCAGTCAGTTATGCAAAATATCTGTGTGGAGTGTTGATGCATTCCTGTGGTTGCATCAGAGTTGGTTTATTATGTTAGAGCAGTGCTACTTGCTCTTAACAGCATCCTGACACGCCGTTCTACTCTGTAGGGACGTCTTCTTAACCTCAGCTGCTCCACTGTGCCAACCTTTGTCTTGTCCATCACAGCCACCACTCAGGTATTGTAGACGTATAGTTACTGCCCTAAGCCGGTGCTGACAGCACAGAGTATATTTGCCTCATCGTTTGTGTTTCCATATGCTGTAAGTGCAACAGCGGGCGTCTGAGCTGAGCTTAGTTTAATAACGTAAAGTGTAGTCCTGCATGTGATTTGCATTGCTCTGTAGTCATCTCTTCAGATTTGTATCCATTACTTGCAATAAATTAATTTATTAATGCTTGTTTGGTTTGAGGCTCTGGCCCTGATAGAGCTGTACAATGCTCCAGAGGGAAGATACAAGCAGGATGTTTACTTGCTTCCCAAGAAGATGGGTAAGATTAAATAGTGCAAATTCCTAACCTTGACTTGATTATTTTTATTGTTAATGGCTTCCAAGTTACATTATAAAAGTGTGTGATTTATTCCTTGCGTTTAAAAATTTAAAAGGCTTCTTCTTTCTCTTGGTAACTGCTCACTATCACTCCGTGTACTACATTTACTGTAAGTGGGTTATTTAGTCATTCCTTTTAAACTTTGTCTGTGTATTTCAGATGAATATGTTGCCAGTCTCCACTTGGCTACTTTTGATGCTCACCTGACGGAGCTTTCAGACGAGCAGGCAAAATATCTGGGCCTCAACAAGAATGGTCCTTTCAAACCCAACTACTACAGGTACAAGCCTTCACCTTTTAAGGGCAGTTTAGTCTCTTTTGCTCATTGTTTATTTACATTTATTAAGGCTTCACCATTTCCTGTCTCATATATATGATCTGTTTTTTCACAGGTATTAGTCTACAAAGACCCACCTCAACAACAGCTGCATGTGAATGGCTCCCACCTTTATCTTACCCTGCGACAAAAAAAAATGAATGACTATTATTTTATACTCACACAGGATGCATGGCTTACATTCAGTTGTATTTTAGTGACTACGTCTTGTTTTAGATTATTTGCTGCAGACGCTGGCGATTTAAAGTCAGTGTAACCTCAGCACCTATGCTGTTTATGATTATTTTACAATTCTGATAGATGTTGAATCAATATATAATTGTATCAATACGTTGTGCCAAATGACTGTGAGAAGGAAAGGGGAAAGCCCTTGTGAAATCTTACTACTTACATTAGGAATCAATTTAACCAACATGTGATACTTGATGGAAATGTTTTATCAAATTCCTTCTTAGCTTCTTTTTTGGGGTTTCCTATTGTTAGCAGTCTTTTCTAGAAAAGGCAAACGTCTCCCAAGCACTTGGACCAAACCACAGCAAGAGACCAGTAGAAAATATAGTTGTTTTATATTTAGAGTTGTGCTGGATACTTAAGTTGCTTTAAATCGAGCCATACAAATTTGATTGGTGTAAACCAGTTTCTGTGAGTTAGGTTTAATTTAAAATGATCTTTTTCTTCGATGTGGCAGCCCTTAATCCGATACATTCCTTACAGGTCAAATGCCCTATGCGCTGTCAACATTCCAGCTAACATTTAACAGATCTGGGAAATAAACAATGTAAATGGATGCAGAATAGCTCAACATTTTTGATGTATTCATTCAGGTTCTAGTGTCCTCACCACAGGACATCAGGATATCTCAAATCATTTGAAATGTGTTTTTACCACATCTGCACTGCCATAGTTTCCATGTCTAAGCTCACTGTCATTTAGAGAGGTATTGGGTGTGGAAGAGTGTTTTCTATTATCTCTGATCTCCTAAATACAGTATTAATTACTGTATATGCATATTAATTAGCTGGTATGTTTTTAAATTAATCAGTCCACACTTGTACTGAGCTTGGACATGAATGTGCTTTGTTATCAGTACATTTTTCCAGCCTGTTAAAGTGCTACCTTTATGTCTGTGCTACTTTGTGCTGCCACAAATTTAGCTTCATCAAGCTTATTATGAGATTTAGTTGTTTAAACGCCTATGGCACAGTTTTATTGCTTGTTAAATACACCAAGTCAACAGATATTTACTTATTTTAAACTGTGTAGGTTACAGGCTGTTTTGGTGTCTTGGTGAATGTTGCTAACACATTTAGAGGTAGATTTGCTGTACTTCACACAGGGTCCATAGGCTGATCTAATTCCAGTTGACATGATTATGTCATTGCTGCTCTATAAAGGTGTTGCTCATTCAGTATCTATTTAAACTAACAATCCATTTGCAGTTCAGATAATTACATATTTGTAATTGGTGTGATTTTACTTTTCGTTTACCTGTTCATCGAATAGTAGACATAGTTTGCTACTATAACAAAACCTTCTTTTGCACTAGCAGCTTCTAGGGCTTTTAGTCATGATGTTCTGTGAGGACATCATTGTCAGCTAAATGAGAGCTGCAACCATGGTTACTGATCAGTTGACAGTGCCTTGTGACTCACTTAGTAATTTATTTTCACACGTACAACTGTTCTAGCACGTACAACTGTGTCTCCATGTGTGGTAAAAGCCAACATGGTTTTTCTTCTGCAATATATATATGATGACAGCTATGCAGCAAACATGCTCTTTTTCCTTCTGTTAAATGTGTTTTACTCCTGCAGTGGCAAAGAATGATTAAATCAGTGTCAAATTACTCAATTATACTTTGTCTAAGAATATAGTTTTAGACAATAATAGGCAAAGTTTTACACTATGATGTTCAAATGTTCTATTTACATGAATTTGAGGAGTATTTTTATTAAAGTTTTTTTTATTTCATTTAACAATTTTAAATCAATGCCATTAGAATATATGCCTTTTTAAGAAAACTCTCTACCCTTATAATATCAGTGGATCATTTATCCTTCTATTAACTCCACTGTGGAGACAAATGAATGTGTTATTACTGGTTGGAGAAAACAGATGGACTCTTCAGATTGAATTACATCACCACACTGTCACTTGACTGTTTCACTGCTGGTTTGAAGTGTTTCACTTGGACATGTCCGTAAGTGATATATTTACTATAAAGGTCTGTATTTTCCATATTACATCATTGGTTTAAAGGACACATTTTCAGCAGTGTACACCCTAATATGTGCACAGTTCACTTTAATAAACTGCAGTTTAAATTTGAAAGTGGCTCAGTCACATTATTTCAAAGACATGGTTAGGTCTTAGTATTTACTGTATCTTATGTGTCCAGTAGATGTGTTCCACCATACTGTTATGCCTGTATTGACACATAAAGGGAAACATTTAACAGGATATTAATAATATTTAATAATAAATGTAATAGGAAAGTGATAATAGGAGTAAATATACCCCAAAATAAAAAATAGATGCAGTTTGTAAAAACACAAGATTGTGTTTTTAACTTGAAAATAAGTGTTTCCACTCATTTCAGACGGCAGTATTTCAGCATTTACAAGATGAACGTGTATGTCACACATTGACAGATTGCGCGTCTGAATTCCCGTAGGTGGTGTGAGATCTCGCGAGAGGACACTGCGCCCAAAAATGATGGACGTCGGTGGAAACGGTAGTGGGCTGCCTGTAAACAATAAACAGAAAGCTATGCTACCGAACAAAAGCAGGGGCGACTTTACCCGTAATCTGCGGAAGGATTCGGAGGTATGTAGACCAAAGTCTGGGACTTTTTAAGAGTGAGAATTGGGCGAATGCTTAACGAACGACCCCTTCATGCTGCTCTTGCAACATATAGCGTTAGCTGTATTAGCTTTGTCAAGCTAATACAGCTCAACTATCATTTTTATCAAGACTTGCAGAATAACAACTGTAACTGTAGTCGTGGGGTTGTTATTTTAATACATGTGGAGTTATACGTTGTGCCATGTTTTATTTGAAGCACAGTGTTAACCTATAAATGATACGGCTTCCAATGTAGCTGATGTTAGCTAGTCACAGGCCAGACTCAGCTGTCTGTCAGGAACCTGTTGAAAGGTCTTTTACACGCTTTTTCTGACGTATTGGCACATGATGATGCCAACTATTTGAGTTCCTCATCTAAGCCTATGTATAAAGGTAGAAAATTCATTAATTATCATGCAGTAACTCCCTAAATAAGATTAGACTATTCATATGATTGTGTCCTATACTGACTTAAGACTTAGATTATTTGTTGCGTACTGAACTATATGCTGAAATTCCTATCAACTGAAGATCGGAAAAAGACATATTTACATAATAAGAAGAACATAATGACTAGTTTGATGATTATGTCTTACCATGTTTTGCAGGGCTTGTCTGAATCTCCAGACCTTGAGTTTGAATATGCTGATACAGATAAGTGGGCTGCAGAGCTGTCAGGTGTGTAGATTGTTTTGTATATTGTCCTCATGGACATTACAGTTTTCTGCAATTTGTCAAAATGTGTTTATATTATTATGTATGATTCTTCCAGAGCTCTACAGTTACACTGAAGGGCCAGAGTTTGCTCTTAATAGGAAGTGCTTTGAAGAGGAATTCAGAACTCATGGTATGTTCAGTGGCTACAGTTCACTCACTAAGTCAGATCTGATGAATTTAATTGTTTATTACATTTAAAGAATATAAGTAATCTAGTTTATTACGTCCTCTGCTTTGTTCAAGTGTCTGATAAGAGGTGGACAGAGCTTGATGCAGCCCAGCACAGAGCGCATGCCATGCGCTTGCTCGACAGTCTTGAGGTTATTGCTCGGGAGAAGAGGCTGAAGGTAGCCAGAGCCATTCTTTACATGGCTCAGGGTGAGTTCATGTGCTAAACTGGTTTAACCCTGAAATAGATTAAAAGACAGGAACATCTTGCAAGAAATGTCATCGATCACTTTCTCTTTAGGAACCTTTGCAGAATGCAGCTCTGAGGCTGAGGTGCAGCACTGGATGCGATACAACATCTTTCTCTTGTTGGATGTGGGGACCTTCTCTGCCCTAGTGGAACTGCTTAACATGGAGATTGAGTATGGCTCTGCATCCATTTTCTAGCCGTGCATGAGTGCACCTACATTGGGAATTCTATTAGGCCTTATTATGGAAATCATCAGTTGACATTTAATTTGCTACATGTGTGACATTTAGCACTGAACACTGAGTAGCTTAATAGTAGTAATAAAGACATGATTTTGGTTGGGTTTCACACATTTATATATTTCTCTTGTCTTGATATGTTAGTGTGGATAATATAAAATTTTTGGATCCGTTGTTCATTCTTCCAGTAACAGTGCTGCCTGTAGCAGTGCTGTGAGAAAACCAGCCATTTCCCTCGCAGACAGTACAGATCTCAGAGTTCTGCTTAACATAATGTACCTGATGGTAGAGACGATCCAACAGGATGACCCAGCTGACAGACCTGAATGGAAACTCATTAGGGAAACATTCAGGGCAGAGCTGGGTAAATTTTATTTCTCAAACACTTCAGTCACTTTATGACTATAAACCAAAATGTCCACTTAAACTATTTCCATATCATTTTCTTATCCAGGTTCTCCTCTTTATAATAATGAGCCTGTATCTGTCATGCTCTTTGGAATGGTTACCAAGTTCTGCAGTGGACATGCCCCACACTTCCCAATGAAGAAGGTGTTATTACTGTTGTGGAAGAGTATACTGGTGAGAAATGGAAACATTTTCCATGTAAAGCTCATGTCCACTTTTAATTGGGTTCAAAGAAATGTAGGTCTCATATCCTTTTTTAGTTTACACTAGGTGGGTTTGAGCAGCTCCTCAGCATAAAGGTTCGTAAGCGTGAGGAACTGGGTCTCCCTCCTCTCCCAGAGGACAGCATACGAGTCATTCGCAGTATGAGGGCAGCTTCTCCTCCTGCATCAGCATCTGACCTAATAGAGCAGCAACAAAAACGGGCACGCCGTGAACACAAGGTAGTGTACATCATTCACATCTTACTGGATCTGTTTTGGTGGAGTGATTCAATGTCAATAAGGCTGATGTGAAGGAGCTTTAAATAGCCTACTAGTGCACATGACTTTAAGTGTCTCTATTTTAGCACATTGAGTCCATTGACTTTTCTTCATCCATGGTCCTCTTTTTTTGATTCAACAGTAAATAATTAGTCCCTGCAAGTGTGACTTACACATGTCTTTGTGTTTTTCACAGGCTTTGATTAAACAAGACAACTTGGATGCATTCAATGAGAAGGACCCGTACAAAGCTGACGACTCCCGTGATGATGAGGATGACAATGATGACAATGACAACTCTATAGAGGCTGAGACTTTCCCTCTAGAGAGGGATGAAGTGATGCCTCCCCCTATCCCTCACCCCCCATCAGAGAGGGTCTCCTTCCCCAAAGGGCTTCCGTGGGCTCCTAAAGTCAGGTACTGTCACAGAACAATAACACTGGAGCATGTAATGAATTCTGAATTAAGTGAATGATTATGTGCTTTGTGATCTACATATAATGAGAAGTTGGAGAGATAATTTTGTAAATTTTTGTTTGTTTAATGTTTAGTATTTTTCTGGCTTGGATTTGTTGATAACTTTATTGTTTCTGCTGCAACAGGGAAAAGGACATTGAAAACTTCCTGGAATCAAGTAGAAGTAAATTTATTGGCTACACACTTGGGAGGTAAATTGGCTTTTTGCTGGCTAGAACTAAATGTTTCTTAACTGATGTTGCTGTTAGTGCATTTAAATGAAAACTAATTTAATGTATTTTCTGTTTGGATAGTGGGATAAACCTTGTTGTTTGTTCATGCCTTACAGTGATACAGATACAGTTGTTGGTTTGCCCAGGCCGATTCACGAGAGCATTAAGACTTTAAAGCAGGTATTACAACAATTTTCACAGTACTTTTATAATTTAGTTTCTTTTATAACGTCTTAAAAATTCTGCGTAATTTACAAAATCATTTTGAACTTTTCTGTCATTTTTTCTTTTTCAGCACAAATACGTCTCCATAGCTGAGACACAAATATCCAAGGAGGAAGAGTTTCAGAAAACTCCTCTGTCTGGTGTAAGTGGAAATGAAATGTGTGAAATGAAAGTATTTTTTTTTATGTTGGGGTTAAATAATTTTTTGGTGTTTTCTGCTCATCTCCAGGGAGAAGAGGAGGTAGAGATGTGCGCCACTGAGCTGCTCTATCAGGGGATTCTTCCCAGTTTGCCTCAGTACATGGTCAGTGTTGTCAGGAGGCAATATCTTTTAGATAAACAGATTTTTTTTTCTGGCAAGTCAAGGCTGACACATTATATGTTATTAAACTCTGTGTTCTGTGCCCAGTTTCAAAACTATCTGGCATCTCTACAGTACCTAAAACCTTTTTCTTATTCTCATCACCAACTAAAGTCATTACTTTCTATACGGGTTTCACATTATTAATCCATGGTTTGTCCCTTTTTACACCAGATTGCTTTGCTGAAGATTCTCCTGGCTGCAGCTCCCACCTCCAAAGCCAAAACAGACTCCATCAACATCCTGGCAGACGTGCTGCCAGAAGAAATGCCGTAAGTGATTAAGTGTCTCTAAAAGGCTTTGTCCTTCAGTGTAACTTTGTGTTTCCCGAATAAGCAAATAAAGTTTAGTAACAGTATTATGGTTACATCAGGATGTGACATGAGCTTTACAGTAAGAGCAGATTAATGGATCATGTTTCTGGAAAGTGTTGGACCTTAACTGCTGCAGTTATTCTAATACATCGTCTGTGTCTACCTGTAACAGTACAAATAAAGCCATATAACATCTGTTATAATCATCCTTTCCCTTAATAAGGCCAGTTTTGAAGCTTCCTTAGGAACCTGAAGAGTTACTCATTGTTGTTTAACTCTGCAGGACCACAGTGTTACAAAGCATGAAACTTGGAGTTGATGTGAACCGGCACAAAGAGATCATCGTGAAGGCGATCTCCGCCATCCTGCTGCTTCTTCTGAAACATTTTAAACTCAACCACATCTACCAGGTACGGACTGCGCTAACCTAGTGTAGAATAAGAGACTTACATTTACCTGTGTCAGTATTTTAAGGGCCTTCATCTCCCTTGGTTTTTACTTTTCAACCTGAATGTGTTTTATAGTTTGAATACATGGCTCAGCACCTGGTCTTTGCTAACTGCATCCCCCTGATTCTGAAGTTCTTCAACCAGAACATCATGTCTTACATCACCGCCAAGAACAGGTACCTTTACAGCAAACAACGTGGCTCCCGTTTACAATAAATAACTACTTTATTTAACTCTTGGCTTTTTCACCGATAGCATTTCTGTGCTTGACTTCCCGTACTGTGTGGTGCATGAGCTCCCTGAACTAACTGCAGAGAGTTTGGTAAGTTTTCTGATGCTTGTTTTTTTTTAAATTGACACTTTATCGCTTAAATTTTAGACACGTATTTTCTCGGTTACAGGAAGCGGGAGACAACAACCAGTTTTGCTGGAGGAATCTGTTTTCCTGTATTAACTTGCTGAGGATCCTCAACAAGCTGACCAAGTGGAAGCACTCCAGAACAATGGTGAGTGTGTGGTGAAACACACTTGGCTACAGCCTGTGCCTCAGAGAGACCTAAAAATACTTAACCCTCCCCCAGATGTTGGTGGTGTTTAAGTCGGCTCCTATCCTGAAGAGGGCGCTGAAAGTCAAGCAGGCCATGATGCAGCTGTACGTCCTCAAGCTGCTCAAAGTGCAGACAAAATACCTTGGACGTCAGTGGAGGAAGAGCAATATGAAGACCATGTCTGCCATTTACCAGAAGGTCCGACATCGCCTAAACGATGACTGGGCCTATGGAAATGGTGAGGTTACTATTGTCCACCAAAATTATGGATTTTAAAACTTTTTGTAAACTAATGAAATATTGTTCGGATAATGACACACATTAAAATATTTTTATTTGTTTATTTTTAACCAGTGCTATGTATATTATTTCCTGTTTTGCCTCAGATCTGGACGCTCGTCCCTGGGACTTCCAGGCTGAGGAGTGTGCGCTGAGGGCCAACATCGAGCGCTTTAACAGCCGCCGCTACGACAAAAGTCACAGTAACCCGGAATTCCTGCCTGTGGACAACTGTCTGCAAAGCGTTCTGGGCCAGCGGGTTGATCTGCCCGAGGACTTCCAAATGAACTACGACCTTTGGCTGGAGCGGGAGGTCTTCGCCAAACCTATTTCCTGGGAGGAACTGCTACAGTAAAAATCAGCGTCTTTGGGTTTTTCACTTTGAAACAAAACTCTCATCAGGATCAAAATAAAACACCAACAGTGCTCGCATCGAACTTTGATGACAGCACTACTGTATATTACACGTTGTGCAGAGACTGAAGATGCCGGAGGCATTTCACCCTAAAGACTCACCCAGGTGTAAAACCTTTAGTCATTGAGGGTCAAACCTAATGCTTTATCTGATGGACCTTTGCCTTTATGACCTTTAGCATAATTGTAATTTTTTTTTAAATGAAAAACTACAGATAAAATTTCTCATAATTATCATTTCTGTGCAGATCATTTACACCTGCTACAGGAGGTTTCGGAGCTTTGGACCAGAAGCACTACATTACAGTATGTTCATGTCTTGATATCAAAAAATAGTTTAGTACAAGACCGGTTACACACCAGTAAGACAACATTTCCTGAGTTCATGTCCTGCTTTTGTGGGCAAATGAAATGAATGCAATGGCATTATCTGACTCTCACTCCTCTTTGCATATGATTCAAATGTAAATTGTTGACGTCCGTGCGGCCTACACACCTATACTCTGGGAACAATCAGACAGGAACAGACAGACTTGAATTTTTACATAACGTATCCTGATTTACCTGTGTGAAAATGAGTTGTACGTGTTCACATCACTAAGACGTTAGAAAGGAAAACTGGAGGAGTGATGGGAGTCTGAGGTGAGGGGCGCTGATCACGTCCAAGTGGAAAAATTGCCAGTTACAGCGGTTTTCTTTTAACTTTTTCTACTTTTTGATTTAGGTTGTTTTTGTCTCATAAAGGTTAAGAAAATAAGAATACATGTACATTGTGAAACTTATTTATCATGGATTTGTCTTTGTTTTACCTCCACATAAATACTGTAATAAAATGACACTGTCATTGCGACTTAATTGTTTTTCTTTTCTGATTTGTTCTTTTCAACTCATCCGACTTTGGCTTTTATTAAGGCTACGACTGTGTCACAAGTTAAATTTGCGTAGGATTTTGTAAGTCATGTCACTCTGCCCCACCTTCATAAAAGTCACACCCATTTCAGGAAATGAAAGTAAAACTCATGTTGCGCCGCTCATCCCTTCTCAGACATGGCAGAGTCTTGTGTCCCTGTGAGGGTCCAGCGCCTCTGCTGTCCACTGTGCAGCCAGTTTCTCAGGAATCCCGTGACTGTGCCCTGTGGACACAACTTCTGTCTGTACTGCATCCAGGACCGCTGGGACCGTGACAACAGCATCCAGGACCGCTGGGACCGTGATAACAGCATCGGGTGCCCTGAATGTGGCTGTATCTTTCCCAGCAGACCTGAGCTGATCATAAACTTGACTCTGGCTGAGATGGTGAGCGACGCAGAAACAAGCGGCAGTGGCAGCAAACGGAGGACGCAGCAGGACGCTGGAGCGTCGAAAAAACGAAAAAAACAGGTATGTAAAACTGAATGCTACAGGTTTTCACTCTTAAAATTTAAGATTTGTTAAATGTGGGAGAGGGTGAGTTTGGGATCAACCTTTGTTTTTACATAACGTCTGTGTAGATGTGTGTTAAGCATTCTGAAAACAAAATTTAACAGGAGCCAGAAAAATCCCGCCAAACTGTGAGCATTCATTTCAAATGGTGCAGACAGGATGTTGTGTAACGCCTCAGGGCGCGTGCAGTGATGACAGACGCTGTGTCTCTCTGTTCAACCCACATTAAAGGAGCAGCTGAAGAACATGCAGATGAAATCTAAGCAGATTCTCCAGCAACAGGAAAAGGAATGTGAAAGCATAAAAACAATGCTCAGTGAGGTCAAGGTGAGCAGGTCACATGATCGAACTGGTTTCTCCTGTTTGGCGGCTTCATCGATGTCATTAACCTGTGCGTGAAACAGGAGGAGGCGAGAAGAGCTGAGGACCGCTGTGAAATCGTCGTTTCCGGCGTCGTCGACTCTCTGCAGAGACACTACCTGTCGGCGAAGGGGCTGATTGCGGCTCAGGAGCAGAAGGCGACGGCCAAGCTTCAGTCCAGGCTGCATACTCTGCAGGAGCGGCTGCAGCAAGCGAAGAGCAGGGACGCTGAGCTGGCACAGACTGAGTGTGACGTCGGTTTCCTGCAGGTGAGTCAGTAAACAGTGCTACGTGCTCGGGAAGCAGCTGTTCTATTATCCATGGGTTTCATTTCACGACAGGGAGTTTATTTACTGTCTGATGGAGGCCTCCTGAGAAAAGAAGCTGTACTGACCTTCAGAAGGCACGTCTCTCCTTGCAGGAATGGCCCTCGCACCTCGCTCCCCTCTGTCACAGCGAGGCGTTTGAGGACCCTCTGCTCCCGTTGAAAACCACAAAGACTGTCATTGAGCAAATCGGGAGGCAAGTGGAGGAACTCTGTGACAAAGAATTTACCTCGCTCCTTCAAACCGGTAGGCGTCTTACTGTCTATATGGCACATGTGGCCTCTTGAAAGAACATCTGAGCCTTTATTCATTACAGCTGATGGTGGAGAGCAACAGGGATCAGAGGAGGAAGATGCACAGAAAGGGAGACAAGCAAACAGCTCACAGTCCTCTGGTTTGTGTTTTTTAACTGCTGATTAAAGCATCTCTGCAGTTTATAAATAACAGTCAGTGTGCAATAAACTGTGTGCAACACATTTCTGGTGTCTATTTGATGGCAGGCTTCTCTGGAGTTGCGAGAGTTCAGAATGGAGCGGATGTGGAGCCGACGACCAGGTCCCAGTTCCTGCAATGTGAGTTGACCTAATGCACACATGCATCAGCCTTTCAGCCACGGCTGCCCTCTTTGATCGCCCCCCCCTTTCTCCCCCAGACGCACGTGAGCTCACTCTGGACCCATTCACTGCTCACAAAGACCTGGTGGTCTCTGCAGGAGACAAAAAGGTGAAGCTGAGCCCTCAGACAGACAAGGCGCCAAGCGTTCGCAGCTCGGAGAGGTTTCTGAAGCGCCGACAGGTGCTGTGCAGGGAGGGGCTGTGGGCCGAGCGATGCTACTACGAGGTCGAGGTTGTAGGTGGAAAGGTGGAGATCGCCCTCGCTTACAAAGGAATAGACAGGAAATCCTTAACCCTATCCTCTGCTTTTGGGGGCAATGCTAATTCCTGGAGTCTGGATCGGTCCACAATTTATTCTGTGAATCACAATACTGACGGCGTCGAGCTCATAAGAGCCCCCCATCATCGCAGGATTGGGGTCTATCTGAGCTTCAAAGAGGGGACGCTGGCGTTCTATGAGGTGTCAGATGTGTTTGAGATGATATATCTGTACAAGGATAAATACCAATTCAAAGAGCCGCTGTATCCAGGCTTCTGGCTCGAGGAGAAATGCTGCATCAGGATCTGTGATTTGAAGCAGGGGGAGTAGGAACAACTTATAAATACGGGTTTTACGTCGTTTTGCATTAACAATATGAAATATTTATTCTAGGTCTTATCACACTGCAGTTTACTAGTTCTTTATTTGCACTTTTTAAAATAATAAATAATAAATGTACCATTTAAAACAGGTTGATTAACGATAAAAATGAACGATAGAGAAACAAGCTCCAGGATCTTTTGTACAGTTTGTTCTTAACAGGTTTTTTGATGAAGGTTTTTTAAAATATATTTTCATGTACTGTTTGTTTTCTGCTATAACCTTTTAAAACTGAGTGACTTTCATACTGAAGTAAAACTTTTGCACAGAAATTACATCTGAATCTATTTTTGGTTTTAAGTGAAATACTTGAATTTGCCAAATTGAACAGGAATTAAAATGTGTTTTAATAAAGTCAAGTGACCCAATAAGATAAAGAAACACGACGACGGCTTTGTCTACGCTTTATTAATATTATTACAGGTGATGTTCACATTTTGTACAGTAACCTTCAGTATTGTACAATCAGAATAAGACTGCAACAGGACATCTCTAAATACGTCTCCTGTACAGACAGTGCTTGAAACATGTGCTCAGTAAGGCCCTGCACACACACACACGCACACACACGCGCACACACGCACACTAGCACTTGTAAGGAAGAGTCATGATGTCCCTTTAATTATACAGTATGATTCCTAATCACTGCTGTCGAGGTTTTTCAGTCACTTAAAATAACATGATATTGCTTCTGCGTCTTTACAATCCAACGAAAGCTAATATTTTTACAACCCTTGTGAAAAGTGCTTCATCACATAGTTTGTTATTACTTTGTTACATTTACTGCTAAGACAGTTGTAGATATACTTCACGGGAATAAAATCTATCTTCAGAATAACATTATTTACAGGCTCACAGAAAACTGAACAGGCCCAGCTGCTCACAGAGACGTCAACGACACAAGAACCAAAACAAGACGTGAGGTTTGAAGCCACACTAGGTCCCGGAAAAACAGAGGCCTCACTTTTCTTAGATATAAAGCTTAGCCTGGGGGTTTCACCAGGTCGAAGGTCACATCAAGGACCTGACTCACCTTTACATTCTCCATCTGTGCTCAACATCATGCAGCTTAGAATTCCCCTTAATAAATAAATAAATAATTTTACACAATTGCCTTGTTGTCTGATTCCCAGTCAGATGACAGTCACTTAGTTGAAAAAATGCACAGAACACTTATATTTAGGGTAAATTAAATCAAGCATAGGCTACTAGTGCTAGGATTTAATATGCTGTGTATAGGACAGGCTCCTTTGTACGTTGGCTAAGCTACTATACGAGCACACATCTAGTGTGGCTAAAAACGAGCTGCGACAGTGAGACGCTCAGACGGCGGCGCGACAGCAGGGTTACACAAACTACAACACAGGTATGTTTCCCAAAAAAAACGCACACGGGATGAAAACACACAGGATACGTACGCTTAGTTATTCACCACACTGCACAGAAACGTACAGGAATATAAATATAATATAACCACCTCTACCTTAACGCTATGGCTTTGACTAGTGTGATAGAAAAATAATTGGAGGTATCCTCTAACTTAAATGTGATCAGGTTGATGACACCGTCCTCATTTTCTGCTGGTTCAGCTCCAGTTTGACCAGCAGACGTTCCTCTCTGCTTCAGCACGTTCATTATCTCACGGATGGGCAGAAGCATTGAGGGTTGTGTGCCCTTGAGCCTTTATTTCTTTGTCTAATGAGTCTAAGGCGTAAAGTTCATCCTGTCAGTGAGTCTAATGGATTCAGCGTTGTGTTTCATATATGTTTTGGTCCAGTGCTGATGTTTCTGTTTCAGACGGTGAACACAGTTTGTGCATTTCGACTTGTGCTGCAGCATGAATAAATGCTGCTCTGCTCGTTGTGCAGCACAGATCAGAGAGCTGTGATTGTTTTAATGGTACGTGTGCTTAAAGAAGAATAGATCATGGATACGTTGGTACCGGTTTGTGCACAGTGTTTGTACTTTTGTGATCACTGTTACTTTCCAGGAGGTCTCTGATTGTTTACTGTGAACGAGCTGTGCTTCCTGTGAGTGTGCGCCGGCCATTTTCATCACAACCCGTGTGTTAAATTCAGGTGTTATCTACTCTTTGGTGGTGGAACTGAACTGGTGTGTGTGTGTGTGTGTGTGTGTGTGTGTGTGTGTGTGTGTGTGTGTGTGTGTGTGTGTGTGTGTGTGTGTGTGTGTGTGTGTGTGCTGGACAGTGCGACAAAACACGATCCTATAAGTCTATATCATCTTACTTTACAACACTGGCTACACACACGGGACTGTGATCGTGGCTGCAAACACAAAGAGTAGTGGAGTAGTTCAGAGTCTGAGCTGCGTAACATCTGCAGCTAAATGTGTGACTGCATGACTCTGACTTTAAAGGTTGCGCTCACATTCTCGCTGGCTTTCTGTGGCACTGCACCGTTCATTCCTTCAGACCCCCTGTGCTTCACGCCCTGGAGGACTCTGTGCTGAGGATCTTTATTCTAAGGCAAAGAAAAGCAGATCAGAGCGTCTTCACCCTGTGACTAAAACACAGAACAGACGCTGATGTGCAGCCTCTGACTGTCCGTCGGGTGCTGAAATGAAACCCTGCTCTCCTGATTATTTCCAGGTAGTGGAAACACGTAGGGCGCCTCCTCGGGTGATTGGTGGTGAAGATACATTAGGTGGATGGCGGGTTGGTTGGTGGCGTTGGGAGGGCAGTGGTGGAGGCGTTGCAGCGACCCCCAGTGGAGACGTTACGTTGGAAGGTGAGCTGTGCTACGGGACGGCTGGAGCGTGAGGTGAACAGGTCATGAGTCGGACTCGGGCGTGGCGGGCGAGGTCAGCGGGGTCGGGGTGGTGGGGCTGATGGCAGCGTTTTGGTAGCTGGTACCGTAGCAGCTGTTGGGAGACAGCGAGTTGGGGTCCAGGGCTTTGCTGCCCCCGGGGGCGAGGTAGGCCCTGCGCGCCGGCGCCGACGGGGCCTCGCCGGGCCGGGCGCTGAGGATGAAGCGGGCCTCGTCCTGCTCCTCCAGGCTGGAGATGTCCTTCATTATGGTTTTGCGGTAGGACACCGACAGCTTGTTGGAGCCGTCGGACACCAGGTTGAAGTGACGGGCCACGAAGACGATGGGGAGAGGGAGCATGGCCACCACGATGAGAGCGAAGCACATGGCCAGCGCCCAGGGAGGGTAGCTCTGGAAGCGCTCCTGAGCCTGCACACAGGGCCAATGGGCCGGCGTTACAGAACCAAACAGGAAGTGAAGGCGAAGCAGCCCACATGTACAACAACAGAGAAGGCGACTGACCAGCTCCTGGACCCAGGCGTTGTAGCCTGGCGGGCTGACCGACATCTCTATGATGGAGGCTGAGATGAGGACGATGAGGCAGATCGGGGAGACGTACTTCCACAGGTAGAAGTAGATGACGTACGGCCGGAAGCCCAGCATGTCCTCCAGGTCCCGCATGAAGCTGAGGGAGAAGCAGAAGGCAAAGGGTTAAAGTGGAGACACACGGGGGAGCGGGCGCCCGCGGGCCGCCTCACCTCTTGGTGCCGTAGATCCAGGCCACCGACACGTTTTCCAGGATGACCACGACGGTGAGCGGCAGCCCGGCGGAGTAGTCGTCGAACATGGTGACGAAGTAGTTCCCTGAGCGCTGGACGAAGAGCAGGCCGCACAGGAAGGCCACGACGCAGCAGCAAACTGAGGAGGAGAGGATGAGAAGATCCAGAACCTGGCGCTTGTTTCCCGTCACTGCCATCTGATCCCTCCAAATGGGTTTCCCATAAGTGCTGAGTAAGAGGCCATTAGAGGCGTTTACCCGTCAGAATCTCCTTCTGGACCTTGTAGGCGTCCAGGATGGGCGTGGTGATGCCGGTCATGGTGCCGATCATGCTGCCCAGGCCGAGGTTGATGAGCATGAAGAAGAACATCACCGACCAGAAAGGAGAGGCCGGGAAGTGGGTCATGGCCTCGGTGAAGGCGATGAAGGCCAGACCTGTGCCCTGGACGGCCTGCAGAGACAAGACGAGAGGCTGGGTCAGACGGAGGCCCGGGTCAGATGGAGAGCCCGGTCAGACGGAGGGCCGGGTCAGACGGAGGGCCGGGTCAGACGGAGGACCGGATTGGACGGGGTCCGGGCCCACGGAACCCCTGACGGAACCACCTTCCCACCTTGTTGAGCTCGTCTTCCAGGACGCAGGGGTCCAAGCCCAGCTGATCGAAGCCGCCCTCCTTGACCGTCTTGATGACCCCGTACATCTCGGCGTAGTCGGCCGTGGTGAGATGGGAGAAGTTGACGTGCGGGGGAATCAGATCATGACTCAGCACGTTGGAGTTGAGGTATCCCAGGATCTTCTCGGCGTTCCTGCAGAGACCAAACCTGTAGTTATTATGACTATCAGCGTTCTCGCTGTCGCCTCGCGTCGTCGCGCCGGTGCTGAACTCACTCCACGACACACTTCTCGTTCATGATGTTGGCCTTGAAGCCCAGCACGGCGAACACCACCAGCGTGGCCAGGATGGAGGTGAAGAAGTTGATGAAGGACACCAGCACCGCGTCGAAGTGGCAGTTGTTGTCGATCTTGTTGTAGCTGGAGAAGGCGATGACGCCGCCGAAGCCCAGGCCCAGGGCGAAGAAGACCTGCGTGGCCGCCTCCCTCCACACCTGCGGCTCCAGCATCTTCTCCAGCTGCGAGGCAACGGGGACGGAAGGGTTAGGAGGCCAGTGGGCGAGCGGGAGGGAGAGAGAGAGACAGCGTTCGGACTCGCCTTGGGGGTGAACATGTGAGCGATGCCGTCCACAGAGCCCTTCAGCATCAAACCGCGGACCAGGAAGCAGAACAGCACCAGGTAGGGGAAGAGAGAGCTGAAGTACATCACCTGTGGGTCAGAGGAGAGAAGTGGACCCGTCAGAGCCTTCGCTCCTCCTCATCCTCATCCTCCTCCCCGTTGACCGCTACCTTCCCGGAGGAGGCGATTCCCTTGATCACGGCGAGGCAGACGATGATCCAGGCCGCCAGCAGAGACAGCGTCATCTTGACGTTGAGGCCTCCGCTCTCTGCGATGGTGCTGGTCGTGTTCAGAGTCTGACGGTACCAGAAGTAGGTGGTGGCCGAGCTCTTGTCGCACTCGGGCTCCACGACTGCGCATTGGAAAGATGGAGGCAGAGATTCAGGTAATCTCAACAATGACATATCCACGCTGGGCATATTATGGGATGGCACGGTATATCTATGCAGATACACACACAACCTGCGCAATGCGTCATTAGCTCAACCTTTTTGTGTTATTATCGCCACTAATCAGAAAAACTCCAGAGGGTTTTATTACACAGGCCTTGATTCAATCCTACACTGGAAACTGTCTGATGTTTGTTGCCTGTGTTGTTGTTGTTGTTTAAACTAGAATTAAATTACGACAGAACTGAATTTCTAATTATATAAACATTCCTTCAATCATGAGTATGTTGCTATTTACCTATAGTATAATAACATTTGACCTTTGGCACAAATTAGTCTTTTTTATTGGGACCTGGAGCCAAAGCAGGTTTACTGTGAGACGAAACTAAAATGATTTTAATCATTTCATTTCGTGGCCACTGTTTATGACTTTCACTTGGATGGTTGCCAGCGGTAATACAGTATAATACACCATCATCCCTGTGCTACTGAATGCCACTGACTACGTCACTCACTGGCCAGTGTGCCGTTCTTTCTGATGGGGCAGTCGCTCCACGGCAGAGGATACTGGAAAGACTGGAAGAAGTAGAAGATGCTCCAGCCAATGATCACATTGTAGTAGAGGCCAACGAAGCCACACACCTTGACAGACAGACGGACGGATGGAGGGATGGAGACAGAGAGAGAGAGAGAGAGAGAGAGAAGAGAGAGAGAGAGAAAGATCAGCATGTCGTTGCTGTTAACTTCATGCTAATGCGGCCTCCATCTTTGTGTGCTCACGCTGCTCTTTGCCAGCCAGGACATTCACAAGCTAAATACGGCTGAGGAAAGCATGAATAATTGAAGTGCTCTCTTTTCAGCAGTGATCTTCTCAGAGATATTTATAGCTGCTTCTGCACCAGCTGTGGATCTGTAAAGAAAGGCTACCTCTCGAACACATCAATACCTTGCATACACGCGCCAGGGCCCGAGGAAGCAGCAGGGCTCGTTTCTGCTCAAACCATGTTTCTCACAGTCAGATGCATATTTGTGTCTTCTTCACAGGCTGCTGCGCGTTCAGCGAACGTGCTTCTGTTTACCTGCAGGCTCTGGCAGCAGCTCAGCGTTTCACATGTTGCCCTTACCATCAGACTGGACACCCCGATCCCACCCAGACGAGGGCACACGTAGTTCCACACCCCGATGCTCCCGCGTCGGATCTTCTGTCCCACCGCCAGCTCCAGGAAGAAGAGCGGAATGCCAATGATGAGGAGGAGGATGAAGTACGGGACCAGGTAGGCACCTGCACGAACACAGAGGCACACGTGAGATGACTGAGGATTGATGGAGAACGGCATACATTTGGATAGAGTTGTAATGTTAATTATCAGGATGCTTAGGCTGAATCATGAGCTGCAATAGAAAAACTGGAAAGGCAGAAAAACATTTGCAGCTATTAATATGTGAGGTGGGGAGGTTTAGGTTCCCCAGTGGGTGGACTAATGGGGCGAAGAGAGGAGAAATGGCATCAGGCTCCGTCAGAAATGTGAAACCTGTGAAGTTTAATGAAGTGAGGAGTTTTCACATCGCAGGGCGTTTAAACCGGAGCCTGTGACAGACTGATAGACGGCGGGAGCGCCAGCGGAACGAAATAAGGAAGGGAGTTAAAAGAGGAAAGACAAAGGGCAGAAGAGAGAGGAGCCGACGCAGCGGAGGCCCCGAACATCACGGACCCCCAACGGCAGATCGCACCGTGATGAATGGCCCGTGGTCCAGTCCCGTGCAGCCTCCTGTTGGTAGATCCTGCCCACGGGCTGCAGATCCCACGGACGGAGGGTGCCGCTGATCAGATGCCGGCTGTGAGGCCTCATCGGGCCGCGGCCCCGCTCGCCTCCCATCCAGCTCCTCTCCGTTCACCAGAGGGACCGCCGAGCCCGCGCCGCCGACAGTAGTAATCGATAGCGCAGCTATATTTAGACTGGCTGCTTTGGGCACGTCACAGCTGTTCTCTGGACACTTGAATGGAGGTGCTACGCAACGAATGGGCTCACGGCTTACGATGCAGCTCAAGGTCAAAACATCGGTGAATTCGCTGCTTAGGTTACTATCATTATGTGGGTATAGACTCAATAGACCACGTTCCAGTTAGTTGTCAGCTGTTCAGTTGCATTGTGGGTAATAAAGGAATCAAGTCAGCAATAACCTTTCATACAATTTTCTTTTCTCTATTTTCCGAGCTCCAACTTCTGCTGAGACGTACAACTTTCTGCACTTCTTTCTGCTGCGTCTGGAGTGTGAGCAGGTCTAGTAGCCGTGAACACACTCACCTCCTCCGTTTTTCTGGCACAGGTAGGGGAAGCGCCACACGTTGCCCAGGCCCACGGAGAAGCCCACCTGGGCCAGGATGTACTGCAGCTTGCTGTTCCAGGCCGGCCGCCCATCGCTCTCCGGCACCTCCAGCTGTGGGACCTTCTTGCCGGCCGCCCCGTCCACATTCAGGGAGCTGCTCTTGTAGTCGAGCGGCTCCTCGTGGGCGAGCAGGTCGGCCACCGACTCCGTGACGTGCTCATGGCTCTGCTCGCGCTGCGTCACCTTGCTGTTCTTAGGCATGAGGGAGGCTGAGGGTAAGGGGGGGGGGGGGACGGGGGCGGGGGTAAAGAGCAAGTGGGCGAGCGAGCGCACGAGAGAGAGAGAGAGAGACTGGGAGGAAGACAGGAAGCGATGCAGGCGCAGGGTGGAGGAGGAGGAGGGGTGGGCGATGGCGAATAGATGACACTTCTTGGCCTCAGTCCTGCGTCAGAAAAACAGGAAGGACAAGTAGAAATCTAGAAGTCTTTCGAGGTTGAACTCCGCTAACGAGGAAGACTTGGCGTACAGTGAGCTTCTGTTTTGGGCCCCGTGCTTAAATAATACATCACATCAACGCTGACACAGTCATTCCTCCATTTAGTGCTTGGTTGGGCTCGTGATAGGACCTAACATAGGGTTCTGCCTCTACGGAGCAACGACGGCCCATTAGTCGTCACTGGGGGTTCACTTTTTAATATCAGCACAGGTCACACAGACTTCTTCACTTCCTGACAATACCAACTATCCTGGGATTTGCCTCTTACGCAATGTTTTGGTCCCGAAAAATTCCCAATCCTGCAAATTGTTCTATTTAATTTCCCTGTTTTGCGAAGCTTAACTTCAGTGAAGCTTTTTTTTCATGTAAATCCCCTAATCCCCTGAAGCCTTGCAGCAGCGTCCATCCTCACCCCTCGTTCAGGGGAGGCAACGGGGGGGATGTGGCCGGTGGGTGAGGTGCACGTCACCGCAGCCTTTCGCCGGCTCGCTACACGACCGTCCCTTGGTTTCCGCCGTAAAGGCCCACGGATGCGAGCGCTGCCAGCGGTCCGGCCCCAGAGCTCTCACGCTGTGCATTTGCTTTGCTTCGTTAGTTTTTCATCCCACAACAGATTTCCTCCTCTGTGCATGTCAAGATGAGCCCGTAATGCAATAATCCACCGACGGTCATTCACAAGTCTGCATAATCCCGCGTGCATTAACCGTAAAGCCTCCAGCCCTGCTTTTCTGTCTTGTCATTCAATCCCACACTACAGTATACAAGACACGTAATATCAGTCAGTGGCTGCATCATCCAGCCACCGCTGAGGAATGAAAACACATCAACTCACCCAACACATAATCCTCCCAGAAAAAACACCCGACACAGGTTCCTCTGACCTCAGTCAATCCTGGGTCTGACAGCGGAGCACTCTTTTACCACAACAAGGGCCTGTGCTCCACGCAGAACCCTCAGTTCATACTCAACACAGATTAATCACAACTTTGATTTTCAAGCAAATTCACTATCTATCAGGACCATTCATGGATCCTAGAGAACTAGAGAGACTCCTAACTAACTACTTTTTTTTATTGTCATTGCACATGTGTTAGCAATTTACCAACAAGGTCACATTTGACCAGATTATGGCTCATCCTCTAATAAAATGTTAATAACATAGTGTATGTGAACATTCCAGTAACACAGAAACCTGCAGGACAAGGCAGCAGGCGTCAGGTTTCAATGGCCACTGTGGTTCATGGATCGATCGCTGATTGTACCGTCTGTCCGACTTCCACAGCCAAACCTTTGCTTAGGTCTCTCGTAACCGCCTAGTTTACTGCGGGAGGACCATTAAAAGCCGGCTTTTTAAAAGCTCCAGGACGCAGCTCGGAGCCCTCACTGTGAGAACCAGGTGACACATCTGGTGCTGATGCTGAGAGCTCGCTGTGTCGCCCGTGCTTTAACTGCTCGTCCATCTACACACGCGCGCACACGCAATCAAGGTCACGTCCGATTATTTGCTGTACTCTGAGAACTGTTCTGTCATCGACTAAACGGTGCACGACTGACTAAAACCACCGTTGTCGTGCGTAAAGGGTGCGAAACAGCACTCAAAACTCTTTTCAGTTGCCTGTGAACTTCTCTGGAAATAAAAGCTCACGCCACACACACACACACACAGAGAATCACACGACTGAAGCACTTAAAGAGCTGATTTCTCACCGTCAGATTAACAGCATCCACGCTTGGAGCCGCCGTAGGAAAACGTCCGTGGAGTCATGAAAGCGTCCGCCGGGCAGCTCGCGCGTCGACGTGCTACTGACGGAGCGCGCGCAGGACAGGACGCTGGAGGACAGAGCATCACACGCAGCTCTGCCTACACTTGGCATGCAGGGTGGGGAGTCCTGGGCGCACCGTGACGCACAGCGTGCCGCTCATCATGCACCGTAACGCACCATCACCTGACACTCACTTGTTGTTCGAGACCCCCGTCTGTCAGCGCATCTCCGGGATGCTGGGAGGAAAGAGAAGCGGGGCAGAGCCGGGGGCGGATTTGTCAAGGTTATCCACTCCTACCTGAGGAAGCGCTCGTCTGACGTAGCGGTCGTCACGCGTTTCTCAATTGATAAAAAATGCACGACATTCAGAAGGAGGTGCACAGAAACACTGCTGGCGTTCATGCATATAGATGAGACTCAGAATCAGAAGCTGGTTTTAATAAAAAGCTGTTGTCAGATTCTTCTCAAACATGAATTTAAGAAATGCAAAAAAGCAGCTGAAGCCACTTGTCTTAAAACTACATCTAAGTTACAAGTTTTGTTATTAGACGGCACTTTGAAACAGCTTTTTGATTTCTGATAACAGACTAGATATAAGCTTAAATATGAAAACACAATTTGAAGTTTTCATAAGAAGTCCAGCAGTAGCAACCAGACCTGAGAAGCTAATGGAGCACGTTTCCAGCTTTTTAAAGATGAATAATATTAAATACATTCAGAATATTCATGATCATTTCGTAAAGCGTTGTCATTGTAAATTAATAATACAATGAAAAGGAGAGAAGGACACAGGTGGTGATGTGTTGTTACCTTCTCATGACTTTTTATTAGGTCAGTCAGGCCCCTTTAAGACAGGAAACCAGTCTTTAATTTAATATCTGGACACAGAAGCTCTAATAATCTCTTAATAACAGATTACAGCAAACTAAATCTCTGGACCTGCTCTGCGGTGGTCATTCCTCTGTTGAGATATTTGGCGCGTGACGTGACTGCAGCAGACACAGTCACACAGGGGACCATAAATCACGCACCGTCCGCTGGAGGATTCTTTAATGCCACCAAAATAGCGGAGGAAGATGTTATCTAGAGGCCATTTTTCATCTCAATCTGATAGATTGATTTTCTACTTTGTTCCCAGGTGTCTGCCTCTGGATCTTAATCAAATTCCTCACTGGCTTCTTTCTTGCCACATTATGAAATCATGAAAATAAAAAAAAACACAGTCAATGTCCTCAATTAAACTGTTTTATTTAGGACGGATGTTTTATTTACAGTGGACGAGTCCAGGGTTTGATCTATGCGTCCTATTTCTACGCCTGCTCCTGGTTTGTGACGCTTTTGACGCATCGTCTTCAAGCCGGCTACTGGGAGCAGTTGCTACAGCAACCTCCGGATCATATGACAGACTCTGTATCATCCTGTCTGCTCAATTCATAAACTGCTTTACTGGGGGCAAAAAAAATAAAAAATGCATTTTAAACATCCTTTTCAGTGACTGGATCTCAGTTGGAGGTCTGCAGTGATACAGGGAGAAGTCACTTATTTGAGGTAACATTGTCCCACTTGGCTGTTTTTGACCAGGAAGCTGTGGTCCAACAGCACATGCTTCTTTTTATTGCTCTCTGACACAAGTCTCTGATGAGGCCGGTTTACTAACCTGGTTACTAGTAACATGGAAGTGACTGAACCCTGCTCGTATTGATACCCTTGCCTTGCGTGCGTCGCAGCCTGTCACCGCCGGGCTTCAGGCCCGTGGGGCTGCAGCCCCGCCCCTCCTCCCCCTCCTCATACCTGTATTTAACACGCTCCCAACCCCACTTTCTAAATTCCTTTCCCGCCCTCATCAGCAGCTTTTGAGGCTCCTGAGGTCTGCTCACATTTCTGTTTACTTAGCAGCAGGTGCACCGTGGGCTAACAAGGCACGTCAGCATGCGTGCAGCCGCCTTTGGGGATTCTCAGACACACTGGGGCTTTGAGCTTGTGTCAACTTCACATTTCTGGCAGCGCAGCGCTTTCAGGCTTCCTTCTCGCTCCATGAAAGCATCCCTCCCTGACATCCTCCCTTCCTAAAACCCGTTTTCGTTGCCTCTCGTGGTCCTCGGCGTCTGACGTCAGCGCCCTCGCACACTTTTCTGCTCCTCTGCGCCTGTTCACCTTCAGCCGCCTCCAACTTCACATTGTCTCGCTTCCTTTTTTTGCTCCCCCACGCCCACTTCCACTCACGTGCGCTCGTGCTTTCTGCATCTGCACCACCACATCCGCCCAGTACTTTTCCTTCACACCATTCTCATTTATATTCCACCCTCCCCGTCCCTTTCCCCCCTCCCTCCCCGCTTGCTGCTGTCTGGGTCACTCTCACATCCTAAAAAAAGCCTCAGCCTGCAGTGACGTGTGGTATCATGTATCTGGACCATTATTCCTGGAACAAGCAGTTGAACAAACAGTGTTTTATTTACAATACACAGTAATAGTTGTTAAAAACAAATGCATGTGAGTATTTGTGACTGTGATGTGAACAGATAAAGTAAAAGTCATTGATGTCAGTCCCTCCAGGTTGTAAGTTGAAGCTGGATGAGTTGTTTCACATCAATATAGACTTTATTTAGAAATAAAAGACATTTGATACTTTGCACATAATTAATACGATGCTGTATTTATGTACAACTTATCTGAGGGGTGTTTTGTATTTTCACACAACACCAACTCCTGCTATTGGGACAAACTAGTGTTGTGCAGGTGTTCAGGCAGAGAAAGTGGGTCACATCAGCACTCGAATGTGTTGTGTGCCTTTACACGGGTTTAAAAAAAATGTTTGTTGTTCCTGTCATTTAATCACCATCAATCCATCAGAGACAACATGAAACGCAGCATCCGATAGATTAATATGTATAAGCAAGGCTGTGATTTAAGTGATGGCATAGCAGGCTTTTGTGTCCACTTTCATGATGGGAAATTCGTCATGACTGCACGTTGCAGGTCCAGGTTACGAGCAGGTGAAGGATTTGGTTGTTTTGTGGTTGGTTGATGACAGAATCGCGCATCATCTGTTGCGGAGCATCTGTCTCACATGAAAGCCAGGGTGCAGTGGGTCAGGCCGCGCGCTTCACCTTCATGCCACACACAAAAATAGAAACTCATTAAAAGCTGTTTTCCCTACTAATCCTTTGCAGATTTCCCCTTTGACAGTTTATTCACAAAAAAAGTGAACAGGCCACTCTGTTAATGTGATATCTATGCAGTATGTTGACTCACATGCAGTGAGTCAGCCTTAGTACGTCTGAAATAATGCAGATGTGTATTCATTTGTTTGTTTTTTTTTAACTTGAAGGTTACTGATGATTTAATGAATGCACAGAGATATTCCTTCCTCACACTGTCTTTACAGACCCAGAATTTTAATGCTGGGCGGCAGATTGGCTTGCACAGGGACATGTGACCATCTATAGAGGAACTTCACCAGATGGTCTCTCAAAGAGGGGCCAGTCCAGCTCACGGGGTTAAGGGCAAAGCTCCTGTCCCCATTTTTTGGACAACATAATCCTTTTAAAATACTCCTGCGCCACAGCACGCTAAGTATTGTTGACACAACAAGGACAAAGAGTGAAAATATGCAAAGGTTCAGAAGGCAAAAATTCAATTACTATATGTACATGTTATGTGTGTTATAGTTCTGAATTAAACTTATTTTATATAGAATTTTAACACATCATGAGAAGTCCTATGGAAAGACACAGAGGCTCAAATTAATTAGTGAACACATATACCTTGACAGCAGCAGGAGACTTTAGCCTCCTCAAAATGAGCTGCTGCAGCAGTGGTTGTTGGTGGAGCCTCACTGCTCCCTTGTGGTAGAAAATAGTACAATCCACAGTGATGAGTGTAAGTCACAGTCAGTATTTGCACTAAAGCTAAGCTATATCAAACATGTAGGAATCAATTTATTTAAAGAAGTCACATGCAAACAATACATTTGAAAGTGCCTATTTGTTTACAGGTGGCACATAAACAAAAAATAATATTTTTTTTATATAATAAACAGTTTAGCACTGCATGTTTACTTGGTTTTAGTACCAGGCCAGAGTCACTGCTGGGCCTTGGCTGACCTATCAGCTGACCTCTTCTTTTACCCACAGCTTTATCAGTGTCCTTGCTACAAGGGCAGCGTGCAGACGAGATACTTGACAAGACAAATATTGCGATTTATTACAAACACGCTGAATCATCCACGTTTAACTCAAATGAATATCCTTTTTTCGATACGAGAAGGCCAGTAAACTTCCGCGTTCTCTGCTTTTCCTGCTGCTCGATGTCACGATCGCCACCTTTCTATCATTTTACTCCCATTTCTGCGCGTTGGTGCGCAGACGACGCGCAGCGGCCGCACCGTTGTTTGTCATAGGCCAGTCAACTTATTGACAACTCACAAAGCCAATCAGCGCCCTCTCCATGCGAGGAGGTGGGACTTCCCGTACAGTGGCGCAAGTAATCCAACATGGCGCTGACGACGCTCGCTTGAGAGTGCAGGGGAAACCGCGGAGAAGTTCAGAGAGTTTAGATCCACATCAGCGTCTGAGAAGACATTCAAGCCGGTTATTCCGTGACAGCCGCCTATAGAGATGAAAGGAAAAGAGCGATCGCCAGTAAAGAAACGTTCCCGGGCGCCAGATGACGGCAGAGACCGAGGAGAGATCCACCCCAGCAGCAAGAAGACCGGAGCCCTGCCGACGCTCGGCAGCAACGGCTCCACTCAAAGCGGCGCGTCGTCGAGGAGAGCTTTACACGGTGAGAAGAGAGACATGAGGGACGCGGACGGACACAATTCATACAGTCGGAATAGCAGCGGATACGACTACGGAGTCGCCCCGGGGAGCAAGCCGCACGGTGGCGCTGACAGCTGCGCGGAAACGTCCAGGTCCGGTTCACGCGGCGACTCGCGGCCTCCGTCGAACCCCGAGAGCGAGTACAAGACTCTGAAGATCAGCGGCCTCGGCTCCCAGCTCAACGACGAGGAGGTCGAGGACGGACTCTTCCACGAGTTCAAGCGCTTCGGGGACGTGAGCGTCAAGATCAGTCGGGAGAACGACGAGCGCGTGGCGTTCGTGAACTTCAGGAGGCCCGACGACGCCCGCGCGGCCAAACACGCGCGCGGAAAACTGGTGCTGTACGACCGGCCTCTGAAAATAGAGACGGTGTACGCGAACCGGCGCAGGAGCCGCTCCCCCGTCTCCAAAGACGCTTACCCCTCAGGACACAGGCACCACGCCCAGAGGGCTCTGTCCCCCACTGGCCTGGGCTACAGAGACTTCCGGTTGCAACAGCTGGCCCTGGGCCGTCTCCCCCCTCCCCCCCTCCCCCCTCACCTCAGAGACCTGGAGAGGGAGCGAGACTTCCCCGTGTACGACGCCAGGAACAGACAGCCGTTCATCCCCGAGTGCTCCGTTTTCCGCGACGAGGAGCCCGCGAGCCCCGAGGACGACCAGCGGGCGAACAGGACTTTGTTTCTGGGCAACCTGGACGTCACCGTGACGGAGAGCGACCTGAGGAGGGCGTTCGACCGCTTCGGGGTCATAACCGAGGTGGACATAAAGCGGGCGGTGAGGGGCCAGAGCAGCACGTACGGATTTATCAAGTTCGAGAACCTTGACATGGCTCATCGCGCTAAAACGGCCATGTCGGGAAAAGTGGTGGGTCACAACCCTATTAAAATCGGCTACGGTAAACCCACTCCCACCACCAGGCTGTGGGTGGGAGGCCTCGGACCTTGGGTTCCGCTCGCCGCGCTGGCTAAAGAGTTCGACCGCTTCGGCACCATCAGGACTATAGACTACAGGAAGGGGGAGGTGTGGGCTTACATCCAGTATGAAAGCCTGGACGCCGCTCAGGCTGCGTGCGCCAACATGAGAGGCTTCCCGCTCGGTGGTCCTGACCGGAGACTCCGCGTGGACTTTGCGGACACAGAGCACCGGTACCAGCAGCAGCAACAGCAGCAGCAGCAGTTCATGCAGCTTCCTCTCCCCCTGCCACGCTACGACTTAGTCCCAGAATCCTTTTCACACCGGATCGCGGACCCTCTGAGAGTAAGGGAGCGATCTCCCCTAATCCCTTCTCGCTTCCGAGAGCGGGATCTCTACTCGGGGCCCGAATGGAACGGACTGGGGGTCCATGACAGGATGCGGGGGGCCGGCTTTGACCCCATAGAGCACCTGGAGAGGCGTGGACGCGACGCCTGGTCGATAGAACACGAGCAGGAGTTGCAAAGCAGGGACTTGGGCCGCAAAAGGCGGCCTTTGGACGATGGCTGGCGGCTGGATCGCTCGCCCGACGGCAACGACTATGGCGTGCGCCGGCGCGGCAGCTCGCTGGAACGCAGCCCCGGCGGCAGCAGCCGGGACGGCGGGCGCTACAGTGACCCCTCTGGCAGACCGTCCCCCGTCAAAGAGCGACCAAACAGCCAGGAGAAGAAGAGGAAGACGTTCAGCCCGACCAAGCCGGGCTCCTCCTCGGAGTGCAAGCGGAAAGCCAGCGACTCCTCGAGGAGCCCGGCGAGGAAGGAGGATCGCCCGGAACATTCCTCCTCCTCCTCCTCAAACCCGGACGGGCGGACGCTGAGTCGGGTCTGGCAGGGCGTGCTCCTCCTCAAGAACAGCAGCTTCCCCACGTCACTCCACCTGCTGGAGGGCGGCGTGGACATGGCCTCCCGGCTTCTGGCCGACGGACGCACGGGGGGTCAGGTGTCGCAGCTGAAGATCAGCCAGCGCCTGCGCCTCGACCAGCCCAAGCTGGACGAGGTGTCCCGCCGCATCAAGGCCGCCGGCGCGGGCGGGTACTCCATCCTGCTGGCCATGCCGGTGAAACCCGAGGACGGCGGGGACGCCGGCAGCTCCGAGCGGCCCCTGAAGAACCTGGTGTCCTACTTGAAGCAGAAGGAGGCGGCCGGCATCGTCAGCCTCCCCGTGGGGGGCGGCCGGGACAAGGACAACGGAGGAGTGCTTCACGTTTTCCCGCCCTGCGAGTTCTCGCAGCGGTTCTTGGATGCCTCTGCCAAAGCCTTTGCCAAATCAGAGGACGATTACATGGTGATGGTCATAATCAGAGGAGCGTCGTGAAAAGAAGTGCAAGTTCCAAAGGTGTCATCTCACACCCGTTGAAGTGTGAGTCGTAAAATCAGAAGGAAGTAGCGCTAACCTACACGGTAGCCTGTGTTCCAGCCTTCATAGAAATGAAAGTCACCTTGAATTCAGTACATTTTGATAAATTCATGGATTTGATTAATTTTACAGGGGACGTGGTGATTTGTGTTTAGTTTTGGGAAATGTACATTACTTGAAGGTCCTCTACTTAAAGAGCAAACTAAACCTCTGTAAACCTAAACTATATGTTGCCTTATCTCATTTCAAAACAAGCAGTTCTTTTTATACACTTAGATGCATTACCTGACTATAAGGCAAAGTATTGAAGACCCAAAGCAGAGTATTTAGCCTTTGTTTTTGTGTTGTCAGCCAGTGTCATTGTGTTTGTAGCCCTTTGGCCATGCTCCCACATCTGGACGTTGCGGTAATGAAATCAAACTAATGTACATAGAAATCAGCCGATTGATTAAGACAATATATCTATTTGCTCTTCATTGCTCTTAATGGGCATTTTCCCACTTTGTATATGTATTAATTTCTGCTCAACAAGTAAAAATTGCGCTTTGATTTACTTCCTCGTTCCAAATTGACAGCTTTTCTATTTTTCTGGGTCTGTCAGTCCTCCTGAAAATGGTGGACAGTTACGTCTACCGTCAAATTCAGCAGTCTTAGTCCTCCTGCTACTGTGTCTGGCCTCTCAAGGTTTAATACTTTAATCAGCCAATGAATATTAAGACCTGTAGTAATGCCGCTGTAACTTTGAGACACATCTGAGCGGTTTGTAACAGTTTTCTACATGTAACCGTGTGTAGATGCTGGTAGTTTGTCATAGCATGCTGTTGTTTTTTAAGGCCCCACAGTTTCAGGTTTGGACTATTTTTATTATTGATTTTACTTCAGTCATAATTCCCTTTAGCAGGTGTTAAAGGTGATGTTATGTTTGAACCTACCAACGGTCCAAAAGTTAATAATTGTATTGAATGAAAGGAAAAAAAAAATCGTATAACTTTTTTTGTTGAATTTCATTTGAACTATCAATTATAAAAACAATAGTAGCAATATGGTTTTCTGTCATCCAGCAGGTAAATTACAGAAAATATCCAAAAATCAATGTTGCTATAAGGTTGAATTTGAATGAAGATTTAATCTTTTTTCTAAGCTACACTCCCTGGATTGGCTTATGTAGCGTTGCTTTTGTGAGTGTTTCTCTTTTACTGTCCTCTCTTGTTACATCACATTCAGAAGTATTGGTTGTGTAACTTTCGTTTCTACGTGTCATAATGAATTTGGCAGATATGCTGCCCCAACTAAGCACGTGCTGGTAAAAAAAAAAAAAAAAAAAAGATAATGTAACTATAGATCTGTCTGTCTGCCATTGAGGTCTCCTAAATACTGATCAGGACTGATGAGGATAAACCACCGCTGCACTATCGGAGGATAGAAACATTGAACGCATCACAGGACGAGAGGCCGAGCTGCTGCACAACCTTCCTCTGAACGGACTGTTGAATGATTGGTTTTCATGCTTTGCTACTTTGAGTACTGTGTTTCAAATGGGAAAAGAAATGTCTTGTACTGTAAACTCAGGATAACGGGAGAGAAAAATGGAGATCATCAGTGCTCGTGGGCTGAGAAGTAGACCTAACTGTCAGAAAAGGCCACAAAGTGCAGCATGCACTTGATAGTTTCTGTCTCAATAAATTTACTCTTTCGTGGGAAACACACGTGCCTCGGAAGACGCAGTTTGTGAACCGCTCTGTTCTTGGAATTGTCTCTCGACCTCTGAAGGCCTGATCACTTTGGCAGAGGGAGCCTTCACAGCAGAAAGGAGAGGATATGTGAGAAGCGGGTGAAGACAGCTTCTGTGTTTACGTGCTCATCCCGTGTTGAGTGGCCACTTTGTGAGGAGCTTTTCATGTGACCTTTCAAATTGAAATTTGGCCAAACTAAAATCCCTTTTCCCCAGAGTGTTTGCAAAGGGCAAATCTAGAGGCACCACTGTTCCTGGTCGGCTATGTGGCCGCTGGCCCGTGTGACTGAGACGCATCAGAGCGCTCGCGTGTCTGGTTCTGCAAATACCTCCAGAGGTGGGGTCTCTGGCAGACGCCTCAGTGGGAGCAGCAGCGGTTGGAGGTCGTCGTTGTCACCCAGCTTCCGGAGCATCAGCGCCAGCTCGAGAGAGGAGCGGTGCTCGTGTGTGTAGTGGCTTATTGCCTCATTGGAGATTTAAGGAGGAGCTCTGCTACAGTAGGTGTCTCATCCTGTGTTGGAGACGAGGGCGAGACAACATCTGCCTTGAAACGGAAAAGGAGCTCAACAGGAAAATTGACATAATCCTGAACAGGGAATCCCAGGCTTTAGCTCGTGTGTTGATCTGATTTACATACTGGTGCCACGCGACAGACGGAGGCAAAGAGAAGAGTCCTGCTGTCGCTGCTCCTCTTCATCGCCGATTCATCTTCAAACACAACGGACCTGAGTGGCTCCACTGCGGCGCCAGGTTTCCCTGAGAGAAGCTCCTGCAGCTGAGACCACAGGCCGGAGCCTCGACCTCGACCTCGCTGCACCGGCTCCCACTCCACAGGTAACGTATTGAGGAGGCCTGACATACTGTAGGTATGTATTACAAAGCACATACAGTATAAAGAAGCTGGTAGGAGGGTGAGTACATTCAGCAGCATTAAACAGGTGTAAAAATCTGGGTAAAATTTAGATTTGAGCTCATCACCTCTGTGTTAAGGTCTGAAGTTTTGAGTCAGTGTTTACAAAATGCACTTAAAGTTACAAAATCAGACATAATAGCGAAGATTAGAAGAAAATTTATTTCAGACATTTATTATTATAAAATATGGGCTTTTACCTACATATAATACACATTTTCTTTGAGGCAACAGTTGTAGCATGGAAAATGTCATGTGTCAAACATGGAAAACATCAGAACACACAAACCATGTAAATTAAAAATGAACCAGTGACCGACGGCTAAATATCAGGAATTATTGGATTTCTTTAAATTCACGGTTTTGTCTTTGTGGTTTGGTGTCTGTGTTGATATTTTTAGTCGCACATCGTGCGAACATTGGGAACTAAACAAATGTAGAAAGCAGTAGTGCTGCCCCAACATTTCATCACAGCTGTTGCACATTTAAAGGTTTAGTCTGATACTACTAGTAGTACTAGTCTGATATAGAGGGTTTGTTTGAAGCACCAATACCAACATTGTACATATGCTGAATTTACTTTGCAATAATCTCCTGATGCTGTTTGAGATTTCAGAAAATCCGGTTCCTGCCTTTGAAGTCCATATACAGGTATGTGCCAGTACACACAGGACAATATAATGATGCTAAATGTAGCATTCTGCTCTTACAACGTTTTTACTTTGTAGCTTTCTGGTGTAAACGTCTCCTATTTTTTAATCTAGTCAAAATTAAAATGTTGAGTCTTTCAAGTCGTCCTGTCAGAATAAGACAACATTCACATGAGGTCAGTAGTTGTTTTGCAGATTGAAAAATTATCTCACACAGGCAAAGAAGAAACATTGATCTTGGTGAGTACAATTTAAATTAGTTCTAAGTTATGCAGACAATGCCACATAATCATATTGTACATTACAGTTTGAATAAATAAATGGTGCTTCTGGTGAAAAACTGTGTTGTTCTTGTTTTGAGGAAATGAGTTTGTCCTCTAGGGGGCAGAGTTGTTTATAACAAAAATTAAAGTGTGATTTGTGATTCAAGTTTAAGATTGGTTTTCTTATCTATTGCTTACAAACTGGCTTAAATATAATTCAAAACAAAATTCTGTCCAACAAAATGAGCAGCTGAAACATTACAGTTGACCAGAAAAGTCAACAGAAACTGGCCAGAAATGCCGACAGGGAAAGGTTGACCGGCACCGGGCGTTCACCATTTTACTGTTAGACTCTATGAACTGAAATGTAAATATAGATTGGCGCCAGTAATCACATCGAATGATAGCAGCACGTTCCACCCTCGCATGCAGATAAGTCAAACATTAAAGAAACTTTACACCCAACATACAGAAAGCGTTTTGTTTTTGCACATGTAAAACCACGCACTCTCACCAGCTGTGTTCTTTTCCACTGACTCATCAGTTTTCTCGCAAAGTGACATCAAACAACCTCATTATATATTTGAATTAACTAAGTAAAGTTTGTTTTCATAGATATTGACATAAAGCGTGACTTAACGTGACAGACATTAATATTTCAATGTTATTTACAGCACAGTTACACAACTGTGTCAATGACTGGTTTGTGTAAATCGCGTGCACTTTTGAACGTGACGTTCTTCTTGTTATTGATTTCAATTGGCTGAATAATGAAGCTGAATAGCACCTGTCAAATCGCGTTTCATTTCACAATTCATATTCAGCAAACTATTGACACATCACTGTTCATGTTATTTAAAATGGGTGGCATTCAGGCCCAAGTTGACTTTTAAGTAAAGAGCAAACATACGACGTATTCATAACACAGAAATAGAATGACGTGAGATTAGAGGCCCTTAATAATAAGGGCCTTTTGTATGTATTTGTTAAGTGGTCTCTTATCAGCTCAGCTGTAATAAGTGTTACAGCGAACAGGCGGAGCAGAGTCTGATCTCCGTATAAAAATGCACGTCTCGTGCTTGGGTGAGGTTCACTATGGAAATAATGAAGTCCGCGCTCACGTTGCTGACCGTTCTGGCTGGCTGTCAGGCTCTTCTCAGGTGAGATAAACCTTAAACCTGTTATTTACACATGGATAAAGCCATAAGGAGACCGTATATAGTAAAATAATTAAAAAAAACTTAAAAATTCTTAGATATTATTGTTATTGTTGTTAACAGTTTTAAGCGTTATTCCACTAGTAAATACATTTTTACCTCTGAAGACTATATTTTAGGACAAAACATCTCTTAATAATATAAGTTGTTTTTTTCCTGTTAATGCATCTACACCTGTTAAATTTTTTTGTGTGTTTCAAAACCTGATTAACTGGTGAATCACTCAAACTAGCTTATTTCCTTCTCGAAACCACCCTAAAGTTATGAGACGTTTGTGTGTAGTGGACATTTGCTGAGGTTCTGCTGAGTGGCGATACTTGATGTGCTGCAGGGACTATGAGCCACTAATGGGCCTAGTTTGTCTGCACAGGATCCCCCTGATGAGAGGAAAGTCCGCTAGGCAGGTGCTGGAGGAGAGGGGCCTGTTTGAAGATGTGCGGAGGTTGTTTCCATACGACCCTGCTACAAAGTTCCTCCCCAGGACTGAGCAGGGTGTTGTGCCTATGACCTTTGACCCCGATGTAAGTAGCTCGTAACCACTGTAGCTGTTGTCACACATGCTGTCTGACTGACTAGCCTTATTCTGGGAGCAGACTACATACTATGGAGAAATTAGCATCGGGACGCCCCCGCAGATGTTTAAGGTTCTGTTTGACACCGGTTCCTCTGACCTGTGGGTTCCCTCTGTGAACTGCAGCAGCGCCGCCTGTGGTAGGTCAAGGAATAATGGCCACAATCATCGATACGGCTGTAAATCTGTAACAAATGGCCGCTGATCATTCACTGTGTTCCCGTTTGCTGCTTTAAGTGACGAGGCCTCTCTGCCTCCTCTGTTTTCAGACAGTCACGTGAAGTTCAACAGCTCGGCATCGTCCACCTTTCAGGCGGCTTCAAAGCCTTTCTACATATCGTACACCAGCGGCTTCGCAGCAGGGACCACGGGTTATGACAACATACAGGTGAGAAGCAAAGCCTGACCAGCCTCTGCTCCAGAGACCACACCTCTTACTTCATGTATTTTTCCCGACAGATAAGTGACCTCTATGTGGCGAACCAGCTGTTCGGCCTCACCAGCACCGAGGCCCTGTTCCTCGGATCGGTCCCCTGGGACGGGATTCTTGGCCTGGCCTTCCCCAGCATGTCCTTTGAAGGAGGTACAACTATATTTGACAACATGTGGAATCAGGGTAAAATCCCTCAGTACATGTTCTCCATGTATTTAAGCAGGTGAGACCTTCCCGGAGCTATAAACAGAAGCATTGCAGTTTCCAACCAGCGTTTTATTGTCTCACGTGTGCAGAGATTTACTGCTCGCGTTCGTGTCTGTGCCCTTAGTTCCGTAGAGGGCAGCATGTTGCTGCTGGGAGGAACGGACCCTTCGTATTACACTGGGAGCATCAGCTGGATCCCACTGTATCAGGCGACAAACTACTGGAACATTGAAGTGCAGAGGTAGTTTGGCCTCCCTCTACATAATGTCATAATTTGGAGATCTGCCGCTCTACACCGACCACCCCTGCTTTGCAGCGTCAGCATAAACGGGAACACGGTCGCGTGCTCGGGGGGCTGTGCAGCCATCGTGGACTCTGGGACCTCTCTCATCATCGGCCCGAGCGGCGACGTGGCCAACATAAACGGCTGGTTGGGAGCCTTCCCGGACCAGAACGGCGACGTGAGTGTCCCGGCGGGTTCTCTCGTCGGCGACTGCCTGGTTTCCCCGCTGACGCGCTGCATCTGTGCACACAGGCCGCCGTGACCTGCAGCAACACACGCCTCCTGCCCGACGTTGTCTTCAACATAAACGGCTACAGCTTCTCCCTCCCTCCCTCGGCTTATATCATACAGGTTGGTTCCTAAAGCACAGAGTATGCGTGGTGCCTACTGGCCTATTTAATGCGTGCAGCAGCTGGACCGCTCATTTCCATTCATCCGTTCCCTCCTTAGTCTGCGTCTGAGTGTAAGACCGGATTTGCACCCAGCACCTCCTGGATCCTGGGGGAGGTCTTCATGCGGCAGTTCTACACCGCGTTCGACGTTGGCAACAACATGGTGGGCTTCGCTCAGGCCGTGTGACGGGAGGACGCGGCTTAATCCTGGGACAGTGTAAAGGCTCCTTTGAGGAAGTCATTTTTTTTTTAATTTCATAACCACCACTTGCACCATTTATGCATTCACACTTATACACATGAGAAAACATCACCTATCTGACTTTTAGGGGACTTTTATGTCCAAACGTTTACCTCCAGTCTGGGCCACTAGATGGCAGGAGACTCACTGAAGTGCAGCTCAATCATCGCATCATTCATGTGGTTCTCCTGGGAGGGGCCTGAGGAGAGGATGAGTCATCTTACTTAGAATTCAGCCTTTAAAACACACAGTCACATGCCAGTCATTCACTGCCACCAGGCGCTGGCTTACGCTCATGCCATCTGTGATGTTCAGTGATCTGAGATTTTCTTTAGGCTGTTGCACTTGTTCTAATTATACTCTTGGATTTGATACACAAAGGGAGAGGGGGGGGCTTCATTCAGCTGTTTTCTATTTAAACACATGCGTCAGACAGCTCAGCTATCATTAACCCTCTCGTGCCTCCTGTAAGCGCCATATTGGCATTTAACCTACTAGAATGAATCACTCTAAAACTCTGCATTCATTACAGCATGTGCATAGAGCTCTAGTTACGCGTCCCTGGCTGGTACAGGTAAATAAAGCAACATGAGACAGCGCGGTCGTCCCTGAAGACCTCCTCAATCACTAATGCAGGAGGTGTCACAGGGCAGCGGGTCAGGCATCACACTGCAGCATTCAGCATGTGGGCTGACGCATCCACACATACAGCCCTTTTCAACATTGTGCACTGGGAAGGATGCATCCTTCCGACGATTATGTTATAATATAAATCTTGTTTTAAAGTCCAAGTAAAATGTGAGATGGTCAGAATCTGCTGTTCGTTCTAACAAACGGGGGGGTTGAGGCCTCAGCGCTCAGTAGAGCCTATGGTCAATGATCCAAATAAGGGACGAACGCCAGCCACCGCAAATGTTGCCAAGAAGAATGAAAGTGCAATAAACACGATCCGGTGGCTGAGCAGTTTCCACTCCAGCGATCGCCGTGGTCTCCCATTTCATCCTTAAGTGAGCAAGCCTGTGTCATTAGTACGTTACCGAAGGCGGCGCATCCGGCGCCGCTGCACGTTGAACCTTGTGCTGTATGTTTCTGAGCCCGCTCTAAGCGCCTCTCACCTGTGAGCCTTCTATTAAAGGTTTCCCAAAGGAGCTGTCACACGTTTCCTTTCTCTAACTCTATTTCCTAATTTAACCTCATTCCTCTGGCAGGACACAGCGCACTCTTTCACTCTTTATTGCCTTATTTGTGTTTATGCAGCACAGAAGCAGTACATTCATACACAAGGTACAGTACAACAGAAACCAAATACTCCTTACACATGGAGTACCTGCATGTATTACAGCAAACGTGGTCTGACTTAAATACACACCTCTGCACAGTGTGTGTGTGTGTGTGTATCTAACTACTGACTGGAAGCACTGAACACATCTTTGGTTATACAGTACAACATTGCCCTATAAATGTAATAGGTGCCACTCTGAAAGCATAATTTGATGATGTCATCATATATGCCTACATTATCGTAACAAAAGACCAAGCTCACATCTATTTGACTATTTTCAGGACTCAGCTCCCAATAAAATAATTTTGCAACGTGAAAACGTCTGTTCCTCCTGAATAAAGGCTTGTCTCGTCTCTGTGTGAAGCCTTTCGTTGGCGTCAGACGGCCTGCGTGCTCCATGCGCTGCTATTCCTGATGGTGTTTATGGGATTCCTAGCTCGCTGGCGTTCGTTAATTTGCTCTGGGCTGAGCACTAATGCCCAGAAGCATCCAGTGGATAGTACATGCTCTCACTTCTGTCCCCTGGGTCACACTTCCTGCCTGCTAGAACCGTCCAGTTTGGCAGGATATTCTGTTCATTTGAGTCCGACTTTGAACTTGCACTTTTTTTGCACAAACTAGCATTATAGTATTTTTATTTACATGTTTTAACTCTTCAGCCCTCTACATTTTATTTAAATGAGATAATCAGGGAATCATGGCCTCATGTTGTAAGTGGGTCCATGAATCTTTTGCATTCTTTGAAAAGATGAAAACTTAACAGAAAGTCTGTAAATGACACAAAAGTCGCAGCTGCCGCAGTGACAGAGGGCAGATGAGGGGCAATGCTTAGAATTAGCACTGCATCACTATTTGAACATGGTTTCTTGTACCGTGCACTGGATTTTGGTCTTAAATCATTACTGTATCATAATGATGTAAATGACTGGATTCTGAGTTTTAGCCATACACTGCAAAGAAGGTTATAATATAGAAGAATCTTCATTCTGCAAATATATAGATGCATCCGAAGGGATTTAACCCAGATGTTCTTATTACTTTGAGACACTGAGATTTAGGCTGATTATCTATTAGAATGACTCCAACAAAAGGTCACTTACTACATTAAAATACAATGAAAGTGATTAAATTGCATAAGTGTAATCCTTACAGTACCATGCCGCGTTGAGGCCAACCAGACAAATAACAGAATAAAATCAACTACGGTAGCTGAGATAATTGTGTGAGCTGTGCATAAAAACTAGCCTCTTCGTAAGGTCGGAGCATCTGTTAAAACAAATGCTCGTGGTGCAAAGTTTGTTGCTGTTGGAGCAGCTGGGTAGCCGTTGTTTAAAGTGCAGCTCCAGGGCGTTCACAAGCAAACTAAACTCAAGCAGACAAAGTGTTTGGTTTCTGAGGACTGATGGCGGCTGTTTTTTGCTTCCATGAGTACTAGAATGCTTGTCCTTGCAGTAGCGGCTACTTGCTGCAGGCCAGAAGCTGTTTAGCTACATTTCTAGGCATTAACACGAAGCTTTTCTATGTTACACTACATGCTGCTGCAACGGTCCCTCGGGCAGAGCAGAGCCGTGACCTTCTGACCCTGCAGGCTCTGCCGCTGACCTTCACACCACCATGGGGGCGCCGCCAGCCTCCGCCTCTGACCTCTTCCTTTCGCCGCTGAACCCTTTGCACTCCTCATCCTCCTCGTGGATGGGGTTCAGCCTCCCGTTCTGCTCCAGCTGGTCCTTGGGGTCCAGGAAGGCCACTTGTCTGTAGGGGAAGCCTCCGCCCTCCGCCCTGCTCTCCCTGTGGGCCTGAGGGATGCTCACAGTCGACGAGTGGGGGGTGTCGCTGGCTTTGTCCTTCTCCAGGCCCTGACCTGGACAAAAGGCGCAGCGGCAGGGTGTGAGGAAGAGGTAGATGAAGACCATGACCACGCTGATGATGCAGGCTACCAGGGTGGTGTAGGCTGTTTTCAAGTTCTCCAGTCCACCACTCACAGTGGAGTTGAACACCACTACAGTAACATGTAGGGTCTCGTTCATGTTGTCCCCTGTGGCGTAGCAGGTGTAGACCCCCGAGTCGTTCACCATCAGGGGCCCGATCTGGAGGCCGCCGTCGGAACGTATCTCGGCCGACTTGTTTGCCTGAGACACTGGGATGTTTCCAGGCAGCACCCAGGACTTTGTCACGTCCTTCTGCCTGGTGTCACAGTCCAGCACCAGGTACTGCTGCAGATAGGCCACTTCGTTCGTCATTGTGACCTCAGTGCAGTTCAAATGGGCCTTGTCCAGATCCAATATGGGCATTCTTTCCTTCTGTGGGCCTGGTAATAAACAGGTGTGGCTGCTTTTGAAGTCGGTGACAGAGCTGAGCTCCTTGAGGTTCCACCCTGCCACCACGTCGTACAGCTCGCAGCTGCAGGGCAGCGAGAGGTTGTGGAAGTACACACCGTTCTTGAGCCAAGCGGGCAGAGCCTGCAGCTCATGCAGGGGCAGGACTTTGATCCGGTTGGACGACACGTCCAGCAGCTGCAGGGCCTCCAGGCGGCTCCGCTCCTTCACCAGCTCCAGCGGGAAGCGCGCGACCTGGTTGTGGCTCAGGTAGAGCCTCCGCAGGCTGCCGAGGCCCGAGAAGGCGGAGTGGTCGATCTGAGCTATGCGGTTGTTGTAAAGCAGCAGGACCTCCAGGTGCTCCAGCGGCTCGAATATGAACTCGTCCAACTGCCGCAGGCCGTTGGAGGAAAGGTCCAGGTAGCGCAGCTCCGTCACGTGCCCAAACGCCTCGTAGGAGAGGAACACCAGCTCGTTGTGGCTGAGCAGCAGGGTGTGCAGCCGGCCCAGGTCGACCGTGGTCCAGTCGTCGCGCAGCCGGCCGAGGGAGTTGAAGCTGAGGTCCAGCACGGCGGTCTGAGGCGGGAGGGCGAGGGGCACGCTGGCCAGGTTGGCGCCGGGGCAGCTGACGATGTTGCTGGCGCACACGCACGCCCTGCGGCAGTCGAGGGGCGTCCTCGGCAGCTGCGCGCTGACGCCCACCGCCGGCAGCAGCAGAGCCAGGGTCAGAACCGCCGCCGGGCCTCTCCCCCGGGGCGAGGCTGCGGCGGCGTGGGGGCGCGGCCCCGCCATCGCGTCCGGGTGAGGGGCTGTCAGAGCCGGAAGGCGTCGGCCCCGGGCGCCAGTGGAGGGTGGTGGAAATGGGAAGACAGACAGTTTACAGTGAGGATGGAGCGCGTTCACATTGAAATGACATTAACTGTTGCACCATCCTCCAGCTGCACTGCAGCAGCCTGGTCCCTGTTTAAAAGTTGCTGCTCGGCGGAAAACGACCCAAGGATTCAATGATCCGGCGCAATTTGTCTCATGAACAGTATTATTACTATTACGAACCCCCCGCAGCTGTTTTGTTTTCTCCGCCCGTCAGAAACATCTGTCCCGGCAGCTTAAGTGTCCCGTCCGCTATACTGCGCTACCTTTCGCGTTCCTCCGAAGATCCGAGGCGAGAGGTCTTCAACAGCCCAGCGTCCGGATCGATGCGGTACCGGACGGACTCATCCTCCCTATCACGACAGCAGCGATCGGCCGCGAGCGTCGCTCCGTCCCGACGGAGAAACAAGTCTGCGATCCCCGGACTGCGAGGAGGAAACCCGGCGACATCCGATCCGACGGAGCGGGGGGTGTGTCACGTCCCCTCCCTGCCTCGTAAAGAGACACATGAGAAAACTACTCAGCTAACAAACTGACCAACACGGGTTTGTGGCTGGTATGGTATTAAATTGGCTTTTGCCGTTAGTTCATTTCCTGTGATAATAACGTCGACCAGTGATGACTTCAGTGTCATGAAGTCAATGACGAGTCCTTTCTGTCTCCTTCATCTTATTGCTCTGGTGAAGGACAGGGCAAACACTGATTGTGTGTGTGTGTGTGTGTGTGTGTGTGTGTGTGTGTGTGTGTGTGTGTGTGTGCGTGCGTGCGTGCGTGCGTGCGTGCGTGCGTGCAGAACGTGACGTGCATGCAACACTGTGCAGGATCAATATGGGAAGTTTAACCCAACACACAGCTCAGCTTGTGCTGTGAGCCGCATCGTTATATGACAGGTGACCCTCCAGTAGAACACAGTGAGAAGCTATCAGCTGACCATGAGGTCATACAGCGGATCAGACTTCATTTTGCTAAGGCTGTCGAAGGCGCAAAACAGGTGATGCTGAAATATCCAAGGAAGGAAAGGTGTAATTAGAGTGTTAGTGTTCTGGGTTGAGCTGTGACCAACGTGAGCAAATGCTTGTTAACCTTTACATTGCTGATGATTTCTTCCTAGAAACTATTCACAGTAAAGGACACATTCATCCCCCTTGAAATGAAGACCCGGTCACATCCCAAACTCTGCCGCACTGTAGCGTGCGGGTGCATCCAGATGTTCCAGGTTGTGGCATTTTTAACCCCGCGCTGCCTTTTATTGGTTGCTCATTGTCTCCTGGTGGTGATTCTCGGTGCCAGAGTGAGTCACGTGGACCCGCAGCTGCCTGTCAGCGGCTTCACGCGCTCAGACGGTCGGTATCAGATGGCAGGACTGATGCAGGCCCGCGGTCTGGTGGATGGACTGGCAGATTTACTATTCTCCTGTGCATTATGAATGAAGTTCAGCAGGTCAAGGTAATAACGGCGCTCCATCAGCGAAATGAAATCAGCCTCTTCTCTGGATAAGAGCTTCTACAGTAGCTGCTCCCAGCTGGCCAAAGAAACGGATGTGAGAGCCTTTCAGGTTCTGGCTATAACGTGGGTCGACAGGTCAAGTTGATCAAACCAGCACATTTAAACAGCAAAATGTGTGTTTTATCATGTGTAGTAGACACGCAGCTGCCTTTTCATGTACTGTTATTATCAGGTTTGTTTTTTTTGACATCATCGTTTCTGTGCTCGTTCTATATGTCATGTGCTTATATCTCCCATTTGCTGGCTCAGCCCTGTTGGTAGTGTTTAAGTGCATGTATGTCCAGTCAGGTGGTGAAAGGACAAGTCTTTGTGATGTTACTGTAATAATGTCACCGTGGGTGAAAAAGCTGCCGTACGCTGCTTTCCTACATTATAGTGGACACAGTGCCACCATCTGGCCTTGTTGGTACATGTGGCGACCTGCACGTGAACAGGTTTGCAGAGTTATAAAGATAATTTTCTAGACTAGAACCAGGAACAAATACAGATGAATATATTGTTTTACCGAACACTAATAACTCCTGTTAACCTGTTGGATCAAACAGCAGCTACCCTGAAATTCAGTGTTTTGAACTTTTGCTTTTTTGTGCAAAATGCCCAAAAAACTGTGCAGATTTTTTAAATTACATATGTTTTAAGAATATTATTGGGAATTGGTGTCTGAGCAGCATTTATTGTAGTGGAGGGGCTCATTTTAACAACCGTGCCCACCTGTAAAATTAATAATACGTAAAAATATTAACAGCATGTGATTTTAATGTTGGGGCAGAGGTCAAAGGTCAGTGTGGAGGCTGTGACAGGTCTGGAGGTATCCTACACAGGCCCATACTGTACCTGTAAATGTGTTGTGACAGCTGTCAGTTTTCACCTGGTGGAATAAATGTTGATTTCTGTTCACCTGTTAGGCTTTTAAACCTTTTAAAGCTCAGCCACCTGCCTAAAAATGCGATGATGGGATGTCTGGGCTTCCACCTGCAGTGTAAACATTCAGTTCTAAGCTCATAGCTGTTTTTAAAGCCAGTGTGACTTAAACTATAACTAAAATGAATCCCTCTGGTCCGGTGCAGTGTAATATTATTACATTTTGTTACATGACTCCCAAAGCTCAACACACTATGGATCTGCATGATAATGCATACAAATCAAAATGACCAAACAAGTATTGTTCTGTCCTGCGTTTGTTACAGTTTATCCTCATCCCTTGTCTGACTGTCTGCTGCGATATAAACCTTCCACCCAAGTGTCTCCAAGGCAACATTCATCACTATTCCCTTTATCTCCACTAACATAACTCCAACATATCTTTTACTAAAGAAACAGCTGAAAATATGATTTGAGAGATTCTCATTCACACGTGTTAGACACAGGCAGACACCGTACTTGTGGTCCGTTCTGCCGTGCTTTGGCTTTGATATTATTAAACACAGCTGGTTAATGCTCCCCTCACTAAGGCAGTGCATTAGTATTTGTCTTCACTGTCTGTGTAGGTTGCAGTAATTATGTTTTGGTAAATGTAATGGCATGATTTTATTTCTGAGTGCTGCTGATATGTGTGCGTCCATATTTACGGGCAGTTATTATTGGCAGTAGGGACTCTCTGGGGTTAGTGCAGCGTCCTTTGCTATTTCTGAGTGCGAATGTGGAGTCTATTTTCAAGATTGCCATGGAAACCATTGTATTTGTGGTGGCAGTGATTGGTGCTGCCGGCCGAGCAAGACTCTGCTATTTTTGTCATGAGTCAAAACCTGATGCACACACACATAATCGCTGGCTCGCACACTCAGGTGGACGTGGCTGAACACAGATGCAAACAGACACTTTTCACGCCGCACACACCTGCGTTGTTGCTCCACGCATGCATATGTACTATTGTGTTTAATATCCCGCGTGTTCGCCATCTCTCCTTAATGTTCCCCGGCATCTTGATACATCCTCACCATGACAACAGTAGTAATTGCTGTCCATTAAATCTCTCCACCGAACAGCATCGGGCTCCTCTGTGTTGTGCTGTGCATGCGAGTATTGACACAGGGAGACAAATGAGTGCTTGTAACCGCTCAGGTATGAAGTTTAAAAGATTGTAGATCACTGCAGGCCTACAAATATGTTAACAGCAACTCACACTAGAGGATGATAAATAGCATATACATTATATATTAAGTGGAATATTTATAACCATAATACAGTATTATGTGAGCATTAAAATTCTGATATTAAACTAGAGTAATTCGTCTCTTCATGGAGGGTGTTTGCAAATGAAAACAAGCTTTAAAATGGTGAAAGAGCTTTCATGAAATGCAAATGTGATCAAGGAAAACTTTGTACATGCAAATGAAACTCACGCTGAACTTAACTGCTTGATGCCTGCTCCTTCAGTAGAGTAGCCGTACCCACAATAGCCCAGATTTCATTGTCCTCTGCAGACGGAGCAATGAGAAAGTGTACATATGAAAAAGATCACCGTGGCAACAGGAGCCCCAGTTCCAGAAGCTGGGACGCTGAAGGCTGAGGCTCGGCCCGATCGCTGCCTCACGGTCTCCGTAAGCCGCGCACATTAATCCGTGAAATTACTATTTGAATTGTTACTGACTGGGAAAACGAATAAACAAGGATGGGATCGAAAACAAGGGGCGCGCACACTCGATATGAGCAGTGAGCGGCTCGGTGAGTAAATGCTACGAGGTCACTTGGAGGTCACGTGTTCAGTCTGGCTGAGACTCCTCACTTGTGTCCAGTCATTTCTAGAGCGAGACATAAATAAATATGTGGAACCCGGGAAAGAGAAGGATGTCATATAACCATAAGACACAAACCTAAACCCAGAGAAGTAGCACATCAGGACAGGCCTGCTACAAGGTGGTGATGCTTGGTTACTGGGGTCCTTCCAGTGGCAGGCATCATTAGATCTACCTCATCTGCCTCAGTGGGACATTGTGCACAATTAAACTCTTAGAAGCATGTTAGTGGTGCTGTCGTACTTCATGAGGAGCAGACTAGCATTTAGCACCTTCGCATGTTTTTTAGCATTATCCTCAAACTCCAAATCTCTTTGAAGGGAGTCATAAAGTCTATATGTTCATACTGTACATACAGCACATGCAGTATATTCATATATTGACAGGTATTGGCGCGTCTGATCATCAGTCATCGATGCATATGTTTTCCTATTTCCATCATGCTGAGTGCTTATTTCCAGAGGTAGCGTGCTGTTATACGGTGAGGACGCTAGGACCCTGTGAGGACAGCCGCTCTGCTCCCTCTTTCTCGCTGCCTCCCGCTCCATCTCCGCAGTCGCCGTGTGTGAGTGGAGGAGGAAAGCGAGGAACGCGAGCTGGCGTCTCCGCAGCCGTTTACACCAGTGCTGCTTCAGAAAAATCCCCGCCACCGCAGATGTAGTCGCCCGTTGGGGGGCGGGGGGAGGAGGAGGAAGCACCAGGCGCATCAAGGGACAGGATGGAATCCAGCCTCCTCCAGTGGGAAGGAAGCACCACAGCAGCATTCACCAGGTAGAGTGATTGATGTCCACCGTGTAGCTCAGCTGTAGGAGCAAAACCAGGTTTTCATCCTCAGAGACCAAGGCAGCAGACAGTTGCATTGGGAGATACTGTGATTCAGGTACATGATGCTCTCTGCACGTCTGTGGTCTCTCTCTGCTTCTTCCCATCACATTATGCTCTTCTAACCACATTTCCTTGCTTGTTACCGTCCCCTTCTTCTAATCTGCTGATTATACACAGTTGGATGCAACCAATAGGTCTAATTCAACTGTAACGCTTGTAGCGATGGTAATGTATTAATGATTAGGCATGACTAAATCTTACAGGGAGCTTAAACTGGATTGGGAGCACCCCAGTCTGAGGGCAGTCATTCATAGGTGACGAAGGAGGTGAGAGCTCATCTTTGTCTTATTTGGACAGACGGGGTCTAGAATAAAAGCATGGGTTCCAGTGGCAGACAGCATCCACAGTCCTGGTCTGTCACACGTATAGACAGCAGCAGACGCCCGTGTCTGTGTTGTTTAGGGCTGGACCCCGTCGTATGCAGACCTACAGTATTGTCGCTCCCCCGTTCGAAACACTAAACTCGCTGATACTCAGCGGTCAGGGCTTCCTTAGCGACAGCATTGTGGCTCATGAGCGAAACCCACCCTGCGAGCAAGGCCTCCCGATTCCACCAAAACAGCGATCGCAGCACGTGCTGTGCTGTAGGTGTGGACGCGCTAGTTCTTAGTTTGAAGGAATTAGCCTGTATACATGCAGTGACGGGGTGTTCGCTTGAAAAGTGCTGATCTGCGGCCCCTCAGGAAGAATGAAGCATCTGATAAATGTAAACACACGTGATTTAAGCCCCTTCCTGGAGGTGATCGTACACTTTGGACACGGTCCATGGGCAGATTTATGAACTACATAATCTGCTCAAGTGGCTGATCTACATTTATGTGATATAGAGTTAGTCTATTCATTAAACGCCTTCACGTCTGTCAGGATATTGATTGGAATGTACCAAATGCGCCTGCCTTTGAGTAATACATACATAATTGAGTTAATTGACTTTTTGCACCTTAAATATTACCCTAACGGATACAAGCACACTCATGCGGTGTATTTTGCTCTGTGTGTGTGTTTCTAGGATGGTTTTTCTAAATGATCAAGAACCATAAACTCTAAAAACCCCCGAGGAACAGAACCGGCTCCCGGACCACCTTGGACTATTTAAGCCACTCTTTCCTGGCCGCACTTCCTGGCTTTGAAGGATGGGTGATGGGCCTGTGACTGATCCTGCCTGCCCGCCTCAAGCCGCCCTCCAATGGAGTCGCCGTGGAACGCCTCCCACCCGCTCCCGCAGCTCGCGCCCAACATGTCTGCCTCCTCGCTGCCTGAGAACTGGGCCGTGTCCCAGGCGCTAGCCCTGCTGGCCATGCTGCTCATGGATCTGCTGGCTGTGGTGGGTAACGTGGCTGTCATGGTGGTCATTGCCAAGGCCCCACAGCTCCACAAGTTTGCCTTCGTCTTTCACCTGTGCGTCGTGGACCTGCTGGCCGCCCTGGTGCTGATGCCCCTCGGCATGCTCTCCAACCGAGCCTTCTTCGGGGAGGCCCTGTGCCGGAGCTACCTCTTCCTCAGCGTGTGCCTGGTCAGCGCCGCCATCCTCTCGATCTCCGTCATCAACGTGGAGCGTTACTACTACATCATACACCCCATGCGCTACGAGGTCAAGATGACGGTGGGCCTGGTGGCGTCGGTGCTGGTGGGGATATGGGTCAAAGCGCTGGCCATGTCGGCGCTGCCGCTGCTCGCCTGGTTCCTGCAGGGGGCCCGGGCGCCTCTCCTGGAGGGCGGCGGGGTGGGGGGAGGAGGGGGGGGCGCCGTCCCGCCGCCTGCCGCTCAGGGCCACAGGCGCTGCTCGCTGCACTGGACGGGCGGCGGCTCCAACCGCCTGGCCTTCATGGCCCTCTTCACCCTGGTGTACTTCCTGTGTCCGCTGCTGGTCATCCTCGTCGTGTACTGCAACATGTTCAAAGTGGCCCGAGTGGCCGCCATGCACCACGGGCCGCTGCCCACCTGGATGGACACGCCGCGGCGCCAGCGCTCCGAGTCGCTCAGCAGCCGCTCCACCATGGTGACCAGCTCTGGGACTGGAACCGGGACGGGGCGGGCGACTCCGCAGAGACCCTTCGGGGGAGGGAAGGCGGCAGCGGTCTTGGCTGCAGTGGGCGGGCAGTTCCTTTGCTGCTGGCTGCCCTACTTTACGTTCCACCTGTACACAGCGCTGGTTGCCAGCCCTCCAGCCACTATGGCCTCTCTCGAGGAGGTCGTTACCTGGATCGGCTACTTCTCCTTCACCTCCAACCCCTTCTTCTATGGCTGTCTCAACAGGCAAATCCGGGAGGAGCTGGGCAAGCATCTGCCCTGCCTGTTCCGTCGGGCTGGGGTCGAGGTGGAGGACAGGCTGCCCAGCCGTGACGGATCAATAGAGGAGAATTTCCTTCAGTTTCTTCAGGGCACTGGCTGCAACTTGGATCCTCAGAACTCTCACAGCACCTCCAGTCCTAAGGGGGAGGCCTGCTGCCCCCTGGCCCAGCCGCAGCCCCCCGAACCGCCACAGCCCATTCCCATTGATTTCCGCATCCCTGGACAAATTGCAGAGGAGACGTCGGAGTTTATTGAGACTGAACAAGCCAAAAACAACCACATATGTACAGACAGTTAAGCTTGTAATATCTTTGTGTTCTGTCATTCCCATGAGGCGAATCTCAGAGGAAGCTGCTCGGTGGGTAGCACAGGTCACCAGTCTGACTCTAAGTCATTGCACATTTCCTCCTCAGATTTTATGCTAGTTTCTGAGAGCAGTCATGACGATGCAGGTCAGTGCATTTGTATAAGATGCATTTCGCTGCGAGCAGCAAAATTACTGCTAGGTTTTAGAAAATGGCTGTCGCAGCCTTCCACACAGCCACTCAACTCTGCATGGTGAATCACTCCGTGTATACAATAACTGTATGTTTGAAACTCTATTAGCAAATGAATGCTTGACAGCCAGAGACAAATATTTCCCTTCAAAGTTAAGAATTAACACCTGTGGACGCATAAGAAAAGTTTGAATTATCATTATTCAGTAATTATTTGTTATTGGACACCAACAAATACTGTAACTGCCAAATCAGTGTTTTGAGATACAGGATGAGTGTAATGCCTTTTTTACATTTTGTAAATTATTGCAAGGACGTATTTTCAGAGTAAAGCAATAAAATATGACTAGTATTAGGAGTACTCGAAGTATTTAGAGGTCCCGCTGTGTGAAAGCACTGCTGTCCCTTTGACTTGATGGGTGGGCTTTCATCAGCGGCAATGACACTCTGAATCTGAAGCCAAACTGATTTTATTAGTACATGTTGTGGCCTAAGTCTCATGAAAGTGTAAAAAATTTGATTGCAGGTTAACTTTACAAAATTTGTTTCAATTTCTTTTGGTGCTTCTCCAAACGTATTTTGCCCGGGCCAGAGCTTCAGTGATTCAGACGAGGCTGGAGGCTGACTTCATAACTCATCCAGAGTCACCCAGCTTTCTGCCATGTGATGGACCTCACAGTATATTTGGATCCAGAACTTGCATTTGTTTCATGTACTAAACTGTGTGTTACGTTCAGTAGAACTGTATATGTTTTGGTTGTGTGCCCCACTCAGTGCGCCAATTCTCCTTATTTTAGTAGTGAGTGTAGGTATTTATTATGGATTTCACTACGAGGAGGCTGGTTTGTTTTGACATGTATGCAGTAACTGTTTCGTTGTGTGTTTTTTCGCCTGTGGAGTTGAGTTTATCCCAGAAGGAAAATCCATGTGGCTCCCTCGACCGCCCTGCTCGTCAGGGCTTTTACAGTACCTCAGAAGCAGGAAAAGACACTGTTTAACAGTCCTGTGTGTTTCCATGTCGCGTCTGACTCTATTTAAAGACTGTGAGGAGGCTGCAGAAGAAGCGATGGCTGGCAGAGGTTTGTTAAACATGACAGTGCCCACTTTGATACACTTTCCTGCTTGTTTCACCATGAGACAAAGTCGTCTTTTATAGTCATCTGTTTGGGGGTGATTATAACAAACCATATGTGGACGTGAGGGATTGAAACGCCAGATAATTTCCAAATGTGGACACAGGTTTTTTAAAGATATTTTTTCAGAGGTTGTCATTTGGGCGACAAAGCTAAACTTGATCAAAAGGCTTCTGAGCTTGGTCTCCTCTCGTCATCACGTCTAAGTATCAGAAAACTGTGAATGATGTTGAATGTTTGTGTTAGGCTTTCCACTTGTTCAGAGATTGTTTATATCCTGTGATTAAGGTAAAAGATTTACTTCCATTGTACTGCAACGATACAAAGGTGTTTGAGAAACATGGCTAAACCTTGGAGGATAATGTTGTAATAAAGGGTTTGTATGTTTGTACGAGATTTTGGATGCGGCCCCCTGATTTTGCCGCCGTGCGCTTGGTGTTGAGGCTCCTTCTGGCCTTGTTCTGTGTCTCAGGGCCCTGTCTGTATTCTGGGATTCAACGTGTGTGGCATAATCTCCCGGCTTCGCTTTGATATTCCATTGAAGAAGGGGTGTGGGAGGATACAGTTCAAACACTTTGACCTTAAGGTAACATTTAAACTTCAAAGGCCAAAGCCAGAGCTACTGTATGACCTTCATAAATCAATATATATCCAGCTGTTAGATAGATAAATACGTACAGGGAGAAAACATGCAAAGATTCTCTGTGTGAACGCGTCCATCTCAGTACCGTTTCAGTCTGTGCGTTGGTTTGAAGATGCTGGTGTGCGACAGGCCTCACACCTCAACGATGGACCTCAGTCAAGCCGCCCCCAGCTCGCCAGGCTCTGCCATCCCCATGGCAATTATTACCTAGTGACATTTCCAGTGCTGTAGTGGGCGGTAGGAGGAGTTTGCTCTATTGGGAATCCAACAAGACACCCTTATCTGTGACGTCTTAAAATATATTTTATAGATTGAATCAAAGCGGATGTTGTTTGTTATTTGATAGCAGTGTTAGTGTTTGTGCTTTACACTATGAGCTAAACCAGCTCTTTCTATTGTGATTTCAAGAATGAACTTTATTATAACCTTTTATATTAGGGTGGGTTGTCTGTCTTGCTCTAATTGTAAACTGAAGCAACGCAAAGCCAATACTTAAAAAATAACAGCAACTATGCAACATTTTTCCTAAACAATGGACATCAGAGGCTGAAAGACAGATAATGATTCTGTAAGTGGTGCATGTGACTAGCTAACCTCTTGGGTGGAGCACAGCTAGAGTACAGATAGTGCAACGACCCCTCGTCTGAACTAAGACGAGAACTAAAAAGTGTGGAAACTGAGAAGTGTGGAAACTGAGAAGTGTGGAAATGCAAGAAAAAAAAAGAAGGGAAATAAAAAAATGAGAAAGACGGGATGTCAAATCCCAGCTCAATAGCCATGACGAATCACACAAAATAAAAATAAAAATCATATTTGACTTTATTATTAACTAAAAACAATAATGCTCAACATGGAAATCTGCAAAACACTGTGAGATATATAACATGCAAGAAAACCAAGTTCTGAGTCATAACCATAACTTAATAAGGCCTGAGCTATAAATAGCACTGAAAGAAGATCTGCAAGATTAAAAGATCTAAATGGTTCTTGTAGGAGCTCAAAGCTATAGTAATCCATTATTTTGCCACCTGGGGGCAGCTGATCTGCACCAAAACCAAATGTAGTTGTGATAAGCGTGATCATGAGTAAGTCAATGAAATCTTTATACATAGAAGTTCACTCAGTTATTTCACTGTCATTAGTTATTGACCTTGTCGTCAAACAAACCAGAAAAAGTTAACTTCAGATGAACACTGGTGCTCCACGTGCAGGTAACATGGTAACAAGGTAACAGGAAAGCCATGACCAGATTCTGCAGCAGGAACAAAGTCTGACAAAACAGAGATGACAAGAAAACAGCACTGAAAATACCTGGGAACACAGTGGAGTTCACATTTAACCAAGGAAGATATGCTTCTCACAGCATCACACACGCTTGTAGGGGAACAAACAGAGACATAAACACTAATACCTACACACTGTATCCATCCCATTACTGTTCCAACTACTGATCTTATCAACCCACTCACACCGGAATTATTTATTATATTTATTAACTCATAAATGGAATCTGCCAGTTTAAACAAGGGTCAAAGTTTTATAACGACTGACACACATGGTTAAAAAGGCTTTTGGACTTCAGTCATGAAAGCAGTGAGTCAGCCAGAACTGCACTGCTACTGTATGTCCATTTTAGCATGAGGCAGGCTTAGTTTGCTTTTACTGTTTGTGACTGTTGAACATGAAAAGGACTTTTTGTGCCTGAAAATCAAATGTGCATTGTAGTGAAATACTGCCAGGCCCCAGACACTAGACACTAAGAAACTGGCAGCACCACTTTAGGTTGTTAAATTACAGACAAGTAAAAAAGACATTTTGCTAATGATTCAGATTATGCAAAACAATCATTTACTAAAATAATTGCCACGTCTGTTGATAATAAGAATAAGTGTCTGCAGCAGCATAGTTCAGCTGCTCATGGAGTGATACATACGAATTACCTGACACAGAAATGCGAGCAATTTAATAACACAATAACAACTTCACATGAAATGAAAACAAAACGCTTAAATGCGAACCATACCGTTATGTGAAGCATTAACTCTCACGTACGGGTGTTATGAAACTACATCTGGGCCGGACTTGGAAAAACATCCTCTTTGTGTGTGTGTGTGCGCGCGCGCGCGCGCGTGGGCGCTCGCGCTCGCGAGCATCTGTCAACCTTTGAACCGAGCTGCAGCCTCAGAGGGCGGCGCCTTCAAACAAAGTATTTGGAGGAAACTGCGTTCAGGTCATAGCAAAAAGCCAGTAAACGGAGCAAAGGTAAAACTAACTTAAAACTAAACGCTATTGACAGATGTATTGGCCTTATAAACAAATATAGAATAGAGTAAATGCTCTTATTATACTTGAATGAATTTGTAGCGGTAACACGTTGTGGCAGATAATGAACTAGCCGGTTAGCCGGTTAGCCACGTGACGCGGTTACTACACGTTCACTACGTGGTCATTCGCTGTCCGTCAGTAATGCCGGTTAGCTGGACAGCTCTCCGCAGTGTCAGTAACCCAGCTCATTAGCCAATTAGCCCATTAACGTGCTGCTGCGTGTGTTTGGCTTCGGCAGGACACCCCCTCTCGTCCCGGACGGTCCGCACACCGACGCCACCTTTCTGCGCTGTCAACAATGTCACAAAGTAAGTCCGCGAGCGGCGCAGACACCTGTGAAGCGTTACACAACGCTCAGCACAAGTCTCCTGTCACGTCTGAACGTTTCGCAACACGCACGCTGCGTACATGACAGACTGAAGCTCTATGAACGTGAGCTCTAGTTCATGTGTGACGGGTATAACGTCGTACTACAGCTCCACTATTACTCATTCCTTTCAGTGTGTGTGACACAAACTACAGCATATGAAGTTATGACTCTAATAACTAACCTGGTTTGTGTGTGTTTGGCCATTGATTCTATACTTCGGTACAACTTTGAGACACTTTACTTTCTCTTTTCTGTGGTCACTGTTTTATATCTTTTATATATTTCTCTCTAAAATGCTGCTAGGTTTAATAATTGGCACACAGAAGAATCCTTGTTGTTTCCGCATCAGAGGACAAAATAGCCAGAAAGCAGCTGTTCAGTATTTATACTGGAATCTTGTGGTGTGGATAACCTTACTGGTGTGTGCAAAGGCGACATTCCAGTACTGTTAAACCGGGTCAAAGACATTGCGAAGGCACATACTGCATTTATCATAGCAGCACGATTTCACAGAAGAGTGCAGGTGCTGAACTGTCCTGCCTGTCGCTCACCAATAGAAACCCCTTAGTGCATCTATATATAAAAAAATATCAAAAGGAACGGCAATAAAGGTTAAAGAGAAGGAGATGCTTTATATAAACAAATTACACTTTTGTTCTTTATGTTCTATTATGAATAAAGTTGAGATCCACAATTCGTTGCGTTCTGTTTCATGTACATTTTTATAAATCATCCCAACCTTTATGCAACTGGGCTCATTCAGGAGTAAAGCTCCTGCAAATAAAATGCTGAATTCCCCGAGATTTAAACGAGTAAAAAAAAGCCCCGAAGCAGCCAATGAAATGCACAGTGGTCCCTGTTTTGGCGAAAGGGTTGCTGGCTGAAAGCTTGACCAAGCAGCAGAGGCCAGAGAAACCCAAAGAAGGAATAACACGAGCTATTTGCGGAGCATAATTGTCTTCTCCTTCCAGGTAAGGGCTGGGAGAATGCGAGTGTCCTGCTTTTAGCGAGATGTGTGACATTGGTGGTGGTAGTTGAGTAGGCCTCTGCTTCTTAGCCTTTGTTTTGCTGCTGTACAAGATGGTGAGCGTCAGCGCTCTGTGAAACTGGGTCAGGTTTCAGAAAAGGCTAGAGACACTCTGAAACAAGATTTTCTTCAAGTGGCAAATATAAACTTTGAGATCTTCCACTTTTGTGACCTGCCAGATGTGTTGTAAAGCATTTTTAATAGTGACTTGCCATTTTATCATTGCTAAAGTAAGTCTGTGTTTTAAAGCCTATTACAGAGAACGTCTTTTATTTATTTTTACTTTCGATTATCTATTAGTGTTATGAAATAATTTTATGTAGATTATGTATATACAGTATTTTATACTAATGTAAAGGTGCTAACACAGCAATATTGCGTTTAGAAGAAATAAACCTATAAACCATGAACTGCTTACAAATATTAAACCACTAGGTGGGGATCTTTATTGTTTCTGTGACACTAACTACTATGGTTGGTCCAAAAGGACTAAAGTCAACTGAAAACTTATTTTCACCAGTGCAGTGACAGATTTAGGTTTTATTCAGCGCCTTTGTGCAATAATCCTAAACAGAATATCTTTTGTTTTCATTACAGGGGGGAATGAATTACTAGTTATTATAGAGTACTGTCCTTGTTACCAGTTGCTTTGTGGACACTTGGTGGGCATTGGTTGTCACTATTTATAATACCTCACGTCAGGCGGGCCTGTGCTCTGTGTGTTTAGGCTCTGTCTCCCCACAGAATTTTCCAGCAAAGAAGATTGGGAGTTCACTAGTCAGCTTACACACTAATCCAGTTTCTCCGATTATCCACACTGACCCCTCTTCATTCTCTGCATTTTTTTGCTACTTGCTATTTACTTGAATCCTGTGTTTTCCCTCTGCCGAATGCACAGCCTTCAGCGTATGTAATTGCTATTTTTAGATGAGTGGAAAAACTTTTGTCCTTCTCTCACCTTGGCGCTCAGCTGGCGGGGGTGTAGTCAGTCTTCAGGCTTGCTGGCTGTCATGCTAGCCTCGCTCTGCGGCCAGCAATGCCCTCCTGTGTGGCTATTTTCTCCTGCATTGGCGGTAGGAAGCTTGTTCCCTGGTTGCTAGGGCAACCAAGAAGGATGGCCCCCAGCCGGAGCTGGGGAAGCCTTGGGCTACCGTTCAGCTCGTCACCATGCAGCATGTCTGCTGACCTGCCGCTGTATGGGAGGAGCCAGCTCTGCAGAGGAGCTTCTCCCGTCCAAGTAAAGGTCCTGCCGCCCCACTTCTTCATCATGAGGCAGAGCTCCAGCAGCAGAGCTGGTGCTCCTTCCTCCCTCTGCTGGCCAATGCGCAACTCGGACTTGCTCTGCTCCAATAGTAACAACACGGGCAACAAGATGTCATCTTTCTCCTCCACCACGGATGGACAAGGGAAGCCCAAGGCTAAATCCCCGTTCCGCAAGAGGGGGAGTCTGCAGAGCACCACTAGTCCTGGTGAGTGTGTGTGACAGATGGCCCCACAGACAGAGTGAGGGATTGCACAGATGCGGGGGAATTTAAGATGCTCGTATTTCCATGTGGCTCTCGGAAGTGTGTTTAAAGAGATGGGAAACAGGGCAGTTCTTGGTTGTTCTCAGTTGTGTTTCTGTCTGTCGGTGGGACTTTTGTGATGGGCTCTGCACTTTTATTCCAAGATAGGAATGAAACTGGGTAAATGCTCATGGAGTCTAAAATGTAATTAAATGTCCAGCACAGACAGAGTGTTGAGGGTGTTAGTTTCTGAGCAGGCATTTCATATAATAGGTATCTAAAATCTAATCTAAAAATTATCAACTAACAACTGACTCAAACACTTTACTGTCTAATTCTTTTCAGATTTTACTGTAAGATTACCAAAACATCCTGTGCTAACGCACCTCCGTACTGCAGGAGTCACTAGCCTGCTATTAACCCTTTACAACAGGCCTTCCATGACATATCTTACTATATATGGATATACATCATTTAAGTGTTTATTATTTCTTCCTTTGGAAATACCAAAATCAATTAGTAGGAATGGATTTGCGGAGGATATTTCCTGTGCTTCTCCCTTGCAGGGATTGACTGCTTATGGATGTGCCTTATACCATCAGATTGATTTAAACAGAACTGGGGGCTGTTTTATCTCACAGCTTCAGCTCTCCCATCAAAGTCCTCTGTGTCCACGCAGCTCCCTTTGAGGCTACCTGGTCGTGTTAGGAGGGGCGCTACTTCATCTGTGAGGCAATTAAATGTTCCTATTGATTTAGATCTACCCCACATGCTTGATGTGCCACACCACAGTCCAAGTGTTGTGTGTTTGTAGTATGCAGCAGCAGATCCTCAGCAGTTATTCATGTTGACACATACTATACTATATTTGCTGAGGAAGCCTGTCTTTGCTGCAGTAATAAATAACTTAGAAGTCTCTCCATCCATGCAGTCATTTCAGGTCCACTCAATTAGCCGCTTGGCTGAGCCCTCTGCAGTCAGACCTGGTCATAAGAACAGCATGTACAGTACAGTAGGTTATCAACTAACATTTCAGAATACAAAGATCACTTTGTTAGCTTTCAGAATGATTTGCTGTAGAATAATCTGCCAATCAGTCAGCATTTTCTGCTTTACAGTGCTCTGCACCCTCACGCGTTTATCCTGAAGAAACTCTTGAGATAATTTTTACTGCACATGAAAGCGATCATTTTTGTCGGTGGTGTTGTTGATCCGCTGGTGGAAACACTGATTGGGTCCGTTTTCTTGTGCACCGGGCTGCGCCTGTCTCTGCATGCTGCCCTCTTCCACTGGACCCTCAGTGCATCACATGAAGCAGAATACTGTATGTAATGCTTCAAGGATCTGCCTGAGAGGTGAAGGGGATTCTGTCTGTCTGCTCTTAACTGCGTCCTGACACTGCGTTTACCTTTCACCTTTGTGCAGCCAGCTCATCTTTGCTTTTGTTGGAACATGTTGTCTTCGCGTTTGAAATTGGTTTGTTACATATTATTACAGTATCTCACAATCATGAACGTTAACGCTTGATTATCTGGTGATTGGAGCAAACACCGCTGTGTTCATGTGTTTCAGCTGTCAGCTTCACATTGATTGTGACTATGCTCCGAGCTGCTGTTGGACTGGTTGATGTACTTCTTTTGTACCACCCTTTGTCTGGTTTATTATTAACCAGGTCCACTGTGCCTGCGATGCCATATCTCTGAAGGCTTCTCTACTGAAAAATATTCAGTGCTCCTCGATCAATAGCGCAGCTACTAATTGGTGTCATATGGACTTTAACCTGCAGCACTGGCGACACCAGTGCACACCCACCTCTCCCCACCCACCACTCCTGCAACAGATAGAAGCAAATCACAAGCCAACAGGACCCTGCTCAGAGCCCAGTTGTGGGTGTTACAGCATATTTTGAGTGTCACTCCTTCTCAAAGGGAGTCAGTGGGTTTCAGCACTCAAGGACAAAGCAGCTAAACAGTTAGATCATTGTCTAAATCAGTGAAGACACATTTTGGACTAACTTACTAAAGGTACTGTATGGAAATAATGACTCATATCACAACAGCACATGATTATGTGATTGTGATTTTTTAATGACATAACATTTTCTGATAAAGTGATATAATACCGGTACTGTATATGTAAAAGGTGTGTACAAGAATATGATGTATGATGTCAGAGCATCAGCTTTAAACGAGTTACGGCTCCGCAGTAAAACCAGACTAGAGAGCAACTTTGTGTGTGAAGGGAAAATGTCTTGGCTTACTTGGGCTATGAATAGCAATGTTGCTCCTCATGCAACAAAGTGTTTTAGTTCAGAGTAAGAAACCTTAGAGAACTAGAAACGAAGGTCCTAGAAGCTATCACAAAGACAAGTGGGTCTGGTATTGATATAAGGCCGGCAGTGTAACATTATCTGTGTTTTTACCATAAGCACACACACATTCACACACAGGGCAGTTAGACTCACCATCACCATTTGACACACTATATCTCACTTGTGTGTGATTTGCTGGCAGACTGTGCTCATGCTCATGCTTATCATGGGTTGTATTTCATCACTGAGGTACAGTTAAGCGTCCAGCTTCGCTCTGTGCTCTAATGAAAATCCACTCCATCTTATTACAGATGAATCAGCATCAGCTGCTGTGTGGTCTCTGTTTGGCTTTTTCTTGTCCTGTGACCACAGTGAACAAAACACACAGCACCCTCTGTTCATTTAATAAATCCCAGCGCATATTGTGGCTTTTTTTATGAATCAGAATACACTTAATTAAAACGCACAGGCAGCAGGCTCTGGATCTGTTTCTGTCCGTGTGTGTGACTTTGGGTGCCTGTGGTGCGTTTTTACGGCCAAAGCGTGTGAGGGGGATTTATTGTTTTGAGAACATTCCTGGTGGAGAGATACCAGTGTGAGTGTGAATGCTGAGAAGCCCAGAGTATTTTGCTTGGATGTTTGTCCTGTGTCGTTCACTTGGGAATTTGTATGCAGGGTTAGAGATTAGGTTTGCTTGACAACAGCTTTTATAATGCGAGCTTGTGTTTCTCTCTGCACAGCTACTCCCATGTGCTGTTCATTTTTCCCTTGGGAAAGATTTGTGTTGAACTCAACAGAGGTCGAGCCATGTTTCAAAAATAAATCAAACTCTCTGAGAGCTTTTGAGAAAAGTGTTTTGCCAAATGATTATTACTGTATATGCACAGTCTAGACTAAGCAAGCTGACCTTTTTACTAATAGGCAGCTCAGTCTGGTGTCAAGTAATATAACCACTTATGCATGAATTTTAGTCTGAATGTAGGAGATTTTAGTATGAGGCCACAAGGTCCTGCTCTCAGGTTAGAGACATGTTGATGACATTGCTAAGAAACAGCGCTGACTTGATTTTACACAGCTGCAAAAGTTGTACAGTGATGTTATTACACAAAAATGTAGATTTGTCCAGATATCAGTCGCTCGTGTGTCTTGCACCTGCCTTTTGTATCTTCTCATACTAAAGCATGTTTCTGCAGCCCTCTCTTTTGTCGGGCGTTTGTCTGTAAAGTCTCTTAATTTTTCTCACTTTCACATGTTTTCGTAGTGTTGGGATACACTTATTTCTTGTGTATTTCGGCCACAGGCTTCTTTGTGTCTTTCTTGTGAGAGACGAGATACATGATCAGCAGAACAACAACAGTAGCATAAACATAGATGACATAGATATTAACAGCAAGTAGAATACAATTAGTAAGTCTAGTACTGAAAAGGATAAATCATTAGACCACTTGATTCCCAAACAATTATTAAATGAATTATCAAGAAACAACAAGCCAGAGACTACATTACAGTGTTACTTTGCTTAATTCCATTATTTATTTTTATCCTATTTAATATATGGAAGTTTGAGGCATGATTTTTTGCAAAAAAATGTAATTTTTTTAATGTTTAATGGCATTTGTAAAATTGACTAAATGCAAGCGTAGTCATGGGAAGCTGCTGCATGCTGATGAATAACAGAGAGGAGGGGAAGGAGGAGTGACCAGTAATGCATGGCCTCTCCCATTTTTCAGCACAGTAGACAATGAAGGGCCCTTTTGTCCTCCCCCTTTCTGCCACGTGGTATGCTCCAACCCAGTATTTAAATCCGGGAGCTTGGAGGCTGTGCTGCTCATGCACTGAAAACCGGCGTAATCCAGGAAGCAGCAGCAGCAGCAGCAGCGGCGGCAGAGAGAGAGAAGCAGAGGGAAAAGAAAAAAGCTGCCTCATCAACACACTGGATGTTGCGACAGTTACAAGCTAAGAAAAAGACGAGCTTGTGCAATCCTGCTGTTAGAGCAGCTGCTGTTGAGGAGAGAGCATATCCCGTCTCTCTCCTCTGTCTGTGCTGTCATTCTCTATCTTCTACTGTACCAGCGGGGGAGGGTGCATCGACTGTCCCAGGCCTAGTTAAATGTCCCAGCATCCCGCAAGAGCTCAGACAAGGCCACTGCGACTGTAACGGAGACTGTGAGAACAGGACAAGACAGGGAGATAGAGGCGCTGTAACCTGTGCTGAACACTCATAAACAGTACCTTTTACTGTGGAGCCTGCTTATGTGAGTACTGTGTCTTGTGTAAGGCATGAAACTATTATGCTTAAATGTGTCGCTTAACGGGACCGTAAATAAAGTTTGTGGAAGCTGTGGAAGCTGATACCTTGAAGAAAACATTGGTAGGAAATGTAGAAATTATGTGGGAGGATAAACAAATGCATAATGTATTTTCTTTGTTGCAAAAAATCCTAATATGCTTCATAGTGTGTTGCATTTAAGCCAGCTTCTGCCAGGACATAATGCAGTATTATTGCCATGTGGCTTAACCACTGAAATTATTGTGAGTTTGTTAAAAACATTATCAGTATTTGGGAAAATGTTAAGTTGGAAGAAAATAAATATTTAAATGCTGTGTTGATTAGCTCATACAGGAGCTGGAGCTTCCATTGGGAAAGTGGAATTAAACATATTGATGTTCCTGATATTTAAAAAAGACAGTGTTTTTTGTGAAAACAGCTGACATCTGGTTTGTATGTTGATGTTGTGTGACTCACTGTAGCTGTTTTCTCCTAAGGGTGTTTATGTTACAGCAAGTGGTGAAATACTAAAGAAAATGTGTTACTAAAAAGTCCCTAAAAATGAAGATGAAATTTTAAAAGGAAGGCTTTAGTTTTCTGATGGCTCCGTTTCACCTCGCATGCTTACTGATTATATCATGATTATATATTTTCAAAATGAAAATCCAAAGTACAGGTTTATTCTCATCTGTTGTTGCTAAGGAACATCTGAAGAATGTGTCATCACTCAGCCTCTCAGGGAATGACGTGAAGTCTGTGTGGCAAAATAATACTTTCTGAACACAGGAGCCATATTAGACAATGGACAGTAAGTTTGGACACTGTACTGGAATAAGGGTGGTCAAGAAAAAGCCCATCATGCTCGGCTGCTGTGTGACATCCCTGGCAAAACTCGAAACAACCCTATTATACTGTAACAATATGTAGACTATTAAGACAATGTCAGTGTTTGGCAAAGGTGCATACAACTGGGAGGTTTTAAAAATATATGGTCTATATATAACTATATTGTCAAATGATGCTGTCACCGGTTTTGTTTATTCAGTAAACAGTAAAGGTTGTGAGCACTGCAGTCACAAAATATAGTTTCAAGCTGGTGTTATGGGATGATATGTAAGAAGATACAAGATAAAAGCGCATGTTCTCATTACTTAAACAGGTTAGATCATCATAAAATGCTTCTCACTTGAGAGAAGCAGCGCAAGGCCAGATGTGTTCAGCAAAACACCTTGAAAGTTGTTATTGTGGTGCCAAGCGTATCGTGGACATCGCTGTGTGAATAACAACCATGGCTGCTTCCAGCCAGTCATACAGCTGATCATTTGGAAATCAGTAAGCGCACTCTAATTAACTGACCGACATTCCTCACAGCTATGAAGAAATGTGGAAATTAAACTGGGTGATGAAAGACGGCTCAAGTAGAAGGAGCATTGTTCCTCTCTAATTTATTCTCCGGAGAGATATCATAGTTTTTCAAATCCGCGAAGAGGCCTGGTGATGAAACTCTGATAATAATTCCCTGTTTGTTCCATGCAGATTCTTTTGTTGTTAAAGTAGTCTCAGCAGCATATTGAAGAATAAACAACAAACCGGGTCGCTCGAATGGCACTGGCTGCAACTGTTGGCCCCAGGGACGGGGAGGATGAGACAGGATGGAAGCAGAGTATTGATCCCCACAGAGCACAGCAGCTCCACGGATACTAGACAACTCTCTGCTAGGGATCAAAGGAACAGGTGGCTGGTGTTTGTGGGTGGTGTGCGGACTCAGCTCCCACAGATGTGACAGAAAGCTGAGATGGAGAGCTTTGTCAATATTACTCGCTGATCTAAGAAATGAAGTCGCGATGGAAAGGTTGAGGCGTTTCCTTCTGGAATAGACGCACAGCCTGTTTCTGGGCTTTCTGGGCTTTAGGCACGTTCTTGTGAATCTGACAAAATGTTCCGCAGTTCCAGAAATAGCAAATAATAAAACGCAAGCTTATGTTATGGGTCCTGTGTGATCAACAGCCCCTTCTTATAAATGAACCATCCATAGTAAATAGGCCTCGTGGAAACACTGGAGTCAAGCTGCTGTGCTTGACTCCATCACAGTGATCACAGTAGAACATTAAAATCAAAGTAAAATCATTTCTCATTTTCATCTTTACTGTTGAACACATTAAGACTTAACTGACTAAATCACACAGACCTTGACTAAAGTCTGTTATTATGTGTTATTGTTTGGCTTGGTTTGCGTGATGTTTGCTGCCACCGAGCATGTAAAACTAGCCGTGAAGGCTTGTTCCCCCCACTACAGTGATGTCACTGAGACAAATGGAGTTCAGGGGTGCTGGATTAAGTGTCATTTGTGGTGGAAGGGCCGGAGGATTAGATGGATACTATACTGAGAATCTGTGTTCGTCCGTGTGTGTACTGTAGTTGAAGTCATCTGTTTACCCATGTGAAAATATGGCACTAACATGTGTACAGTAAAGCCACAAATATTAAGAAAATGTGAAACTGAATGTTTGTCAAATTCATGTTTTTCTGCCACACTGTTGTTTGGGTAACAATCGTGTGCACGTATACGTGTGTTCAAGGCTTTTAACACGCGACGGTCAGCAGATCTCAGATGCTTCAGAACTTCCCAGTCTTCTTTGCTCATTTCTAACTCAGCCTTGAAGGCAGACAGCAGATGGCAGAGACTGATTGTCCCAGGTCAGACACAGCACCAGTAATGACCCCAATTATAGAGGAGAATGAACACACCACTCCCAATGACTGAGTGAAGACCTGCTCACATAACTACAGTACTCCTTTAAATGATGGGTCTCTTAAAGCTGCATTATTGTCTTTAAAAAGGACAAGATCTTCTGTAAATAGAACAGAGAGCTCATGAAAACCTAATCAGGACATCCGTAATATTTTTTTCTTTTCTACTAATCGTGATGTGATGTAGTCTGTTATATGTTGTATGTATCTTTGTATGAGCTTTAAGGATTACGAATGCAAACTACACAAATTTGTACTTTTCTGACTCAAACCACCAGGACTGCCAGGATCAGCACTAAATATAAACATAGAGACTTTAATTACGGCTCCGAACGCAGAGAAACAAACAAAACTATTTCTGACCAAAGGAACTCAACTCAAAGTATATACTACTCAGTAGAACCCAGTTTGACTTTTCTGAAATGTTCACGGCCAAAATGCCCTGTTTTTGTAGGTCAGGGTTGAATATAAACACTGTCATTAATAATATATGATTTTTAGCCAGTGACTCATGCTGTATCGTATCATCTGTATCTGCTGACAGATCTGTGTGCTGCATCTGGGCCCAAGCCCCTGAAGCCTCAGAGATCCCTACCTGGGACGCCGGTTTCTCTCACACATTACCCGATTGACCTGCGAACATCCATGGAAGAAAAATACAAAGAGATCGCAGAGGTAAGAGTTGGAAGTCAAATCTGTGACAAACCGATCAGGAAAAAAGCGATTTTCACATTAATATATAACCTGCATCATATCCACATCCTTGGCTGGTGCTTTTTAACCCCCAGCACCTGCGCCAGGTGTTTTTTTGTGTGCCTTCAGCATGTACGTGTGCATGTAAACTGACCTGACGCCCATTATGTGATTACTTTCCATCAGGAGCTGTTTACACGCAGCATGGCGGAGAGCGAGATGCGAAGTGCTCCTTATGAGTTCCCGGAGGACAGCCCCATCGAACAGCTGGAGGAGCGGCGGCACCGATTAGAGCGGCAAATCAGCCAGGATATTAAGTGAGAAAGTGCAAACACGCCGCAAACGCACAGCAGTTATATTAACTCTCCGCCTCAGAGGGATGTAACCGCCTCCACCTTTTACACACACACACACACACACACACACACACACACACACACGCTTATTTCCATGCACTCACCGGCTTCCAATGTGCTAGTTAATGGGCTAACTAACGCCGGGCTATACTGTGGTGTTCAGTCTTCTTCAGCTCCAGGTTCTGTGGGTCAACGCTGCCTTTGACACTGTGACACAGTAGTTTGGGTGATTCTCTGACGTTCAGGGTCACTCAGGGTTCACCACTACTAACTGATGATGGTTTTACATGTCAGTCACCTCGATGCTTGGTGATCCAGTTAATGCTTTGTGTGTCCAGTGTGTGTGTGTGTGTGTGTGTGTGCGTTTGATTGCGTGTTTACATGTGCATATATTTGGTCTCTCTCCCTTTGTGTGCTTAATTTCTTCTCACTCCCTCTGACGCCCATCTGTCCCGCTGCCTTGCCTACACTGCGCTGCGCCGCTGCATATCACCCCAAGGCTTGAGCCAGACATCTTGCTCCGCGCCAAGCAGGACTTCATGAAAATCGACAGTGCAGCAGACCTAGAGTGAGTGAGCTCTGCTCCGGGAGGCTTGTCTCTAGTGATTTGTACTCTGTTGTGCTTGCATCTTTGTGTTTTTTCAATACTCTCTATCTATCAGTGTCTGGTCTACAGCCCTTTGCCCTTGGAACTGGCATAATTACTTTTCTTCAGAACCACTGACAGAGAATATTATATACTGAAATGGACTTCTCCCCCTGCTGGTAACCAGATACATATTCAAATTAGCACTTCTGGAAACCTTTTTACTTTTTCATGAGGAACTCTCTACCACTACCACTGTACAGTGAGTTCAAACAGTATAAAACCTGGATCACCTTTTGACAGTTTAATTATAGGTTTATATTGTATCTTTTTTATCTGCAGTGACTCATTAAATGAGATAATAACAGATGTTTTACAGTGAACTCACAATGATCTTTTGTACATATACTATAGTTCAGACAATTTTGATTAGTGGTCTGAGTGATTACAGGCCCCCGGAATTATTTACATTAGTAAAGTCCAACAAATCGAGAGTCTGGAGTAGATACATGTACTGGAAGGAAACAGAATGTTTTCTCTTTTCATTCATTTACTTTTCTAAGACTGAAGTGCTCTCCATCTGTTTGTGTTCACCTTAGTTCCTCCAATGTTCTCTTCTTTGGATTTTCACTAAGTATATTTTCTCTTAAGGTCAATGAAGGAGAAATTTGAGGACACTGTTGACGATGGCTTTAAGGAGAGGGAAATGCCAATGGAGAGAGAGTACCAGCGGGTCGCCATAACAGGAGAGGAAAAGTGTGGAGTGAGGGGATTTTTATTTAACCGTTCTCATATGAAGTTAAACAAATCCCACTGTGTCTGAGCTCAGCGGAACTTTGATGTCCCTCCAGGTGCCCTTCACTGACCTCGTAGATGCTGCTAAGTGTGTGGTGAAGGCCTTATTTATTCGGGAGAAGTACATAAACCGCTCCATGCAGACATTCTGTAAAACCACAGCCCACGCACTGCAGGACCTCGGGATGAAGCCTGTGGATGTGGGACTCTATGAGGACATACCAGAGACCCCCGTAGATGCTGGTACTGTACAACAGGGACACATCCATTCTCATAGGGTTGTCTTTAGTCTGTTTTAAACAAAGAGTGGCTTTAAGTATACATTTACTGCTTGCACTTTCAGCCTTTGTTATAGTATGGAGAATGAGTTAATTCTGCCACTGTTTCCCCAGATGCCCCTGTCCATCCACCAGTTTCAGAGACACACCCTTATGACAATCAGGACCCCAAGAATATGCCGGCAGACACAGGATACGGATGCAAGATGGTGGATGGCGTGGTCCATGTATACACCAAGAAAAACAATATGGACAAGTATGAGTTGTGACCTACAGTATGCCTCAACCATTGAAGAAGCACTGTGTGTTTACTACATATATGACAACCTTTATGCTGTCTTCTTCCACAGAAGTACTGAAGTGGACCTGCTGTATCCTGACCTAAAGGAGTACATTGCAGACATGAACGTTATGATGGCTCTCATCATCAATGGGCCAGTGTGAGTTCTTTGGCCATGTTTTTTTTATTTATTGTTTTTTTAGCTTAGGATTTTTGAATACATGTCTGTATTTTGTCTTCATGCTGTTTACAGGAAGTCTTTCTGCTATCGCCGCTTGCAGTACTTGAGCTCTAAGTTCCAGATGCACATCCTCCTGAATGAGATGAAGGAACTGGCAGCACAGAAGAAAGTTCCTCATAGAGACTTTTACAACATACGAAAGGCAAGAGCCAATATAACTGGACCGTCTGATGTCCTGCCTAATTGACTTACAATGATTATTCTTGTGTATCACTACATATTCAATTGAATTTACAAAGTATGACTCTTCTGTCACAAATTGTTCCTGTTCTTTATTGACTCCAGGTAGACACACACATACACGCGTCGTCCTGCATGAACCAGAAGCACCTTCTGCGATTTATCAAGCGAGCGATGAAGAAATACCCCGGGGAGATCGTTCACATGGAGAACGGCCGGGGTCAGACCCTCAAGGATGTGTTTGAGAGCATGAATCTGACAGCGTTTGACCTGAGTGTGGACACTCTGGACATGCATGCGGTGAGAATACGTGTGGCACAAAGTAACTTAATGTCCTGTTATTATGAACGAACACGTAGAAAGAAACATATTTCCTTTACTTGTCAGGATCGTAACACATTCCATCGGTTTGACAAGTTCAATGCGAAATACAACCCTATCGGAGAATCCATCCTCAGAGAGATCTTCATCAAAACTGACAACCACGTTGAAGGAAAGTACTTCGCACACATAGTCAAGGTATGAATCAGCTCCTTTGTCTTTTAAACGCATCCAAATATTTCATACAAACACATTAGCAATATCGTCTGTGACTGTTTGCCCAGGAGGTGATGTTCGACCTGGAGGAGAGTAAGTACCAGAACTCTGAGCTGCGTCTGTCCATCTATGGCCGCTCACGTGACGAATGGGATAAGTTGGCTCAGTGGGCGGTCAACCATCGCGTGTACTCCGACAACGTGCGCTGGCTTGTCCAGGTGCCCCGTCTCTTGTGAGTGGTCTCCCTACGTCTTAGTTTACACGTTTGTTCTAAAAGCGTTTGTTAAAATAATTGTGACGTCATCAAATGTCGCTCACTCTAGTGACGTGTACCACACAAAGAAGCAGCTGGCTAATTTCCAGGAGATGTTGGAAAATATCTTCATGCCTCTGTTTGAAGTCACGATCAACCCCTGCAGCCATCCTGAGCTGCACCTCTTTCTGGAGCACGTCAGTATCGCCACAAGACGTTCAGATTTTCTATTTTTAAGACTATTTTTAATAGATTGACTGTGGCATGCATGTTAACAGGTGGTCGGCTTTGACAGTGTGGATGATGAGTCCAAACCTGAGCACCACATTTTCAACCTTGAGAGTCCGCTGCCAGCGAACTGGACAGAAGAAGACAACCCACCGTACTCCTACTACCTCTACTACACTTACGCCAACATGACTGTGCTCAACCACCTTCGAAAGTATGAGGCAGATGTGAAATTCTCCTTAGATCATTTTGGTTTTAAGACATAACAATAACTGAGCAACAAATGAGTGAGATTTAAAGTTTGTCCATACGTTTGTTCGACACAGGCGACGAGGCTTCCACACGTTTGTCCTGAGACCTCACTGTGGGGAGGCAGGGCCGATCCACCACCTGGTGTCAGGTTTTATGTTATCTGAGAACATCTCACATGGGCTGCTGCTCAGAAAGGTCAGAACTGGAAACACTGGGCTGTTTCTAACAGTGCTTTTGAAATGCTTTACTGCTTAGTTTGGCTAAAATAACTTATTTGTTATTGTTCACTTGTTGCTAGTTTAATTCAAGTTGTAGTAGTTTGGACTACAGTATATTCCAGGGAGGATAAAGACACATATTGTATTGTATATTGTCCTCTTTGGGATCTTTCAGGCCCCAGTGCTGCAGTATCTTTACTACCTGGCTCAAATTGGCATCGCTATGTCACCACTGAGCAACAACAGCCTGTTCCTCAGTTACCACCGCAACCCTCTACCAGAGTACCTGTCACGAGGCCTCATGGTGTCTCTGTCCACCGATGATCCTCTTCAGTTTCACTTCACCAAGGTCGGTAAAGTCAAATGGCCCGAATTAAGCTGATGGCTGCAAAAACATCATCACCAGAGGTGCAACGTGTTTGACTGTGTGCAGGAGCCTCTGATGGAAGAATACAGCATTGCCACGCAGGTGTGGAAACTCAGCTCCTGCGACATGTGTGAGCTTGCAAGAAACAGCGTTCTCATGAGTGGGTTTGCACACAAGGTAAACACATTTCTGCACTTAATTAGTAACTAAATGTTTCACGTGCATGATTATTAATCACTGCCACAATTGATTTAATACTCTATTACTAATATAATTGATAGCTGCAGCCCTTTAGAATTTGAATCATGCTGAATGTGGGCTTTTAGGCCTGTGGTGCTCTTTCTTATGTTATCGGTGCCTCCCATTGATGCATTTTTTTCAAATCTAGGCTAAAAGCTACTGGTTGGGCCCCAGTTATTCAAAAGAAGGCCCAGAGAGCAACGACATCCGTCGCACCAACGTCCCTGACATCCGCGTGGCGTACCGCAGCGAGACGCTCTCCGAGGAGCTGCAGCTCATCACTCAAGCCGTGCGCACAGAGGAGCTGGACACCATTTACGAGGAGGACTCCCTCTCCATGGGGCCCCTGCCGGGACGCCGCTGAAGCAGCGGTCGATCTGTGTGGCATTGTAAAGTCCCAGTCCTGTGGTTCACCCAGCATCACACTGAAGAGACGTAGCGTGAGACGTGAGAGCGCATTGGTCGTAACTAGAGAAGTCACCGCACAGACACCAAAAAGCCAAGGATACAGTGCAGCCACAGCACTTCAGCTTCTCCAATACCATATGCTTGAGTAATTCTAACTCTATATTACTGTTGGATTTTATATGAAATATATTATATGAAAATATACAGAAATATAGTAAATAGCGCTACTATCATCATCTGTAGAAGAAATACAGACACAGTTTTACTGGAAGACTTCCGACTGTGATAGGTTTTGTTTCATAATCCTAACAAGAGGACAATTAATCTGTCTGAATGCTGCAGTGCTGAGCGTCAGTCACATGACGCTCAGCGTGGTTCATTCGTCTCTGTGGATATTGATCAGAGAATTAATTCATCAGGAATGAAACCCTGCGTAGCGGTGAAGTTTAGAACAAAACACCTTCGGTGGTCGATTTGAAACATTCCATGAAACTGTCTCTTTAGTTGCGAATGCCAGCAGCCGTTGACACTCTTGTTGGTTCATTGGTGTAAAGGGAGCATGGGAGTTGTCGCTTGTAAGCACAGCAGTAAAGCCCACGGTTCATCCACACATAGGAGCAGCATGTGTGAGTCCAGCACTGTCTGAGGAGCGTTCACCATGAAGATATGGACCCCTCCCTCATTCCCCTGCTATCGAACAAACCAGAAAGCTGATGATATTTCCCCCCTTTGCATGAATGCAGCGTATATATGAACTAACCTAAGACTTCTCAGTGCCTTTTCATGTTTTACAGCCTTGAGCACTGCATGCCCATGTTTCTCCGAACTCTTTCCGTTCCATATTTTCTTCTGTTGCCAACAGTGGAGCTCTGCTGTTGTAATGTCCACTGTAGAGAAGCTGCATGCCCTCCTATAACAAGCTTTCGTTGATTTGTTTGTAGTTCTCTGCTTTCTGCATGCCTGCGTGACGAATGGCAGGAGAGAACAACTAGTTTACAGCCAGCTGTAATGTAAAGCATCTAAACTAACCCGCACTGAATATTAGCGTGAATGGATTGAAACTCTGCATCGTCGATCATCCGCACATCAGCAAACCATGCTGGGACATGGTTACCATGGTAGCATGGTCTTTCTAATTTGCCCCTGATCTGGTTAAAGCTGGGCTCCCAAGTCTCTAATTGTGTCCTCCACTCCCATCATCATCGTAAACCCAGACCTTACCGTCCAGTTCATACCAAGGTTGGGAGAGAATTGGAAAATATCCGTCTATGTTTTAGGCTATTTATACGTTTGCGTTAAGATAAGGACCCGTGTTTAAGAAAGAGTGCAGTAGTGGGAGGCACTGCAGTCACATATTTGTGTGATTGTTGGATTTCATGTATAAAGTGTATTTTTTTAAAGGTAATATAAGATAAATTTTATATTTTCCAGATATAAACGTCAAGGTCTGTTGCAGTTGATCATTGTGGATTAGTATTATGTCATAAATATAGAGTTTTTTCCTATATATTTGCTGATCGGACACATTATTTTAGTGTCTCCTCTTCCTGCTTAATTTGATTTCTCGTTGGTTGAGGTTAACTGTGAGATGCCTGTCAGAGCGATCCAGGTTGATACCTCTTACTTTAAAGCCAAAGGTTCTTCACTACAGTAGCCAGTCATCATATTTGAGCCCTTTGTTGGATTGTGATCCACACTGAGTCCTGCTGACACACACCGAAGCACAACATTTCCTTCCTGTTTACGTTCTGCAGCTTTCCGTTAATTGCCTTGCGTTCGTTTCAGTGTCTAACGGCCATGCTGCTCGGCGCTTGCTTTCTACCATTTTGGAAGTAAATTATGGGAGTAATTTAAATGACAGAGCAGGCTGCTATGTTCTAACTAAGAGTTCCGCTGTGTAACTGCTGGTTCCCTGTCTATATGCCCAAGTTATTCTTTTACAGTCACTTGTCTGTGCATCCTACCTCACAAACAATGTGTTAGCAAAGGCAAAGCTCAGACCAGTGAATGCATTGGCCGCTTTACTCTTCTGATCATTTTCAGACTAAGATAGTGAAACGTTATTGTTATAACTCTGAATAGTGAATAGTTGGCTTAATTAGACTCTTTAGTCTAAATAAATGTTTAAAAAAAGTGCTACACGCCACAGAAAACAAAGATCAAGCAACAAATCTTTATGTTTGTGGAGCTCTAACCAGTGAATTTCTGCTTGTATTATACAGATTAAATCGTCATCACAGTTGCTGCTGATAATTGTGCTGCTTCAATCATGTTTGGATGCAAACAGTTATTGACATACATCATAGATCACAGTGCACTAATACAGTAACTAATATAACGTTTCTACTGGTGAGACTTTCAATTTCATCAGTTTGTACTAACTTCACAGTGCATTTATTACAAATACTGAGATGCCTGCACTCAATATATGTTTGAGCTTAGTTCATAGTTTTCTCATTGTCTTTGTTTTGATACCAGTTTGTCACTTTGGGACTTTTTTTTATCTTGCCTATCTGTGGGCCCAGTGATCTGTAGCCATATTACTGCCTGAAACTGACTGTCACTGTTTCACAGATCCAGTTGCGTCTGTGTCATGAAATAAAATAAAGCATGTTTAACAAGCGAACCTGCAGCTTTGATTTACACATCAGGAACTCTTGTTACAGTTTGATACAGACACACGGTTGCCTGATGTTTTTTATTTACATGTAATTGTCAAATTGTCAATCGATGTGATTTCATAACATTTCATAACAAACCAAAGCACCAAAATGATTTACATCTCTATCAGACGATTGGTACGTGCCCATTTCTGCTTGTGAGTCTGTTTATCAACATATAATCACGATGTGATCTTGTTTCCTAATAAGTGAGCGCTTCCAGCTGCTGGCAGCTTGGACTCCGTGCCGTCTCAGCCTCTCCTCTCCTAACTGGCAGCCTGCGGTGGTGACAGACACACACGTACGGGTCGTTTATCAGTGCGATGCGGCAGCGCGGGCAAACGAGGCTGGATCTCTCACCGCCATGGAGGCCCTGACGGCTTGTAGCTGGAAGAACACCCGCCCCCCTTCCTCCGGACACACGGACTTCAGCTCCTCCCTGGTCATGCCCAGCAGCATGGAGCCGCTCAGCACACCCAGGCAGCGCACAGTGCTGCCGGACACACAGAGGCTCCAGTTAGAGTCTGTGGATTCTTAGCATTTAGAGGCAGTGGAGGTTTGCTATTCTTTGCAAAACCTTAGCGATCTGCTTTTGGTCTTTTCAATGACTTGTTCTCACATTTTGCTGAAACCCTTGTCCTCCAGCCACGCTTTCACATCTGCAGGCTTGGACCTCTTGGTCAGAACCGGGGAGCCTGCCGTTTCCTGAGAAGAAGCCCATGTAATGCAGTTCACAAACAAAACATCTAAGCTCGTTGTTCTTCCTGCGGTGGGTGTCCTGAACTTCGGCTTCAGTTGCCGTGTGCTGCTGCGTTTACAGACCTCTGCAGACCCTCCGTCGTGATCTTCCAGGACGTTGTTGGGCACGAAGCCCTCGTCTCCGCTCCGGTTCCTCACCTTCCACCACTGCTTGGACTTGTCCAGTAGCTGTGGAGAGGCCGAGCGCCCCCGTTACGAGTGCTCTGTGAGCGCGTGGGTTCGTGCGGCACGGCCGCGCTCACCTCCACTATTTCCCCCGCTCTGATGGTGAGCTCCCTGTGGTTCCTCGAAATAAAGTCCTTCGTGACCCTCATGCGACGCGGTTCGGACTCGCTCGAGCTGAAAGGCAGACAAACAGCAAGGGTTTAGAAGGTGGCGTCACCGCACTATGGATTAAACCCCGAACGGCTCCAATACCGTGCTTTTTGCGGAGATGGAGATGCCGGTTTCCACTTGGTTGCGACCTACAAAGAGAAAGCGGAGGTTTTTTTTCCACCTTTAATCCCAAGCGGAGCTGGAACCCCTGAAGCTCTACCTGCATGGGTGCGGGCGGTGGACTGGGTCTGCGCTGGCTCTCACTGAAGGCCGGCGTCCGGGTGGCGTCGGGGGGCCGCCATCCGTCAGAGAACACGGGCGTGTATTCTGGGACGTCCTCGTCGTCCTCGGGCCACTGGGTGCTGGGAACACAGAGTCAGCGTCACACGGTGGAGCCACGGGGCGCGATGCCGCCGGCGCCTCACCTGGGGACGTTCCAGGCGTCGCCCAGAGACTGCCACAGCCGGTCCTCCTCGGCCGAGGCCTCCTCGCTCATGAGGCGGATGCTCAGAGGGGAAAGCAGCGGCGCCACGACGGACGGCGGCACGTCCTCAGAACAGTGGGAGACCACCTGGGCCGAAATCACGCTCTGAATTTATGGAAGTGGTAGAGTTTATGATTTGATCCACGTCGACTTACGAATCCCAGCGTGGAGAAGAGGGAGTGGACGAACTCGGGGGCGCCGGGGCTGCTGATCTTCCCTTTGAGCTCCCCCTGTGCAAAGCAAGAGGCGTTAGGCACCGGGGCCGGGTCGGCGGCACCGGGGACGGGTCGGCGGAACCCGACCGGCGGCACGTACCAGGAGGTTGAAGGCGAATTTGATGAGACGCAGACACGCTGAAAACTCTTGCGCAGAGGGCATGTCCTCCATGACTGAGCCGAGGAACAAGAGAAGAAGAAGAAGAAGCAGAGAGGAACAGGTGAATCGCAGGAGCCGGGCTTCTGCCGCTTGAACGGAATCGACGCGTTACCTTTTCCTTTTTTGTTCTTCTTCTGCTTCTTTGCGTTTTTAGCAACGACTGCGGCTACTTTTCCTGAGAAGATTTCTATGTCGTTTAAAGTGTGATTCAGGATGTCCTACGAAAGACAGACAAGGAAATCCCCATTTACCTAAATGCGTCTATAGATAGAACCGCTCTCAGTTTACATGGGTTTTCATTAGATGAGGGCCACCCACCACGGTCCTGTCCAGCTCCGTGTACGCAGGTGTGGGACGCATTCTGCTTTCGCTGTTGGAGAGCGGCAGTTCCTCGTATTTGGGAGTTGACGCTCTCTCCTCTTCCTCCTCCTCCTCCTCCTCCTCCTGAGGCTCATCGATGTCGTCCTCTTCTAGAACTGCGGTCAGAACACGACACATTGTGGTTCCTCGGTCACTGCGGCGCGTGCACGTGTGCCGTCACTCACCGCACCGAGGCTCCTCCCACGGGGACGCGGCGCGAACTGGAGGCTGCTCCCGAGGTTCAGGAGGCGCTGCGGCGCTGCGTGGGTTCCTCTTCACGGCTTCGTTTGCGGCGGCGACTCCAGCGTTCCTGCTTCAGAACAAAGCTGAGTCAGTGGCGCGTCACGTGCGTCACGTGACCTCGCGTTTTCCACCGGGGGCTCCCACCTGACGCTCGCATCCTTTCTGCGGGACAGAGCGCGTGACAGGTCCTTTTGAACATAGTCAGCCTGTAAACAACAACAACAACAACAACAACAACAGCCACGTTCATTTCTTTTCTTGCAGTTCAGCCATTTTTCACGGGTTTGTTCTCACCCTGACGTCATCGCAGCTGAACATGAAGATGGTGGCGTTCTTCCTCCTCACTCCCTTTACGGACACCGTGAGCAGGGACTTGAACGCGCCGCCGTCCATCACGGCCTTCATCTCCAGGACGTCGCTGAGCGCCACGGACTCCAGCTCCTCCTGAACAAACACAGCAGCTGGGTTATAACATGGGAAGACTCAGACATACTCAGTTCAACTCACTTCAGTTTTATTTCTATAGCGCCAAATCACAACAAAGTTATCTCAAGGCACTTTACAAGGTGGGGTTAAGACCTTACACAACTAAAACACAACAAATCCCAAATACAGCAAGCCTTTAATTGAAATTATCATTTCAATTTGACAGCAGCAGTGGGAGTGGGGAGGAAAAACTCCCTCTGTAACAAGGAAGAAACCTCCAGCAGAACCAGACTGAATCTGCCTCCACCGGTTGGAGTGAGTGGAAAGAGAGAGAGAGAGAGAGAGAGAGAGAGAGAGAGAGAGAGAGAGAGAGAGAGAGAGAGAGAGAGAGAGAAAGCAACTGGAGAGAGGAGAGAGAGAGGGAGAGAGAGAGAGAGGGAGAGAAAAGCAACTGGAGAGAGGAGAGGGAGAGAGAGAGAGGGAGACAGAGAGAGAGAGAGAGAGAAAAGAAAGGGGAGCACGGAGAGAAGAGAGGAGACGAGAGAGAGAGGCAGAGAAAAGAAAATGGGAGACGAGGAAGAGAGATGCAGGGTAGATGAGAGATAGAAGAGGATTGAGAGTCTCTACTAGTTTCTCCCTCGCATAGAGAAGCACTAGAGCCTCTCTTCGCTTCTCTTTCTCTCCGTTCTCTCTCTTCTCTCTCTCTTCGACTACTCTCTCTCTCTCCGGAGAAATTCATATCGAGATAGAGATAGATAGAGAGAGATATAGAAAGCACTGGAGAGATGAGAGAGAGAGTATAGAGAGAGATCTAGGAGAGAGAGAGAGAGAAAAGCAACTGGAGAGAACGAGACAAGGTTAGCTAAGCATAGAACAATGATGGGAGGAAGAAGGTAAAGTAAAGCAGCTCAGTGTTTGAATGGAGTCAGTCTGTGTCTGTAGTCGGCATTTGGCCCCACGCTTGACGCGTCACCTTGGTTTCGATGTCGGAGAGCGTCAGCCGGGCCCCGCGCACCTCCAGCAGCATGCTCTGAGCCCACACGCGGCCCGTCTCCTCCAGCAGGTCCAGCTGCTCCACGCAGTCGGCCACGCTCCGCAGCTCCGTCCCGTCCAGGTCGCAGCTGAACAGGTGCTGTGGCGCAGACGCAGTTTGAACGTGGGGCAAACGAGGCGCTTCACAACGAGCCACACCGTGACAAAAGCCATACTGCACCTCCACTCTGTACTGAAACGTGTCCATCATCTTGTTGATGGACTCGGCGTACTCCTTCCTCTGCCCTGTGGGCAGCAGGTGGTGGAACATTACTCTGAGCGAGTGTAACAACGCCTTGATTTAACAGCCGGGGCCTTAACTTACGGTATATTGACTTTGCACTGGGCCGCGACAGACCTGACATCTGCGATGATGCCTCATCCATAGTGGAGTAACCACTGGGAACGTGAAACAGACGCAACGCACGGCTTAAAGGCCCATTCAGGAATGAACCATCGATTGAAGGAAGCGATTGATCGGCGAATCGCCCGCTACGTACTTGGACTGCACTGATCCGGCGTAGCTGCTGGTGTCATTGCCGAAGGGACTGTCGCTCCTGAACATCCTGCGCTGACGCAACAGACATATGTTTCTCACCAGTCAGTCAGTCTGTTAGTTAGTAATAAATGGATAAATAGATAGCGTCACCTAGCAACGCCGGGATCTGAATATTAATATTACTTCATATTTAGAAGACAGGTGTGCTGCCAACCTTTTGTTATGTAACACACTGTGACAGGATCATGTGAGTACAATTAAACTAACAAACAAGTGAAGGATGACTGGTATTTTAGTTCATCTCCATCAAAGATGCCCCGAAGTTTCACGTACCATAACGAATATGAAACATTTTCAAGCCGCACGCTTCCTTTCAGCGTCCACGCGCCGCAGGCTAATATTCAAACTACAAAGACATTGTGGAAATGCACTGTCAGAGGATCTCACCTTGGATTCGTGGCGGCCGAAAGCTGGGGCTGCTTCCTCCCGTATTTATGTTGTCGGCTAATATAGAAGCAAAGAGATGAGACTGGTGGTTTAATCCTGTCTCTCAATAAGCGACGGGACACACCTGAGACTTCCTCATAAAGGAAAAGGTCAGAGTCCACCGCCAGTAGCTGAATGATGTGGGTGATACCGAGCAGGCTCAGTAGATATACTGTGAGATCTGTAGAGCAGCATCTTGTGTGGGCAAAGGTCACCAGATATGAAGGGAAGCTTCCACATTCCACTGACGTCATCATTTGTCTTTTCTACATCTGGGATTCTTCGCTTATTGGCCTGAAACAGCAGAAAATGTTCATGGTAACTTACATGACAGTGAGTTAATGAGACACTGTTTGCTCGTTTAAAGGCTTGACAATAAACGTTTGCCCACGGGTGTAATTTAGAAAGGAGGTCGACCCTCATCTATAGACCTGGACTCAATCCCTGTCCAACCAACAATAGCATCATTCCAGTAAAGATGAAATCCCATATTTGTGTTTATAAGATCACTTTTATTGTCAGAAGAGTGAAAATGAATAAATGACTCTACTGCTCCTTGGCTTTGCTGTTCAGCTCAACCACTAGATGTCAATAGTGTTTCACCAACGTATGCAGAAAGAGCTGATGGGCAATTAAAGAATCTACAAATGTACAGCTGAACATCGTTTTTAAAAAGGTGCTAAACGAAGAAGCAAACATTTGAAACCCCCTAAAGTTTAAACAAACTTTAATGATTTTTGGCAGTTTTATTGATAAAATACAGATACAGTTGGGATGAAGGCAGACACTAAATAAGCAATGAAACAATTCAGCATCCCAAAGTGCAGAGGATTCAAGCCACATAGATTTGAATTAATGCCTGGATACAACAAACGGCTTCAAGGGTTTAATATGAAAACGAAACACATCAAATAATAAGTGGAAAAATTAAATGGCTGAAGACAAAACTGACAACTAAATGACCAGCAAATAGATACTTCTGTCAAAAGACCAGGCTTAGTCTCCATCATTTAATTATGTGCACACAGGAAAAAAAAATAAAATCAGGAATTCACACAAGAATGGCAAAGAAAAAAATATATATCTATATGCACATTCTTTAATTCACATTTGCCTATATTCTTCTAAAGGGTATAAATTTATTGGCAAACATAACTTCAAAATAAAACATCAAAAGATAAAAAGCTTTTTCAGAATGAACAGGAACGTTTGTAGTTACTGATCCATTTTGGACAAATACAGCGCAGCGCACTTTCTGTAACTCATTAACAATTTTAAATGTTTCTTTGAAGCGGGCAGGACTTTGGCCCATGGAGCCACTACATCTGTGCAGGGTTCCTCCACAGTCACAGACTAATGCTAGAGTGAGGTTTCTAGGGCATGCTCGCTAGGAAAAAGCTAGAAACACACACACACACACACACACACACACACACACACACACACACACACACACACACACACACACACACACACACACACACACACACACACACACACACACACACACACACACACACACACACACACACACACACACACACACACACACACACACACACACACACACACACACACACACACACACACACACACACACACACACACACACACACACACACACACACACACACACGCCTTCATTGTGTCTGGAGGGCCTGGCTGATGTTGAGGCCGGTGCCTGGGGGCAAGGCCCAGCCGTCCTGGCCCTGGTGGGTCTGCAGCAGACAGTACAGCTGCTTCAGGTGGGTCACGATGTTGTCCTTGATGTCGGGGATGGAGATCTGCAGGCGGACGCTGCCGCTGTCGAAGGAGCGCATGTTGTCCCCGGTGAACATCTCGCTGATCATGCGGGCCACCACGGGGATCACCTGCAGGACGGAGCGGAGGTGAGCGAGCGGCGGCCGCCGGCGCTGCCCGCGTCTCGGGGTCGCGTCTCACCTGAACCGTGATGAGCTTCCTCTCCCGGGGCTTCCCATCGGGCCACTCCTCTCCGAAGCACAGGTTGATGTCGAACTGGGGGGGCTCCGCCGTCTGGCCGCGCTGGTGCGCGATCACGCCTGCACAGCGCGGACTTTAGGTCTAAGTCTTAGTTCAAGTCTTCACACGGGGGAACCTCTACTCACCACTGAGGAAAGACTCCAGACAGAAGAGCTTGACCTTCCTCTGCCGCTCGATGAGGTTCGGGGCGGCCGGGTTCGGAGCGCAGGGGCCCGACCAGTACACCTTACACTGACAGAGCCGGATGGCGTAGATGTCATGGCCGTTGACCTCCAGAATCAGGCCTCGGTCCATGACGTCCAGCAGCCGGTTGGTGAACACCCTTTGCTTGTCGTTGGTGATGTGCTCCGTGGTCGGGAAGCGCAGCTGCTCCAGGCTGACGGGGCCGAACAGCTCTTCCTGGTTGACCATGGGGCCGAGGTCCCCGTAGAAAAGCCTGCAGCCCTGTGGGTTACTCACAGTCACTGTGGGACACATTTCCTTGCCTCTGTACAGGAACTGGACCTCCAGGTCTGTCACTGAGTCACACACAAGTGTGGACACGTTTCAAAACACGTACAACGTGAAAGTTGGGTTTCTTCCAAAGACAAAGGAAGCACTGAGGGTTACGGTGCACTTACTTGGGAGGGAACTGATCCACATTTCTGGGGATGCGAACATGGCATCGGGCAGAGGCGGCGGCTGCATGCTTTGGTCGGGCAGAGGGGGAGGGGGCATGTCCGGCAGGGGCGTGGGCTGCATCTCCACATCGACTGGCTCCTCTTTGGTCCAGATGTCCGCCGGCTCCTCCTTGGGCCACACCTCGTTAGAAGGGGGGCAGCTCGAGGGCTGCAGGGACGACTCCGAGCCAGTGGGCGACCACATGATGAGGGGGGAGGGACTGGCGCCTGAAGGGGGGTGGGGGGTGGTGGTGGAGGGGGGCAAAGGACTCAGTGGACAGTAGTCGCTGCTGACGGCTGTCAGACCTTAGTGACAGTCACTCACCGTTGCTTGGATACGGAGGGAGGGACTCTGGCGTGTTTGGAACATCCTCCTCGCCGCCATCTTCCTCGGGCGGAGTCCAGGAGCCGGCGTCCGAGGAGCCTGAAAGATAAGGAACCCATTTGCGTGAGTGCGTGAGCGACTGGGTCAGAGGGCGGCGCGGGCGACGGGAACTCGCTGTGCCTTGGTTGCTGAAGGGCTGCGGGATGTCGCAGACGTCGTAGATCTTCAGCGGGTTCATGGGAACCTCCTTGGTGCCGTCGTAGACGAGGTTGAACTCCCGGCTCTTGTTGAGGGCGCATCGGAGCTGAGCTTTCCACTTTGCGGGATCGGGTTCGTCGGACCCCTCCTGGAACTTCCCGGTCTCCACAGCCCACGCCTGCGGGGCACGGTATAGGTTTGCAGGTTTTTAAATTCACATGGTTTAGAGTGTGAACATTATGTACAACCCATTAATCCTAGTGGAATCTCCACTCCATGTTGTTGCCATCGCTCCATTATGAGACACTGCGACATACTTTTAAATGCATTCACAGTAGGAGACAATGCAGTGAGAGCGTCCACCTTGAATATGGTGTCTTCGTCCTCGTGCTGCGGCGTGTGACGTGTGGCGTGTTTCCACGGGATCTGGAAGCGCTTGGCCTCGCGGTCCATCCACACCAGACCCGCGTATCGGCCGCTGTCCACCTGCGCGACCAGCCACGGCTTCAGGCGCACGCGTCGAGGGGTGACCGACATCCTGATCGCCGAGGAAACACAAACAGCTGCGCGTTAACGGGTGTCAGAGCCGTCTCCCGTTCAAACGTCCCCCGGAGACGCTCCTTCGCTCGGCGCGGCGCGTTCAGCGCAATCCTGCGCGTCCGCATTTTCCAAACTTTGCGTGACTGCAGGAATTCGGACGGACGACGTGTGACCTTTAACGCCACACCGCTGCACACGGGCCTTTAGCGGCTCGCGGTGACGTTGGAACGAGCAACGGGACCAGGGCGAAACATTTAAGAGTCCGAGTAACGAAATACGGAACTAAAGAGCGGCGCACATACCTGTGGCGAACCAGGAAGTTGGAGCGCTCTTTCGTCTGTGGCCTCTTCGCCGAAAACTGGGAACGAAACCGCGTTTTTCCCGCGAAGTCCTTCTGGTTCCTTCTGAGCGGAGGTGATCGATAATCGCGTCGAGGAAACTGTTTGACAACAACGGGCGCGACGCTGAGCTCAGCGGGGACAACGGCGAGCACTTGATGTTTTCTCACCGGACTAAGCCCTCCCCCTTTCCTCACCGAAACTCAGGTACGACGGTGACGTCACGCCGGCGGCACACCTTTCTGAGCAGCTGCGGGGTAGCGTTTCAAGCACGTGGAAAAACAGCTCGAAGTGGGGAACTGGAGCTTTTAACCGAGGTCACGGGGTTTTACGCTCAGATATTTGTCATGAAGCAACAATAAGGATTCATATTCCCATCATGGACGGTTTTGTTATACTCGCTCACATCAGTGTATATGTTTTCTGTGTTTACATGAACAGCTTTGGCTAAAAAGTTAGAATTCTATTATTATATATCTGAGAAATTTAGAAAGAAATTAAAGCTATGTTTTTTTAACGATTTTCTTTGACAATCAGACTTTTGTGTAATTTTGTATGGTATGTTTCGTATGTGGTTTTCTGCTAGACTGGTTTAGATAGAATTTCTTTATTGCTAAACACACAATGTTTATGTGTAACAGGCAGACTGATTTTTCATATAAGAGAGCAAAACATTCATAATGAAGTGGCACAAGACGCGTGGATGTTTGATCACCATCCTTTAGGAGCCCAACAATAACAAGTCACTCCCTGAAACCAGTCGGGTTTAAAGAGCATGCATTGTCATCCACGTGCTAAACAGGTAGCTTATTACCTAAATAATTCACTGCAAGTGTCTCAAATGAGCGCAGATGTCAGCAGAGCCTGTATGAATCACCATTAACTGGGATAAACTACCAGTAACAGTATATGAAGCGTGTATGGTAACATGCATGGATTGATTCGGGATCCGTTCAGCTTAGACGTCTGTGAAAGGATGCACATGATTCACTGACAAAACATCTTGAAATCTAAATTTAAAGCTGAAGCAGGAAGAAGGTTTCATCCAACAGAGGCCTCTCTCCACCACGACGAGGAGCTGGACACAGAGACGGTTCCACCCCTCAGTCACTAGATGTCAGCTACGTGCCGTCTGCGTTGCCCCAGCGTGTCCATTGCTCCCGTGAGACTGGCTGCCAAGACGCAGGTGAACGTGGCAGATGTCAGCAGAGTGAGAACGGGTTCAATTGTTGAAATTGGAACATGGCATTTAATTTCATACATCTTAATCATGAGCTCCTGATGACCAGTGTTGCCTCCTCAGGCTATGAGACCATTAAACAGCTCTGAAACAACCCTCTGTGAACGGGCGAAACCCATAAAAATACCCTTTACCTAAAAATAACATTTCATTATGTCTGTAAAAAACAGACTTACAGTACTCTTCTGAGCTGCACTTCCATCACATCCAGGATCCACATCTGCTCCTTGTTTGCATGTGTCTTGGCTGCAGGTTTGTCCTGCTGAGTCAGAGCTCTGTCTATGAATGCACATTTCTGCATGCCTCGGTTTGAATGTCCCACCGAACATCGTTTGTGTCATCCATGACCTATCAGTCGTCTCCCTGTCCCGAAGAATCAAAAACCCAGAAGCTCATCAGGCTCATGTGTTAATAAAATTAATATTTATTCACTTTCACGGCATGCATGACAAGCATTGTGTGGGTTTGGTGCACATCATGCAACCATTTGAAGTATGATGGCACCACATACAGGTTTGTATTCTGTTCGTTTCAATGAGGAAATGTCAGCAGGCCGCTCTGATGTGTAAACAGTCTTCTGTAGAACCACTTTGGCTCAGATGTTATCAGCAGATTGATTTACATTCAAAACAAATTTATTCATCATCATTAGAGAATGCAAAATATTTATAGTCTTTATTTCCTTTTACGGTTTTATGGTCAAGGGGAAGATAACTGTGTCTATGCTGTTAAATTTAAAGTGTGTATAATAATAGTGTGATGTGGCATTAAAACACAGGAGGCATATGTGTAAAATGGAAATAAAATGTAAAATGTGTTTCTTCCAAACAGGGAACAAATGACCAGCGTGTGTTATATCAATAGAAGCCCAGCGACTTGGTGCTGTGTTGAGCTGCGAGCTGCTCAGCTGTGAGCAGGCAGGTGAGCCAGCTGGAGACGCTTCCCAGCACATTCTTCACATTTCAGCCAGCATCACTCGACGTGGCCTATTCCACCTAGGGAGAGAAGAACCAGCTTGTCCAGTCTGGTGTGTCTCCAGGACAACTGAGGTTTAGCGACTGTACTGAGGATATAGAAACAGCTTTTCGTACCGCGTCTATACTTTAAACACTCTTATGTAACTGGAAGAATGAAGTCGAAACACTGAAACGACAAAGGACAGCTGTCCTCACTGAATTATTATCATTTGAACAGTTCAAGCAGATGTACCTGAAATCCTCATCACGTGCGCTTGTTCTCTCTTCCCGCTGATTTCAACTGAAGCCGACGTTCAACTGAAGCCAACTTGTGGAACATGAACTACAGCGTTTTACTTTGAAGCAAAGCGGACAAACATCAAACAGCAGTAAATGAAGCAAAGTCACAACTGCATTGGCTAAACATAATTATTTAGCTTCCAGCCCTGGTATTAACCTTTGTCATGGGCCATTTGAGACGATATATATGTTTAATTCCACTTTCAGAAGTCACAGGTTTCACTCCACACTGCTAAGGAAAATATGATAACAAAGACATAATGTTTAAGCCAATTACACTTTGTGCACCTGCTGATGCTCGTGTTATGACTGTTTCTTTGTCCATTAGAAATGCAGAGGAGACGCAACCATTTGTCCCATTTCTCCAAACCACCGTCAGCATGAAACAAGTCACGTTTTACCACAATTGAAAGTTCTTCATGAGTGAATCACATGCTTTAAGGCACCTGCTGCCTTGTACACCCTCACTTAGTGCTCAGCAAAATGATTGCTTATAAATACGTGTTATCATCCTCATTATTATTATTATTATAGGTGTGAAACGTGGCTCACGTGTAAGTTACCTGCTGATACATAGACATACATAAAGCTATAAATGATATACATTAATGTACAGCTTCTCCACTTGTGGATGATACAAAGAAAACGATTCAGCACGTCTCTCCTCCAGGCCACAGTTAAAAGAAGTGAAGACGGTGATGACAGAGTCGGAGTCAGAGCCACTGTCGTCACCGCTGATTTCTGCAGGAATGCCGCTAAAATAGCGCCTCCGCCTCGCCTGTGGGGAGTGGACGTCCACGGGGACGCGCTGTGACGGGACGGAGGCGGAGTCGGCTCCATTTTCTCCGTCGGACGGGTGAAGTTTGCGTTAAAGCGCTGGAGTCAGGTTCACCTGGAGGCCGCCGGTGCACTCGTCGCGGACGCAGCGGACGCCTTCGCTCGGATTCACCCGCTCGACAAAATGCGCAGAGAATAGCCGCAGCGCCGAGAACACCCGTCTGCGCGACTTTCGGTAGCCATGAAGCGGGGCACGCTGAATTTCTTGGGTCGAAAGGAGCAGTCTCTTTACGCCAATAATGTCAAAATCAAGGACGTGGGTGAGTACGCGGCTAGAGCTCAGGCAGAGCTTCAATATTTACCAGGAGCGACCTTTGGACCCGGTGGTGACAGAAGCCTCTTTCCACGTAGCGCGTGTCACCTACACTTTCTCACTGTTGACACATCTACACGGGTCACGAAGGAAACATCCACAACATCTATTTACACATTATTCCGGCGAACAGCTGGCGCCGCAGTGAAGCGTGTTAAGACATTGAAGTTAAGGCTGTGCGTAAAACTGGATGACTTTACGCATCGGTCTTATCTGCGTTCATACCGACCCGTCCTCCACAGTGTTGACTTGTCGAGGCGCTGCGCTGCTGTAACAATACGAGAAAACAAAGAGTTTGGGTGCAGCACCCATCTGACTGTAGCTCAGAGGAAACATGGTGTCACTGAATATCCAGTATTCCAGTAATAAGTCACTGGGATATTGTTACAGGCGAAGAGGCTGGTGAATAATGCAGGGGGACTTTATCCCTATGCATTTAGTTATAGTGCTCTTTTATAGACGTAGAGATTTCCTTTTTCATCTTATCCTATGTTCTTTACTTTATATATATTCTGTGCTTTTATTGTGACGTGGACTGGAGGAGTGGTTTTACTGACAGAGCAACAGTGATTTCCAAGGTTTCATTCTGAGGCTTGATTTGTCTGATTTAAATGAGGAGAGAAGCAAATGACCTGGTCGGCACGTTTGTGTGTGTGTGTGTGTGTGTGTGTGTGTGTGTGTGTGTGTGTCTGTGTGTGTGTGTGTGTGTGTGTGTGTGTGTGTGTGTGTGTGTGACAGGCCTCTCTCATCAGTCACGTATTAAACTGGAAGGAACCGCTGAGCCAGGTCGACTTCTGAGTGTTTTTCCTGCAAACAGCCGCAGTGACCTCTGATTTGTTAGCGTGTGGATTAGCAGGATGGTTTTCCGTCGGTCCTGGTTGGTCACTGTGTTTACCTCTCTGAGCACAGGCGATGCCTTTGCGTGTTTAACTCACTCTATTAATAATAAAGAAGAACAAAGGCTGCAGAACCATTTGAATATTATAACACAAAAGAAATGAAATATTTTTATAAATAAATAAGTGTTTGAATAAATAAGGAACTTGGCATCGCCAGTGCGACAGTGACCTTCAGACTTGATTACGGGCTGCGCCGTAGTTGTGTTGCTATAATTAACACCAGTTTCCACGACAGTGAAACCTTCACTGGAACACAAAGGTGACATGTAAACACAGGCTGCAGCCACACACGGACTCGCCCTGCAGACCGTCAGCCTGACAGACAACCACCGCTAAAAGGCACTCGCAGCGTCTCATTACCTAAACAATGAGCAGAATGTGCTCCAGCCCCACGACAGCAGCGAGCGTTTGGGTGAATTACTGTGTCACTTTCCAGCTTCCTTGTTTGACCTTTGCGGCTCAATTATCCACAAAGGTCAGAGGTAGAGACTGTTGAAACCATACAGATGTTACAGATGATTATTGAGGCTCTGTCTGTTTCCGTCCTCAGACCATGTGCCGTGGGTGCTGGACACGCCGGTGATCCCGGACTCGGGGACGGCCAGCGTGCGGGCCCGGCCCACCGTCAAGCATCATGCAGTGAGTATCACATCGGCCTGTGAGGGAATTCTGTATCTGCAGGATGACGCGTGGAGAGCGTGCACCAATCTGGGCAAAGCAAAACCTCTAAACAGTTCCTTTATGCTCAACACGACATTTTTAATTTTAGTTTGGGAAAAAATCTCCCTTCACTGACAGAACCTCTCCAGTCACGCCTCGCATTATCACGCCGGCTCAGCTATAAACAAAGCGCCGGCCTCTGCTCAGGTTCACACACCTCGCTGCCGGGGAGCGTCCTGTGAATGCGTGTATGGCATGTGACGGATTCACCACACCCGTCAGCGCTCGGGCAGGACGCAGACGGCGGCGAGCGATGAGCCTGACTCATAGCACACGGAACAAACCTCCAAATCAAACAGGAACGTCGGCCATCTGCGGCGACACGCCCTCTGTGGTGCAGGGTTCAAACCACAGACACGTCCTGCAACGGGCGTAATGTTGATGTCAGGAATCTGTTTTATTCGACTCATATTCAAAATGTAAAATACCCGTCAGGCTTTAAGTCCAATGGGTATGAAAGACGTGTTTCACTTTAAAAATGATGCATTTGTGATGTGTCAACACTAGTCTGTTTACTTTTAGTGGCACTGGGCCATGAAGAGAACAGTGAATCTGATTCTCACAGATCCAGTAAACACACAGGTATCCGAGTGGCAACCCGCTCCGCGTGAAGCCACCAGTGAGAGGTGGGTCCTCTGATTCACTTGGTATTCCTCATGACTGAAGTATGTGAAAGTTTGGCAAACGGAAAGCGTTCCCGTGGCAACAAGTCGCCACCAGTTTCACTGTGACGAGGCTTCAGGAGCAGAACACATCTGGTACCGAGCAGAGTTGTAGAAAACAGCTAATAAGGCGTTTATGAACCTGACGGGTTCTTCATGAGACCAAGAACTGCGAGTACATGAAATGTTGATGCTTATAATTAAAGTACCTGCTAACCTACTTCTAAAGAACATTGGGTGCTGCACCGGCTGAGAACTGGTTTGTTCACTTCAGTGAATACTTGATAGGAGCAGAAATGTCTTTTTCGCCCTGAAACAGGATGTAGTCGCCTCTGCTGAACGAGCTTCTTATCCCTGTCTCACACCTACGAGCACGGTGTGATGTGCGCTTTCTTGTCTTCCCACAGTCCTCGGACACCTTTCAGGGCTTCGCTGTCCCGACGCCCAAAGTCCCCCTTCTCCCACCCGTCAGCGCGCCGAAGGTCAACGGCTCAGGTGAGCGTCCACGAGTCGCCGGTTCCACCGCGTTCTCGAAGGGCCCAGATCTGTCGCAAGGCTCGCAATCGCAAGCTGGAGAGACGCGTGATGCAGGTCCACCGAGGCAAAGCCGGCGTCCTGTGTTTGCTCAGCGCTCAGTGCTGCGTGCGTGGGCTCAATGCACCCGGTTAGGCATTAATCAGAGCGTAGCACAGGCAGCGATGGGGTGATATCGGTCCGGGACGACTGCCGGTGGCATTTGCATACTCGCATTAAGCTCTTGTTCGACTCCAGGTTCCCAGTTCACAGCACCCTGTGAAGGGTTGAAATTGGTCCAGGCGATTGCTCAACGAGCCTCCTGAATGTGTCCAGACAACCACACAGGACCGGCTGGCAGGCATTTTGACAGAATGGGAGTGTTTGCATTGATAGAAAGAAAGTGATGTCATCGTTCATTTTAGCTTTGGGCTGTGTTGAAAATGAGTAAGGTTCTCATCGTACTGGTTTATCAGGCTTTAAACGCATCTCAGTATCACAAGTATCTACAAAGCCTTACTGCTAAGTTGAGTCCTGAACTATATGGTTACACTGTTAGTTTCAGTGCCTTAGACTCTAACCTCTAACCCTGATAATGGATGTACTAAACTCTTAATTCTCTTCTCTTCGGCAGTCGGTGGGGCTCATTGGTCCAATGGATCAGTGTCTGTGCCTGACACGGTGGAGGGGGACATATTTATTCCTCCTCCTCCCTCCACGGCACCTCCACCCCCCCCAGAGGCTTTTATCCTTCCTCCGCCAGACTTCATGGGAGACCTGAACGCCAAAGCAGACCTGGGAACACCCCCGATTCCTTCCGTACCCGCCCCAAAGCCCGCAGCCCTGCCTCCATCCATGGAGACGGATCTAGCTTCCCTACAGCCCCCGACAATGGCCCCACCGAAGCCTCCATCTGCCAGCTCAGCCGCGCCCATTTCCTCCTCGGCCCAAGCTGCAGTTCCTGACCACCCCAAATTTGCCCCACCGCAGCCACCCGAAAAGCAACTAAGGACTCACAAGACCCCGCCTCCGAAGCCCATTAGAATGTCCTCCATCCCCATCCTTGACTCCCCACCACATACCCCTGCACCAACTCCTCCTGCGCAGACGCCCGCAGTCTCCAGCTTTAATCCACAGAACAAACCCAAAGTTTATAACGCCCCTCCGCCCTCGTTTTTTAAAGCGTATGAGGAGACTGACACAAAACCCAAGAAGATGCTACTTCTGGAGGACTCTGGGTCTGTTAATACTCCCCCAGTGCTTGTCCCGGTGGATGGGAAAGTCCCTAAAGTAGCTGCACCACCGAATCCAGTTTCCAAAGATGTGGCGGAGCTGAAGGAGAACTTACAAATTCCTCAGCCCTCTCAAACACCTCCGTCTAAGCCGAACAAGGAGCCCACAGTGGCGACAGTTTCAGCACAGCAGGAAGCTGTCAAACCGCTGCCGACTGTGCCGCAGAAAACAGTGATCCAGGAGGTGAGCAGCAAGAGTTTAGAGCCCAGCAGGGACAGGTTGGAAGCACCTCAGAGCAAAAGGCGCGACATCAGTCCGTTATTGGATCGCAAACTGCACAACCTGAAGGCCAGTGAGACCAACAGGCTGCGAGAGGGACACGCGGCGTCCCCACTGGCTCTTTTAATGGCAGCTAAAGAAAGGGAGAAACAGAAACTGAAACACACGGCGCCGAAGGAAAACGCTGCCAAAGACCTCGAGCAGCAGAGCGCCAACATTCAGCCCAGCAATTCCAGCCCCAACTCCTTCGTTGTCACCCCAAAGTCCAGCTCGGCCTCCTCTCCTACAGCCCAAGAAAGAACGCAGGAGAGCTCGACGTCGGCCGGCCGTGTAGAACAAACACCACCAGTTCAGACGTCTACGTTATCTTCTCCGCAGATCAGAAGTCAGGCCGTGTCCACCACACCAGCTGCTGGGCTTCTGAAGGCAACCAACCCAGTGGAGGGCCAGAGCCCCTTGAAGTCTCCACTGGCAAGACCTACGGACCCCAGTGAGGGGCTGAGCCTCCCGTTCCTCCCTCCTCCACCGGAGTTTGGGGATTTAGATGACTTTATGCAGCCGCCGCCTGCTGTTCGTCCACCGGACCCCCCCGTAAAAAAGCCAACGCCACCAGTGAGCGTTCCTCCTCCAGCTCCAGTTACAAAAGCACCTGAGCGTGTTTCTCCTCCAGCACCACCTGCCATTGTTCCTCCCCCACCCCCAAAACCGCCTGCGAGTGTTCCTCCCCCTCCTCCTCCTCCTCCAGTTCCAACAGCCACCATCAACCCTCTTCCTCCAGCTCCTACACCTAAACCCACAGCATCTGTAAAACTCCCAGCTCCAGACAACGATGTCAAAATAAAGAATCAGGAACAGACAAAAGCTCAAGGGGCTCCCACGCAGCTACCGTCTACTCTTTCAGCCAGTCAAGCCACACTTCTTAGCATCTTACAGAAGAAGATGTTGGAAATGGATCACAGAATGGACCCAATGAAGGAGACAGAGGCCGGTGGTGATGACTGGAATAGCCCCCTGTCTGACGAGGAGACGAAGGTCCCCGTCGTCCCCAAAGCTGCACCGCAGAGCAACGCTCCCTCTGTGGCCAACAAACCAGCAACTCTGAACATGCAGGAGCTCAAGAGCAAAGTTGCCAAAAAGAAACAGCCAACATCGCCGTTGAACACTCCCACAAGGTAAAACCGCCACCGCTACGTTTTCAAGACGAGTCCAGTATTTCTGTTTGTTCTTCACACATAATCATGAATGTGCTCTTCTTTTCAGTAACGGACCATCAAAGTATCCGTATGGTATGACTTTCACCATCCGGCCTGGAACCAAACAGCCCATAACTCCCTTTATTAAAGGGGAATCAAATTAAACACACTGCAGTACACGTGTTTCTATTTGCATAGTGAATATGCAAAGATATCACATTGTTATGGAGTAGTTGATTACATGAAAGCAGTGCCACTATCAGATCAGGCTGATGTTTCTAAGGCCAAATGCATTAGAACATGCTTAAATTCACATTTACATTAACAGAATGTTAAAATTCTTTATTTATCTGGAATCTTGACTCTAAAATACATAGTGCATACAGCTGTAATATTTCCCCAGTACTGCAATGTTTTCTCACTGTTACATTACATAGGACCCTTGAAGCCAAGCCACCAGCAAATTGAGTACAAGTGCTTCTAATATTTATTGACCTAGGAAATGTTTTTCTATCTGTATGCAGGTTATTTTGTACAGAATGTGATAATGTACATTATTCTCCACATGTACGAAGCTCATTTTGGCTTTATGTAAAATCTATATTTAAAACCTGGTAGAAAGTTGTAACAGTTGCTCATCTGAACCAAGTAGAAACACATGTGAGCACTAAATGCATGTTTTAAAAAAAGTATCTAAGCTTTTGTGTTGTGTGTTTGCCCACTATTAAAACGTTACAGAAACTTTGTGTTATTCCATTCTGTATCGGAACGAACCCGAAATCAGAAAAGGACACATCTCCCGGCAACACAAGGTCAAAGACTGTGTTTACTGAAAATACTTTAATATTCAGAACCACTGAGGTATAGATGACTTCCTATTGAACTGAGTGACAGTCTGATATCAATTCAGCAAATAAACACGTCTAGCATCAAGTAGTTCAACTGACGTCAAATGGAATGGGAGTTTTCTTGCCAAATTACATTTTTTAAACTGATTACTACAGTTTTCCTCACAATTAAGGGGAAATACAATTACCCATCATGACATAACAAACAAATAATGGTTGGAATTTCACGCAATACATTTGTAGTATTTATAATAGGGCACCTTGTTTAGGGTAAGCTGGGTAAACCGGTCCACCTTGTTTAGTTTCATCAGTATATGGATGATGTCAAAGGATGCTAGTTTATAGCCTTGGTATTATAAACATAAACACCATCTCATCTGTTCAACTATTTTCTTTTTTTAGTTAGTTTCTGTTATCAAAACACTAACTTACACGAAATACAATACAAATGTGTTGCCTTAAATTTAATTACATTCATAAGAAAATTTTATTTCGCATGAAAGTATGGGACAGAGAGGCTGCTGTAGAGTAGTGTTGCACCAAAAGAAGGAAAACAAAGTTCAATTGTGGATAAACTGATGGTACAGAATGACTAACACTTTTATCTATACATACCAAGTGATAGAATTTTAGACAAATCCCTCAAAAACAAGGAACGGGTAACTCTCAATTATGCTCCTTCAACACTGGGTGGATCTAAGAGCAGTTGGAGGGTCCAGCAGATGGATCCACAGTGTGGTGAAGCACAAGATGATCCCAGCCTACAGTCGTGAGGGTATTAGAGCCTCCTGAGAGCCAGGACACTCCTTTGACAAAGTCCTGGTGTCGCTGGTCTCTAAATCTACAGCAGAAAGAAATTTGATCAGCATTTCAAACGGTGGAAGGGAATGACTTAGTTCATGACAAAGACTCACATTTCTTGCAGTTCAGAGTTCATAACAGCAAGGGTGCAGTCGTCACTGACGGAAGCCAGCAAGCTCACACTGGGGTAGAAAAAGAAAGAGTTACAAAGTTGGGAAAGAGACAAGTGACAGGACAGTGTGTTAACAAATGCTGTAAGTACTGTACCTATGCGTGGAGAAGGCGAGAGCATTAACCCTGCGACTGTGGACAGCCTCCATTTGGCCTGGATCTGTTCCCAGAATATCCTTCACGGTGACTCTTCCTAGCTCATCGCCTGAGGCAACATAACCACAAATCAGCATAATCTCAATTCAACATTTGCATCAATCAACACATTCCTGCCGGACCTTACCAAAAGCAACAGTGCTTCGGTGGTTGGGGTGCCAAGCTACCGTGGTGGGTGAGCAGATGGGGGACTCCACATCTGGGAGTAAAACATAGACACGTTTTATCTTGTCATAGTGTAAAAAAATATTGATTTACACATCAAACTCTAGTTTTCTTTGACAAATGTATTGGAGAATAAACTATGTTTGGCACTAAGTATACGTGACTGGACACTGGTTTTGGGTGCAGGTAAATACATTCATATCGTTTTAGCTGAGAAAAGCTGCTTACTTATTCTTGAAGCTGGTTTGCTTGGTTTTCTGCTGTCCCACAGGAGAACCCGGCCATCCTGACAGGTGGACAATTGCAAGTGTTTAAGTTTGAAGTTTAATTTATTTTGTATATATACTATGTAATGTCTTCACAACAGCCTGTGCAAAGGGATGTTCAGAATCTTACTTCACCACAGGAGATGAAGAGGGACTCGTCTGTAGGACTGCAGGCAACGCAAGTGATCGGCTCTGTGTGCACTGGAGAAACAAAATGTAGACACGTAAAATGTCAAAAAGACTTTTAACAATATATATGTAAATAATAGACAAAAATCAATGTAGCATATTTAATGAATCATTAAAAAAACTAAACTTTCTGTTAATCAAGGAGTTCTGCTTTTCTTACATCGTGAAATAAATATTTTATTCCTATTGTTCTTAATGAAAGACTGAGATATTGCCTTACCATTGTAGGTAGTAACAATGGTCTCCTCACTGAGATCCCATATTTTTATTCTGTAGAAAAGAAAGGAAACAAACAATGACAGACGTAAAAGCCCTCACACTGTCCATGTTGAGCAGTGACACCTTGCTCCACGGCCATGCATCAGTATAGAACAGAATCTAACCGGCAGTCCATGCTGCCTGTGACAGCACTGCTTGCTCCACTCATGGGGCTCACGGTGGTGACAATGTTGTCATGCTCATGTTTGGTAAAGCGATGCATGAGCAGCCGTTCATCCTCTGCCAGTTCCCACAGCTCCAAGGCACCTTCACAGTTGAACAAAATCAGTCCATCATTCCTGGTGAGTCATGTAGGGGATTCATACCATGTGTAAAACAGTTTCTTACCAGAGTCAGATGCAACAACGACACGCTTCTCAGAAACCCATTTGACATCTGTGACTCCAGCCTCTGTCTGCACACCAGCTTTGCAGAATCCCTCATTTGGGGCCTGCTTAGGGTCGCTGTAGATCCACACAGATCCCTGCCAGCTCCTACCAGAGAGGCTGGAGGCACCAAGCAGCAGGGTGCCATCTGGGAGGTGGCAAACCAGAAAACAAAAAACTTTTTAGCAGAGCATTTACATCAAATTCTTACACCTGTTAAGCATTTTAGCCAATTTAATATGACAACACTATGCAGATGTGTAGCTTAAGGGACATTTTGTTGGATGTCCGTCTTCCGGTTTAAGCCCCAGTTAGCTCGACTTGTTACCCACCTGCTCTGTATTGCGCCGAACACAGATGCTTCTCCATGCACGCTGGGGCGTTAGGGGGTATGTTCCACCGGTTTTCCTTTACCATACTAGTATTCACGGCACTGCTCATCCAGACAACGCTCTGACAATTATTACTAGATATTAATGGGATTTTTTTCCAAAACAACCGTATCTGTGTAAGCTAGCTACAGTAGCAATAGTGCCTGTCCGGAGAGACAACCGCGTTCCCGTATTTACAGAATATTATAATCTACCCTATGTTACAACATGCATTTTCTGTAGAAAACAACTGCATTAAATGTTGCAAAAGTTGTCGTTTCAGAAATGAATGAACTAGTTAACAGCACATGGACTCAATGGATATGTACTTCCGGCTCCGGGTGCCTTCTTCGCTAGCATTTCTTCTTCTATGAGGAAGTAAAGCAGCTGGTGCCCAAGATGGTGTGTTACTGCCACCTACTGGACAAAATAGTAATTGATTTTATTTTACATTCTGTAAACGACATACACCTCCTAAGTCATATATACATTTGTATTGTCTATAATGCAATGTAATGTCTATTACAGCAATAATTTCTCAAAATACGTTTTCTACAAAAACATACATTTCAAGTATTACATAATATAAAGCATTGGTTACAAAATAAGATACATCTTTATTTGTCATATGTCACAATATTACAGTTTTGTCGTTTTTGTCATTTTTATAATCTTACAATGTAATGTGTCTGTATGTATGTAATGTATGTATGTATTTGACCCATGCACTAGGGGAAGCATTGGGCTGCCAAAAATGGCTAGAGTTAAGTGTCTTGCTCAATGACACACCTGGACTCATGATGAAATGAAGTATCTCATTACCATATTTTCGTTTAGTTAAAAAGCGATGACTTATTTTGGTAAACATTTTAGTATTAGCACGTGACAAGTGACAAGCAATGTGAGTTCAATGTACCTTCTAAGTAAATGTTTTTGGGGTTTATTGTTAAAAGGTCTGTGTATTAGAGAACAACAACAGAGGCCCTTCAAACAGGTAGAACGCAGGTCCAGGGAACCCGATGATCTGCGTGCTCCAGCTGCTGCTACAGGAACCTTTAGGCTGTCTGTCTGTTCACATCATTCACGTTGGCTGGGCTGTGAAATGAGCCAGTGAGGAAAGTCTATGAACTCCACAATATGATGCAGAACAAGGCTCGTGTCTGAACATGACTGTTTAACAGAGCTGCTAGATTTGCACGGACTGAACTGAACAGCGTTGTTCAGTTAAAACAGGAGGTTTAATGGCGATGGAAAATATGTGAAAGAGAATTCATCTAAGCGGAAGTGCGTTTGAAACTGCTTTCTCTCAGCACTGTCGCCGTTGTTTAAAAGGTGTTTGTATTTGTATGTAGTTTCAACATAAACAAATGGTTACCATTATGCGATCTGTTCACCAAACAATCAAAACATTAGTGACAGAAGAATGTAAATACAGGCCAAACTAACTACGCAAAAACGTAGCGTGTTAAAACCACACGCGCTTTTATTCTGAAGTTGAACAAGCGGAAGTGGCGGCTAGGGTGTCGCTAGCTTCACACTTGTCTCCGGCTGCCTCAAATCGATAAGTGATTGGCATTCCTCACTGTCCAGATTCTGTGCGTGTGGTCTCGTGCCAACAGAAGGTAAGCGCGCGGCCATGTCACGTGGTTAAACGCAACCGTTGCCCCCGAGGCGTTGCGTCGCCGCACGTAACGGCAGCTTTCCATCGTTGGCCGTGCTCGCGGCGGCGTCTTTGTCTCCGCTACGACGCTGGCTGGCGTTGACGGCTAACGGGTAATCGTAGCTAACCTCAGCGGTACCTGTCCGCCCTGAGGTGGGCAGCTGCCGCGCGGCCGCTGCGCAGCTGCGTGACATGTACATGTCTCAACGTTTGGGGTGAGTCCGAGCTCCGGACGTGCGGACGTACGTCTGCACAGACAGAGGTCCGAGGCGGAGGACGGGACTGACACCTTTTATAAAGGATGACGGAGAGTCTGCGCGCGCGAGACGAATGTCGTAACTGAGAGTTACGTTGAAGCTGCGCAGACCTCACGTGCAGCACTTAAGTGGGTTGACGGTATGTTGTGCAGTGATTGACTCTGAGGATGTCTATGAGGGAATATTTACACTGTCCGCTCATGTAAGTGCATTACAGTCGTTAAACGCACGACATTTCTCATGATGCAGGTGTTGTTAAAGAGACACATTTATGAAAGATGTGCAGTGTTTGGCGGAGTCACTTTTTGTCTTACTGTATGTTGTTGCCACTTGTTGCAAATCATAACTTTAAATAAAATGTTACTACAGCTATAGCTTTTTAGCTTTAATGCATTTCTTGTCTATTAAATCATGCCTGTTTATTCAGAACTGCAGTGTTTCCTGTAAAACACTCGTTTTAAGATCATGATAACTGTGTAACTTTTAGTTTAGGCCTTATCAGCATGTATTGAGGAGAGCATCCCTATCAGCAGACGCATCTGGGTGTTCTGGTCTAAGTTGTTTTCTATTGAGTGGAATTTGTCTTTACCTCAGGGTGTCGCCATGGCCTTGAAAAGGAGACGGGCAACATCCCCCTCTAGCAGTGTGAGTGGCGGAGATTTTGACAATAGCCAAACTTCAACGTTAGTGTCTTCAATTGGGAGAAAGAGGAGAAGGACCACACACATACCAACTGTTGATCCTGTAATTTACAGATTTCAGTTACTGTTTTTTTTAGCATACTCTCTGAACTATAGTAGCACATAATATTTAAGCTCTTGAGCTGGGAAGGGGTGTGGGTGTTTCTCAGTGTTCTAACCTTTGGCTTGCAGATCGCTGTATGTCATGAATTGTACAACACAATTAGAGATTATAAGGATGACCAAGGCAGGATGTTGTGTGAGCTGTTCATCAGAGCTCCGAAACGAAGGTAAGGGGAACGTTAATTGATCGTTACAGCATATGCATATCAGCACATCGCTATGTATCTGCATTATTGAAAATACCTTTCAGGAATCAACCAGACTATTATCACGTGGTGTCTCAGCCTATTGACATGATGAAGATCCAGCAGAAATTAAAAATGGAAGAATATGATGACGTTGAGCAACTCACCAGTGATTTTCAGCTCTTGTTTAACAATGCAAAAACATATTACAAGGTAATACCTATTAAAAATAATGTTAATTTAGTCAATCGCTCTGCATCCAGTTTTAAATATTATTGTTTCTGTGTAGTGTGACAGTCCTGAGTACAGAGCAGCCTGTAAACTGTGGGACCTGTACCTTCGAACCAAAAATGAATTTGTTCAGCGAGGAGACTATGATGAGGATGATGAAGATGGATACGATGCACAAGAAAACCCTGGGGCGTCCACCGAGGATGAGGTGAGGAACGCTAAGTGAAAGCAACGCTTTTATCTGCATGGAGTCAGTTTCCTAATTGTAGTAGTAGTAGAGTCACAGCAGCAGTTATTCTTTTCAAAAGTTTTTCAATAGTTCTCTTGTTTTTTCCTCAATGACAGAGTGTGCCTACCAGCTTGAAAGAGATACTTGAGCATCTGCTTGATGCTGTGGTGTCTTACACTGAGCCTACTGGCCGCCTGGTTAGCGAACTATTCCAGAAACTTCCATCCAAAATGGTACGAGGACATTCAATATATTTAACTCGAATGAATTTTTTTAATAAAATGACTGTGACTTATCGTTGATTTGTAACCTGTGTTTTTCTTTCAGCAATACCCAGATTATTATGCCATTATTAAGGAACCAATTGATCTGAAGATCATTGCTCAAAAGATTCAGGTATAATGTTGCAGCCCTTTTTATTAAATATGCATTATTTCTTGCAGTTTTGTTTTTCAATAAATGTGTATTTGTTATAAGTTGGGGAACTACAGGACTGTTGGTGCCATGGCTAAAGACATAGATATGCTGGTCAAAAATGCCAAAACATATAATGAGCCTGGATCACAAGTTTTCAAGGTGAGTGTGTCTTTATAATTCATGGTGTTGGTCTTCAGCAGTGTTAAACGTTCATATCTAAGACCAAGTTGTTTGTTTCAGGATGCAAACACCATTAAAAAGATTTTTGCCCAGAAGAAGTCTGAGATGGAGCACGGAGAACCAATCAAGTCTAGCATTCGTATTAGGTACGTAGGAAACGCTAGGAACATTGTTAAAGGAAACAGTTTTTTTGTTGAATGAATCATTTGGTTGCTCTCTTTCTGTGTGTGTCAGGAATAGAAGGTCTGCACAGGGCGACCGCCTGTCCGCTATCACCATGGCTCTACAGTATGAGAGTGATGATGAGGGAATACTCTCAGGTACATGGTTACCCCGACATCAAACAGACCCGTGTTCATGCTTCCCCTGAATCAGGAACATGATGTTCTTGCATGTTTTAGGGACCGTCCACTATGATGAGGGTGAATCTGAAGCAGAGAGTATGACCTCTAACATAGACATGAGCAACCCCATCTTCCAGCTGTACGAAGCCGTGCGAGGTGCCAGGAACAGCCAAGGCCAGCTGATCTCTGAGCCTTTCCTGCAGCTGCCCGCCAGGAAGGACTACCCCAACTACTACCACCAGATCAGCCAACCCATCTGCCTCCATCAGATCAAGTATGGCACAGAAAATGTCTGGTTTGTCATCATAACAGCTAGACACATCTAATATGCAGCATCCTGTCTGTTCTGTGTTTTTCATTACTGCATCATCATTAACGTATATTTAAAATACTTTTACTTTTCAATTAAAAAAAAGTTCAAAGAATTCTAGAAATTTTATTAGAATTTGTTGATGTTTTCTGTTTTAGTTTGTTTCACAAACATTCTCTCTTTTTATTTTCTACCCCTGCGGCATCACACACACTCACTTTACAGTACAGAATTTCTGTGCCCTCCTTTCCAAATGTGAGAGCCCGTAATTTCCCACAGGAACAAGATGAAGAGCAATGAATATGAGAGCGTGGAACATATCAACTCTGATCTGACGCTGATGTTTGAAAATGCCAAGCGTTACAATGTTCCCCACTCCTCTATCTATAAGCGTGCGCTGAAGCTCCAACACATTCAGCAGGTCAGTCGCACCTTACGTTTCTTCTACATTTAATGCATGCTGGGAGCCTTTGCCTGTGGATTGGCAATGTTTGTAATTTTAAGAAGCACTAACCCTTTGAGCTGAAAATCACCTGTTATCTATTTAGATGAAGAGAAGGGAGCTTTTACAGAGAGATGATGATGATGGAGACAGCATGCTCTCCTCTGCCACATCTGACACCAGTAGCACAAAACGAAAAAGGTGCACTTTGTCACATTTTAATCGCTAAACTGTCTGTTTCCTGCTTTTTCGCATGTGGAGGGAGACTGAAGCTTTATCTGTATTTTGTTTCTAGTCACAAAAAGAACACAAAGAAAAACCGAATGAAAATGCTCCTGGCTGCTGTGACTGAGGCGCGTGAAGCTGGCACTGGTCGACGCCTGTGCGACCTTTTTATGGTCAAGCCCTCGAAGAAAGATTACCCAGATTACTACAAGGTCATTCTGGAGCCAATGGACCTGAGGACCATTGAGCACAACATCCGCTCAGACAAATACATGACTGAAGAGCCAATGGTAGAAGATATGAAGCTGATGTTCAGGAATGCTCGACACTACAATGAGGAAGGCTCCCAGGTAGGATGCTTATCGTTTTATGCACACATTGTGAGCGTTGAATAGATTAGAACGACTGAGAATAGAGATGTTGAAAAGTTTGAATGATGAGCCTCTTTTCTCAAGGTCTACAATGATGCTGACGTCCTAGAGAAGATTTTGAAAGACAAACGCAAGGAACTTGGGCCAGTGACTGATGAGGATGACAAAATGTCGCCAAAGCTGAAAATAAGTATGTTTTGTCATCATCCAGGTTTACAGTACGTGTTTGGCTTAATCAAAGACTTTGTTACGAATGACAGAGACAGTTTAATCATCACTTATAAACCTTGTTTCATTTTAGGAAAGAGCAGTATTACTCTAAAGAAATCCAAGTATCTTACGCCTCTGCAGCAGAAGCTGAATGAACTTTATGAGGCTGTCAAGAACTACACAGACAAGCGGGGCCGTCGTCTCAGCACCATCTTTTTACGACTGCCTTCTCGTGCTGAGCTGCCTGATTATTACATTGCCATCAAGAAACCAGTAGACATGGAGAAGATCAAGAGCCACATGATAGCCAATAAATACCAAGATGTGGATGCACTGGTGGAGGACTTGGTGCTCATGTTCAACAATGCCTGTACTTACAACGAACCGGAGTCTCTGATTTACCGCGACGCCTTGATGCTCCACAGGGTGCTGTTGGAGACAAGGCGTGACTTGGAGGGAGGTGAGGATGCCCACGTGCCTGATGTTCCTCGCCTCATACAAGAACTCATCTGCAGCCTGTTTGTGTCTGTGCTCGGCCACCAAGACGACGAGGGCCGTTGCTACAGCGACTCACTTGCCGAGATTCCTGCCTTAGATCCTGGAAATCCTGAGAAGCCGCGGCTCAATTTTGAGATAATCCGGACAAACGTAGAACGGGCAAATTATAAAAGGTTGGATGTATTTCAGGACCATATGTTTGAAGTGCTGGAAAAGGCTAGACGATTGAATAGGTGAGATGTCATTGATCAAAACCACTGCAAAATTGTTTAGCAGCTAAAAAGCAGCTCTAAAAGCTACTGTGGCACCTTTTGTTCATCACAGGACGGACTCTGAGATCTTTGAGGATGCTGTGGAGCTGCAGCAGTTCTTTATCCGGATCAGAGACGAGCTGTGTAAGAATGGAGAGATCTTGATGTCTCCAGCTCTCAGCTATTCCTCCAAACATTTGCACAGTGATGTGGAAAAGGAGAAGAAAGAGAAGCTACCAAAGGAGTTCGAGGAGGATAAAATAAAGAGGGAAGAAGAGAAACAGGGTATGTTTTGAAATGATAAGCATGTATTGCACTACATATAAACTTTTTTGATACATAGTCTTAGTATATACTATAGCCTTCTATAACTATTTTGGACTCCTCAGAAGCTGAGAAGAGAGAGGATTCCATTGGAGGATTGTGGCAGTCCAACCTGCAGCGCACATACAGTCAGGACTGCAGTTTCAAGGACAGCATGTATCATGTAGGAGATTATGTGTATGTAGAACCTGCAGAGCCCAACCTCCAGCCTCATATCATCTACATCGAGCGCCTTTGGCAGGATGATACTGGTCAGTTCTTCAGAACTAGAAACATAAGGTTTAAGTCTGAAGCAGTACAGTTTATGTAGAATTATATATTAAGAGAATACTCACTTTGCTTAGTGTTGTAGTTCAGTAATGCATAATAGTCAGTGAGACAGGTTTCAGACTTTATCTCACTTCTTTAAACGCAGGTGAGAAGTGGCTGTATGGCTGCTGGTTTTACAGGCCAAATGAAACATTTCATCTCGCCACGAGAAAGTTCCTGGAGAAAGAAGTTTTTAAGAGTGACTACTACAATAAAGCTCCCATCAGCAAGATTCTGGGTAAATGTGTGGTCATGTTTGTGAAGGTAGGAGTTTTTTTTCTTCATTGAGCTTCAGCAGTTTAGTGTGTTTGAGCACTGACCAAATGTTTTTTGGGTTGGCGCGTCTAAGGAATACTTCAAACTTCACCCAGAAGGCTTCAGACCAGAGGATGTCTACGTCTGTGAATCGCGTTACTCTGCCAAGTCCAAGTCCTTTAAGAAGATCAAGTTGTGGGCCATGCCCTTGAGCTCAGTGCGGTTTGTACCCAGAGAGGTCCCCCTACCTGTGGTCCGAGTGGCATCAATGTTTGCCCCCAAGCAAGAAGAAAAACCAGCAGAGGTTCCTGATGAAAGCAAACTGACTGATAGTATTGTAGACAAGGTAAACACCGGCTGGCCATTCTCATTTACTAACTGAATTGTTTCTTTATGGCAGTCTGCATTCTTGTCTGCTTCTAGGAAAGAGAGGATGTTCCAATTGAAATGGCTAATGGGGAACCAGGGTGCCAATACTACGAACAGCTCTGCTACAACAACATGTGGCTCAAAGTTGGAGACTGTGTCTACATTGGTTCTCATGGTCTAGTTCGTCACAGAGTGGGCAGGTAGGCGAGTACTGGTTTTGAAATACGAGTGCACACTAGCAAGTGGTGTAGTTAAGTCTGAAAATGTATAACTTTTATTTAGCATTTTATTGACTACAGTATATATAATTTAATGCAAGAGCACTCCGTTTTTTTAATAAGCATGGCAGACATTTTTTTCTCTTGGTGCAGGAATTAATTTAATTTGGTATCATAGTAAACTGTGGCAGTTAACAATCACATGTTTGTTATTTAGTTATCTCTAACAGACAAAGCTTCATTCACTAGTTTCATTTTTAAAACATTGAACAGGATTGAGAAAATGTGGATGCGAGACGGGGCAGGCTACTTCTTTGGTCCCATCTTCATCCATCCAGAGGAAACGGAACATGAGCCTACAAAGATGTTCTACAAGAAGGAAGTTTTCCTGAGCAACCTGGAGGAGACGTGTCCCATGATCTGCATAATAGGTGCAGTAAAAAACAAATTTATTAGCTTATAAAACCAAACAACAACTGTCCATAACCAAATGTTTTTAGACTATATTTGACTAGTGTTGCCAAAATATTTTATTGGATGAATTGGAACAAGACAATGGAATAATTGCTTACTTACTTAGTGTAACATTCTTTATTAAGAGTTACTTTTGTTGCCAATTCTTCCATAATTCCCACAAGTGGGAGTCAGTTCATTCATGCTTGTAGTTTATTGATATCTGAATTAGTGATTTTGTTTTACAGGAAAATGCATAGTGTCCTCCTTCAAAGAGTATTTGTCATGTCGACCAGCGGAAGTGCCTGAAGATAATGTTCTACTTTGTGAGAGTCGTTACATTGAAAGTGAGAAACTGATGAAAAAGTTCAAAGGTCTTAAGCGCTTTTCACTCTCTGGAAAAGTTGTGGAGGATGAAATCTACTACTTTAGGTAAGCAGATAAACATGTTTTTGCTTTAGAGTTCAGTAATTATATGTTTTGTTTTTTTGCAGTTTAATAAAAGTGCAAGTTCTTACTAAACAAAAGATTTGTTTATAAAAAGCTGGATGAATTTAACAGTTTCTTTTTATTGTCTTCCACAGAAAACTCATAGTGCCCCAGAAGGAACCATCACCACTGCTGAACAAAAAAATTGAAGAATTGGAAGCTAAGTTTGCAGACATGACTGATGAGGAGCTGGAGGATCTTGGGGATGATGATGGCGAACTGGGGGACCATTCTCTTCCTCAGATGCAGTCTTCCATGTCTGGCGATATGGATATGATGTCTTATACTCCTCCACAGGTCGAGTAGAAATGCATTACATACAAAATACAAATAAATTAAAGTACTAAATCTAAGAAGTAATCATTTGTGTATTTTTTATTTATGCCTTTCTGTGTTTGGTTACAGTCCACACCCAAATCTATGAAGGGCCTGTCAAAGAAGGAGGGCTCAAAACGAAAGATCAACATGAGCGGCTACATTCTGTTTAGCAGTGAAATGAGAGCAGTCATCAAAGCCCAGCATCCTGATTTCTCCTTTGGGGAGCTGAGCCGCCTTGTCGGCACAGAGTGGAGGAACCTGGAGAGTTCCCGGAAAGCAGAGTATGAAGGTGAGAATGAACTGTATCAATATTGATTGGACTGATTATTAATGGTAGTCATCAAATATTCATTCATATACTACTGTAAACGTGTCTTTTGTGTCTTGTAGAACGAGCAGCCAAAGTAGCGGAGCAGCAGGAGCGAGACCGGGCCCATCATCAGATGTCCCCTAGAGCAGGTACCCCAGTAGGGGCACTGATGGGGGTGGTACCTCCTCCAACCCCCATGGGAATGCTAAATCCCAGCATGACGCCTGTGTCAGGTAACCCCTCATAGATGCAGATGGATGCCGAGTGTGCACTAGTAGGCTGGAAAAAGAAGCTGAACTGCTAAATTTCATTTAACTTTTTCGGTTTCCTACTAACATTCATATCAGCATGATTATGATTTCATTTTCTGTTGCTTCTAACAGTATTTGTACTTGACTGAAGAACCCAAACCTTAAGGGATCTTTAAGCTTTCATGCTGAAATCCTGGTGATCTTCAGTTTGGCCATAACCTTATTTTATGTTGTTAATGTTAACATTTAAATATCGGACATAGAACGAACTGCAACCCCTTTAAGGATTGGTGTTCTAAATGAATTTGTGCTTGAAATTAGTGCATGTGCAACAAGTTGCTTTTCATTTAATATAATACTTGTTTGTGTTATTTACATCCATATCTATTATTTTGCTTTATATATTATAACATTATAACATATTAATACATTCTGAATGGTGAAGTAGAGCATGTTTAACTAATGCATGTTACTGTTTTGTGTCGTTGCTGTCCCTTCCAAAGAAGGTGTGATGGGTGCATATAGGTCAGCTTTGATTGAAGGCATGGTTAGTATTCCTGGCATATCACCACTTCACATAGGGCTGCCTGTCTTTCCCCAACATCTCCTGCCTGTTATACCTGGGTTCCTTGGAATGCCGTACTTTGGTAAGAGTGCTGTCATAGCCACCCCACCTGCCACGCAGTTGCTTCCTGTCTACCAGTCTGACTTGCTGGAGGGGCTACCTGTACCAATAGGCTAATGTCCTTAAAGGAGAAGGTCAAAATGTTGGGTATTGTTATCAAAGTCCATCTATCAAGATTTGTGAATCCAGATGTTGATTTTATGTTGTTTGTGCCAGTAAAATACATACCTGAGCCCCATCATTATGCTGGCTGACATGTTTTTTCATATACTTATCTGATATTAGTCATTTTAAACAATTAGACATACAGCACAGAGACATTTGCTCTATCATGATTTGTATTCACAGCTGTTGAAGTTTGGTTTTGTCTGTTCATTGCAATCATTAACATTACAAAAATATGGAAAATTACTGTCCTTATCCTTTAAGTTGACTGGTCAGTTGAGAGAATTTTGTCTCAACTGGAGTGTGATTATTTGTGTTTTTTTTGGCAATATGCCTTTGGAAAAAGTCAAATAATAGATTAATATATTCATAACTGGCTCTTAAGAATTACTTTAAATTACACTGGTTTATTTTGGTAATGAATACTGATGTATAATATGTGAAACTGACCAGTGGCACATGACTTGTTGAGCTTTGTAATAGCACCATTTTAAATATTCCCAAAGGTGTCAATGGCATGGGAGGTGGACCTGGAGCAGGAAACATTCATGGGTCCCAGGTAATATATGAAGTAACTATTGCAAATAATAGATCAGAATGAAGATGCATGTTACTACATTGACACTTACGGTATGTGGGCTTCGTGTGCTCAGAAAAGAGCCTGGATAAAGAAATCAAATTATAGCATGCATCAAATACAAAATTAATGAGTAATGGAGTTCAAATATTTCTATTAGATGGGTGTTATGGGCCCGGGGCAGCAAGCTCCACCACCATATCCAGGACAAGGCCAGCTGGGACAACCTGCACTCCTGCAGCCCTCAACCCCAGTGTTTGTGTCTCCGCCGGCCAGGTCTCACCGGCTGCTCCACTCTGAGGCCTACCTCAGATACATTGAGGGCCTTTCTGCAGAATCCTCTACCATTAGCAAGTGGGACCAAGCCCTCTCAGGTTAATTTGAATTGAGAATGATTCAGAGGCATCAAGGTACAAAGTTGACGTTTGTGCCTATTCTTGGGATGCACATTCTTTTTAGATGCTAGCAATAGTGATTTCATTATAAATGATAATAATGTTTTTTTTTTTCATAGCAAACAAATTGTTCTTATAATATTTATCTTATTTGTGTAATTTCAGTGCAAAAACATGATGTGCGCCTAACAAAAGAACAGGAGAGCAGACTGCCATCCCACTGGCTGAAGAGTAAAGGAGCCCACAAAACAATGGCAGATGCACTTTGGCGACTGCGTGACCTGATGCTGCGAGACACCTTAAACATCCGTCAGATGCACAACTTGTAGCGTGCTGATATTCTGAGCCTCTGCTCCCAAACCTGTGAGACAGGAAGAGGGTCAAGCTCACTAAAATAATTTACTTTGTGTTATTTAAAAACGTGTTTGTGTTGATATGGTCTGCTTTCTATGTTGAAGCTGCTTTTGTTTTGCATTTCAGAAATACTGTTCAAGTGCATCGTAGTTAGAACCGTCGTTCTGTGATGAATGCCTTCATACTTTCGCCATTAAAATGTGAACAGGTTAAATTTGTTTGGATTGATTTGCTGTGATTAGTAGAACCTGCCGTGTATAAGTCAGTCAGATCCTTTTGGAAGCTGTATGAGAATGTTCCGTGTCTATCATAGAAGCCATTGACTGAGTATTTAGTGTTTGTACGTCTCCTGCGTTTCTGCGCTTAAGTTCATACAAGGGGCGTGTTTCACAGTTTTGTTTGACATCTGCGCATGCGCAGTGGCCTGACCGCGCAGTTCCTTTTGCTCCAGACGTTTGAAAGCTGGCACGACTAACGCGGCTGTGCGGGTAGCGGTGCCTCTCCATCCCGTTCTTCGTGAAGTCTGTAAGGTAAGCTGGGCTGTAATTCACCGTTTCACATTCTGTATCTTTGCATTCACACTCAGTGATTTGATCGTAGTCTAACATCTTGCCGAGAAATAGCTAATGCTGCCATAACTTTATGGTTAGCGAGCTACCGCTAACGTTAGCGGGCTGACTGTGAGTGGACCGGCTGCTAGGTGAGAATCTGCTGGCATTTCTAGGTCTTTTTGGATAAAGTAGTGTGTCATGCTGGTGGTGCTGGTTTATGGAGCCATAGAAACATACTCGCGAATGCAATTTAAACCTTGTTCTAACCCAATTTGGGCTATATCCCGGCTGCCATGTGCTTATTTGAACTTCATGAGACTAGACAACCTTTAGCCAGTTAGCTTAGACGTTAGACTGCAGAAACCGATCTGGAGTCAGTAGTGGCACCTAAGCTAATGCTAGACTGGGGCAGTATAGCCAGGTTAGCTGCTAACAAGCTAACATACACCGGACAGAATCAGTGGAACTAGCTGTAGACATGACATAAAGTGTAGTCTTACTTTGCTAGAAAGATTTGACGTAGTAATGACCCAATAGCAACCAGAATGTATGCTTAATAAATCATTGTTGTAGTTATACACGGGGTTATTAGTATTCATATGTAACTAGTCCCTGAGCATCACCTGCTCCACTTGTTCTTGTCTCCACACTGTTGTTCTGACTCTTAGTTTCAAGCATGGAGCTGAATGATGCCAACCTGCAAACCCTCACAGAATTCCTCAGGAAAACTCTGGACCCAGACCCTGCTGTGAGACGTCCAGGTAGTACAACTGTAGGACACACGATTGACTTGGGTTACATGCTTCTATTGTAATATGTTTTGTTTTTTTCTTAGCTGAAAAGTTTCTTGAGTCTGTGGAGGGAAACCAGAACTACCCCTTGTTACTACTCACTTTGCTGGAGAAGTCACAAGACAACGTGATCCGTGTCTGTGCTGCTGTTACGTTCAAAAACTACATCAAAAGAAATTGGCGCATTGTGAGTCTCACTACCTAATATAACTTGTACATCTGTAACGTACCTTTATTCATAGAATTGTCAGTGTAAAAACGTACTGTTTTATTTATGTCTGTGTCAATCATGGTATTTGATTTAGGATAAAGTTGCATATTTTCTTCATAGCTTATTTTAGTTGGAAGGTTTATTGTTTAATGCCCCTCATTTTCTTTTTATCTTGACAGGTTGAAGATGAACCAAACAAAATTTCAGATCCAGACCGGACAGCAATCAAAGCAAACATTGTAAATTTGATGCTTAGTAGCCCTGAACAGATTCAGAAACAGGTATGACTTCACAGGTCATTTTTCCTGTCCTCTATATTGACTAGAAGTTTAGACACTGAATCCTAGTTTCTGGTCATCTTTTGCATCTCCACAGTTGAGTGATGCCATCAGCATCATAGGGAGGGAGGACTTCCCTCAAAAATGGCCTGACTTGTTAACCGAGATGGTCACCCGCTTCAGAAGTGGAGATTTCCACATTATCAATGGAGTGCTTCGTACAGCTCATTCTCTCTTTAAAAGGTAATTCTCTGTATTTTATATTTATATACAAATAGGTTGATTTTATACAGAAAGTTTTAAATCCTTTCATCCCTTTTTCCTATTTTCAAGGTACCGCCATGAGTTCAAGTCAAATGAGCTTTGGACAGAGATAAAGCTAGTGCTGGATACTTTTGCTCTACCTCTAACAGAGCTGTTCAAGGTTTGTGATGGCTTCAACTTTGACAACTCTAAACCAGCTGTTAGACCAGTTTGGTTGTTGGCTCAAACAAATGCTTATAACAATTATGGTGGTTTTCCAATATGAAGAAATATTGTAGTCACCTTTCTTTTGTTGCTGCAGGCGACAATTGAGTTGTGTCAGACTCATGCTGCAGATGTGAATGCCTTGAAGGTCCTCTTCTCTTCCCTCACACTCATCTCCAAGCTTTTCTACAGTCTTAACTTTCAGGTCTGTTGAAATTGCTTTTCGTTTTATTACTCACATAATTTTCACAAAAAACACATTGCAATTTTTTGAGAATCTTACCTGTATTGTTACATAGGACCTTCCTGAGTTTTTTGAAGACAACATGGAAACTTGGATGACAAATTTCCACGGCCTTTTGACTTTGGATAATAAACTTTTACAAACAGATGTAAGTTATTTTGTTTTTTACACAAACAGTAAATTTTAAGAAAATGCTGTGAATGTAAATCTATTCTATCTATTCTAAGTATTTGTGTGTCTGTCATGACAACTTTGTAGGATGAGGAGGAAGCTGGTCTCATAGAGCTGCTGAAGTCTCAGATCTGTGACAATGCTGCTCTATATGCCCAAAAGTATGATGAAGAATTTCAGCCCTATTTACCTCGCTTTGTGACTGCTATCTGGAACCTCTTAGTATCTACTGGCCAGGAAGTCAAATATGACCTGGTACGTGTGCTCATGCTGCCTACCTGTGTTCCAATAAGTTTAGTTTTTCCCTTTTTATTAAAAATTCCAATTTTCTTTGTTGCAGCTTGTAAGCAATGCAATCCAGTTCTTAGCTTCAGTCTGTGAAAGACCACACTACAAACATCTTTTTGAAGATCAGAATACACTCACAAGCATTTGTGAGAAGGTCATTGTACCCAACATGGAATTTAGAAGTAAGTAATTATTTTGACTTCTGAGACCTTGTACTGCATTTGTAAACTCTGATTTAATTACGAGCTCTGTGTACAATCATGCTTTTCTGTAATGAGTGATACCAAAGGAATTTCTTGTAATTCTCTATTAGGTGCGGATGAGGAGGCCTTCGAAGATAACTCTGAGGAGTATATCCGCAGAGACCTAGAGGGATCAGGTAAATATTTGTTACCACATCTTATGTCAAAAAAGTACATATAAACATATATACAACAAGAAACTTGCTATTTAGTAAAGAATTGTTTAGAATACTGGTTGTGGCGATAACCTCTTTATTTCCCCATCCTTCCTCAGACATTGACACTCGGCGTAGGGCAGCATGTGACTTGGTGAGAGGCCTTTGTAAATTTTTCGAGGGTCCAGTCACAGCGATCTTCTCTGGCTATGTGAATTCAATGCTGTCAGAATATGCAAAGAACCCTGGAGAAAACTGGAAACACAAAGATGCTGCCATCTATCTGGTCACGTCGCTAGCATCTAAAGCACAGACACAGAAGGTACGGTTGAAATAATGTTACAAGGTTACTGTAAGTGATAGGACACTGTACAGAAGCAGTATGTGAAGTTTTTGGCTCAATCCATAAGTTTTGTCTTTTGGTTGTTTTCTAGCATGGAATAACACAAGCTAATGAGTTGGTGAATTTGACTGAGTTCTTTGTGAACCACATTCTTCCAGACCTAAAATCCCCCAATGGTAAGGTTGGAGCTGTGCTGCATAATGAGGACATGGTCATTATCTGCATTGTTGGCTTTGACTGTTTACCTTCGTATTTCTAGATAGTGTCTTGAGACTGTGTATTGTTCAATTGTTTTGCAACTTTAGCATCTGTTTGTGAAACCTCTAAGATTAAACCATAATTCTTATTGCAGTTAACGAGTTCCCAGTGCTGAAGGCAGATGCCATCAAGTATGTGATGATCTTCAGAAGCCAGGTAAAGACAGCTACAGTGTTCACACAATAACAAAATGTAAAACAAAGGCTTTACAGAGACATTCCTCCATGTCCCAATCTGTTAGCTTCCTAAGGAGCAGCTGCTAGAGGCCGTTCCACTACTACTAACTCACCTGCAGGCAGAGAGCACAGTGGAGCACACTTATGCTGCCCATGCTTTGGAGAGGCTGTTCACAATGAGAGGCCCCAACAACACCACTCTGTGAGTATTAAGCCACATAGTGATTGTGTCTTGGATTGGTCACCGTAGTTTCAGGCCCAACCTTTTATGTGTTAAGTACCTTTTAGAAAGTACTTAAACTCTAGATTATGTGTATCAACGTAGATTTAAGTGTGTATATCTATGCCTCCAATTAAAGCATCCAGTTATTATGGCGTATTTAATGCAATTTTACCCTTGGCTGTGTTTATCTTAGTATTACACCTGCAGAGATGGCACCTTTTACTGAACAGCTACTCAACAACTTGTTCAAGGCACTGGCTCTTCCTGGTTCTGCAGAAAATGAATACATAATGAAAGGTAAGCTTTCCAAGTACTCGCCATTCATTTTCTTCAGTATTGCCTCTAAAACTGTTTCAACCAGTCTGATCTGTTCTTGGTTTTCTCTCTTGTATATTTTTAAGCCATCATGCGCAGCTTCTCTCTACTGCAAGAAGCCATTGTCCCCTACGTTCCCACACTGATTGGTCAGCTCACTCATAAGCTCCTCTTAGTCAGCAAGGTAACCCACGCGTTGTCATAATTTGGTCACAGGCAAATAGATATTCACTGTTTATAAGGTGTATTGTGATAACTTTCTATGATGTGTTGCTGATTTTCAGAATCCCAGCAAGCCTCACTTTAACCACTACCTGTTTGAGTCCTTGTGCTTGTCTGTGAGGATCACCTGCAAGTCCAACCCTACTACTGTCACCAGTTTTGAGGAAGCCCTCTTCCCTGTTATCACAGAGATCCTTCAGAATGATGTCCAGGGTTTGTTCTTTCGCTATGTAGATAACGAGCACAGCTGGATTCTGTTCAGAGGCAACTCGACTAATCCTACTTTGTTTGTTACAGAGTTTCTTCCATACGTGTTCCAAGTGATGTCTCTTCTACTAGAGATCCACGACAACTCTATTCCCTCGACCTACATGGCTTTGTTTCCTCACCTGCTGCAGCCCGTTCTTTGGGAACGAACCGGAAACATCCCCCCTCTGGTGCGTCTGCTTCAGGCTTACCTGGAGAAGGGAGGAGCCGCCATTGCCACCGCTGCTGCAGATAAAATAGTAAGTGTTGTGCTGGTATGCAGGTGAGAGCACAGATGCTCTCACTGTAATGCTCATGAATGTTTGCATTATGCAGTCACTGTATGTTCATACTGATGTCCTGTCTCCTCAGCCGGGTTTGCTTGGAGTTTTCCAAAAGCTTATTGCCTCTAAGGCCAATGACCATCAAGGCTTTTACCTTCTCAACAGCATCATAGAGCACATGCCACCGTAAGTTGACAGTGGTTGGTCGCCTTTAATGAAGTATAGCATCTGGTCTGACATGTTGCACTGATTTTTTTTTTTTTCTTTTATCAGAGAATCAATCATTCAGTACAGGAAGCAGATCTTCATTTTGCTTTTTCAGAGGCTACAAAGCTCTAAAACCACCAAGTTCATCAAGAGTAAGTATCACTATTGCACTGAAGATTTACCGAGCCAATGCCTTTTGTCAGTCATTACAGTGAAGATTAATTTGTTGCCTTTTTATAATACTTGACACTTACTAAAGTAAAATGTTTTTCATTCAGGTTTCCTGGTGTTTGTGAACCTTTATTGTGTCAAATATGGAGCTATTGCACTTCAGGAGGTTTTTGACTGCATCCAGCCAAAGTAAGTATACTTTCAGAGGAAAGAGTGAGTGCAGTTCGGTTTTAGTATCAAACTAAGAGTCTTGGTGATGAGCACACAAATGGATAATAAGTTGGTTCATGGGATTTGGAATTACCCGTTGGAAGGCAGAGTACTTTGGTGCACAGCTTTCTTGTGCTGATCAGGCTGATTTCTGGAGCTGCACTGATACTTATGTTATTTTCTGCTAACATCAAAGTTGTAGATTTCATTATGTTTAATGTAAATGGAGGTAATAAGACATAAGGGTAAAAAGATAAGTGCGATCATATAATCTGCTTTTTGAATTGCAGAATGTTTGGTATGGTGTTGGAGAAAATTGTCATTCCAGAGGTTCAGAAAGTTTCTGGAGCAGTTGAGAAGAAGATCTGTGCTGTTGGGATTACAAAAATTCTCACGGAGTGTCCTGCTATGATGGACACGGAGTACACGAAACTCTGGTAAGAAAAGCAACCTCCTTTTAAATAAACCGGCTGAGATTGTGACAGTACTTGCTATTATCCCAAATTGCAAATGTGTTTGTGAGCGTTATTATCCATATCCAAGTTATAGTTTACTTCGCTTTTTGGGCATACCTTCAGGATTCCACTGCTGCAGGCTCTCATTGGTCTATTTGAGTTGCCGGAAGATGACAGCATCCCAGATGACGAGCACTTCATTGATATTGAAGACACCCCAGGCTACCAGACAGCGTTCTCACAGCTGGCCTTCGCCGGAAAGAAGGAGCACGATCCGATCGGAGATGCTGTGGGGAATCCAAAGATCCTGCTAGCACAATCACTCCACAAGCTTTCTACCGCCTGTCCGGGAAGGGTATGTTCAGACATGCAGGACTTCAGGCCAAAAACCCAGTGTTCTCAGGTTTTAATAAAGTAGTAATTTCTCCTCTTTATTTCTATTAAGGTTCCATCAATGTTGAGCACCAGTCTGAACGCAGAAGCCCTCCAGTTCTTGCAGGGCTACCTACAGGCAGCCACGGTGCAGCTGGTTTAATCTAAGAGGTTGGCACTGACATAAGGAGACCACCACACACTGCAGGAGCGCGGCCCCAGTGTCCCTGGGCTCAGACCACCTTCAGCTCAACTTGTCTTTACAGATTTGGTTTGACTTCAGTTAAATGATAGATTTATCTGAGTTTCAGTGTGTTCTCTGACGGATGGATTTTAAGGGTTTTTAAATACATGACCAAATGTTACCATAACCGAATAACTGTTTTGAGTTTGGGCCCTTTGCTCTGTGGCAGAGGCTAACATATGTTTGGATAAACTTTGTCAGTTTATTTCAACAGCTGCCGCCGGCGCAGACGTAATTTTGAACGGTGTTGTGCTACATCTGATATCATATGGGACGAATCCCATTGGCGCTTGTTCTGTATGTTTGAATTTACAGTTGTGGAGACTGTCGTTTGTGGCTCAAACATAATGCTTAACCTCTTTGTGTTGCATGTTTCCTCTAGTCTAGTCTTAAGTCTTTGTTTCTGCACAGTTTATTAATGTGAATAAAAAAGCACTTGTATAGACCTGCTTACTTTATTTTTTAGTTAACTCTATTTTGCCTTTTTTATTATATTGAGTAATATTAAGCCAAAGAGATCAACATTGGTGACAGATGAACCTTCATCGTCTGTATTGCGCTTGTATTTATTCACAAGGATGTGAGCAGATTAACTTCAGAAGCATTCGATGTGGCCATTGGACCTCTTCATTTACACATTCATGAAGGGCGACCTGCTGTTGACCACCTCTGCCAGGTTGGCCTCCCAAAGTAGCACTCTATAGAGAGATGTTTGCTTATTTTTACAGTCTCAGTACATTTCCCCCTCATGGTTTAGCAACTGGAAACTGTTCATGTTCTAACTTATGCTTTTGAGACAAAAGGGATGTACTTAAGTCATTTCTTGTTTTGTTAAAATAGATGTCATCGATTCCTGCACTGTGTAGAGAGGCTGCAGAGCGTGAGTTAAATTCGAGTTCCATCCTGGAATAAACAAGAAGTTAGCATCTATTTTCTTCCAGTCTTACTCGTCATGCAGAGGGTATAATTTCAGTGCTTTTTATGCCTTCCAGGTTCTCAGCTCATGAATCAACGATTCAATGGCTGCAAACTTACTGGCACAATAATCCTAAATAAAAAAATTAGATATGGATACATGTGGAACAGCAAAGATTATTGTGGAATGGCTTTGGTCTCGCCTCACCTGTGCACCTGCAGTGCTGAATAGTCCCAGACCCTGTGATTCTTTTCTTTCATCTGAGGCAGGAAGGTCCTTGTCATCTATCGAGTGTCAAAACATGTTTATTAGTATATTCCATAGGCATCTGAATCTATGTTCACAGCATGAAGTGACTTAGTCTATGTTTCATGGGACACATCCAAACGGTTTTTAGGGCTGTAGAAACGAGGACTGGATACAAGGTTTTTGTACATCTGTCACATCAAAAACATTTTGATTCATTAAAAGTGTATATAACCTGAAAAAGAATATTCCAAATACCATGAGTCACTTCTAGTGACAAGCAACTGAGTAGAACTAAGGGAATAATATAATACTCATAGCACTGTATGTTATATAATCCATCTTCACAAAGGCCCCGCTGGTTCCCTTCAATGACCTGTGAATGTAAACTATAAAACCCGTAATGACAAATTATGCACATCTTCCTGCTCTTTAACGCCGCTACCACTTATTGTGTACTTTAAACTTCAAGGTGTCAGCCATGATTTAAATGTCATCAGCAGTTTTTAGTTCACCAACCAAATGCATGCTGCAGTTCGTTTTACTGTCTATTAAATATAGCCAGCACTTAACTTCTCTCAGGCGGCTTTTGAACTGTCCGCCTCGAAACATCACTATCTCCAGAATAACGTTATGTAAAAAGTAGCTGGAGCGTCTCCTCTGAACTACGTTTGACCTCATGTAAGGTGCTGGTGAAGGATTGTTTTGTTGCTTTTTTTGCTTGTAACTTGCATTAAATGAGATGTAATCCTCTTTAAAACAGTGTTTAAAATGACGCCATGCATGAAAGTCTGACTACTAATATTTAAAAATTTTTTTAGATAATCAATAATAATAGTATTTTTAATGCTGCAATAAACTGATACTTTTTTTTAGAAACATCATTAACAACCAACTTTACGAACTACATTTGTTCTTGTTCATTTGTGCTACATTATATTTTTATCTATTAAAGCGACTTGCGTCTCTTTGCACCACATGACACTGGAGGGTGCTGTTGTCTAAATGATCAAATCTTGAAGCCCCAGGCTCACAGTATCATCATCAGTATGTGATCCAGTGGTTCCATGAACAGCTGTGGATGAAGTGAAGCTTGTGGCACCAACACTGAATTAATGTCTTTTATTAAGCATCACTCAGTAAAAGGTGAAATTCTTTTTCCTGTTTCAGCTTCTTAGATGACGTTTACAAATTCTATGTGACAAAGGTATTAACAGCGCTACATGCGTTGAACAGGGAACGACAACAAAGCAGACATTTTTCCAGACACACAGCATCGGATCCAACAGGAGCATTCGGAAGGTGGAATCATCATGGGCGTCTGCATTTGGCTTAAACCTGTTGCGCTCAAAAACAACTGAGTAAGTTGTTCTGCTGGAATTTGTGTCTGAACATACTGATTTAACTAAGAAACATAAAGTGCAGTTCAGAATACAAGAAAAAAATGTGGATATAAAAATCAGCAAGGACATTATTGAAAGCAATTAAACAGATTAAACAGCTATAATCACATCAATAGACTGTTCGGAAGACGTGCACTGTAACGTCAGGCTTTATTTCAAAGATTTCTCAGTATTTACTGCATGTCTGACTGTTGTGTGATGAATGTTAATGATCCTTCAGTCGTCGCACGCTGAGCTCCACCACATCGTCCCTGTGACCCTCCACACACCCCGCTCCTCTTCCTCCTCCTGGTTCGTTTTTTCAGGATTTCAGGGCACCATCTGACAAAGACATTGCTGTAACCGAGCCTTTCCTGCTGCACGCCCAGGATGTTATTTATAGAATCACACAAATGATCCTCAAACCAGCTGTCATTTTTGCACCGTCATTGTGCAAACGGCTCCTCTTTGTGCGCCTCGCCTCGCTGGGCAGCTTAGTTTCCGACTGAGGGAATGTGGTGGCAGTCGTCGCGCCCGAGAAGCGAAGCGCTTCGCCCTCGAAGGGGCACAAAAAGGAGAAGGAGATGTTTTGAAGCATCATGTCTGAGTTAGTCGGGGAAGTTGGACGTGAGGTGAAATAGCAAAGTGCCACGGCCATCATTAGAGAACGTCAGCTTGGATCAGGCTGACAGCACACACACACACACACACACACACACACACACACACACACACACACACACACACACACACACACACACACACACACACACACACACACAGTGCTGGCCCCCGTTCCATTCACATTTCACACTCCCTCCCTCCACAGGCGTTTGGAGTTGGAGTAAACGTAAACATCGCAGCAACAGCATCTTGGGCTCAGGCTCTGTCAAACCGCAAACTGCTGCAGAGTTTGTATGGAATGAAAATGATGGGATGATGACTGACCGAAGTCTTTAATAACTCAATCCCTGCAAATTAGGCTGCTTGCTTGATGCTTGAGCCGTCCGGTATCAACCATCACCATGGAAACAGTGATCCTTCACTCTGCTGAGTGAGTCTGCACCTGTTTGTTTGTGTCGATTGGGCCTATGTCATGTACATATGAGCCATTTAAACGCGACTGGACAAGAAAATGCATTAGAGAATGAATGCGAGGCATTTAATGAGGGCGTCAGCGTGGCGTCCCAGTTCCCAGTGTCTTTGTCTGTTACACACTTTAATTGTTACTGAGGCTCCATCAGGCTGCAGACACAGATCCAATATGCAGGACAGGCATTTCTTTAAAAGCAAAGGCACAGAAACATCTAAATCCTCATGTCTAACGACCGAAAACAGCTGTACAGACTAAATACTTGTGTCTTTCTAAAGGTCAGGTTCACTACTAAAATACATACTATGTACTGCAGCATGCGCGCGCGGCATCTCGTAAGTCAATGCATGGTTACAGTATGTAAGCAGATGGTGGACACTCAGCTTTAAAGCCAGTCATACGAGCAGGATGCAGCACATTTAGCTGCGTAACCAACATGTATGGTGATGTTCCAATTAGCTTGGATGTGGACTAAAGTGCTGTGCTCCGTCTCCCTTCCTCCTTCGTATGGCTCCCTGAAATACGTCAGAGTCGGCTGTGTATAAACAGGAATGGTTACGTTTCACGCGTTGAGATGAAACGAAAAAGTGGTTTACAGAAGGAGCAGGTCTTTGGTTGTTCACATTACTGGATACAGGGACAGACATTCGCAAACAAGATGTTTCTGTTATAGGGTTTTGTCTACTAGTAAATGCAGCTCCATCAAAATAATGCAGTACATGTTGTGTATTGAAATGCAAAACTACGAGATTAGAACAATATATTTATGTCCATTCTTTTTAGAAAATATCTTAAAAATATAAATTATTTCATTCTTATACAATAAATGTGTATTTTCTGTAATACTGTACCTTTGTAGTTATAATGAGTTCACACTCCAACAACAGGAAGTGCATCGTTGAAATGTGATTTTTTTTTCCAGCTATAACGACGCTCACATGTTAAAGTTGTCAGCTACAATAGGAACCACAACATCTTCAGGTAAGTTTGGGGAAAAAAAACACAGATTCAAAACGCACACAGACATTTAAAGCAAACAACTCAACCAAACGGACGCGAACGAACAAGCAGCTCCTTCCTGCGTTCGTCGTAAAACATAAAAATCGCCTCTCATTTGAACGAGCTCGTCGTCTCTGCTCTGTGCGGAACAAAACAATCGACGAGAAGCGAGCGACGGACTCTCTTCGGTGTCGCACTTAAGACAAGAGAGCGGGAACTTTACAGAGGAGGACGTTGAATTACACACCTTCATGTGCCGCCGGTGCCTCGGTCGCTCTTCAAACACAAATGTAGGCGACAACATGAACTAAGGCCGGCTTTGAAGAGGAAAGTTAGAGGAAACAAACTACCTGCAATGCCATAAAGTTACAGAAGTTAAGTATATGAAGTTAACGCTAAAATAAAACTACTCTAACGGATCTCAGCTGACTGGTGGTGAACGCATCTCTGTTGGTGCTTTGCTTTGCTACTGAGTGGACGTCCTGCGACTCTGGCTTCATCCTGTGACGTCAAAAAATAGGTTTATTATCAAATGATTTTCTGTACTTTTACACTTTGTACTTATTCGCTGATAAACTGGGCTGAAAGAAATGCATAATTAGTAAAAATGGTCCGATGCGCATTTCTTGCCTTTATTAGAGCCTTCTGATGAGTCCTTGTTAAGAAAAGGATCATAAACGTTTTCCTGTTTTCTCCCGACTCAGTTTTGCTCTAATGGCATAAAAAGTCTTTTATATCCAAAGTCTTAAGTTCATTTTTTGTTCACTGTGCTTCTTTTCCGTATGTTCATTTATTCATCAATCATTCATCGTAGCTTCAAGCATTGGAGTGACTCGTCTCTCCCTGCAGTGGCTGCAGTTCCTGAGCCACGTGGTTTTCCTGCCCGTCTGCAGGCAGCGTGCTGTTATCCAGCTTCCTCTGGAGACCCTCCCTGTGGTTGGACCCCAGCGGGAAGCTGGGGTGGCGTCCAGGCTTAGGACTGGCTTTTTCCAGGAGTCTCTGGGACGAGTTGCTGCCGGAGCCGTCGTGCAGGTGCTCCTCCTCGTCCGTGTCGGCGTCGATGAACTTACTGATAGACGCGTCGTGGAACGTGAAGATGCCGGGCGGCACGTTCTCTGGGCTCTTGCTGGGGGTCCTGCTGCTGGCGGTCGTGTAGACGGACGCGGCGGGACTCTGGACCGACGAGCTGTCCGACAGCACGCCTGCTCCCGGGTCCTCGCCGCCTCTGAAGTTGACCTTGTGAGCGCGACTCCTCAGCGGGTTGCCGAATCGCAGGCCTCGCGGGCTGCCGGAACACGGGCCGGGCTTGGCGCCCCGTCCCGTCTGGGTCGGCGTGGTGCCCTGGGAGCCTTCGTTCTCGTTCTCCAGGGTGGGCTCCAGGCTGGGGTTGGTGCTGACCCGCCCCGGCATGCTGCTGACGGGGCTGTGGGAAAAACGGGAGCTCTCGGGGAAGTCGGTGGCACAGCTGATGAAGCTGTCGATGCTCGACATGCTCCTCATGTCCGTCACTGCCTCGGCTGTGCTTGACGGAGCTTCGGTGGGGATGCTGCCCATCTCAAACTCAGCCCTGTGTCTAACTGCCTTGGACGTCCCCCTTTCCCTGCTGTTGAGGAGGGGTTGGGACTGCGTCTTGGCCATCTTGTTGTACGTCTCCTCCAGTTTCTGAGCGCTGAGATGCTGAGGGCTGCTGGAGGGCCTGGCCTGCTCCTGGTAGTTTTCCAGGGCCTTTGTGGGGCTGCTCTGGTTCATCTGTGACTTAGATTTGGGCGCCCCTCGCTGCTGGTTCGGTGACACGTGATTATCAAGCACTTTGTCCTTCTTTTCCTCCGTTTTCTCCACCATCACGTCCATAAGCTCCACATTACGGCCAAACGCGTCTTTAATGTTCATGGAAACAATGCTACCGTTTCTTTTAGCTCGCTCCAGAGCCTCTCTCCTCTTAATGGCTTTCTCCTGCCTCTTTTGCTCCTTGTAGAACTCAGAGAAATTATTTACAATGATGGGAATAGGCAGGGCAATCACCAGTACTCCTGCAATGCAGCACAAGCCACCCACGATCTTGCCCAGGAGCGTTTTCGGGTAGATGTCCCCATAGCCCACTGTGGTCATAGTAATAGTGGCCCACCAAAAGGAGGCTGGGATGCTTTTGAACTTGGTGTCCTCCTCATCCTTTTCTGCAAAGAACACCAGACTGGAGAAGATCATGATGCCCATGGCTAAGAAAAGAATGAGAAGGCCAAGTTCATTATAGCTCCTCCTAAGAGTGAAGCCCAGAGACTGAAGACCCGTGGAGTGACGCGCTAGCTTCAGGATACGCAGGATGCGCATGATCCGGAAAATCTGGACCACGCGGCGGACGTTCTGGAACTGCAGCACGCTCTTGTTGGACTCTGTCAGGAAGATGGTCACATAGTAGGGCAGGATGGCAAGAAGGTCGATAATGTTCAAAGGACCCTTAAAGAACTTCCACTTGTTGGGGGAGGAGAGAAAGCGGAGCAGGTACTCCATGGTGAACCAGGCGATGCACACGGCCTCCACGTGGGCCAGCTGGGGGTTGTCCGTGGCTTGGCCGAACTCGTCCGTGTCCTGCAGCTCTGGGAGGGTGTTCAGAGACAAGGCAATGGTGGACAAGACGATGAAGAGGATGGAGATGATGGCCAGGATCTGGAAAACAGGGCAGGAAAGGTAAAGCTAAAAAGAGCATAATGGTGTAGCTTCAAATAAGCCTGGAAATGAATGAACACCTTTAAGGATCACTGCAAAACTAAGGTGGTCTACGTCTGTAGTTGATGTATTTTACTGTATATGTAGTGATAATTAGCCAATGTTTAATCCTGCTGATAAATCATCACTATGACTAAGTACAACCATCACTGGTGCCAACCACTGGTTCACTAATCTGTATTCGATACAGATAGATGTGGGTCAAAGATGCTGGAATGCAAAGTTTGCAGTATGTTGATAAAAAACGTGGGTAACGAACGTTTGATCATCAGAACACCATTTCACCAATGACTGAAGGTAAGACTGAAAAGATTAAAAGGCTGAAAGATAAAAATAATTTGCAATAGCTGTGAGACCATATGTTCTGTGTTTGTGTTATTAGCATCAGAACGTGCCTGAAAAACTGACTACTGATAGACAAAGTCCCAGTTTCTGTGTATCAGACTGATGGCATTGCATTGCATTACAGAAGTAACTGAAATATTCAAACCAGTGATGTATTTTCCTGAAGATATTGGTTCACGGTCCATTTAGCTTTGTGGCTACTTTCACCGAGCATTAATGAAATGTCATGTCAGCGGTTCTAGAGAAACAGGGTCAAAGCTAATGTGATCTCTGGGGCACATGTAGTTTTTTTTAGCTTGAAGTCTTTACCGAGACTCAAAAATGATGAGAGACAGTTTGAGACTGCACATGATGCATTTTTAAAATCCCTGTCAAACATCTCTTCACGCTGCTCTGATCCTTCAACGTCAAGGGTTACGAGCGAATCACAATGGATCAGTGGTTTTCCAGAGGACCGCATATCTGGTCGCCGGCCTCGTACGGACTCCTAGAGACCTGCTAATGAAATAATCTGCTGAGTGCAACAGGGTCTGGTGGCGCTGCTGGGGGATTAGGCTGCACACTTGTGGGTGTATCGGTGTGCCGCTCCTATTATTCCTGTCCCAGAGTCAGTGTGAAATCCAACACAAGGTCACTGTGGAGTCTGTGTCCCAGCCCAGTGGAGAGCGGGATTATTCCCCCGCACCAATCAGCAGCCATAAGCCTGAATTAATGTTGACAGGTGAGTGCTGGAACACTTACCTTGGCCTTTGAGGAGAGCGGAACTAAAAGAGGAGTAGCCTCGCTGCAGGGGAGGGAGGAGAGGGAAGGAAGACTAGTGGAACGGCGCTTCAGCTGCAGGGCAGAGAACCGGCCCGCCTCTCGGTGAGGGTCCCCAGAGACGCAGTGATGGATGGAAACTCTCAAAAATGACCCATTAGCACCAGATTTTACTGTGACTGAATAATCACGCCCAGGAGAATAAAAAAGAAACGACTTTCAACAAGCGGCAATAACGGTAATAGATTCATTTTTAGTTTTTGTTCTGGAGGACGTGGACGTGGGGAAAGCAATCACAAAGCTCAGAGTAGCAGCTGTTGAAGCAGGAAGAAAAAAGAAAAAAAACTTGGGAGAGCTTGGCTGAGCGTCAGGGCTAAAAACAAGCCGTCGAGTGGAAAGCACACTCATCAGATCAAGACTAATCTACTGCAGCCTGATGCGCTGGCCGGGCCTGAGTGGCACCGACCGGCAGCGCCGACACTGGGCCGAGGTCAACAGAACACACAGCGAACGGGTGTCTCCTCGGTGGGAAAAGTATCATCCCACACCGGGGGACATTCAGGCGCTAAAGAGCGTCACCGCGTTACTCATTAGCTCTTAATTACCAGCGGACAGCCTGCCTCACTTCCTGTTGGCACAAACTGAACCGGTGGCGATGAATCTGCCACGTCCTACTCATCCCTGACTTATTCATAACAAACACATGCATAATACACACACATTATGCATGTGTTTAATTTCCCACTTTCAGGCCTGGAGCCTCCCTGCCAGCAGCCAGGAGGCAGGAGGCTGAAAATTTAATAGTCCCCCGAAGTACCGAGATATCCTGTCCTGGAAAAGGTGCGTGTGAGCGCGTCCCCACTGGGCCACGGCGGAGTGTGGAGAGGCAGCCCAGTTTCCACAACGCTCCCACCACGAGGTTAGACCAGTTTCACGCTGCATCACTGGGGAAGGAGACTTTCTATAAACGCGGGATCAGCTGGAGGGAAGCGAGAGGCGCCCGGGCAGAGGAGACGACACAGCAAATATACTGCACTGTAAGTAAGCAGATAACACGATGAACAACAAGACCGGAGTGGTTCTGATCCGGTGCTCAGGGTTCCCCCCCTGCACCACCCCGTGCCATGTGTCGATTCACGTCTGATCCGTCCGCAGCGTAACTGGATTTGCCCTTTTCGCCACATGAGCGGAATCGATGCGGGGATTATGTCACACGGTGACTCATTCACTTTCAGTTCTGTGGACGCGCTGAGTGCGAGGTGGCAACAGCCGTCCCGCTGCAATACCTCGTTCATGAGGGCTCCGTCCCTGCGCGCCGACAGGCGCGAGTGCCTCAGCGCCTGTGTTTCTGTTTTTCATTAGAGGCTTTAGTGGAAAAGACGGCGGCACGGCGCTGGCGGTAAACAGGAGAGAGAGGGTTCCTCACTGCACTGAAGGGCGGAGGCCTCTTGCAGCTGTAAACACTTCCTCCCCAGGGCTACCCTCATCTTCTTGGAAAGTTCCACTCAGGGACCACAGAATCCTCTCAAATGTTGCCCTCTTACATAAACTTATTATGGACAATTATAAAATATCGTACTTTCCTCTTTGCTTTCCTTCAAGCAGTTTTTGAATAGTTAACATTTCATATTCTTATTTTCCAGACTAAAAAGATCTCAGGACTTTCCAACATCCCAACTCTCATGTTCTCAAACCTCTAACTTCCTACTGAAAATGATAGAAAACTGCTCACATGCAGCAGTTCCATTAAAAAAAGGCCCAGCATGTAATATGTGGTCTTTGAGACAGACAGTTTGGCTGGTTTTCGACAGCAAAGTTCCCCAAAGTGGCACCATCACATGGAAATATAATATGTGTTGACCATGTGATGCCTTATTATGAATATTTCCCTCAAATTCACAAACCCTAATATTAAGTACTGTATGTGTAGATGGATAGTGAGAACGTGTTGTGGCCCCGTCTGCCATTGAAAGCAGCTTTGAAATTTGTTACAGGACCTTAGTAGAGATATAGAAATTACTATTTGCAAATTTTGGCAGATTAAACATTTTATTTTATTGGAGGCAGAATTAAACAGAAGGACGCAGACTCTCATGTCTCTGTTTTTAGAGCATTATATTCAGCAATTCTCACAGTGAATATGGGCTTTTAATTATTGAGCATTTTACATCACAATCTGTCTGAAATGAAGAGCCTCTCTGCAGAAGTGACCCCACATCAACTTCCCCATCTGTGTCTGAGCCAGGCATCTAATGACATTAAACATCCCCCAAACTGACAAGGCCTCCCGTGTCCCACACAGATGTGCCCTCCACCTCATCTTCCTCGCTTCACCTTGCCTACAAGCCTTTTCATCCTTCCTCTTAGCTTCTAGCAGGCAGCCGCTACCGTTTCTGTGCCATGTGCTGAAGAGGAGACAGGGAGATGGATTACCCAGCTCGCGGCTACGCGTCGGATACTGTACCTCCTTTTGGAAGTGTGAAGGTGGTGCAGGAGTGATGAGGCACACAGGTACAGGGTATTAAGAATGTGTGCACTGAGGATATGTGTACCTCTACAGCAAATTGCATGCAGTCTATGCTAAATGCTACTGCTAAACTTAAAGCTAATGGCCTACTTTTATATTTGAACCACCGAATGTCTGTAAATAATAGCACATGCTTGTTGCTATGTGCAGTGTTTCCTGCACTCAAGCTCATCATTAGGTCTGGCAGGTGTCCAAGTGTCTGTGCTTGCAGAAGACATGGAATATGGTTTTTGGCACTTATGACAAAGAAAAGGTGAGAGCATGAGCAAATGAACAGTGACAGTGTGAAAAATATAGAATGATGATAAAAATAACAGACTGGAAGTAAGATAAAAAATGATCTCCTCTGCCTCCGAGTGTCAGTCCCCCCTGATTAAACACCTGCACCTCTGCCTCTGACCTTTCACCTGAGACAGAAAACCTTGACTCTGAAACACCTCGAACATCTGGACTATCAGCTGTACGCTCCTCAAGATTATTCACAGCTTCTGTCTTCTGTCCTATGGCCTAGAATATCCATCATATTACACTATACTATCCAAGTGTCTCCCTACAACAGACCAAATTCACAAGAAATAGAAAATAGTTTAAGCATCAAATGAAACTGATCCAACATTATTAAGTAACAAAATGCCAGACAGAAGCTGCTCTGCTGGCACGGAAACGCAGGTTTATAGATCCAACCGGGCTTCATAATGTAAGACTATTGATTTCTAACTATAAATTACTCCCTGATCCCCAGACATCCCCTGGCATCCTGCTGCTGTCACATTGTCTCCATGTGCTGGAACCTTTATTATATGTAATTATTAAAATAATTTATATAATTTAATAATTTGGTACTCTAGAGTCATATGAAGTATTATTCCAGGGCACGTGGTGGTGTAGTGGTTATGAGTGAATGTGATAAGAAGGACAGAAATGAACTGTTCCTGAACAACAGAGAGACAGGCAGATCTTTTACGTGTCTGTCTGTGAAATCCAGCTGTGGAACCAGGGAGGTTTTCCTGGACGCACTGAGGATATAGTGTCCAATCATATCTCCACTCAGTGAAGACACATCACAGCCAGCTGAAAATGACAAGTACTCAGAATCCGGCTTTGTTCTGATACTTGTTTTCGCCTCCTGGAGCTCCAGCTGTCTCTTGTTGCTATGGGTCTCCGCTCACTCTAAAACTGGCAGCAGTGTTGGCAGGCGGATGGAGACAGGACAGAATATATCATGCTGAATCACCGCCGACTCTGAGAAATCACACCGTTCGGCCGCATGGTGCACAACAAAAGTGTTATTTTGTTTCGGGATCTTGCTTAACGGCAGCAGGAGCTGGTAATGAACATCAGGGGACAGGTGGTAATGAACATCAGGAGACAGGTGGCCAAAGAGAAGCAGACACCGATCGCTTTGTTGCACACGAAGACCAGGTGGGACGATTACATCAGGAAATAAAGCTCGAGGCCTCAGTCGGAGACAGCGATGAATGAATGAAAGCACATTCTATCACTTCCAGTGAAAGCTTTGCACACTGGACATCATTAATCCACTTTAATTAGGAATATATTTTATCTGTTTAAAACCCTGCAAAGCCTCGTCACGCGGATTCAGCACAGGCCTGAAGTCTGATACAAACCCACCAGAGGCTGACGGGAGGTCTTCGCTGCTCAGGTGTCTGCGAACATCTAATTAACGTTGAACTAATTCATTTGCCTGTCTTTACCATAAAGACCAGCAGTGACTGGGTTCATGTGACACGATTGGGTGTCAGCACTAAGTGAACAGCGTTATCTGGGCTGCTCACAGTAAACACCCCCTGAAACAGGAGAGCTCTGCTCACCGTATCGGCTCCACGCTGCAGGAACGGCGCCGAGCATTGGATGACGTTCAGGACGGATACGATGGGCGAGTGTAATCACATTAGGAGGCAGAGTGTTTAGCTGTTCCTGTTCCTCTTGAATGGAGTCTGGGTAAATAAAAACAAGCCTACCAAGCTCTCAGCTTGTTTAGAGAATGACCGCTGAGTTCAGTTGTGATCCTCACTCCAGCTGCAGCAGGAAGCCATGAGCTCGGGATGGTTTGTGCCCTTGAAACTGCAAATGCATCAAAACTAAATTTATCCCAACCAACACTGAGGTAATCCCACCACTCACTGTAGTCATGACAACAAATTCACAAGGTTGCAATCATAGAATTAGCTGCACCACCGGATCTCCATTTGAACCCTATGCTTTTCATTTATATCCCTCTTTGTGTTTGAGCTTATCCTCTACTTCCTCAAGTGGATAAATATTTCTAAGAGAGAGATGATTAGCAAATGGTTTGTTGCAAAGCCCAATGCTCCATTTGACAGCGTCAGAAGGAAGTGGAAGACACAGAAAGGATCCTGTGTCTCAGCATCTAGTTTTAATCCAGCTGACACAGCAATAAATATTCAGACTCAACGTTGTTTCCGTCTCTGAATTCTCTCAGATGTGACTTGACCTGCTGTACTAATGGCTGCTGTAGGTTGGCTCTAGACACGTCGTGTCAAATCACGTCTTCCAATACTTTTACATACAGTATCACACACACACATTAGCGTGTCCTACGCATGTGCATCCAGCATAAAACCATCTATTTTTCAGTAAAACAACTGCTGTGTCTCCCGTCTGAATGATTCATTGGGAGAGGATCAGACCAGGAAGCTCCCTGACTGACCATGAAAGACCGTAGCTCTTTGTGTGTGTGTGTGTGTGTATGTGTGTGTGTATGTGTGTGTGTGTGTGTGTGTGTGTGTGTGCGTGTGTGTGTGTGTGTGTGTGTGTGTGTGTGTGTGTGTGTGTGCGCGTGTGTGTGTGTGTGTGTGTGGTGTGTGTGTGTGTGTGTGTGTGTGTGTGTGTGTGTGGTGTGTGTGTGTGTGTGGTGTGTGTGTGTGTGGTGTGTGTGTGTGTGTGTGTGTGTGGTGTGTGTGTGTGTGGTGTGTGTGTGTGTGTGTGTGTGTGTGTGTTTGTGTTGTACATCAGACCACCGAATGCCTCCCTGCCCAGCTCATTTCTGTGAACCCGTGATGTAATCTGGAGACTACAACCCTCTGAGATGCCGGTTCACCCTCCGCGGTGAAGTGAGGTCAGAAATGCATAATGCAGAAAGAGAAACAGAGAAATGATGTTGGCAGTGCAGAGTATAGTGTATAATGTATGCAGCGGAGATGTACAGGCACTAAAGCGCCCTGAGGCAACAGGCAGAAACTTTAGGAGTGACCTATTTTCCTAAACACCTCAATGAAATGTTAGAATAGAGTTGTGTAATGATGCTCCACTGCAGAACAAAAAGCACCCTGCGTCTCTGTCCTCCAACTCCACCGAGGGACAGAGGAGTTGGAGGACAGAGAGTGTGACATTTATAAAAAGAACAGTTTAGAGGGAACTAACCTTTAAAGGATGAGCATCGTTCTGGGCTTAGAGGCGACAGATACAAACGCACAACAGTCGCTGTGCATGGCTCAGAGACGGAGCGTCTCTTTGCAGGCAGACGTTACGCACTATAAACTTTTCCACACAGCGCCACGGGGCCGTTCGTGCTGCGAAGAGGAGCCGGCAAACCGGGGCAAGCGGCTGCATGCTGCATGTGGAGGAACGAGACCACATTAAGCGGGAGCTTGATGTGGTCACCGGTGGAGCACGAACCTGTCCCCATGCACACGGACACATGCGCACACGCCGTGCATGCGCTCGGACGCAGCAGCACGCGGAGCCGTACATCCTCTCGTGGTGAGACTGCAGCACCTTGGTGTACAGCTCAGCTGATAGTTTCCATGGCAACCTGAGGCTTTTATGTTTTTGCATAACAGATGCAGCAAGGCATTCACCAAAAAGACCCATATAAACAGAAACTGGGACACGTGATCAGACTGAAGCATAGTCTGGAAAAAACAGAGAGTTTCAGATTAGACAGACAGTAAACCTCAGTAAACCTCTCACAAAAATCTAAAAAGTGCAACTCTTTCATCACATTTTAGCTGCTGCTCACCGACCATAGTTCTCACCTTACATCAGTCCTTACATCAGTTATGAATCAAGATTAAAGCCATAATAATGTAGCTCCAGAAAAAAGTTTTGCTTCCAAACACGCTCTTCGAACCCTTGTGTGTGAGTGAGTTTCACAGCAGACACAGGTGAAATCGCCCTCCATCTGTTCGAGGGAGGGGACACGCTGCCACAATCACAGCCGCTAATCTAAAATAGCGGTTTTGTGGCAGCTCTGCGTTACGGCCTGTATGCGTGTGATTACCTGCCACCTGTGCCCAGCGTAAATATCGTTCTATTAATAGTGTGGCGATGGGAAAAGGACGGAGGCAGATGGCTGATTCCGAAACGGTGCAGTTCTAGGAGGTTGTAGGTGTTGAAGGCATCCTCAGACACAACCCAGCTGTGCCAGGCACATCTGGAATCATCACAACGGTCTAATATTTCTGCGATCTCGCTTCCCCAGATGTGGCGCTTACTGCGAGCGGGCCAAACACGCGTCGGGCCATCCATCCGGGCTGCTCTAAACCAGCCGGCAGTCAGGAACGCTGGCGCAGCGATCCCTGCCGTACATGGAGATACTGACCGCAGATCAAAACGCATTCATCTGATCTCCTCGCGCTTCTCCCATCACCGCCGCCGTCCTATTTACCATGAGATGGAGCGCGTTTCCTTCGTGGGAGGAATCGGTCACGGGGTCGTTTCTGCTGCTGCCTGTTACCGTGTTTAAGAGCCGAGTAAACAGAGGGCCACAGGCTCACAGTCCGTTTTATTTCTCAGCACCTTAAACTCAAGTATCTCCTGTTGAAGCCAACTTAATTGTTTAATCTTTGCTCCAAGTTTGGGCTCCTCCCTTTAAACGATGGTGATTTGTGTTTGTTCTTGAGTCTGTGTTATGATTATGACTGTCTGCTTCTATTTCCTATTATAAGCAGTGTACGTAAATCTCTTCTTTAAGACTGTGTTCATCATGAGTATCTACGACAGGACAAATTGCAATCGTTCCTCTAATCTCTTTCTGGATTTACACCGAAAGTGTGAGCTGACGCCTCGATTAGACGGGAAATCCTTTTGATTTGGTCACACGTCTGCCAGCGTTTTCCGAAGAGTCCGGTTTTTTCTGAGGGACAGCCCCTGGGATTTTCGTCTAAAGCCCAACTTGATCTGGACGGAGAGTTGACGAACAGGCGGCCGTTTCATTTCCTCGAAGCCAGACAGACGTTGTTACATAACGGCAAAGACAAAGTTTAAAATGTACTAATCATAAACGATGTCATTTGAGATTCTCTTTAGCCGGTTCCTTTAACAGTGGTGAACAGCCTATCTGAGCGCTTGTCTCCCTCAGCTCGGACTCGTGGGACATTCACACAGTTGGGCTCCTCCGTCCCGGCTGACTGCGTTTCTGTCCTCTGAGAGCTGCATCTGGAGCCACAAGTGTGTTAATGTAATGACAAGGGGCTCAGGTTTCCCACAGATCACTAACCCTTTCAATTTACATCCCGCTCCTCAGTTTACATAGGACCCACCGACTCGCGGCGTCCATTCTTCTGGGAGGCGACGCTGCCCGCGGTAGCTTGAGACCTCGGTGTCGCACGCCCGGTGACCCCGACGGCTGGGTTTCCAATAATTATGAAGTCAAACCAGCAGCTTTAGATGCATATCATGCGCCCGTGACTTAGCCGCCGCGTTCATTACCATGTACACCAATTTCAAGTGGGTAAAGGAGAGAACCGACTGGAAAAGGAGAACAGAGCGCTGATAATACGAGTAACCGGCCGCGAATAATCCTTCACTCCTCTGTGGTAACCTTCAACCTGGACCCCCCCAGCGTGACCCACTAAGACCAAACCACCTATATATATATATATATATATATATATATATATATATATATATATATAGGTGGTTTGGAATGAGAGCAGCCAGTGCCGAGGCTCCTGCAGGAGGATGGGGGGAACAGGGGCCCCCGGGGACCCGAGCCCAGAGATTAGTGGGATAGCGATGGGAACTCACAGCCGCGGGGGGCCGCGCACCTCCACCGGCTGCTACCGGAGCGACAGACTTTAAATTCCTCCATGAGCTCCTGTACCTGAGGAGGTGCATTACCGCTACCGCTCCCGAGGGACCTCTTCTTCTGTGGTGTTACCGTGTCAAATAGAGTCACGTAGCATTAAGTCGATCCCCCGGGACTCAAACGGCTGATCTAAACTATTCCACTACGCACCACTTCTAAATGTAATTACACTGAAAGGCCATTAGCTCCTCCTCAGTCAGCAGACCGCGGGGCTCTCACGTAATTACCGTCAATATTAGCGCATAAATATCACAAGGACGTGGCCTTTAAATCTCCGTATGTTCCCTTTGCGTTTCACGTCTCTACATCACCGCGGACGACGTGTTCGCTTCTAAGCGGAAGCTGCGATTCCGCGCCGACCCAGAAAACGCGTCGCTCCCCCTCGCTCCCTCGCGCGCGCCTGGCGCCGTGATATGAGCACGCACGCGCCCACACACGGTAAAGGCAGTGCACGCGGGCAGCGGATTGCGCAGAGACAGGTAACGTAAGGGGAAATTTGCTGTAACTTAGGAAACCTCAACTTTTGACATTTTTATCACAGTTTTGCACACAAACCGCTTTTTTTCTGATCTGCTACCTGTGTCTCAGCTTCTTCACTGGGGCATCAAACACTCATTAGGTACCAATTACAGCAGCGTGTACGTTTCTGCAGCATAATGATGTCTAATCCTTATTTAAAGGAGATAGTTTTAGTCAATATGCTGACATTGTATCTTCGGCTGGTTCTGTCTGAAGCTGGGGCAGGCAGCCCATTGGCACAGTTTAAAAGCACCTGCGAACACGTCTAACACTAAATAATTAGCAGCATGTAGCATCTTTGCTCTAAAATTCAAGCTTGAGGCAAACCATGGTATTGAATCAGCTGTGGAAGCCTCACCATTAAACTACATGCTGCTGTTTTTGCACTTCAACATTTTCTGTTATATATTTAAAGGATGAAGCCGAACATGCAAATTTCCCACAAACAATGACATTAAATTGCATTTAGAGATTGTCTAAACTACGCAACAAACGAAGCCATCTGACCACGCTCCATCATCTGACTCTGTTTAATCACAGTCCGTCTTGCATTAGACTCTGCCTTCTGCTGATTTAGAAATAAACTTGTGATTCTCACAGTCTGCCGCAGAGATGAGAAGGTTCCAGACGTCACAAACAATCAACCAAATTACAGCATCAAGGCGTCTATTTAGGGAATATGTGTGTTTGTGTGTGCGCTTCTGGCCTGGATGGGAAAACACACAGGTCTGCGTGCGTGTGTGTGTGCGCGTGTGTGTGTGCGTGTGTGTGTGCGTGTGTGTGTGTGTGCGTGTGTGTGCGTGTGTGTACATGTGTGTGACAGCTTATTTATTTATAGAAGCCCCTTGGGAGAGAAGTGCCATTACCATGCTAAGGTAGAAAATCTGGTGGGGCTGTGAGGGATGTCACACTAAGTTGGCTTCATCCCTCCTCGCAGGCTCCGGCTCGTTACCATGAGCAGCCTCCTGTATAATATCAACAACCACTCTGCATTGTCCTTCTGAATCTCTGTGTAAACACCATTATGAAGCCAGCACGGCTCCTCTGGGGCTGCTATGGTGAAAATACCTCAATGTCACAGTTCACTCTGGGAACTCTTGCTGGTTTTCTGTTTTTCGAGATTAGGACATTAATAAAGATAAAAAGAAATGGATTGCTTAGTTTGGAAGGCCGGCTGATACACTGATCCAGATCCAGATCTGTAATGAAAAGGCTGGTCTTACGGGGGCTCACCCCGCCGAGCAGGAGGCCAGGAGATCACAACACACTGAAGCCAAGAGCTCTTCTCCAAATCTGTGATTATCAGCAGGGGTCTAACACTGGGAACGCCTCCCGTCTCACTCCGACTCCAACCAACCTGGCCTCAAGTGCTGCATTTTCACTGTAAACATTGCATCAGAAGCCCAGCGTCCCGATCCCCGGGGGGTTGATGTGGTTGCAAAGACTCACTTTTGCAGAAAATTGCATTTTTAAAAAAAGGTCCAGCAGTAACTTTTTCTACAGTACATCTGAATGGAAGCTGCCGATGACAGCATTTAAATATACACCGGTCGCCCACACTGAAACCACTGACAGGCGGAGTCAAGAACACAGATTATCCCGTTACGCTGGCAGCTGGTAAGCAGTGAAATGCGTGAGGTGGCAAATGAAAGCGCCCGTTACTGACACGTGATGAAGAATGGAGGGAGCAAAAGCTGGACAAGTACCAGCATCCGAGCAACTTTGACAAAGGTTTTGCGGTGGAGACTGCTCTTTATCAGAGCAGCTGAATCTGAAGTGCAGGCTGTTCCTGGTATTAAAGCAAGTCGTGGCATTTATGCAGATGTTATTGTGGACGTTATTGTTGTTTCAGCCTTAATGGGTCCGAACCAACAGATGCTGCTGAAAGAGACGTGTCCGGAGAACAATGCACGTCTCTCTCCCCCGTCTGCTTCTGCTGGCGCTGACATTTTACAGCTCGGCCTCCCTTTTTCCCCGCGCATACACATCTCTCCACTTGTGTTGATGAACCGGCTGGAAATGAAAAGGCCAGTTCTGTTGTCACGCGTGTGCAAACGGCTGCTGAAACCCGAAGCTTTGTTTAATTCAGCCTGTCAAGCGGACCAGATGTGACGAGAAGGGAGCTGAGCCTGTTGCTGCCTGTTCATCCACGGGGCTTTCAGGTGTTGGGTTCTGTATCAGGTTCAGGTAATTACTGTACCTCAGTCTGGCAGCCTTCATATACCACAGCTGCATTTATAATGTTATACATAGATAAGAAGTCACATGTGTAGCTGAACATTTCCCTTATTTTAAAGAACTGATATCACTGCACACATAGAGTACAGTACATTGATATGGGCTCATTCATCCACTGTTAATAGCTGTGAGTGGTCTTTTAAGCCCATTGATGCTGTTCTGTCAGAAAACGCGCTGGACCCACGGCTGATGCATTATTCAGTGGCGCCTGTCAGGGCTGTATAGGTGGCTGGACTCCGACCTTTACGGCCTCAGCTCTGCAGCGAATGATGAAAGCGTCATTGAGTTGGGCAGCTCTGGCTTGAGAAGCACTTTCCGCACGCTAGAGGCTTCGGATCCTCGGGCCCAAACTCCGCTTTACTCTGTGAGTGACCACGCGGCGTCTACTTGAGTAATGCTCTGTCGGTGACAGGTCTGTGTGAATAATGAATGACGTTCTGCAGGAAAATAGTCCTGTCTCCATTTCCTCATGACTGACCTCTCACCCTTTGTAATGTCAATGTCAGCGCAGACCACGAGAGCCACAAACCCAAGCGTGCTAACATGGGGGGGGGGGGGGGTGGGACCAGACTCCGTCATTGTAAGGCATTGTACTAAAAGTAAAGCATGGGTTTTACATGTCTGTCAAGCGGAGATACTCTGTGTGCGTCACTGTGTGCGTGTGTGATGTGCAGTATTGACCCAGCTGGTTGGTGCGATAAGCTAATGTGGCGTGCGGGATCACCGCGCTCCATGGAAACTGGGAGCCGGTGGAAGGTCCGGAGGCTCGCGTCTTCCTAAAATCACTTCGAGCCGGAATTATTTGAAGGGCCGACCTCCTCACGGGCTCCTGGGCCGTATAAACACTGAACCTGCACGACCACAGCACCCAAACTCTCTGATCCCAGTGATAATCTCCTGCGCGTTCATCATTATAGGAACCTTCACTGACGCAGTCATGTGTGATCCTGAACACTGTGTCTTTAATTACACTTGTACCGGATTATATTGAATTATGGCCCTAATTTGGCCTCTCATTCAGTTCAATTATGCTGGCACCACACAGACGAATGAAATAGTGCTGAGGCAGCATTTAGGTTATGTTACTGACACAGGAAAGGAGGAGAAGCCAGCTGGTGGGGAGAGGGGGCAGCCTGTCCATGCAAGTAACACAGCACTTCCATCAATGGAGGATGCCATTTATCAACCACAACAACTAAACCGTGCACTCTGAAACCGTTTTCATTAGTCATTTGTGAGGAAATGTGCCTGGATAAAACCTTACTTCCTACCCATCAGCACTACAGTATGTTCCTTCAAGGATGGGTTTATTGGATATGCAGGAAGCATCTTCATGTTGATCTGGTCCAAATGTGCAGGAAAGTGTTTCTAATGCAGGGGCCGACCTCTAATTGCAACATGAAACGATGCGCTCTCACACAAATCATTTCAGCTCACCAAAACACAAACAATTGAATCCTCATCCCCGCACTTCACAAACAAGGCAGCCTTTCTCTATTGATTAGCAGCCGCTGACGGGATGTGTTACTTCCTAGGGTGAGTTTCCATTCGTGTGTATCCACACGCTGATCAAACGGCTCCAACGCAAGTTTGAAATCGATAATGCTAATGTCCCTTTAAGTTTACGACTGGGCTTCATGGTTTGGAAAAAAAGTAAAGGAAGGAACAAAAGGCAAGAAAGCACTTTTCTGTGTCATAGTGTAACAACCCACATGATGCAAAATGTAAAAAAAAGTCATTTATAAATAGATGCTTTCCTGCACGAGGCTTCGTGAGTTTGACTTTAGGGGCCAATTAACATTATGAATGATGTGACTGAGTTTATGGCTGTTACAGCTCGATGAATCTATGTGAATAAAGCAATACGATATTTCCACTCCATCTACTGTAAACAAATAAGGAGCGCAGGGAAACAGACACAGATCAGGCGATAAGGAGGACGGATGAGCAGCAGAAGCACAGACGCCGGTTCCTTCTGTCAAAGTGCCACGCGACTGTGAGCTCATCTGGTGAAACGCGGTGCCGCAATCCGTTGGCAGCTGGGCGCCATTGATTCACGGCTATTCGGGGCGCACCTAACCACAATAGAAGAGCTGCTGTTACCCAGCAACCACTCCTGAAAACAACTCATAAGCTCACGCACGCATGTGAGGACACAGGGAAGGAGCGACAGCCTCGCGAAGGCAATCTGTTATTATGAAAGCTGCTGAGTGGGGCGTCACGCGTCTCCGTCGCCCTCGGCTGCTGAGGGCGCGTCCTCGCCCGACCCGGCTTTTAGACTCCCTGCCATCGATTCTCTCCCATTCTCCCCGAAAGCCAGAGGGGAGGCCGTGCGAGGAGCAGGGCCACGGCCTCCGCACACGCAGCGCAGCGCAGCGCAGCGAGCGAGCTCAGACTCTGCAAACAACAAGGCAAAGTGCTTACAGTGAAGTCAATCAGGCATATCGGATTTGCAGCGCAGCGCGCGGCTAACGGCCTCCGGCCGCGGCCGTCTCCGCTTCGCTGCGAGGAGACGTTTCCGTGCAATTAGCTCCAAACAGCCTCTGCCAAAGCAGAAGAGCCACAGTAAGTGTCAGTTTGTGTAGCTCAGTGTTGTGTTCTGCACCGGAGCCTCGGTGGATAGTGAGAACACTGCAAGGCTTTTAGGAGACAGGCCTTTAAACTCCCAGAGGGCAGAAGCGTCAAAAGAGTCTGTTTTAATGAAAGCTGTATGAGTCAGCATCATTTTCTAGACACAATCAAACCTAACGTCTCAGTTTGTGAAGTTCCTTTGTCTTAGCATGAGGTCGTGACTCACGAAAAACAAGTCAGCACTGAGAATATTTCATCAGGAGTTGAGGCAACGCAAGCAAACATCCACAGGGTTCCAATGAGTGGCGTCACCTTTTCCCAGACGCGCCCTGCCCTTTTCAGAGCACACTAACAAGCGCCGACCTCTCAGGTGGAAAGTGTTGCGTTTGTGTATGACATCATAGCTCGCGCCAGACAGAAGACGCTGGGAGTGTGATTCATTCGATGAGCGCGATCCCTGGGAGACGGCGCTGCCGCTCGGGGCTCTGAGCGGCGGCGGCGCGCTGAGGCAGGCTGAGGCCCCCCTGCCGGGCGGCGCCGCCGCCGCTCAACCGTGACCACGTGCATTGTTTTGCATCCACGCGAACGTATGTTTAATGGATGAAACTATTACCTGAAAGTTTTCCTGTGTTTTCAGAGTCCATATTGTTACACTGAATAATTCAGTGGGCAGACCCACGGCAGGAACGCGGACTCAAGTGGGTCTAAAGCTATTCAGTAACAACTCAGCACCCCTCGAGCAGCGGCGCCGCTGCTCCGAGGTGACGAATGATGTCAGGGAGGTTATAAAATCAGAAGGAGCGGGACGAGGTGACATGTGGAGCTATAGATATGCTGCATCCTACCTTAGCTCTCTGGCATTAAGTCAGGCGTTATTAATGTGCAATTAAAGTTTGATCAGGACTGAAAATAAATGAGATGGAATTTGTCTTTAGGAACAAACCATTTCGCCGCTGAACCTCTTCAATTAAGCTTCAGAAACAAGGCTGCGCTGAACGGCTGCCATTTAATCTCCGCTTGACATTTTTACTGTTCTCGGCCTCACATGGCAGTAAACTATGAGGAAATGATCCCATTTCGCGTCCTTCCCGACTGTAGCGCCTGTTAGAGCCCTGCATGCCTGGCTAAGAACACGGACTTGCACGCAGCCATAAGAGAAGGTCATAAATTGTGCTCTCGCATCCGTCTCTGCTGTATAATTTACATCGCGTCATGCAAAACTGCAGGGATGGAGAGCACAGGCCCGCACTGAAGGGGACGAATGAAAATGAGGCTTTGACGGGTTCACAGGTTGCTATGGTCTGTAATAGATTCACCAGGTAATGTAATAGAGCTAGTAGTTTATTCGCCATCGCTTCCAGGGGCTCTATCACAAACCCATCATGAATTTGCTAAGTCAACAGTTATATAATGAAACCTTTCATATTTGGCCATGCCATTAATTCTGACCTTTATTTAATAACTCACGGTCCGGTGAACAGAAACAGAGCTGAGTAAATATTCAAAGGCAAACTTACTGGTAGGAACTTAACAAAGCTGGAATTGAGTTGCATCTGAAAAACCTGTTGTCCTCCCTGTGGTAATGACACACATTCCCCGAAGCTGGTAACAGGTTCTACAGTGGCTGGGACTCAGGAGAATATGGCAACAATGGCTCCCTGCTCCTCTGACATGAGCTAAGCTACACATGTCAGTTTCTTAGCCTCTGTAGTGTTTCCAGTGAAAAACAAAATATTCAATACCTTTACTGAGAGACGTGGTGAAGATGACACAGGCTGTGGAACAAGTGACTCAAACCATTAGAGGCAGACAATGGCTGCTGTCAGTCTGCAACAAAGTACCAATAATTGTTTGAGACAATTTGTTTTTTCGACTCGCCTTGTTGAGATTATCGATTGAGGCGCAGTAGAAATCTTTCCAAAGTTACATTTTCAAACAGACAGTGATGAATGGAGAAAACTTTGCAAAAAGCCTTGTCATTCACCTCTGACAACAACGTTCCTCCATCCGTCCGTCATCCTCTCCTCGGGCGGCTCAAAGTGACAGATTAAAAGCTGCGCTGAGGTCAAACCAAAGTCAGCGCTCAGATCGAGCTAGTGTCAAACAAACACGTAGAACTGACCTCTACTTTCTTTTTCATTAAACAAGCACATTTCGCTCCTTGATAGAGAAGCCCTGTAAATCTTAACTTGTCTGTGTGCCAGCGCTGGCCTCTCCTGAACGTACCTGAACCCACCACTCTCACCCGGTCTGCTCGCGCAGCGGAGCAGCAGCGAAATGCACTGCACAGGACACTACCTTAGCAGCAAACGACGAGCTGGGCTTCTCCAGCAGGTCCCAGAGTTTCTTCCTCTTCTCCGAGCAGCACGTGGTGGTAAACTCCTCTCCGTCCCTCTCTCTCAGGTTCTCCGCCTCCCGCTTGAGCTCCTCGTTCATCTGCTCCTTCTTCTGGTGGTACCTGGCCTGGCAGCACGACTCCAGGTAGATCTCGTCGATGCCCCAGTAGTCCAGCTCCTGGCTGAAGGACAGCGCGCACATCTCCTCCATCATGTGCAGCTTCCCCGTGCGGTAGAAGTTCAGGATGGAGGTGAAGGCGCCGGGGTGTCTGTCGAAGAAGTACTCGTTGCCGTCCAAACTGTAGTCGTCGCATATTTCCATGATTGATTCGTGGGTGTTGCAGTCTCTCAGTTTGCCCAGTCTTGTGCGGGGAAGCCTGTCCAGCGTCCTCCACAGGACTTCGTGGAGGAGACCCCCTACGTTGAGTCTCACCCGGCGGGAGTGGGCCTTGCTCCGGATGATATCCATCGTGTCCGGCGGCAGCGTGGCCGCCGACCGAGACCCCGCCTTGATCATCTTCAATTGTTTGTCAATTCAAAAGGCAGATCTAGAAGACAGCTTCCCCTGGCTGTCCGCATCAGGCTCCCTCCTCCGCTCCTGTGACTGCAAAAACAGAAAGAATTCATTTAGACGCTGCTGAGCAACCACTGCCGGTGTCCTACAGCAGCAATGTCAGGTAGTTTATCCACTCATCAGAGAACCAAAACAGATATTTTAATCGGCTTTGAGCGGCACAGCCGCTTTTCTTGCTGACAGAGGTGGCGCTGGGGTTGCAAAGCCGGCGCCAATGATAAACTGGTTTCCACTTTGTGAGCGCTGTCCAGTGCTGAACGTGTCTGTCGGTGCGGGGCCGGCGGTCGGTCGCTGTCCACGCGCCCGGGTGCTGAAACGTCTCCGCTTGTTCGTGACAGCGATCAATCCCGACTGGGAAGCGTCGCAGTGTGGAACTATACAGGGATAATAAGCTGGACTAATGCTACTGTACCACAGCTTATTAACTTTTATTAAGACCCATAGCACATTATATCACCCTCTCAGACCAGGCTGGAGATTTCACAACCTTATGCTTTACCTTTATAAAACGGGCGATTTGTTTTTTTAACACTAGCACTTGTAATGATCCACGAAGTTAGTTTAGGTTGAACGTAGAGAAATAGTTCTGTCATATGTTTGTAGAGTGCAACAGAAATTCATTTAAACGCGACTTTACGGAATAAACGGGAAATAAAGTGTTTCCACTCAGATCAAGTAACATACTGTGCAAAGCTACGTAGCGTAGAAAATCAAACCGGAAGCTAAAATAGACCCAAACAATAATGAAAAGATGCATACATGTTTGCCATATATCCCGATTCACGTCGTGGAGCAGCAACATTTCCAGAGACGCGCTAAAACTTGTTGTGTCCGTCCGGGTCTCCGGTGACGGAGGCATCATGAGCCGCGCGCCGACATTCTGCAGGCTGCTTCAAACAGGCACCGCCGTCCGGTCCGCCCGGTCCGGCCACCGTGGGCCGAATCAACAAGTAGACTCTGGAGAGTAGCGGGGGGTCCTCTGTGCGTCTCTCCCGCACCTGCTCGCACTGTGAGCGCTCGCTGGCCGGCGCCTGTGACTGTGAACGGGATCCTGCAGGGGCTGACTGCGCTGAGGCTGCTCCAGAGGCGCAGCCTGGCTGAGATTAACCCCCTCACGGCCGGACAGCCACCGCTTAATTTACAGCAATTTCGGGAGTGGCGATAGACAACTAAACACCGAACGAGTCTCAAATAGAAAAAAACACCAAGTAAATACAAATATGTTGAAGTGCTCTCAAGAATATTTAAGAGACAGTTCAGTGTGGCACAGCTTGTGGATGTGAATGAAACTGGGAAACAATGTAGTATTTAATAATATTATTATAATATTTCTGTGCTATTAAAGGCATTCAGCTCAGTTTAGAGGGAAACTTAAGCTGAGACTAAATGTATAATAAAAGCCTGCACAGCACAGTCCGTTGTAGATCTGCTGCTTCTAGTTAGTGATGAGTTGCGTTCCACAAGCCATAAATCTAAACTTTCCACTCAGCTTCACTCTGCATCCAGCAGGCGGGAGCCAGGGAGACAAATGTGCGTTTACAGTACAGACAGCTCTTTGTGCTCACGGCCTGTATGGGACATACTGTACACAACCACAGGCACAGTGGGAGCACTGGTCATATATTAATGCCTTATTTTCACTTTTACTACATGCGTCTGTGGACTTGAACTAATCACTGAATGAATTTGACAACACAAGATTATGCACAATGCATTATTCACATTTATTGATAAATAACAAAACACAGTATAATTTAAATAAAAAGTACTATTTACAAAGTAAACAATGTGCAAGTGTTGAAATGTGTTTCAATCATATGAGCTCGACTTGTTTTTCACGCCCTAGTGTGTGTTTTCCTTGGTTTGTATCGGACCAGCAGGTCGCCCTTCGGTTGGAGCATCCCAAATCCATAGCGACCGGCATTTACCTCTGGCACCTGAGCATGTGGGTCACACAGCTCCAAGTCATAGTTAGTCAACACGGTGTAAACAAACCTCGAGAGTAAACACAGGTAAAACACAAAATTAGGACATTCAAAAAAAAGAAGAAGAAAAAAAAACATTCTGAGATGTTAAGCGCTCCTAAAGCCACATGGTGCATGGATTCTAGGACACTCACTGTCTGATGGTATTGATGGCAAACTGCTTTCCCACACAACCATTGGTCCCTGCGCCCCATGGCATGGTGTAGTATTTCAGTCGTTTCCCTCCTTTATAAAAATCTTTCTTCTCTGATCCGTCCGCGTTCAGGAAACGGTCGTACTTGAATTTCTATAAGAGGAAAACACATTCATCAGGAGACATTAAATGCAATCAACAAAAAAGGAACTCGCCTGCAGAGACCATATGTGCAACGCCTGCTTGTCTATTTCTGGTGGGCAGATATTTTTAAAGCTGTCTTCTCAATGTCCTTCCCACGCCTATTAGCTGTGGTGCTGTTCCTGTGCTCAGCTAATCCCTCCATGCTCCACAGCTCCGAGTTTGACCTCTCACTGGGTAATACAGGGTCAGCCTCGCATAGGTGTTGATTCCACCTTACATAAACAACAGCTAATGCTAATTGCATTTATATCTGCCCCCAACTCACCCCAAAGACAATTGCTACTATTCCTGTTGGTAGCACAGAAATCTTTAAATAGCGCGTACAGGTTAGAAACAGCAGAGCTATTGCTTTAATGAGATAGGACAACAAACCTGTGGCTCACGGTGAACCTCGGGGTCCATCTGAGGGCTGTTGAAGGGGAACAGACACACCCTGTCTCCTTTCCTGAGCAGGTATTCCTGGCCATGTGCCATCACAAGCATCTTTTCCTGCACTACCTCTCTTGTGATGAAGGGTGCGGCCGTGAGCCGAAGTGTCTCTTCCAAGGCGCTATCTGGGGTGGGACATAAATAAGGTTGGTTCATAACTAAAAACAAGCAGATATAAATATTTAGAAATTGTCCGAACTTTTGTTCTTTCCCTTGTAATTTGCAGACAACACCAACTACCAATATACATGTTCTGTTTACACAAACTGTGATGGAGCGCTCACCAAACACGGGGGTTTGCACAGTTCCATCCGTGAGAGGAGTCTCTGACGGCTCCATCTGCGAGATCTGGCCGAACTCCCTCTTCACCGCTATCAGCGCGTCGTGATTTGTCAACAAGTAGCACAAAAGCCAAAATGCAGCAGGACCAACATTTCCCTGGAAACAAACAACAAGCCGCATAAACACAATGAAAAGGATGGGTTCACACGCTGCTGGCGCTGCACGGCGCGAGCACAGGTGGTCGTTGCGTAACAGTAGATACGAATCTCCCATGTTTGTCTTTTGTTCAAGTTGTAATATAGGCAAAAGTGAGTTTAATTAAATGTAACAGGTGTAATAGATCAGTGGTGACAAGAAGAAAAGCTTCCTTTAGTGTGTCTGGCATGAGGAGGGCTGAGCTCTGGACAGTCTCACTACTAGCAAAGCACGGCTCAGTAATGGTTGACTTAATAAGGAAAGCCGTTGGAAACCCGAGGTCCCCGACCATCTGCCAGCTTCCGAGAGCGGCACTCTGAAGTAATTTAGGCTTTGGGCAAACCGTGCTTGTGGAACAAGACACTGTGGAAACATCACGTAGTAAATAAATCAACTTCTCATTTCCTCTCAAGTCACTGTGATTACATTCAGTTACAAGATGCGTCACAAGCACAAGACCATGTCCAAAGTGTTAGATCACAGGCCTCGCACAGACACACATACTGAGTGTGATGCCTTGTGTCAGCGCTGCATAAATCGTCCTCTGTCCTTCCAGTGACATTATCAAATATAATATGCTAATAACTGACTCAAATTAAAACTTTTCAAGAACTTGAAATGTGACTCAAAAACAGAAAAGAAGTGCAACAAAAGGATGAGTAAGAGGCTTTATGGGGAAATTATGAACTCAATATCCCAATTTGACCCAGTGACCCTACAAGTTCAGTGAAAAGTCAAGAAGAACCTGAATTACTGCGGCCCGTGAAGGCTGTGGCGAACAGCGCCCCCGTGTGATAAAGAGTGGCACTGCACCTCACCATGTCAGGCGTTAGAGACAGGAAACATTTCTACAGCCTCATCAATGCTTGTGCTCTGATGTCAGAATCACCTGCGTGGCCCAGAGTTGCATCAGTACAGCCTTCTTTTGTGTCTCTTCGTCGGACCCCCCTTCCTGTAATATACATCTGTAGGCGTGAAGCCACTGGCTCGACCCCGAGTCTTCGGTCAGACCTGCTGGAGCCAGCAGCTCCCACAGCCTCCGTCGGACCCTCTGAGCGGTGCTCTTTTCCCCTGTCACACATGAGTAAACATCATAGAGTGAGAGAGCGAAGCACAGACAAAACATAAACAGCGAGGCTTAATGCGAACGCCGCATCCCCCCCACACACACACATAGTGGATGAGGTAACTGCAGGATGTGCTCATTAATAACTGTTGATCGGCCACTGTCTAAACAAGGATACACAAAGACACGTCAGGCGCACGGCCTCGGGGGGAGCCACGACAGTCAAGTGAGCTTCGCTGTCATAACAGTTAGATCACAGTCTGTAGATGATGACCTGTGATTTGCTAAAAGTCAAACTCCAGACGCTATGCGAGCAAATGACTGAGCAAATGACATGGCAACGCTAAAACAAAGCAGAGTGAGGCTGCATAGACCATGTCACATCATCACAATGACACACAGTGAGGATGCAGCACCCTCATCTCAGTCGGGGATTGTGGTGGTGCTGATCTCTTCTTTGCACTCTTTATGAATCATATATCAATGCTGAGGAGCGTGTAGAGAATATTCACAAACTAGAACTATGTTTAATATGGAGGTGGGAGAAAGGTTTAATACCATAAAGCCTAATATCAGCAAAACACTGCTTTCATCCTTTCATTCATGTGAACTAAAAACACCAGAGGGAACTCAGCTTCCCACCGGTCACCTGCCTCTGTGCTGGTTCAGGTACCTGACTTCAAGGTGCCTCTTGCCATTTTGGTTAAGAGCCCGTCAAACGTCTTGTAGTCCTCATAGACGCTTGAAGGATCGGCGCTGTTGTTGTTCTTTTCTCCTCCGAACAGCGTCAGGTACCCCGTCCTGCAGAACCAGAGAACACCAGTACAGTACAGTATGTGGGACAGTCCAGAGCTGCGAACGTCTCTCTTCTGAATAGATATACAGTAAAACCAGTCCAGCTATTATTTTTAGCGCACACGTGAGCGATCCCTTTCAGCCTATGCGGTACTTTTCCACTGGGCCACACAATCTTTTCTAAGGTGAGTGTCACTGCGTCACAGTAAACAATGCTATCTTCTACTGTGTCACATTCCGGCTTGCTTTGTTTACTGAGGATCTGTTATAATGGGAGGCGATGATGTGTTCGGTGACATCCACCAGCCCCAGGATGAGCAGCGAGCTCAGGCCAAAGCGTATCCTACATTTTTCCATCTGTGTTTACAAACAGAGGACATTAAGGACTGACTGTGTAAACTGTTTAGTGGAGGACTCAACATGAGTGCGTGATTCTTTTGGCCTAGTTAGGAGTGTGTGTGTGTGTGTGTGTGTGTGGGAGGCGTGGGTCGTGTCGTACTTAAAGAGTATTCTGAAAGAGAAGTCGAACAGTCCCTCGTCTTTCCAGTCCTTCTGGTTCTGAGGAATCTCTGCCTGGAGCAGGGCTCGGAGGTGTCTGTTCACGGCGCTGTTGAGGACCGTCGCATTCGCCACCATAAAGTGCCTGCGGACACAAAAAGATTAGATTAGAGGATAAAAAACTGTGACTGTAGCGACGCATGGAAGTCGTATGATCCTGATTGTTATCTTTGCGAAACCTGAGAAATTGATCAACAGCAAAAACTTTGAAGCCTCACAGTTGACCCAGTTGCTCAACCCGTGATATTAATGGTAACACGGCTATTGTATTCTGAAAATAAGCACTGACAGGTGCCAAGAAAAAAAGACCTGTGATACAGTAAACAGAGTTGAGCAACCGGGTAATTATCAAACCCGAAGGTTAAAAAAAAAAGATTCCCCAAAACAGGAATTGTGCCCTACAAGATCCATAGTGAAACGGATCATTACACTCTATCCATGAGACCTGAGTGGGCAGCTTCCACATTCACACGATGTGAAAATAAAACAAGCTTTCTGTGGGTTTTTACTAACGGGGGACGTACTTTCTCATCATGGCTTTCGCTTTCGCCATCTGCTGGTGTGAGAGCTGCAGGTTGAAGATCCTGTCCATCAGCACCTGTGCGTAGCGCGTGAAGTCCAGCGAGTGGGAGTCGCTGGTGACGGCGTCGTACGAGTGTGGGTCCAGCAGCACCGTCACGTAGCGCCCGGCAGCTCGGACCTGCAGGAGGAAATAGAGGGGAATGATGAGGACAAGCCACCATTATGCGCTCATCAGCATCAGATCTCTGTTCAGGGCAGTGGTTACAATAATAAACAGCACAGCCACACAAAGGTGAAGCCGCTTTAAATATCAGTCAAATTCCTCACCGTGAATATGTCGCCATGTTTCAGCTTCATTCGATTCAGGAACTTGGAAGCATCCTTTCCAAATTCCAGTGCGTGGCCCAACCAGGGGATAAAACCTTTGTCCAGAGGCGGCTCCTTGGCGGATCTGAGGAAACCATTAGAAATAAACAGTCATAATAGCTTTGTCTCATCCCATAAACACACTGGCATGCTTTTACTTTGAAAAGGTGCGTTTGTCCCGATTTAACAGCAATGTTACAAACTGCTGTGTTGGAAAGATATAGTAAGCAATGAAATGACACTACATAGTCCCTCACTGCATAGCATGAAGTACATCTGTTTAATCACACTGTTTTAGTTTTATGGTAAAGGAAAACGAAAAGTAGTGAGGTACAAATCTTTAGAGCAGAGACACGAGTTGAACCACATTCCTTCAGTTAAACAAGCTCTAAATCAAGGCAATAAAGAGGTTAACTCTGATGTTAATAAGGCTTCCTTCATCTCCTGGCTAGTCATTACAACCAGCGGCTGATTTCACGCCATCAAGACTAAAAAACCAAAAGGAGCAAAAGTCCAAATAAAAAAAAAAACAAGCACAAAATAGCTTCAATGTTTATTTTAATATTCGTGTCTCAGGTAAGTGTCATAGTATTGATGTGAAGATAGCAGGGACTCACCTCGATCTGCCTGTGAGGACGAAATAAAGGAGGAGAGCTTGAACGAAGAGGAAGATCGTCCAGATCATGTCGCAGTGTTTACTTCCGTCGCGTTACGTTACTGGCGGCATCTCCGACCTCTATGGCTTATATACCAGACTCACCCACGGTTGCGTCACTCTTTCACTCAATGGCGACTGGATGACGTAAGCCGAGTGGTTGTGGTTTGACAGACACAGCAGAATAAAAGAAAACCACACGTGCTCCGATTCCCAATATATAAACGTGTCAAACAGTTTCAAGACTTACGTGAACAAAAGTTTGCGCGGGTGCGCTGTGCCCGCGCGGGAAAGGCTGCGCACGAGCGCGAGCCTCGCCAAAGCCACCAGACCGACTACCTTTCGATACGGTTTATTTTAACTTCCTTCCAGTTCCTTGTCATTAGTTACGAACAGGTAAATCAATAACTTTCCCAGTGGGAATGCCCCGGGGCGGTTTGTAGAGGGCGCGTTACAAGGAAATCTGCAGACGTTCACGTACACCGCCGTGACTTAGCGTAGTGTTATTGCATGAGTCACTATTATAGACGTGAACATTTCCCATTTGACCTAATATCTATGTCTGTTAATTTGTAGCCTCCCAACCCGTGTGTGTTCATTGCTGCACGTTCACGTCCGCGTGACCTCTGGTTTATTCTAGCAGCAACTGCTCCTTTAAAGCTGCTCATATTTCACTCATATTATATCACTCATATTATATTATTATTATCAGGCTGTTTTTGCGTTTAAGCTTAAGTTTTTATGTTAGTGTACGTGGCAACCTTAATGTCACAAACGTATTAATAACAACACAGGGTGACGTTTAGTTTAGAACTTTATTAATCAGATCGACCAGAGCGACCAATGAAATATGATGTATACACAATTAAAGCTCTGCTGCTTTTCTCTTTCCAGTTGTGGATTCATCACATGAAACCAAATACAAAAATAATAATAACTTGGCACACACTTCTCAAATTGTGAAGAGTAATATAGTTCTAATTTTACAGCTTTTTCTAAATAAACAAAGGGTGTGAGTTATTAGGAGCACTCCTTGTCTTCCTGTTCCTGTTCAATAGGAGCTGTTGGTCACTCGTAGACGTCCTCAGGAGTCTGGCCAAACGCCGCCTCCGTGCGCTTGAGGAGGTAGACTCCAGCATGTAAACCCCCCACGTTGACCCAAACCGTGTGCAGCCTCCTCCACAGCCCTTCTATGCTCCTCATAGCCTGGGGACCACATAAATCACATGAGGGCAAACTAACAAATAAGACGTTTTGTGTAAGTCTAGGCGCTTTGCTTAGACAAGTCCAGCTGGCTGATCTTTTCCACTCAGCGGTTTTAAACCTGTATTGCTAAAATTGATCATTGCGTCATGGTAACTACGTAAATACTGTGTATACAACTGAAGGTGACTTAGTGGAGGATAAAGAGACGAAAGAGTCATCAAGATGTGATAAATGAGGGGAAATCCTACACCACTGATGATCCCTTAAGTATCTAATCCACAAATAAAATCCTAATACCATAAATCAAAGTTTTGCATGTTATATCTGTCACTATTACATAACCTGCTCCTAATGCTGAATGGCTACCTTTCAAATTGACAATAACGAAATTGAACTGGTCAAAAATGTCAACGATGTTTAAAGCAGAAGCAATTTCAACACGCAAATGCTCCAGAAACCGATGAGTGGTTTCATATTTGCGTTCCCGGCAGTTGAGAAATTACGCAGTAATGTTGGTCAGAGTAGGAAACACTGCGGCCGCCTGTCTAGTTCCATGAATTACTAAATGTACTTCAATATAGAAAGGGCAAATAAGGAGGTTACACGTTAGTTAGCGCACAATCGTCCAGACATGCTGTGTGGGCAAACGATGGCAGCTGACTCAGCTAAAAACTCCTCTTTCCTTTAATCTGGCCACACCTCTAGGTTCAGGTAAACAGGGTGGACCCGAACAAGGCGATTTTTCTGTGAAACGTCTGCTGTCCGCTATGCTACAGCTCTAGCACCCATCAACTCTATGCTATCGGCCAGAACCAGCCTTAGACAGGCCGGAGATGTGTCCTGGCCCTACTGGACCTGAGCCGCTACCTGGAGTATGAAGCCCAGACCTCAGCCGCACACGTAACACGGCGTGACGTTGTAACGATGTGCTTGTGCTAGTGTAGGAGAGGTTTTAGGTTGTTTTCGCTGAACCGTGTGGGCACTTGGGTTTAGACTCTTCCAGAGTGTTTACCTATCGTTTGCGACTTGCAGGCTGCAGCACACTTGTAAAACTACACTTACTAATGTACTGCAGGACACAAACATCTCCTTTTGCTTCCGCCTTCACTGGTAAAAAGTGCATTACCAGATTAACATTGCTTCCAGATTAACAACCACTGATTTACAGGGAAGATGGTGGCAGGACAAGACTTGTTGCGTTAACAACTTATCATAGTGTATTTGTAGAATTTCCTGCTTTTTGTGAGATATGGTTACCTTGGAAAAACATTTCTTGTCCTGCGTCAACAAGATTGCCTTTCCAGAGCCAGGTCGACACACACGAGCCATTTCCCTCAGACACGAAGGGTAGAGGTCCCAGTTTTTCTTCCTAGAGCCCATTCTTTAAGACAATACAAGAGAGAAGTTACAATGTAAATGTAACAAAATCAACATGAAGTTGAATGTTCAGCTACTAAAACCACAATGTTATGTTAGAGAGATTAGAGGATTTCCTTGAAGCGTTTACTCTGGCACGTGACCCATTGTTCAGGTACCTCTTGCCAAAGGGCATGTCAGTGATGATGATGTCAACCGAGCTGGTCCGTACCGGCAAGCTGCACAGATCCCAGCGCACCGTGTCAATGGGCAAACCGGACACGCTGTTCGGAAAGATACAAAGTGGTTCACGAAACGTGTCCATCGACTACACAAGCCCGTGCGTGGAACCACCTCCTCACCGGCCTTTTTCTGCCCTCCTCTTCTGCATGTGACATACATTGTTGACTGTGCGATTTACTGCCATGTCATTGTTGTCACCAGCGATGTAGAACGAACTGCTAAACTCAATGGCCCCCTGGTGAACAAAATACACAGTTAGTTAGTTTACACTGTGGACCACTCCTGTGATCTCAGGACCATTGGTGGAATGACTCATGACGATCTACAGCCAGTGCAGAGTTCATGTTCATGTGCGTGATGTAGGCGTGAGCTTAGGGGATGGGGAAATACTTGTGCCAATCTAGATAAGGCGAAAAAATACTTTTATTTCCTGATAGCATCGAAAAACTACCAGGGTTGATCCAGAGTTGGATATTACATAGGGTAATTAGGTACTTCACATAAGTGAGAGAACCCAAATGAGCCAAGAGCACTGTAAACGCATTGTATTACAACCTAGCGCTAGATGATAATCAGGCATTTTATCACTGGTGCAAGTGAACAAACTACAAATTAAAATGTTACCCAAAAGTAAATTACCTAGTAAATAATATAATATGTTGCAAATGTTGCTTAGTGCATTTGGCTTCTGACTCACCTCTAGTGGTATAGCTCCAGTTCCACACATTGGATCCAGTATTATATCAGACGGTTGAGGTTTACACAGTCTGTCAAAACCAGAACGTCAGTAGAGTGTGTTACAGGAATAGTCAATTATACAGCAATGATTTTTTAAATTTGTAAATATGAGATGATCTTTAATAGAAACATTAACTCTCTAAATATTTCATTATTTTCTAGTTTCTTAGAGCGTTACAAATTGTAACTGTGTAATGGAAAATAATATATGTTCATTTCCTCCTCTTTTTCCACACATTTGTCTTCCTGTGTGGAAATTTGTGTAATGGGGAGCAGGCGAACAAATGGATGCACTGTTCGCTGAGCAATGGTGTGGTTGCAGCTTGACACTATTTTTGTCACTAATTCTTCCTCCTCTTCCTCTTTTTGCGACACTGGCATCTGCTCCACCACACAGCATGGTCCGTGTCGCCAGTGTTCAGGAGTGAAAAAGTTATTTGTGACTCAACTTTAGGCTTTGTGATATCAATGCGAATGTAGTCATCCACCAGGATGTGCGTATCTGTGTGACATCACCGTGTGTTAACCGCATTTACCTGAGCATGCCGTAACACAGCGTAGACCGCAGCGTAGTGGGTCCAAAGTGACTAATGTTTCTCCTGTGAAGACTCTCTTCTGTGAGTGCGATGCCAATCACCATCTCCTCATTGTGTATGTTTAATAAAACCTACAGTACAGGCACAAACAGTACGTGACTAGACAGCCTGAACAATCACAGACCAATCATTTAAATTATGGCTACTAGTACTAAAACTAAATCTAAAACAGCTTGTCATAATGGAAAGGTTTGCTCATGTTTGTTATTTTTGTCCCTCCCTAAGCCTAAGCTTATGCCATTGTTGCCATGTTGAGTGAGTAGTTTTTGGCCTAAACGCTGGTATTGGCTTTCCATCCTTCCAGTGTGAGCAAGCAAGCCTACCTCGATGTCAAACTTTGTCATGTCTGCTTTCCACTGAAAGAACTCCTGAACAGCCCCTCCAAAGTCTCTGGCTGCCTCGTTGGAGGAGAAGCTGTGTTTGTCGCCGGCCCTGTTGCACGTCACGCGGAACTTGAGGGGCCTGGTCCCGGACGCTGCCCCGTCTGAGGCTTGTGCACAGGCCTCCACCTCCATCTGGTCTTCAGAAGCGGCCGTGGTGTCAGCCGGCGGCGGCTGCTGCTCCATTTCAGACCCAGTTTCGTCCCGGGCTTCAGTGTCAGGTTTTCCTCTAGCGGCGTTCCCTCCTTTCCGGTGTCCCCTTCTCTTTTTTAGGCTGCCATTCAGCTTCCAGACCTCTAAGGCATTAGTCCATGGGAGCTTGGAGGCAAGTTGCTGCAACTCCATCAGCGTCTCCTCCTGTAGTAGTGTGGTTGTGGTAAAATAATGCACTTTACATCACATTCTTTACAACACAGCTACATGTACATTATTACAAAATACACTACAATGTACATTATTAGTACGATTAACTACCTTTGATTCCTTGAACTGGTAGTGATTGTATTCCTCCACCACCACAAACAGGTTGTCCACAGACCTCAGAAGATGAACCTGCAGTGACAAAGCAGGTTATTACATATTTATTTATACACATGCAACTATATTGGAAATTAGACCCTTATATATAGAATGTCTACCTGAAAAAGCTTGTCGGTGGTTATAGGAAAGTATATGCGACCGCGGTCTTTGCTGATCGTCGCCTCCACCCCGATCTTCTCCTTGACCTCCTCTGCAGCAGTGACTTCGAACCCCGTGGGCACCGTTGCTCCAATGGTCACCGTGATCGCGTCCACGCCGTTGGCCTCGGACTCGGCGCAGGAACAGGGCGACGCTCCCGCTGTTTCAGGACCCTGGTCTGCGCCATCTCCCTGGTAGGACATGCTGTATCACCGGACACAGCCGCGGCCGAGTACTCTGTGTGCAGGAGTTGAACACTGCGATGAACAGCTGTGATCACGGCTAAAGTTAGCTTTAGGAAGCTCAAAAAGTTGGCTAGGGGCAAAATCAGGGAAGCGCTAGTCACGTTGGCGTAAAATCACCTCTACACAATGATGTGTGTTCATGAAATGAGTTTATACGTTGACCTGTACACGCTAGAAACGACCGTTTAAGTATCAGTAACGCTAGGTTTGTTTACTGGAACCAGACCAACGTGTCAAACACGAGGCGCAAACGTAGCTTCCGCTCAGCAAGAGGACAGCGCGAAGACTTCCGGAGCGGTTCCTTTCAGAATAAAGGCACAATATTCTCAAACGTATAGTATGAACAACTACAGCTAAAAGTAAGTCTTGGTAGAATTTTAAGAATCAGACATTTCATTGTGTCTTCATCTGTCGGATACCGTTACCACCGGACGGCTGCAACCTTATTCTGAATGTGAGAAACTGGCAGAGGAAACTCAAATTTTTCAAACTTGACCATGTCACGTGGCCTCTCTAGCGTTACATCCATGGAGGTTCATTCATTCCCACTGGCTGAACAACCACTACCATATAATATCGACAGGGGGCGCCATAGTATAAATTGTGTGTGTGTGTGCTGGGTTGGAACCGTTCAATCCATATGTCAACAAGTAACAGCAGACAGGAAGAAAAGGAGCATTATGCTTCACACAGAAGGCTGTCGACTGTCTGTCTCACTCATGTTAAGTATTATGGGCTGTCAGTATATTTACATGTCCTGCTGACTCCTATAAACTAATTTATTGAATGGGTAGGAGCTAAGGCAATTGAAGCATTCATTAATAATTACTTTACAAAAATAAAATCTTACTTTGTGAAGTAGGTATAATGCAACTGCAGAAGATTTCAGTCACAGCAGAGATGCTGTTTTTAAAATTTCTTTGCAGACGAGTAGGCGTCTGCTCATGCCTCAGAAAGAAAAGTCCTAAACAGCAGATGGCCACCGTTGCTTGCACCACAATCATTTGCAATCTAAATATTTTATTTAAAAAAACAATGAAACAACAAATGAATGAATTTATTTGCAAAATAAACAAAACACACTGTAACTAGGAGTGAAAAAAGCTGAATACATCCTGCAGCTTCAGCTTTACTGCCGGTGACATTTAATCTGTGCAGTTCATCGGTTTCCTATACAACACGAGCAGATCAGCTGAGATGTGCCCATCCTCTAACAGTAATTCGAGCTCTGCTGCACTAACATGCTACAGGTATGTTGAAAAACGCATGCGTATGAGGGAAGGTCCTCAGGGCAGTCGCACATGAGAAGCCTTGTAGGATTTTACCCCACTGAGACGCGTCACAGTGTTGAATTGAAGTTAGAATAAATAATGAAAGTAAATATAACTGGAGAAGAATATGAAGAACAGCAGGATGAGCACTTATTGCATTTCTCCCTTAGCTTTACCTTAGCTTTCTACCTTACCTTTCTACCTGCAGCTGCAGGTTATCCAGCTGATGACACGTGCTGCTGCATGTCTATCCGTCTCCAAAGGCTCCATCGCGTGTGAAGACTCCGAGAGTCCCTCAGGTGCATGAGTAACATGAGTGATTGGATGAGTCCCTGCAAAGCCAAAGGAGATGGCGCATATTATCTGAAAAATGCCTTAAAACCATTTATAACAACTTTTTGTGTATGTTTTATACAGATACATAAAGTGTTGTGTCTAATGAGGAAGGCAGTTATGAGGAACAGGGAAATAGTGGAAGGCAGGTGGGTCACACTGTATGAGAGTCTGCTCTCTCAGGCGAGCAGGTCACACATAGAGCAGAGCCTGTGGGCGACTTACCCACCGGCCACAGCGGTGAAACATGCAAAGGCAGCGTGTTGTAATAAGACACATGGCACATGAGCAGAACACGCCCTCAGTACTGCTTTCATATCACTTTCTTATCCAGCCACAGCCCTCAAACATGCAGTCTGCACTCAGCTTACCACACAACACTCAACATTCTGAGAGAGAGAGAGAGAGAGAGAGAGAGAGAGAGAGAGAGAGAGAGAGAGAGAGAGAGAGAGAGAGAGAGAGAGACAGAGAGAGATTTTTTTTTTTTTGATTTTTCAACAAGACTTTATTGTCATGTGTAGCTGACCAATATTAAACAGACATCTAAAAAAGGATATGCTTTTTTTTTTTTTTTTTTTTTTAAAGCAACCTATGCTTTAAGCCACAGATTATGATGATGAATAAATAAACATGTAGGAAGTTATAATACGTACTTGCTTTAAGAAATAAAAGAGAGACCAAAGCCTTACTTAAAACCATGACTAAAAACAAGGTCATCCTCCACCACAGAACAGATGACATCCTGGTGACACCATTGATGTTTAAAACAAGGTAGGTTACTGGTGAGCTTGCAAAATTTGAAATCCACCAACACTCTGGCCCTGACCAAGGCGCAGAACACAGGGACCACCACATGGTCCTTCACCTGTCTGGTTTTGTAAATGGCCAGCTTGGCTTGACCAGACAGGAAGTTTAACAATTGCCACTTCTCTGCATTTGTTCCGCTGTGGCCAGCACCGAGGATGAATCTATCAACACTCCACAGTTCATTAAATGCATTAAAAACACCAGATAGTAAGTTAAAAAGCTCAGCCAGTCGTGTACAGTCCATAAAACAGTGGAAGACAGTCTCTGTTTCACCACAGTGCACGCAGGTGCGGGGACCCCTTGGGTTGATCTTCCCAGTGAAGGAGTTCACGGCGATGGCTCCATGTAGAATCCTCCACTGCAGGTCCCCAGTCCTTTTGTTCAGTGGTGGCTTGTAGAGGACTCTCCACACTGGCTGAGTCTTGGTGGACGCTGGCAGTCTCCTCCTCCAAACTGTGTCCACTCGGTCGCTGAGCTGTTTCCTATTTAGTACTTTAACGCAGGAGTTGTACATTGTTTTGCCAGTTAGAGTGTGTAGATCATAAACATTGTCGGATCCCCTGAAAACCAAGCTAAAACCAAGCTCAGGAAAAGGATCCCCCTCATCCGGGCTCTCAGCACCGCCATAGTAGTCCTGCAGCATCTCACACTCATCAGCAGTCAATTTCTTTAGCAGCAGTTCCAGGAACTTCCCAACAACGCGAGTCGATCTGAAACCCAAGGCAGAGGCCACAGCCTGTACGTCCCGCAAATCAGAGCCAGCTACATCCACAAGGTGACGCAGCGTTGTCATCCCAGAAACACGAAGAGCATGTGTTATTCCAGGAATTCTGCTGTCTTGAACCTCCAAACGCGCCTTGTGAATCAGTGGCTCCACCAGCAGCCAGTGAAGTGAGGCTGAAGGCTCCAGCCTCCTCCACTGAAAGAGTCCCCAGGACCTAAAAACACTCTGATAAAAAGCAGGCAAAGCTGTAGTATTAAAAACACTATAGTCCATTAAAAACAGGGCCGTGTCCAGGTTAAGGTCATCAGTCCTTTTAAGAATGGCAGAAGCCACAGGTCTCCAAACTAGGTCAGCTGGGCCACACGGGAACCTCTGGGCAAACTGTATCCTGAAGGCTGCCACTCTGCTAGACAGGTGAACTAACCCCTGGCCCCCCTGATCCTTAGGCAGGTACAAGACACACTGGGGCAGCCAGTGAAGCCGGTCCCAGAAGAAATCCACAATCTTAGACTGGAGCAGTTTCAGGAGGTCAGGAGGAGGCTCTACACAGGCCAGGCGATGCCAGAGTCCACTGGCCGCTAAGTTGTTGACAATGAGAGTTCTCCCTCTGTATGACATCTGTGGCACCAACCATCCCCACTTCTGAAGCCTCCCTTCCACCTTTTCTACAACACCATCCCAGTTCTTTCTAACATGTTCTTCACTGCCAAGATGAACACCCAAGTATTTAAAACCCCCTGTCTTCCAAATGAGGCCCCCCGGGAGTCTGGGACGACCGTTTTTCCAGCTTCCAACTGCTAGGGCCTCACTATTGTTCCAGTTCACCTTGGCAGAGGATACTTCATTAAAACGTTTAACAGTTTTTTCTAACATCTGTATGTCATGTTGTGTTCTGACAAGAACAACGTCATCTGCATAGGCCGATAAAACAAGGCGTAATGTGCAGTCAGGTAAAAACAAACCATCAACAGAGGACCGGATTTTACATAAAAGAGGCTCAATAGAGAGGGCGTACAGCATCCCTGAGAGGGAGCAGCCCTGTCTGATGCCTCGGCCCACTTTAAAAGGAGCACTCAGCCCATCATTGATCTTCAGTGCACTCTCAATACCTTGGTACAAAACCCCGATCATAGCAATAAGTCCAGAACTGAGTCCAAACTTCTCTAGAGTTTTCCAAAGAAATGGGTGTTCAACTCGGTCAAAAGCTTTGTTTTGGTCAAGTGAAATCAAGCCCAAGTCTATGCCCGATGAACCAGAGAGATCCAGAATATCTCGAATTAATTTGATGTTATCAGTGATTAGCCTACCAGGCACACAGTACGTCTGGTCCTGATGGACGATCTGGTCCATCACCTCCCGCAACCTGTTAGCCAGAGTCTTGGACAGGATTTTGTAGTCGGTACACAGCAGTGAAACAGGACGCCAGTTCCTGATATCCTGAAGGTCACCCTTCTTGGGCAGCAACGTCAGGACGGCCCGTCTGCAGCTGAGAGGCAGGAGGTTCCCTGCCAGACTCTCATGAACTACAGAGAGGAAGTCTGCTCCGAGGTCACACCAGAATGTCTTATAAAATTCCACGGTGAGGCCATCCAGCCCTGGAGCTCTCCCTCCCTTAATGCCCTGCAAGGCTGTAGACAGCTCTTGCAGAGAAATGTCCATGTCCAGGGCATTGTTGGTCTCCTCAGACACTTGGGGAAGAGCCCCACAGAAGAAGTCTATGCCCTCCTCATCCTCAGTGTAGTCACTCTGGAAAAGATCCCTATAGAACTCCACCGCCCTCCTCCTGATATCACTAGGCTCTTCCAGAATGACTCCAGCAGCGGATCGCAGGCTGTGGATTGACTTATTTTGACCATTACGTTTCTTCAGGCTAAAAAAAAATCTGGAAGGGGCATCCATATCAGTCACGCTCTGAAACCTAGATCGGACCAGCGCCCCCTGTGCTCTGGTGCCCAATAGGTTGTCAAGAGTTGCCTTTTTAGATTTGAGGACCTCGATGTGCCTCTTGCTTCCTGTGGACTCCACCATGTTTTGTAATTCCACAATATCATTCCCTAGATCTTTCATTGACCTGGTAATGTCCCTTGTGATATTGAGAGTATACTGTAAACAAAACTGTTTTATCTCAACTTTTCCACAATCTCACCACTGTCTCAGATTTTCAAAATCAGACTGTCTGGTCCTAAAAATTTTCCAAAAGAACTTAAAACCATCCTTAAAACACTGATCCAGCAGCAGTGAGTTGTTAAAATGCCAGTATGCACTGCTATGCTTTATGTTATTAATAAAAACATGAATTAAAACCATGGCATGATCACTAAAACCAACAGGTCTGATGAAGCAGGACCTAAAAACGTTCAGATGGTGCTTAAAAGCATAAAACCGGTCAAGTCTTGCTAAAGAGACCGCGTTGTCTCTAACGTGAGACCATGTGTACTGTCTGTCCTGCCCATGAAGACTCCTCCATACATCCACCAGCTCGTGGGTCTTTAGGACTCGACTTAAGAGCTGCTTCGATGGAGAATGTGGCTCCATGTGGTTTCTATCCAAATTAGCGTTTTCAGTGCAGTTAAAATCACAGCCTAAAACCAGAAAATCCTCAGAGTTGAAATCCATTAAAACAGCATTTACTTTATTCAGCAGCAGGAGTCTCTCTGCGCCTATAGTGGGAGCATAAATATTCACTAAAACCAAAGTGCTGTTAGAAAACATGACCCGCACCACCAACAGTCTGCCAGGGACGATTTCAGACACAGTGAGGGACACTGGAGGACAGGATTGAGAGAACAAGATGCCCACACCAGCACTGGTGCTGCTGCTGTGACTCAGCACCACCTGCCCAGGCCACTCCCTGGTCCAGTCCACCTCATTGCTGCTGTCACTGTGTGTCTCTTGAACAAACATTGCATCAATGTGGTTGAACTTCATCAGTTCGTACAAACTCATCCTTTTTTTTAATTCTCTGGCCCCGTTCAGGTTTAAAGTGCCGACTTTAACGTGGACCATGATGAGAGATGGTAAAAAAACAGTGCAGAGCAGAAGCACAACTCTAAAGTCAAAAAAAGAGTAGTTAAAAGACACCATCATCATCATCTTCGTGACGAAGCTCCTGCTTCAGTTTAAAAGCAATCTTTTTCAGCCTGTAATACTCCTGGTCGGTGTATCCCCCTCTGCCGGTGCTCCTCATCTGTGTATACACTGACCTAGCAAACAGCTCCTTATCAGAAAAATAGTCCTCCAATTTCACACGCTTCATGTTCTTTGTTCTCAGTAAAAACTTCTTAACGCGTTCCACCGGGTACTCTTTTGATTTGTGAGGCCGTGGCTGAGAGGAGTCGCAGTCTGAGATGTCAGTGTCGCTACCAGGAGGAGAACCCTCGTCCTCACTGAGGTCTGCCTCCATGTTCGCTCTCCTCAGCCTCCCTCTGACCTTCTTCACAGACGCTTGTTGTTCTTGGGAGCCGCTCACAGTCGATTTACACTTTCTTTTTCCAGTTGTGGCCTTTTTACAGCTCTCAGTTTCACTAATCACTGACTCGGTGTCAACAAGCGTCTCAGTGACATCACAGCTCGTTGTCTGCTCAACCGTCACATCCTCCATTTCCACAACCTGTTCTTCCGGGGCTGTTGCTTCATCGGCCCCCTGTGCCTGTTCACCATCGCGCTGTGGTTCTGATCCACCCTCCGCCTGCTTCTCAGCACCATCACTCTGCTCCTGTTCACCAGCATCCACACCATCCTCCGCCTGCTGCCCAGCACCGCCTCCACCCTGCTCCTGTCCACCTGCTTCTGCTTCACCTTCAGCCTGTTTTGCTGCCTCCTCCCCACCGTGTTCCCTTTGTTCATGCGTGAACTTCTCAGGACACGCCCTGATGAGGTGTCCTTCTCTCCCACAACTAAAGCACTTCATGGTCTCAGATGTTACAAAAAGAACATAATCAAAACCATCAACTTTTAGCTTGAGGACCAGGTTCAGGTCCTCATCCTTTTTGTTCAGCACCATGTACGTCTGCCTCCTGTGTGAGACCACATGTCGCAGCTCTGCTTGTTTACATCCCGATGGCAGCTTCTTGAAAGGTGAGACAATTTTGCCGTGTCTGGACAGTTCTCGACTCAGCAGTTCGTCACTAATGAATGGTGGAATGTTTGACAAAGTCACTTTCTTCGCGGGCTGCGTGAGGGGAGAAACGGGAACAAACGAGTCACTAATGACGACGCCGCTTTGAACCACGGAGTTCACTTTTTCTCATCCTGGCGGCGGACTTGATGCTTTGTGCACCGACTACAGCGGCCACAGCAACCGTACATTCGTTGACAGAAAAGCGCGAAGCAGCGGCGATCTTCAGGCCGTGCTTCCGCGTTAAGTCGGTAAACAGCATACCGACCCCGGGAAACCCGACCAGCGAAAACGCCGGTCGGTAAAAAACTACACACTAACTCCCCTACCCGATCTATTTACACACCCCACTGGTGAAACAAACTACAAAAAACACTACCGTGAAACAATATTGACAACGTACAAGCAAAAAGTTTGAAAAAAATGTCAGTCAGTCTGACAATCGCCCGGCTCTCACTCACACGCCGCCTCACTCGGAGAGAGAGAGAGAGAGAGAGAGAGAAAAAGAGAGAGCGAGAGAGAGAGTGAGAGAGAGGGGGGGGGGGGGGGGGGGCAGAGAAAGAGAGAGAGAGAAAGAGAGAGAGAGAGAGAGAGTGAGAGAGAGGGGTTTATTTTCTCACTGTAACTGTCCAATTAGAATCTCGAGGGTGAGCAGCTAATTGTCGCACCTCATTTGCTGAATGTATCCACGTCACATCGTCTCCTAACTGGTTACTGGAACTCCGGAACCTCCAGAATTCCTGGCCTTCCTGAACCCTCAGGTGAAACGCAATCGGCCTCTACTTTGTGACACCGTCCGGGTTTGTGACGCTTTTAGGAAATCGACCGTCTGTGACATCCTGAAGCGAGAATAGCTGGTGACAGACAGAAAACCACACCGTGTCTGGTGCAAAAAGCAGCTTGAACACGAAACGGTCAGACACGCGTCAGAAAAACGTTGGCTCAGACAACAGGGATCAGGGATTAATATACACATGTTTGAACTCATACTGCAGTCACACACTATATATCAATGTATAATATAACACTGCTGCTGTCACATTTGTCTTTGCAGTTTTTCACACCTTGTTCGCGTGGCTGATGGTGACAGAGATGCAACGTGGCTTGAAGATGCACCCGTTTGTGTGTGTGTGTGTGTGTGTGTGTGTGTGTGTGTGTGTGTGTGCGGGGCCGCCTCAGCAGTGAGTATGTTCGCACTGATGCACTGGCGACGCTGCAGGTCGCGTTCACGCTGGGCGTGTGTCGGAGCAGCATGTCGGGAGATTATCTCTCGCAGCCTCTGCTGCGATGTGTCACTCCTTCTAAACAGTAGCTATGGAGATGAAGATGTGAGGTTTCCATGGCGATTAAGTTGTGGTTGCTCGTGTTTTACCTGCTGAGAAATGAACATGTGTTAGGAGTGAACAGCAGGTGTATGTAATGATGATGATGATGATGATGATGATGATGATGATGATGATGATGATGATAATGATGAAAATATGACCACTGCTATAGTTATAGTAACTTTCGGTTGCATTAAGTACATTTAAGTGTGTGAGGCCGTATGTGGTAAGGAGGGGGAGGGAAAGGAGGAGGGGTGCTTGACAATACGAGGAGGCTCACGTGACCGTCTTTTAAATTCCTGTTTCCCTGCAGCGCAATTTGTCAGAGTCCGGACCCGTCCGCCTTCCTCGCCGCTCGCACGTCCGCGCGCCCGTTCATCGCGAACCCACAACCTGGAAGCCTTCAAGCCTCCGCTCCTCTGCTCTCATCATGCTGTGGTCGTAGCGTGAGCCTCGCTCGCCCCTTTTCTTTCCGCCCGTGAGTCGACTGGTGCCGCGGGGACGGTCTCGCGGCTCCTCCGCCACATAAAGACCCATCCGGGGAGAGGCAAGAATGCAGCGTCGGGGTGTCTCTGCCCCGGGGCGGTTTGTAGAGGGCGCGTTGAGATTACAAGGAAGTCTGCAGACGTTCACGTACACCGCCGTGACTTAGTGTAGTGTTATTGCATGAGTCAATATTATAGACGTGAACATTTCCCATTTGACCTAATATCTATGTCTGTTAATTTGTAGCCTCCCAACCCATGTGTGTTCATTGCTGCACGTTTACGTTCCGGTGACCTCTGTTTTATTCTAGCAGCAACTGCTCCTTTAAAGCTGCTCATATCAGGCTGTTTTTGCGTTCAAGCTTAATTTTTCATGTTATTTTACGCGGCAACCTTAATGTCATAAACGTATTAATGACAACACAGGCTGATGTTTAGTTTAGAACTTTATTAATCAGAGCAACCAATGAAATATGATGTAAACACAATTAAAGCTCTGCTGCTTTTCTCTTTCCAGTTATGGACTCATCACATGAAACCAAATACAAAAATAATAATCACTTGGCACACACTTCTCAAATTGTGAAGAGTAATATAGTTCTAATTTTACAGCTTTTTCTAAATAAACAAAGGGTGTGAGTTATTAGGAGCGCCCCTTGTCTTCCTGTTCAATAGGAGCTGTTGGTCACTCGTAGACGTCCTCAGGAGTCTGGCCAAACGCCGCCTCCGTGCGCTTGAGGAGGTGGACTTCAGCAATTGAACCCCCCACGTCGACCCAAACCGTGTGCAGCCTCCTCCACAGGTCTACCATGGTACAGATAGCCTGGGGACCACAAAAATCACATGAGGGCAAACTAACAAATAAGACGTTTTGTGTAAGTCTAGGCGCTTTGCTTAGACAAGTCCAGCTGGCTGATCTTGTCCACTGAGCGGTTTTAAACCTGTATTGCTAAAATTGATCATTGCGTCATGGTAACTACGTAAACACTGTGTATACAACTGAAGGTGACTTAGTGGAGGATAAAGAGACGAAAGAGTCATCAAGATGTGATGAATGAGGGGAAATCCTACACCACTGATGATCCCTTAAGTATCTAATCCACAAATAAAATCCTAATACCATAAATCAAAGTAATGCATGTTATATCTGTCCCTATTACATAACCTGCTCCTAATGCTGAATGGCCACTTTTCAAATTGACAATAACGAAATTGAACTGGTCGAAAATGTCAACGATGTTTAAAGCAGAAGCAATTTCAACACGCAAATGCTCCAGAAACCGATGAGTGGTTTCATATTTGCGCTCCCAGCAGTTGAGAAATTACTAATTGCGGCCGCCTGTTCAGTTCCAAGAATTACTAAATGTACTTCACCATAGAAAGGGGCCGGGGGGGAAAATAAGGACGTTACATGTTATTTACTGCTCAATCAGTGTACTTTTGGCCTGCACCCATCAACTCCGCCATCGGCCAGAACCAGCCTTAAACAGGCCAGAGATGTGCCCTGGCCGTACTGGACCTGAACCTGTAGTATCAAATCCAGACCTGAGCCGCACACGTACTGTAACATGGCGTGACGTTGTAATGATGTGCTTGTGCGAGTGTGTAGGAGAGGTTTGTATGTTGTTTTCGGTGAACCGTGTGGGCACTTGGATTTAGACTCTTCCAGAGTGTTTACCTATCGTTTGCAACTTGCAGGATGAACTGCCCCATTCAGAAGTTCAGCACACTTGTGCAACTACACTTACTAATGTACTGCAGGACACAAACTTTCTTTTTGTGTCTTTTTGCTTCCGCCTTCACTGGTAAAAAGTGCATTACCAGATTAACATTGCTTCCAGATTAACAACCACTGATTTACAGGGAAGATGGTGGCAGGACAAGACTTGTTGCGTTAACAACTTATTATAGTGTATTTGTAGATTTTCCTGTTTTTTGAGAGATATGGTTACGTTGGCAAAGCATTTTCTGTCACGTGTCAACACGATTGCCTTTCCAGAGCCAGGTCGACACACACGAGCCATTTCCCTCAGACACAAAGGGTAGAGGTCCCAGTTTTTCTTCCTAGAGCCCATTCTTTAAGACAATAAAAGAGAGAAGTTACAATGTAAATGTAACAAAATCAACATGAAGTAGAATGTTCAGCTACTAAAACCACAATGTTATGTTAGAGAGATTAGAGGATTTCCTTGAAGCGTTTACTCTGGCACGTGACCCATTGTTCAGGTACCTCTTGCCAAAGGGCATGTCAGTGATGATGATGTCAACCGAGCTGGTCCGTACCGGCAAACTGCACAGATCCCAGCGCACCGTGTCAATGGGCAAACCGGACACGCTGTTCAGAAAGATACAAAGTGGTTCACGAAACGTGTCCATCGACTACACAAGACCGTGCATGGAACCACCTCCTCACCGGCCTTTTTCTGCCCTCCTCTTCTGCATGTGACATACATTGTTGACTGTGCGATTTACTGCCATGTCATTGTTGTCACCAGCGATGTAGAACGAACTGCTAAACTCAATGGCCCCCTGGTGAACAAAATACACAGTTGGTTAGTTTACACTGTGGACCACTCCTGTGATCTCAGGACCATTGGTGGAATGACTCATGACGATCTACAGCCAGTGCAGAGTTCATGTTCATGTGCGTGATGTAGGCGTGAGCTTAGGGGATGGGGAAATACTTGTGCCAATCTAGATAAGGCGAAAAAATATTTTTATTTCCTGATAGCATCGAAAAACTACCAGAGTTGATCCAGAGTTGGATATTACATAGGGTAATTAGGTACTTCACATAAGTGAGAGAACCCAAATGAGCCAAGAGCACTGTAAACGCATTGTATTACAACCTAGCGCTAGATGATAATCAGGCATTTTATCACTGGTGCAAGTGAACAAACTACAAATTAAAATGTTACCCCAAAGTAAATTACCTAGTAAATAATATAATATGTTGCAAATGTTGCTTAGTGCATTAGGCTTCTGACTCACCTCTAGTGGTATAGCTCCAGTTCCACACATTGGATCCAGTATTATATCAGACGGTTGAGGTTTACACAGTCTGTCAAAACCAGAACGTCAGTAGAGTGTGTTACAGGAATAGTCAATTATACAGCAATGATTTTTTAAATTTGTAAATATGAGATGATCTTTAATAGAAACATTAACTCTCTAAATATTTCATTATTTTCTAGTTTCTTAGAGCATTACAACCTGTAACTGTGTAATGGAAAATAATATATGTTCATTTCCTCCTCTTTTTCCACACATTTGTCTTCCTGTGTGGAAATTTGTGTAATGGGGAGCAGGTGAACAAATGGATGCACTGTTCGCTGAGCAATGGTGTGGTTGCAGCTTGACACTATTTTTGTCACTAATTCTTCCTCCTCTTCCTCTTTTTGCGACACTGGCATCTGCTCCACCACACAGCATGGTCCGTGTCGCCAGTGTTCAGGAGTGAAAAAGTTATTTGTGACTCAACTTTAGGCTTTGTGATATCAATGCGAATGTAGTCATCCACCAGGATGTGCGTATCTGTGTGACATCACCGTGTGTTAACCGCATTTACCTGAGCATGCCGTAACACAGCGTAGACCGCAGCGTAGTGGGTCCAAAGTGACTAATGTTTCTCCTTTGAAAACTCTCTTCTGTGAGTGCGATGCCAATCACCATCTCCTCATTGTGTATGTTTAATAAAACCTACAGTACAGGCACAAACAGTACGTGACTAGACAGCCTGAACAATCATAGACCAATCATTTAATTTATGGCTACAAGTAGTAAAACTAAATCTAAAACAGCTTGTCATAATGGAAAGGTTTGTTGTTTGTTATTTTTGTCCCTCCCTAAGCCTAACCTTATGCCATTGTGTTGCCATGTTGAGTGAGTAGTTTTTGGCCTAAACACTGGTATTCGCTTTCCATCCTTCCAGTGTGAGCAAGCAAGCCTACCTCGATGTCAAACTTTGTCATGTCTGCTTTCCACTGAAAGAACTCCTGAACAGCCCCTCCAAAGTCTCTGGCTGCCTCGTTGGAGGAGAAGCTGTGTTTGTAGCCGGCCCCGTTGCACGTCACGCGGAACTTGAGGGGCCTGGTCCCGGGCGCTGCCCTGTCTGAGGCCTGTGCACAGGCCTCCACCTCCATCTGGTCTTCAGAAGCGGCCGCGGTGTCAGCTGGCGGTGCCTTTTGCTCCATTTCAGACCCAGTTTCGTCCCGGGCTTCAGTGTCAGGTTTTCCTCTAGCGGTGTTCCCTCCTTTCCGGTGTCCCCTTCTCTTTTTTAGGTTGCCATTCAGCTTCCAGACCTCTAAGGCATTAGTCCATGGGAGCTTGGAGGCAAGTTGCTGCAACTCCAGCAGCGTCTCCTCCTGTAGTAGTGTGGTTGTGGTAAAATAATGCACTTTACATCACATTTATTACAACACAGCTACATGTACAGTACATCTTCATAACTACCTTTGATTCCTTGAACTGGTAGTGATTATATTCCTCCACCACAACAAACAGGTTGTCCACAGACCTCAGAAGATGAACCTGCAGTGACAAAGCAGGTTATTACATATTTATTTTTACACATGCAACTATATTGGAAACTAGAAAAAGTAATTTCTCAAGAAATTACGTGGGAGAGCTGATCTGCTGCCACAACGATGCCAAGCGCTGATTAAGCTGCTGACGTTAAAAAGTTGACTACGGCTAAACGATGAAAACGAGAAAATGTTGACAAAGATTAAAACGATGACAAAGGATGGCGATTAAAAAGATGATGATTAAAAAGATGACCAAGGTCATACTAAGACAAGACTAAAAATATGACAATAATTCAAAAGTTGACCAAGGTAAAAAGATGTCAAAGATTAAAAAGTTGACCAAGGTTGACAATCATAAATAAGCTGACTAGCTTTTTGATTTGAAGACAGTATTTGTAAATAATTACTTAACTGTGTAGTAGTTTAATAACTACGATTTACCAGTCAGAAAAAGAATCTTGCCATTTAGGGTAATAAATTACATTGGTACTTTTATTTTGAAAGGATTTAGAGGTCGTGTGTGAGTGATTACTAAACTATAAAATAGTCATTAGATAGTCATAACTTATCATTCAATAGCAAGAATAGCCCTATTAAAGCAAAAGGTTTAGATTAAGCCCTTTCAGAATAAAAGCACCCTAATAAGTGTGAGTGGTTATTTACTGAACTGTAAAATAGTCTCATTAACGATTGGTAAGTATTCAGTACCAGAAATTTTCTAATCAATCTTGCCATTAAAGGTAATAAATTGTAAATGGTGCTTTTATCTTGAAAGGATTTAGAGGAAATGTGTGGGGCTAATAGCGTAACTGTCAATTAGTCCTTAAATAATCATAATTAACCATTCAAAGGCAAAAACAGTACAGTTAAAGCTAATAAATTGCATTGGTGCTTTTATTTTGAAAGGACGTAGATGTAGCATGTGTGGGTAATTACTAAACTGTTAATCTATCTTTAAATAGTCATAATTAAACAACTAAAAGCAGAAATATTGCTATTAAAGCTAATTATTTGGCTTGGTGCTTTTATTTTAAAAGAATTTAGAGGAAGTGTGTGCTTAATTACTACAAAAGTCAATAGTGTAGTAGTAAGTGTAGACTAATCAGTAATAAGCATGAAACTGCTCTGTACACTGAGCATAGGCAGTTTGACCCGTCAGTCAAATCTGCAGCTGTGCCATCGCCATGGAGACAAAAGGCGGGAAAATTAGGCTCACTCTGCTCTGTGAAAGCAGACTTTCACCATTGATAAATAGGCTTATTCCAGCAAAACCATAATAGTTATTACCAAATTATTTTCATTTTATGCATCCCAAGGCTTCCCTGAACATGTGGAGTTAATTTTATGTTTGAGGACGAAAGCTTGTAGCCACAGTCGCAATTTCAAAATATGTCTCCTCCTGTTTTTTCTCCCCAGACGTCTGCAGAAAATTATCATTAGAGTCTATGGGAGAATTTCAGGATGTCTCTGCGCTTTGAGGTCGATAGCGACTAAAGTATAGGTCTGAGAGTATAGCCAGACACATCATTATGAAGAAGAGAAGTATGACTACGATTTAGTGAAATAATTACGTTGACAGAGTAAAAAATGTGGCTTTAGTGACGAGTTAAAGACAGAAGTTCTGTGTTTAAAATCGCACCCTCTCACTCTAGCTGTGACATCACGCACTCTAGCAGAGCAATACACACTCATGGAAAAGCTGAAAATTTACAAAAAACACACGATATTTAAATGCTCACAAGTTAAAAAGTATTGAAGATACGAGGACGCTGCTTTACACAGATAAAGTTGAAAGATGATAGACGCTTTTGAAGTTGAAATGACGTTTCTACGCCAAAGTATGACGATGACAGACGCTGACGAAAAGAGGCAAGTAGACAAAAAGTTAAACGATAATTCCCATAGACGACCATTATAAAAAAAACGACGGAAAAAGTTGAATAACGTTAAACGTTTAAAACCTAAAAACGTGAAAATTAATAGCATTGATCGTCTAACGATGACGTACATTGAGAATGTTGAACGATGATTCTACGATAAAGTATGACGACGCCATAACGAGACAAAGTTGATGAAAAGTTGACGATGATTCCCATAGACGACCATTATAAAAAACGACGAAAAACATTGAATAACGTTAAAAGTTGAAAAGCTGAAACATGAAAAGTAATAGCCCCCATATCCTAAAGACGACACACGTTTAGAAAGTTGAACGGCGATTCTACGACGAAGCGTTGAGACGATGAAAGCGACCGAAAAACGGGGCGAAATATAAAAAAAAAGAAAAATAAAGAGCGAAGATATCAATAGTGTGAGAACTGTTCAACTCTCCCACTAATTAGACCCTTATATATAGAATGTCTACCTGAAAAAGCTTGTCGGTGGTTATAGGAAAGTATATGCGACCGCGGTCTTTGCTGATCGTCGCCTCCACCCCGATCTTCTCCTTGACCTCCTCTGCAGCAGTGACTTCGAACCCCGTGGGCACCGTTGCTCCAATGGTCACCGTGATCGCGTCCACGCCGTTGGCCTCGGCCTCGGCGCAGGAACAGGGCGACGCTCCCGCTGTTTCAGGACCCTGGTCTGCGCCATCTCCCTGGTAGGACATGCTGTATCACCGGACACAGCCGCGGCCGAGTACTCTGTGTGCAGGAGTTGAACACTGCGATGAACAGCTGTGATCACGGCTAAAGTTAGCTTTAGGAAGCTCAAAAAGTTGGCTAGGGGCAAAATCAGGGAAGCGCTAGTCACGTTGGCGTAAAATCACCTCTACACAATGATGTGTGTTCATGAAATGAGTTTATACGTTGACCTGTACACGCTAGAAACGATCGTTTAAGTATCAGTAACGCTAGGTTTGTTTACTGGAACCAGACCAACGTGTCAAACACGAGGCGCAAACGTAGGACTTCCGGAGCGGTTCCTTTCAGAATAAAGGCACGATATTCTCAACCTTATAGAATGTACAACTAAAACTAAAAGTAACAGTTTTTCATTTAATTATTTAGGTTAACAGGTAAGCAGTGGTTAATTCATAGCAGTCATGTTATAGAGTCTTGGTAGAATTTTAAGAATCAGACATTTCATTGTGTCTTCATCTGTCGAAAACCGTTACCAACGGACGGCTGCAACTTTATTCTGAATGTGAGAAACTGGCAGAGGAAACTCAAATTTTTCAAACTTGACCATGTCACGTGGCCTCTCTAGCGTTACATCCATGGAGGTTCATTCATTCCCACTGGCTGAACAACCATTACCATATATTATCGACAGGGGGCGCCATAGTATAATTTGTGTGTGTGTGTGTGTGTGTGCTGGGTTGGAACCGTTCAATCCATATGTCAACAAGTAACAGCAGACAGGAAGAAAAGGAGCATTATACTTCACACAGAAGGCTGTCGACTGTCTGTCTCCAACCCCCATGTTAAGTATTATGGGCTGTCAGTATATTTACAGTATATTTCCTGCTGACTCCTATAAACTAATTTATTGAATGGGTATGAGCTGAGGCAATTGAAGCATTTATTAATAATTACTTTACAAAAATAAAATCTTACTTTGTGTAGTAGGTATGATGCAACTGCAGAAGATTTTAGTCACAGCAGAGATGCTGTTTTTAAAACTTCTTTGCAGACAGTTCAAGTCACTGTATGTGATAAAGTACACGCAGACAGAATTTATCATCAGTGATTAATGGAGTTTATGCAAAGGGTGGTGATCAGGTTTCTGTGATTAATTAAATGTCTGTACAGTGACAATAAGACATAAAATTCATCTTTTCTTTCTTTTTCTGCTGTGGTCACTCAAGGTCGTTTTATTTTTTGCTTTTTGCCTTTTCACGCTATCTAAAAAATGTGTTGTTTATCAAACTTCTCTTTCACGTCGGCTTCTTTCTTGCCAACCTGTTAGTGAGTGTGAGGCACGAGAGACGAGTAGGCGTCTGCTCATGCTTCAAAAAAGAAAAGTCCTAAACAGCAGATGGCCACCGTTGCTTACACCACAATCATTTGCAATCTAAATATTTTATTTAAAAAAAACTATGAAACAACAAATGAATGAATTTATTTGCAAAATAAACAAAACACACTGTAACTAGGAGTGAAAAAAGCTGAATACATCCTGCAGCTTCAGCTTTACTGCCGGTGACATTTAATCTGTGTGTCAGGAGGCGGCAATGAAAGGACCCACATGCGCAGCACGGAGGCAGGGTTATGATCAAAAGGAAGTTTATTTTCCAAAGCACGGTCAAACGGTCCAGGTCATACACGGGAGGGTTTAAAGCAGTAACAAGGGGAGCAGGCAATCTCGAGTCCAATGTCCAGGCAGGGTTCGTACACAAAGAGGCTCAGCAAAAGTACAGGCAGGGATGAGACAAACTCACGGTCAGTAGCAGTCCAGGGTCAGGCGATGAAACATACATACACTCATGGAACTCGAATACGCTGATGAAACTGGGACACTGAAGAAACACAACAATCTGGCAGGGAACTAAGGACACAGGTGGTGGTTAAATACAACGGGACTCGATTACTGATGACGTGCAGGTGTGAATAATGACCGGGTGAAACAAGAACAGCTGTGACGTGACATAACCCGGAAGTGAAGCTAGAACACAAAACAGAGACCGGGAGACTACCAAAATAAAACAGGAAACTGGGATCGAAAACAGAAGAGTCCTTTCAAAATAAAACCAAGAACGAAAACCTGACAGTACCCCTCCCTCTAGGGCGTCTTCCACGGCGCCCACGGAAGCCCCCCCCCCGAACCAGGGCGGGCGGAGGGTGGACACAGGAGGAGGGACTGAATCCCTCCCCTTCCAGGCAGACAAGCAGGGTGGGTGGAGGGAGGACCGGAGGAGGGTCAAAACAAGAGTCCACAGAACCAAAACCGAAAGTCCATGACAGGGAGAACAGAGTCCAGGAGTTCCTCACGAGGGTGGTGGCAGGAGAGTCCACCACGACGGCTGGCGAGGTCCGGGAGAGCAGGGCTGAGCCCAGCCCCCTCCCCGACGGAGATGCTCCGGGGGTCCCAGGGTCGCGGCGGACGACGACGGCAGAGGCTTCGCCATCGTCGTGGCAGGCGGGGACTCACCCCAGGCGAACGGCCGTGGCGGTGGCGGAGTCGAGGCGGACGGCGCCGAAGGAGGCAGCGCCATCCAATCAGCAGGCGAAGCCGAGGGCGAGGCCACCAGTCCGGCAGCCGAGACCAGGACGAGGCAGGAACCGATGCAGGTACGGCCGGAGCCGAGCCGCCAGGAACCGATGCAGGTGCGGCCGGAGCCGAGCCGCCAGGAACAGATGCAGGTGCGGCCGGAGCCGGGCCGCCAGGAACCGATGCAGGTGCGGCCGGAGCCGAGCCGCCAGGAACCGATGCAGGTGCGGCCGGAGCCGAGCCGCCAGGAACAGATGCAGGTGCGGCCGGGGCCGAGCCGCCAGGGACCGATGCCGGTGCAGCGGGAGCTGCGACGGGCGCGACCCCCTCCTGGGGGTCGACAGGAACTACGACGGGCGCGACCCCCCCCTGGAGGTCCGCCGGGACTGCGACGGGCGCGACCCCCTCCTGGGGGTCCGCCGGGACTGCGACGGGCGCGACCCCCTCCTGGGGGTCCGCCGGGACTGCGGCGGGCGCGACCCCCTCCTGGAGGTCCGCCGGGACTGCGGCTGGCGCGACCTCCTCCTGGAGGTGCGCGGGAACTGCAGCTGGCGCGACCTCCTCCTGGAGGTGCGCGGGAACTGCAGCTGGCGCGACCTCCTCCTGGAGGTGCGCGGGAACTGCAGCTGGCGCGACCTCCTCCTGGAGGTGCGCGGGAACTGCAGCTGGCGCGACCTCCTCCTGGAGGTGCGCGGGAACTGCAGCTGGCGCGACCTCCTCCTGGAGGTGCGCGGGAACTGCAGCTGGCGCGACCTCCTCCTGGAGGTGCGCGGGGACTGCAGCTGGCGCGACCTCCTCCTGGAGGTGCGCGGGAACTGCAGCTGGCGCGACCTCCTCCTGGAGGTGCGCGGGAACTGCAGCTGGCGCGACCTCCTCCTGGAGGTGCGCGGGAACTGCAGCTGGCGCGACCTCCTCCTGGGGGTGCGCGGGAACTGCAGCTGGCGCGACCTCCTCCTGGAGGTGCGCAGGGACTGCAGCTGGCGCGACCTCCTCCTGGAGGTGCGCAGGGACTGCAGCTGGCGCGACCTCCTCCTGGAGGTGCGCAGGGACTGCAGCTGGCGCGACCTCCTCCTGGAGGTGCGCAGGGACTGCAGCTGGCGCGACCTCCTCCTGGAGGTGCGCAGGGACTGCAGCTGGCGCGACCTCCTCCTGGAGGTGCGCAGGGACTGCAGCTGGCGCGACCTCCTCCTGGAGGTGCGCAGGGACTGCAGCTGGCGCGACCTCCTCCTGGAGGTGCGCAGGGACTGCAGCTGGCGCGACCTCCTCCTGGCGCGACCTCCTCCTGGAGGTGCGCAGGGACTGCAGCTGGCGCGACCTCCTCCTGGAGGTGCGCAGGGACTGCAGCTGGCGCGACCTCCTCCTGGAGGTGCGCAGGAACTGCAGCAGGCGCTGCCTCCTCCTGGAGGCCGGCGGGCGCTGCGGCTCCGAGGGTGAGAGGGACTGGAACGACCTCTCTCGGGCCGACAGGAACGGGGCCTGGGGCGACCTCTACTTGGCCTACGGGAACGCCCTCAACTTGGCCTACGGGAACGCCCTCAGCTTGGCCTACGGGAACGCCCTCAGCTTGGCCTACGGGAACGCCCTCAACTTGGCCTTCGGGAACGCCCTCAACTTGGCCTTCGGGAACGCCCTCAACTTGGCCTTCGGGAACGCCCTCAACTTGGCCTTCGGGAACGCCCTCAACTTGGCCTACAGGGACAGGAACGGCATCTACTTGGCCGACAGGAACGACCTCAACTTGGCCGACAGGAACGACCTCTACTTGGCCGACAGGAACGACCTCTACTTGGCCGACAGGAACGACCTCTACTTGGCCGACAGGAACGACCTCTACTTGGCCGACAGGAACGACCTCTACTTGGCCGACAGGAACGACCTCTACTTGGCCGACAGGAACGACCTCTACTTGGCCGACAGGAACGACCTCTACTTGGCCGACAGGAACGACCTCTACTTGGCCGACAGGAACGACCTCTACTTGGCCGACAGGAACAGGAACAGGGACTAGAACGGCCGCAACATGGCCGACAGGAACGGCCGCAACATGGCCGACAGGGACTGGAACGGCCGCAACATGGCCGACAGGGACTGGAACGGCCGCAACATGGCCGACAGGGACTGGAACGGCCGCAACATGGTCGACAGGGACTGGAACGGCCGCAACATGGCCGACAGGGACTGGAACGGCCGCAACATGGCCGACAGGGACTGGAACGGCCGCAACATGGCCGACAGGGACTGGAACGGCGTCCCCTCCGGAGCTGGCATGACAGCTTACAGCTGCCGAGCTCGACGGGGGAGACGTCGGGCCTGATTGGGCGTGCATAGCACCTGTGCGACAGGTGGTGCCCTCTGGCTGGGACAAGACCTGCGCGTGACTGGACTGAACTGGGACCGGAACGTGACTCGACTGAACTGGGGCCGGAACAGGACTCGACTGAACTGGGGCCGGAACAGGACTCGACTGAACTGGGGCCGGAACAGGACTCGACTGAACTGGGGCCGGAACAGGACTCGACTGAACTGGGGCCGGAACAGGACTCGACTGAACTGGGGCCGGAACAGGACTCGACTGAACTGGGGCCGGAACAGGACTCGACTGAACTGGGGCCGGAACAGGACTCGACTGAACTGGGGCCGGAACAGGACTCGACTGAACTGGGCTCGACTGAACTGGGCTCGACTGAACTGGGCTCGACTGAACTGGGCTCGACTGAACTGGGCTCGACTGAACTGGGCTCGACTGGACTGGGCTCGACTGGACTGGGCTCGACTGGACTGGGCTCGACTGGACTGGGCTCGACTGGACTGGACTGAAACCTGGACTGGACTCGACTGGAGCGGGGCTCGACTGAACTGGGCTCGACTGGACTGGGCTCGACTGGAGCGGGGCTCGACTGGGCTGGGCTCGACTGGACTGGGCTGAAACCTGGACTGGGCTCGACTGAACTGGGCTCGACTGGACTGGACTGAAACCTGGACTGGGCTCGACTGGACTGAAACCTGGACTGGGCTCGACTGGAGCGGGGCTCGACTGAGCTGGGCTCGACTGGACTGAGACCTGGGCTGGGCTCGACTGGACTGAGACCTGGGCTGGGCTCGACTGGACTGAGACCTGGGCTGGGCTCGACTGGGCTGAGACCTGGGCTGGGCTCGGCTGGGCTGAGACCTGGGCTGGGCTCGGCTGGGCTGAGACCTGGGCTGGGCTCGACTGGGCTGAGACCTGGGCTGGGCTCGGCTGGACTGGAGACTGAACGGGGCTCGGCTGGACTGGAGACTGAACGGGGCTCGGCTGGACTGGAGACTGAACGGGGCTCGGCTGGACTGGAGACTGGGCAGCACGCGGCTGAACTGGGGACTGGGCAGCACGCGGCTGAACTGGGGACTGGGCTAAACACGACTGAGCTGGAGACTGGGCTAAACACGACTGAGCTGGAGACTGGGCTAAACACGACTGAGCTGGAGACTGGGCTAAACACGACTGAGCTGGAGACTGGGCTAAACACGACTGAGCTGGAGACTGGGCTAAAACCGACTGAGCTGGAGACTGGGCTAAAACCGACTGAGCTGGACTGGACCTGGAGACTGGGCTAAACACGGCTGAACTGGAGACTGAGCGGCGCGCGGCTGGACTGGAGACTGAGCGGCGCGCGGCTGGACTGGAGACTGAGCGGCGCGCGGCTGGACTGAAGACTGAGCGGCGCGCGGCTGGACTGGAGACCGAGCGGCGCGCGGCTGAACTGGAGACCGAGCAGCGCGCGGCTGGACTGGAGACCGAGCAGCGCGCGGCTGGACTGGAGACTGAGCAGCGCGCGGCTGAACTGGAGACTGAGCAGCGCGCGGCTGAACTGGAGACCGAGCAGCGCGCGGCTGAACTGGAGACCGAGCAGCGCGCGGCTGAACTGGAGACTGAGCAGCGCGCGGCTGAACTGGAGACCGAGCAGCGCGCGGCTGAACTGGAGACTGAGGACCGCGTGAGAGCAGAAAATCCTCCCAGGGAAACAACCAGGGAGCTGGGCAGGTTGGTGCAGGCACGACGATCCGACGGGGCGGGGAAGAGGAAACCGAAACCATCGGCGGTGCGACCGGCGCTGGCGTGGTGCAGAGCGCGTCGCTTAACTCGTCAGACTTCGCGCACAGTCGCTCATAGAGGCGACGAACACTGGGGTGATCTAACGCGGTGTCATCGTCCTCCAGCGTCAATATCGCCACCTCCACGGCGCAGCGCTGGTCCTTCGGGTTACTAGCCCGTCGGTAATCCTCCGCGAGAATCTCGAAATAAACATGTAGGTCGCTGGGTAGCTCGGCGCAGGTAAACTCCATACTTCCGCGGGAGAGTTATACTCGCCGTAAAAAAAAACAAGGAAAAACAGTCACTGACCTGACCGGAGGCTAAGTGCTGGCTGGGTCCAAGTTTGGCCAGATTGTTCTGTCAGGAGGCGGCAATGAAAGGACCCACATGCGCAGCACGGAGGCAGGGTTATGATCAAAAGGAAGTTTATTTTCCAAAGCACGGTCAAACGGTCCAGGTCATACACGGGAGGGTTTAAAGCAGTAACAAGGGGAGCAGGCAATCTCGAGTCCAATGTCCAGGCAGGGTTCGTACACAAAGAGGCTCAGCAAAAGTACAGGCAGGGATGAGACAAACTCACGGTCAATAGCAGTCCAGGGTCAGGCGATGAAACATACATACACTCATGGAACTCGAATACGCTGATGAAACTGGGACACTGAAGAAACACAACAATCTGGCAGGGAACTAAGGACACAGGTGGTGGTTAAATACAACGGGACTCGATTACTGATGACGTGCAGGTGTGAATAATGACCGGGTGAAACAAGAACAGATGTGACGTGACATAACCCGGAAGTGAAGCTAGAACACAAAACAGAGACCGGGAGACTACCAAAATAAAACAGGAAACTGGGATCGAAAACAGAAGAGTCCTTTCAAAATAAAACCAAGAACGAAAACCTGACACTGTGCAGTTCATCGGTTTCCTATACAACACGAGCAGATCAGCTGAGATGCGTCCATCCTCTAACAGTAATTCGAGCTCTGCTGCACTAACATGCCATGTTAAAAAAACGTATGCGTATGAGGAAAGGTCCTCAGGGCAGTCGCACATGAGAAGCCCTGTGGGATTTTACCCCACTGAGACGCGTCACAGTGTTGAAGTGAAGTTAGAATAAATAATGAAAGTAAATATAAATGGAGAAGAATGTGGAGAACAGAAGGATGAGCACTTATTGCATTTCTACCTTATTGCATTTACAAACCGTGATCTGTCAGACATTTAATTATCTGACATGTTAAATATCCTCTACATGCTTGTAATTAACTTTGCATTTGTTATTATATCTGCTGCTCATCGGCCGCGATCCATTAACACACTCTGCCTTCTATTCTGCAGTATATCATAAAAGCTTTCTATTGATCACGTCTAAATTATTAATTACTGCTCTCACATGGAACATGAATCATGGGAAGAGCGATAAAGCGGCTTCTGAAACCAAAGCGCTGGCCTCACGCCCTGTAACATCAGCTGCAGGTTATCCAGCTGATGACACGTGCTGCTGCATGTCTATCCGTCTCCAAAGGCTTCATCGCGTGTGAAGACTCCGAGAGTCCCTCGGGTGCATGAGTAACATGAGTGATTGGATGAGTCCCTGCAAAGCCAAAGGAGATGCTGCATATTATCTGAACAATGCCTTAAAACCATTTATAACAACTTTGTGTGTATGTTTTATACAGATACATAAAGTGTTGTGTCTAATGAGGAAGGCAGTTATGAGGAACAGGGAAATAGTGGAAGGCAGGTGGGTCACACTGTATGAGAGTCTGCTCTCTCAGGCGAGCAGGTCACACATAGAGCAGAGCCTGTGGGCGACTTACCCACCGGCCACAGCGGTGATACATGCAAAGGCAGCGTGTTGTAATAAGACACATGGCACATGAGCAGAACACGCCCTCAGTACTGCTTTCATATCACTTTCTTATCCAGCCACAGCCCTCAAACATGCAGTCTGCACTCAGCTTACCACACAACACTCAACATTCTGAGAGAGACAGAGAGAGAGAGAGAGGGAGAGAGAGAGAGGGAGAGAGAGAGAGAGAGAAATAGAGAGAGAGAGAGAGAGAGAGAGAGAAAGAGAGAGAGGGGGGGACAGAGAGAGAGAGAGAGAGAGAGAGAGAGAAAGAGAGAGAGAGAGAGAGAGAGAAATAGAGAGAGAGAGAGAGAGAGAGAGAGAGAGAAATAGAGAGAGAGAGAAAAATAGAGAGAGAGAGAAAGAGAGAGAGGGGTTTATTTTCTCACTGTAACTGTCCAATTAGAATCTCGAGGGTGAGCAGCTAATTGTCGCACCTCATTTGCTGAATGTATCCACGTCACATCGTCTCCTAACTGGTTACTGGAACTCCGGAACCTCCAGAATTCCTGACCTTCCTCAACCCTCAGGTGAAACGCAATCGGCCTCTACTTTGTGACACCGTCCGGGTTTGTGACACTTTTAGGAAATCGACCGTCTGCGACATCCTGAAGCGAGAATAGCTGGTGACAGACAGAAAACCACACCGTGTCTGGTTCAAAAAGCAGCTTGAACACGAAACGGTCAGACACGCGTCAGAAAAACGTTGGCTCAGACAACATGGATCAGGGATTAATATACACATGTTTGAACTCATACTGCAGTCACACACTATATATCAATGTATAATATAACACTGCTGCTGTCACATTTGTCTTTGTCACCATCAGCCACGCGAACAAGGTGTGAAATACTGCAGAGATGCAACGTGGCTTGAAGATGCGTGTGTGTGTGTGTGTGTGTGTGTGTGTGTGTGTGTGTGTGTGTGTGTGTGTGTGTGTGTGTGTGTGTGTGTGTGTGTGTGTGTGTGTGTGAGCATGTTCGCACTGATGCACTGGCGACGCTGCAGGTCGCGTTCACGCTGGGCGTGTGTCGGAGCAGCATGTCGGGAGATTATCTCTCGCAGCCTCTGCTGCGATGTGTCACTCCTTCTAAACAGTAGCTATGGAGATCAAGATGTGAGGTTTCCATGGCGATTAAGTTCTGGTTGCTCGTGTTTTACCTGCTGAGAAATGAACATGTGTTAGGAGTGAACAGCAGGTGTATGTGATGATAATGATGATGATGATGATGATGGTAATGATGATAATGATGATAATGATGAAAATATGACCACTGCTACAGCTATAGTAACTTTCGGTTGCATTAAGTACATTTAGGTGTGTGAGGCCGTATGTGGTAAGGAGGGGGAGGGAAAGGAGGAGGGGTGCTTGACAATACGAGGAGGCTCACGTGACCGTCTTTTAAATTCCTGTTTCCCTGCAGCGCAATTTGTCAGAGTCCGGACCCGTCCGCCTTCCTCGCCGCTCGCACGTCCGCGCGCCCGTTCATCGCGAACCCACAACCTGGAAGCCTTCAAGCCTCCGCTCCTCTGCTCTCATGATGCTGTGGTCGTAGCGTGAGCCTCGCTCGCCCCTTTTCTTTCCGCCCGTGAGTCGACTGGTGCCGCGGGGACGGTCTCGCGGCTCCTCCGCCACATAAAGACCCATCCGGGGAGAGGCAAGAATGCAGCGTCGGGGTGTCGCTCCAGCGGTGGCTTCGCTGCACTGATCCCCACGGTGCGGCGCTTCAACCGGCCGGACTGCGAGAATACACGGCGCGTTTCACGCTTTTGTTCTCCTCGACGCGCAGAAGAAAAGAACGGAGGAAGACGGAGCAAAGCGCCGCAACGCCACAAGTCGGGGATCGTCGCCGCACAACCGGGAGAGCCCTCCGCCGACACGACCTCCCCCAGAACCGGAGGAACCATGTCTTCCACCAAGATGAAGAAGGACAAGGAGATCATAGCGGACTATGAGACCCAAGTGAAAGGTGAGAGCCGGACGCCCGGGTCCAGTCGCTCAGCGCGCGCCCCGCCGCCCCGCGTGTTCTGGCGTCTGTGTTTAACGCACCAACACCCGCTTTTACGCGGTTTCACCTATTCCCCTATAATCTGCGGAACCGCGGAGCGCCTCAGGTGATGAACGGTAATCGCGCGCGTCAGGGACACCGTGTTTCTCCACGGGCTTCCGCGCGCTGAGGTTCCCAGCTCCGCGTTTGTTGCTGGGTAAAATGGTCTCGCTTGTCAAACAGAGGGCAGCGTTATGCGCCTCTTTCCTGGCACCCCGTCAGCGCTTCACCTGTTATTCGTCCTGCTGGAAGCGAGGGGCAGGTATTTGGGAAGTGCAGACTTGTCGCGCGTCGCGGCCCGCGTCCGTCGATGTTCGGTGTATTTGGGTTTGCGGAGACGAGGTGTCAGCAGCTCTCACCCGGATAAAACAAAGGTCTGCTCTGCCTCACCCACGCTGCAGCTACAGCTCTTCACCCACTAACCGTCATACGCTCAGAACCGCTTGATGGATGATCTGGGTTTTTCAGAACCTTCCCGTCATTTACACCTTGACTTACATCCGTGCTCAGCTCAGGAAACTGCGTTAGAGGCAAAGGGAGGAGATGATAAGTGTTAAATAACACATGCAGGCAGTGGTTAAAGGGCGGCTTAAGCAACACAGACCATGCAAATAAACAGTCACCAGATACTTTAAGTGACAGTTTGTTCTGCTGTGTAGTGTAAAATTAAGGGGTTTGTACACACAAACAACGAGTGCATTGGTCCAGAGCTGAGATTTCCTCAAGTGGAGCCCGGGCTCAGCCTCCAGCTTCTGGACCTACTATTGCTTTCACACTGGGTGGTGTCGCTAGTGTTACATCTCAGGAGCTTCAGCTGCTCACGTCTCCAGTCCCGGGCGAGTCTGGACCTTTGGTGTGATATTGGGTTTGTAGGGCTGCTCCACATTCCTCCTCACTGTCTTTATGGATCGGCTTCTGGTTTTGCCAGATGCTGTGGTCGCAGTTGGTCGTCGAGGCGAACGTGGCTTCTCTCATCCTGCAGCTCCATCCATTTCTCTCCAGGCCATTTTTTGGTGGATCAATTATTCAGCTTCTCTCCCACTCCATCATGGGAGAATTGCTGTTGTTCCACGGATCGGGGCCCCGTCGGCCGCCTTCTTCCTTTGCATTAGACGGAGCTCTTGAGGCGCATGTTAATTTATGCTGCTCGATTCTCATTCACAGCTGGCGCGTTTCATAGCCTGCAGACACCGAGGGCCCCGCTCCTGACATGGGCCACCTCACAACAATGGCAGGGCTGCGGCTCCAACCAGCCGCTGACTGAGCCGTAATGAAATTCAGTTTGGGAATTGCACCTGTCCCATTCTGAGTTATTGCTCTCCGGTTAATGCGCGCGCGGCAGAAGCATCCGCGTGTCATTCACTGGGTCGTAACACGATCACACGGCCGCTTTATTAGTCGAGACGGGCGAACACATCGTGTGCCTTTTTTGCAGTAGTTCAGCATCAAAGAAAACAACAAGTAGAGCATAAAATCTGGATTTCTTTTGAAGGAAACATTTCATCACATAAAATATGATTCTTCCCGACTCTATGAATTCTTGACGACCCCTGACTCCGCCTCCCGGGGCCGAGGTCACCGGACGACCCCGAGGGACTGCTCGTTTGTTTTGTCAATCGCTCAGCTGGCAGATCCGGCATTAGCATGTGAATGGGGAGGGCTCATAGATGGGCCGAGGAGCTGCCGCCGCTTTGGAGCAGAGGATCTGAGTAGACAACGCGGGAAGGCAGTGGTCACAAGTTAACAAGCTGGGTGGGTTGGTGAAACCAGGCCGCAGCTAAAGGATGAGGTCCAGAAAAACAAAAGGGAAGTGATGGTGACGGGGCGCACGCACGGTGCGAGGCTGGGGAAGCCGTTCAAGCACTTCAGCGTCACACAGGAGAGCAGACAGGGTGGTGACCGCCATTCAGAGGGCTTCATTGCTATTAAATTGGTCCTGTGTTCATGTGTCTTTGTTGTACTGTACTTTAGGGACAGCAGGTTGTGTTGGCTGCGCGCCCTGAGTCCTCGTCTGCAGTGAATCACAGGCTCCCTGCACTTGGACTGCAGCACAGCTCTACCTAAGCCCTGTTTTCTGGCACACTGTGGCCTTAGTGACTGAGTTATTGCTGCGGTGTTTGAAACAGGAGTATTTTTAGCGTATTCAAAGCCATATTTGACGTTTAACTGAACTCCGAGCACGTCTTTTGCATAGAGCTCGTGGCCTGGACTGGTAGTCGAGCCGTGGATGAAGCCGCCGTGCGAGGCAGACGCGACCACACTGACAGCAGCACACCCACACACAAAGTCAGAGCGACACACACAAAGTCAGAGCAACACACACCAACGAGTGGCACTGTGCTGTGGAGGAAGTTGAGTTCTCATCATCTGATGGAAATTACACAATGCTCCGAGTGCTTTCATAATTTATCTCCCAGGCTGAAAACAACTGCTCTGATCAGAGAAATGAATGCAGACAGCTGCTCGCGGACATTTTTCTCTCTCTCACACACACACACACACACACACACACACACACACACACACACACACACACACACACACACACACACACACACACACACACACACGCTTTGCATCTTAAAAACACTTAAAACACCGCTTGCAACACGTCAGTTTAATCTCAACAACGGCCTGTGTGGTCACAAACCCACTTCTGAAGACCTGCATGAGAATAAATCAACAGGTAATTCTGTTTCTTACAGACCTATGCTTCTAAAATGCTGACATGCTACTGAGAATAATTCCAGGCCCACAAGTGCGTGTAAGGAGCTCCACCTGCAGTACCGGTTCTGATGTGTAACCGAAACCGGTGGCTTTGCTCAGCTGACGTTGGTCATTCAAATGTCAGCGTTGAGCGTGATCACCTGCTGGTCAGCATGCGTCCAATGACTTGGAGAAGCGTTGAAGACATGGGCGCGCTGACTCACTTCAGCTGCCAACTTGTTTAGCAAACTGGCCGCTGACTGAGAGGACGCTGGCAATAAACACATGAGCCCCGGTCCAATGGATTCTGGGCTTCATCATGTGTTTGTGGTGTGTCACAGAGAATCTTAAATGAAACACGTTCAGCCGCTCCATTACTTTCTACCTTTGGGGTTTTATTAAGAAAACAGGCTTTTGACAGTTTATGTTAAGAGCAAAACCTGAATGCTTCAACATTAACATTCTTTAACAAAACCAGGCCACTGTCATGAAACGGACGAACAACCCACCAGTGTCTGAAACGATGCCAGTGCCAACACTTCCTCCAACTTGTCTCGATGCAGCAGCCTCTTGATAAATCAAGTCTGCTCTCTGTTCCGCAGCGACCGGAGATAATCGGCCTTTCACGAGGCGACCGATCCGCCAGGCATCAATTATCATTTAACACACAGTAGCTGCATTAGGTTGCATTCGTCAGCTACAGTAAACAAAGACACGTTTGGTGATTTAGTGCGAGGCAGGGCCTGATTTCGCCTTTATTCCATTCATTTGTTGCTGAAAGAGGGTTAATGGGCGCTCTCTGGGGCTTTAGACACCCTGATTGTAATGTGAGTCTAATAATACGCTTCTAATACCTGATTCATGGGACAAAAGTTGAATTGTCTGCATGCATTCAGTAGGTCAGTTACTTTGGCATCTCTAACTTTTTTCGTGGTACCTACTGTGCAGTAGATCTTCACTCCATGCCTGTGTGTATAAATATAGTTATTTAAATAAAAACAGGAATTTCAGTCTAGGTCCATGTTTCAACATGTTTCCAAAAAGTGACCGCTGCCTGGTAAACACGGCGAGACGCGGAAATAAACTGCTGACCGACAGAAAAACGGGCCACTTCTGCAAAAAGAGGCGTCACCAACGATCTAATTAGGAAACTTATTATACAGCGTAGGCTCGGGACCTGCTAGATTAACTTTATTATGCACCGGTGAAGCCCGTGTCCCACAGTAGACTTCAGATAATTGAGGAGTGCACCTATTTGCGGCTCACAGATCCCCCCCACCCGGTAGAAATAGAACCGTATGTGGCACATGCTCATTACTGTAGTTATTAAGAGAACAAACTGTACAATTCAGCTTTTGAATTGTTTATTATAGGGCAGCTGGTAATCATTTTCGTCAGCAGACTTCCTTCAGCAGTTTTCTTTCGCAACTGATGTGCTGTAATTCGACAGGATCTGTTTTTTCAGAAGCGCGTATTGTTTTACATAAACTCAGTCATTGATTGCCAAGTGTCCTGATGTATCACAGAATGCATTTTAATTTAGCACAGTAATGGGTTTTACTGCTTTGCTGCTCTGACTCTGACCTGTTTAGCTTCCTATACAGCGTCTCATTTCATACAATGTGCACGTGCCTCCTCGCTCACTGCTGCCACCTTTCCACAGCAGATCAGACCTCTCCTCCAATAAGCTGCTCCCCAGGGAGCGGTGCACGCCCTTGTTGCCATGGCGATACATCTCAGCCTGGCCCTGCAGTACTGGATCCTGCATACAGCCGAAGATGGCTAGCTAGAGGGAAGGGCGTGTGTCCAGTTGTAGCTCGTGCTGGGGATTCATGGAAACATCACACTCATGTAACAGCCTGACATGGTGACGATGCCGACACCAGAGAGGAAATCAATGTGAGGGAGCAGAGTGGAGGCTGCTGTTATCCCTGCTTGCACTGACGAGCAGAGAACAATCAGAAAGAGCCTTTCATGTGCATTTTTACTTTCTTTGCTTTGAGGTAAAGTTCACCTCTACTCGCCGCTGACATCTTATTTTTGCTGTCATAGTCCAATCTAATGAGGGTCAAAGGAGACCCTGCTCTGGCAACAGCATGGCCGCTTGAATCCAACATGAAAACAATCATTAGAGGATTAATGGAAGAACAGAGAAGTGAAGGGATTAGTTCCACAATGCGGACCTGTATTATAAGTCCAGTGGTCTTGGATAAGGGTGGTGTGTATCCTTTTTGCGGTGCAGAGCCCAGATATTGCAGAGCCGAATTAGAGATTAGATTGGTGAATCATGGCTCTGGAGCTTTTCTCTGGTGTGTGTTACTGTTTGAGAGTGTGAGTCCTTTTGAACGTCCAAGGATGCTATTTTGAAAGTACAGTAGGTGAATATTTCTCAAACTGCTTAGAATTTCAAACGCACAGCATTTAGCGCTTCGATACGATGCTACGTGTCATCACTGAAGCCCTTCAGTGAGCAGAGTTGCCGCTATGTGAGACAATAGCTCAGCGGTGCCGTCCTGCAGTTTAACGATCCATGGCGCTCCTGAGGCGGCTGCCTGGCTCTCCACAGCCTGTCATCCCTCAGGATGCTCTGCAGAAAATCCCTTTTATTCACTGCACTCCACTTTTCATTGCGCCAAGACTTCGCGGACTCCTCAGAAACAGCAGACTTGCAATAAAAGTGCTGCACCAGTGCATCACCACCGGTGTCCTGGTTTAGCCTTTTGTTTAGAAGCCCAAAATTCAGTCAATGCAAACGTCTTGTCTGAAATGGAATCAGACTTTCTAGGCCGCCCCCCGTGAAGGGAATCCTCTGGGATCCTCACTGCTCTGTGCTCACAGCTGACGATACAGGATATTGTCCGAGGGTCAAAGTTCACTCATCTCCAACATCCTACTATTGTTTCCACACGTTTTCCTGTTCTGTGAGGGGCCAAGTGTTCGCTGACATCAAATCCTGTCTCTAAATTACATAGGAGCAATGTTGGTGTAGGGCAGGTGTCCACTAGAAAGGGAAAGACTAATGATGATGATGTACAGCGCTCGAGGTCATACAAATATTGTATATTTCCTGTACTCTGCTGCGTCGACCCTCTAATGTTAGATAATCAAAAAAGCATTAATATGAAATGAATTTAACTAAATATAAAAATCTGATAAACACATTTAAGCCGAAAGGCAGTGACCGTCATGTTGTATTTGTTATTATATGTATATATATGTTGTATCTGTCGACTCCAAAGCAGTTCAGGGTCCAGTTTTAATTAGTTGCTGTTATGAACAGTTTTAAAGGCTCCAAGTGATGATTGTCTCCTTCAAACAAGTGACAAACTGTTTCATGGGTTTCAGCTGCTCCAGTCTCAGTGTTTCTGTCTCCATAACCCCGTCCTCCCCTCTCTTCCCTTACAAAGCAGATGGCTCCCTCCCTAAATAGAAACACACCCAGGCAACACGCAGGACAACGGATAACAACCGTGTGCACAATCAGACACCAGCATCAAAGCTTGGACTTCTTTTTGATGCAGTATAAATGTGTTTTTGCTCAGTGCTGGTGCTGTTTGCTTATCTCAGACCCCAGTGAGGTGGCGTGATCAAAATCACAGCCAGCTTCCAGTCATCCCATGCTTTAATAACTCAAATACCCAAATAAAGCGACAGCCAGAAGTAATTTCTGCATTTCATGCCATTTTAATAGTTTTTCTTAAAGCATCCAGTCTACATATGTTAAATAACTAATAAGGCTTTTTATGTTGAATAATCAGTGGTAATGATGCATTTGAGCTGTTGTACATGTCTAGTTTTAAAACCACGGAATCCAGAGCAGCTAAGCTGAAAGTGGGGCATCCATGTTTACAGAGAAATGTGTGGGTTCAAAGTGACGGGTGGGGTGTCGTTCAAGAGCCTTTATAATGAGGTTATATGTGCATATTCAGTGTGTGCAGTAACATACTGTAAAATAATGTGAAACATCAGCAACCATTCTGTAGTTGATCTCACTACACTGTAAAGTTCTGAATATTAGAATGAATTCTTCATATAAGTGGTTTAAGTACAGTGAGGAGGACTTGTTTTGCTTGTGTTTGAGCTCCTTGACTGCACATGGACATTCACAGCGAGAGCTTCAGTGAATGAAGCCTCTCAGACCTGGGAATGCTCAGGGAATAATTTTTCAATTGCTCGTGGTTTCTCCGAGGGAAGGGCACACTTCTGGTGTGCGTGACCTATTTTTTCCCAGCTCATTTGTCAAACTTGGAGCTGCAGCTGGTGGTTCAGAGCTCCCTTTCTGTGGAGTGAGTGTTTTCAGACGTTCTCTCCTCCTTGTCGCTCGTGCACGTCCGTGTCGCGCTTTCCCGGGGCGCTTCTATTGGATTCCCTGGCAAAAAAAAGAAAAAAAAAAAACTTGTTGCAAACACAAAACATCGCTGCTTGTTTGGGAAGGCAACACATTCCTGTCGTGATTGATGTAGCAAAGTGGTATTTTTTTCCCCTGAGCTCCCACTAAAAACCGAGCTTCAGGTCCCTGGGTGGAGGGGAGGGGGGGGGGGGGGGGGCAGCGGTCAACCACAGAGTGAAGCATGCCGCTCCAGGCTGAGGCCCGGCGGCACGACATCACGGGGGGAAAGGAGGCTTCCCCATCAGTCACACTCTACATACATGCATGTGGAGGGCCTGGCTGACCAAATAACACCCTCCAGAGCAGGAACACACAGTGTGTGTCAGTGCTGTGGTTTCAGTCAGTAGTCGGTCTGCTTCAGTGGCTCTGATGCACGGTTTAGTGCTTGCAGTGGCTGCTGTTTTAACTGTAGGCTAGAACTTGACTTAAAGACAAATACAAATATACAAGTGGCCTAAAAGCTCAAATGATCTGACCAATTATAACAAATCCTAGTTTATTGGAAAGGTTTTTGTTTCTTCATAACGATCACAAGGCAAATTCTCAAGAACCCACTTCTGCTTGTGCTGTAATCTTAAATGGCTGTCGCTGAATTCCTGATTTGACTCAAATCAAGGAAGGAACTCATGACCCTGTCTGACTGAGTCAACAAGCCTGCTGCTGATGACAGCACCACAAAGAGGAATCGAGTTTCTCTGCCGGGTTCTCACCGGCTTCAGGGACCTGCAGTCGGCCCGGCAGCGTCGGGTTCCTCTAAAGACGGATCGGTACAGCGCTGTTTGTTCCCCAAAGGGGATGTTTAGCTTCTCATTAGAACCGTTTGATCTCGCTGCTTGTGTTGAACACTGAAAGGTCACACACACAGGTCACTGCACAGAAAATCTACTAGTCCTCAGTGCCAGCCAACCAGAACCAGATACACTAGGATAGAATTTGCATATATGTGTGGATATATTTATATTATATTATAATTGGCATGGCTTCATATAATCCAAATCTTTTTCCTTTCATTGTACAGAGATCCGAAACCAGCTGGTGGAGCAGTTCAAATGCTTGGAGCAGCAGTCCGAGTCTCGGATCCAGCTGCTGCAGGACCTGCAGGAGTTTTTCCGGCGCAAAGCGGAGATCGAACTGGAATATTCCCGCAGCCTGGAGAAACTGGCCGAGAGGTTCTCCTCCAAGATCCGCAGCTCCAGAGAACACCAGCAGTTCAAGTGAGCGTCCCTGCCTGCAGACGCTGCATGTCGCCAACATTTGTCCCATTTTAATGCTATTGTAGCGTTTGCTGCTTTAATGCATTTTATTAGCGTTTGCTGTTTGGCTAAAGCTGCTGTCACTTTGTGCTCACTTGTTTGTTAACTAAACCAGACACTGTATTTCACTCCTATTACTGACTAACAAGAATGAATGGGCTTGTTTAAAGTATTAAACTCCATACACCGTAATGCACCAGAACCACACTGGGGTTATAGAATTGCACTTATACCAAAGGTAGCAGCCCGTAGCATCTGGACCTCATTAGGTTTCCTACGATGTATTAAAGAAGCTCAAGCAGGTCCAGGCGTCACTCAGAGCTTCTAGGGTAACACACAGCTAACAGCTATCTGTTCATGAGTCACTCTTTTTCCGTTCAGTCCTGTTTTCATGCCATCTGATAACCCCTCAAGTAAGAGAGGCCGGTCGCTCACCCACAGTCTTGACACATTCTGAGCCGCAAGTCTGGAAGCAGTGAAACGCACACTGATGAAGAAAAAAAGCGGCACCACGTGCACAGAGAGCACCGCTGACACATTGGTACACGACTCACGCAGGGCATGAAATGAAGCCCGGCTGCTGCCAAAGCGCCGCACCTCGGGCGAGCGGGCCGGTCCGGCGTGTGAAACGGGAGCCCCGGCCCAGCTGTGATCTGGCAGCAGGTCTCAGGCAAGAGTTTCCACGCGCGTATGTGCAGCCTGGGCCCCGGTCTGATTCTGAGTCAAATGAAAGCATGAAAGCGCTTTTCAGACATTCAGAAATGATTCTGTCCTATTTCTAGCCTGAAATGTGTGAAGAGAGTGGCTCACTAATGTGTTGCATGAATACGTAGTCTCACGTGTTCACAAATGAAAAATAAAAACCCTGTAGATTAGTTAAAGATGGAAATGGAAAAGATGAATGGAAGAAAAGATGGAAAATAAGGATAGAGTAAGTGACGCTATTACAGATAACATGGCAGGAGACAGCTTGAGAAGCAGATGCTTCACATCATAGTGTGTGTGTGCACGTGCCTTGGATGAGGATTTGACAGCATAACTAAGTACAGCTGCATTAAAAGCATGTGCTTCACTTTGGCAAAGAGCTGATGGGAGACAGTTGCTGCTGTTTCTGCTGCTGGTTTAACCTTTAAACAGGCCATCTAATCTGCACATTTGAAACAGGTGTTAGTTCGAGCGACTAAGGTCATGAGGTCTAATTCTATTCCAGTGCCGTGCAGCGTCTCGGTGTAGTGTCTTCGTGAAGCCCACACACGCTCAGATAGAGTCCAGTGGTCCCAAATAAACAGCAGTGACATGTGTTACTCAGACCCCCGGACCCTCTGCGTTTCGGCCCAGCAGAGGCTGGTGACCACTCGCTCCTCCCTCCTGTTCATGCAACTAAGACCAAGCGGGAGCTGAGTCGCCCCGACCCGGACCCGGTTCCTGGATCGCGGCCTGCAGACCGCTGGCTGAACCCGGTCGGCGCAGACCCGTGGAGCGGGCTGCGTGCCGCTGTGATTTACAGCCACTGCAGCTCCACCGCAGCGACGCGAGCACCCGTTCCTCCGACCCGCTCCACTTCGCCTTCACCACAGGAAGAAGAGGCGCTGAACGGCTGCCGGGCCGCTCCACGCTGCTGCAGCTGACGCCGGTAGAAGGATGCAGGGCCGGACCGTACGTTTGAGGGGATATCAGGACTGGGCTTCTTAATGGAGCCCATTAAATCCACATAGAATAGATCCACACCATTTGTCAAAGCAGACATATTCAGATGTGACATAGCACAACTACTAAGGTAGCTCATGCAATAATGATGTGGAGGAGAACGTGTCCTGGTGAGATAAGACGGGGCTTGTAGTAGTGTTTAACAGGCCTCAGTGTGTGTGTGTGCAGCTCAGAGGAGGCTGTTCCTCCTCCCAGAGCCAGGCAAAGGGGAAAAAGGCTAGTTTGTTTGAACACAGCACTCAGTCGCGCCCTATTCCCGGCAGGTTACGGTTAGGATGCGACAGATAATCTAACGCGGCGCGTTGTGAATTCTTGAAAACACGCTCCTCTTCTTCCTCGTTGGTTTCCGCTGGTGAGCGGGCGGGAGGCGTGGAGGGGATTAGGAGCCTCCACGGAGCCCAGTCGTGCTCTGATAAACACACTCACACACACTTCTGGAAACCCTGGATCTGACCCATCGGATCAGCTTGGGTCGATTAGACGTTGGCTTGGTGTCCGTTTACCATCAGCTCATCCGCGAATCGAAGGACTCGTCCAACAGAATAATGTCGGGTGTCGTAGGACGCCAGGAAGCCGCACGTCCCTCCTCCTTCCTTCTTCCTCCTCCGGAGACTCTCGGAGCGCGTTCGGCTTCTGCATGTTAATGATTTCCTGAGCATCAATACAGAGCAGGGAGCTGCTGAAAAGCCAGCGCGTGAAGCCTTCTCCAGTATATTAACCGATCCCGACAATTACCACGGGCGAGTGGAATAGAGCGGAAACGCTGAACTGTGCAGTAGATGGTGTCTGTATCAGGGCAGGAAAGAGAATCAGGCATAAAAAGATAATAGTATCAGGTATGAGCTATCGGTTCATTGCTTCCATTGTCATGACATGTTGTACAAACAGTCTCGGCTCCCAAAGAATTTAATCTTTTGTTATGTTTCCGATTGAAACGTCTCACTAACTCCTGGCTGTGCTGACGTTTTGTGGCGTGATCCTTGACGATCGTCTGGTTTGATTTTCCATTTTACTTTCATCGCCTCGGGCTTTTACAACTACCAGCATCCCCGCGCACCTCGTCTGTCACCCGCTAATTAGCGCAATTATTAGCATTGTGATGCTCGCGATGGAAGCCGGGAGTGATTTCATCTTTTGGATGGCTTCTGATGCGTCTTCAGATATGAAGATCAAAGCCGGATCCCGCTCCTTTGAATCGTCTGTCGGTCAAAGGGAGCATTTATTGCTCTAAAATAAAAAAGTGCGGGAGAGGCACCAGTGCCAGAGGATGCCGTCGACCGCGTTTGAGCAGGAAGCTGGAGTGGATAAAAGGCTGCTGGAAAACTGGTGGCTGCTTGTGCTGAATGATGTGGAGAAACATCTCTGGCCACTTCTGGGGATTAGTGGGTGGGGAGTGGAGGTGCTTGTCCCCTAAACCTCTCCGCCACAGACAGCAATTATTCACAGAGGAGCGGTGTCTCTCACAGGCAGATGGGTCGGTCGAGCAGCACCGCTGCAGAATGAGGAACAGTGAGCGAGTCCTTGTTGGGAGGAAACCCTCAGTCCTGCTGCATCTTCTGTCAAATCCCCCTGACACCGTGTTTTTATTACATTATTAGTGGACAGCTGACGTTGATTGACGTCTGGATTTTCATCATTATTACAAAGCAATTGACTCCCATTACGGGGAATAAAGCTCCTCGGATCCCTGTAATGGCAGGACAAGGCGAGGTGATGAAAGGATGGAGGATGTTTAGCGTCCACGTTGGGAGGACGCTTTGCTGCCATTTGGATCCGCTTAGTGCGAAGCCAGTGTTTAAGGGCAGCGCTGAGTAGAGGAAGAACGGGGGAAAAGCACTCTGGACGCGCTAGATATCAACTTCATTAGATGTGATTAGCATTATGGAGGCTCTCTGAAGGGGGGCTCTTTGATGTCGGAGCGGCTCGCTGCTTTTTCTCCCGCTCCACATGGAAACCCAATCCCCCACCCGGCCGTCGCTCGCCCTCCTTTCCTCTCTCTCTCTCTCTCTCTTTGTGCCTGCCCTGCGTTTGGATGATTGATTAATGCTCAGATAGCTGATCCAGACGAGTGTGTGCGCCTTCGATGGGGGATCGTGTGCGTCCGACTTCGTGTCTTTGTGCCTCGTCGAAAACCACCCGAGGCGGAGACGGTTTAAACTGATTATGCCTCAATCAGGGCCTGTGAGCGTGTGGACCATTATGGTCGCCAGCCGTATGCATTAAACTAACAGATGCATTACTGTACTTAATAAAAGCAGGAAGTGATGGAGTGATGTGGAAACCCATAATCACCAGACAACTGTAACACTGTAACATGTGACCCGCTGTGGTTCCCACTCCTCCAGGAAGGACCAGCACCTGCTGTCCTCGGTGAACTGCTGGTACCTGGTGCTGAGCCAGATGCGGCGCGAGAGCCGCGACCACGCCACGCTCAGCGACATCTACACCAGCAACGTCATCGTCCGCTTGGCCCAGATCAGCGAGGACGTCGTCCGCCTCTTCAAGAAGGTCAGTGAGGCCGTCCACGCTCCGGGGAAATTCAGCTCTCAACACGTGCTTTACAGCGCGGGCTGTCGTCGTCGTGCGCTGCAGGCATGTGGGCCCGTGACCCCCCCCTCCCCTCCCCTCCTCACCCCGGCTTTCACCGGGAGGGGCTTTACAGCTTTACAGACCCTGCGCACTTTCTGTAGCCCGGAGAGAGGGAAAAAAGACCCGCTCCTGGTCGAGAGCTTTGTTTTTAACGAATGAAAGGCACGGGGTTCAGCGGTCGCGGAGCGTCAGCAGCTCTTGCAGCGCGTTGCATCACGGGGCTTGCGCTTGGATCCTCTCTGCAGTACGTGCTGCAGTCTGTCTCACTTCAGGCCCGCTGACGCATGCAGATGCCGTTCACCAGCTGCCGGAGCCCCTGCGAGCGATTCCCCCATTCACCACATTCAGGCCGACGCTCGTCGGAGAAGGAGCGCGCGGCACAAACAAAAAATCCCTCGGAGGTCGTCGAGGGAGTTTTCCTCTTTTAGTTCCTCTTTTAATAAAGAGTTTAGTTGATGACTCACCGGTAGCAAGTATTTTCAGGCATAGTGATTAAAAAGGAGCAGGGTGTGGACTGAATGTTAACTTCCATTAGTCTGTGAATCCCTTTGAGCGGCGCGTGGGCGTTCAGTCGCTCTTTGCCCGCGTGCTGCGGGCGCGCGGAGGGTGTCGTCTAGCGGGGCCCCGCCCCTCCGTCTTATATCGACCCCACAGACGATGGAACGCAATTATTCATGGCAAATGACAATTCTAGAGAGTTGCAGGTTTGCAGATATTAGTCGTTGCCGTCTGGGCTGCCCAGAGGCCTGCAGCACGCGCTTAGCTTCACACCAGCGCTCACCTGATCATCTGTACTCCAGCTGTTCCCCCCCTGAAGGCTCCTGCAGGTCTGAGTCTGTTGAATAGACAACACGAACAGTTGTGTGGTGGAGAGTCAGGTGTCTAACAAAATAAAACAAAAAACACACAAATTATTTTGTATTAATTATAATCCATGATGAGTCCCGTGTGCTGAGCAGCGGAGGCAGTTTTTTTCCTTTCTCGAACATCACAAGTCGAAATTGGCGTGTGAAGTTTGCAGGAGCGTGACTCCTGTTTCATCCGCGTGTCAGACCGTCACACGGAGACGCGCGAGCGCTGCCGGTGCGTTTTCGCGCCTCGCTCGCAAACAGATGTTAATACCGCGCTTTCACTCCGTCGGCTGCTTCCTCTGCTTCCGTGATGACACACGGAGCCGCCGGTAGAAGCGTAGCTTCATAGCACTATCAACAGATGAAGCTGAATAACAAAGCCCCGTTGAGGTGCGCGTCACGTAAAGCCACGGGCGCGTGGCCACACGGCGCGTGCACGTACCTGCACCCGCCGCACGCGAAGGAGGCAGCGACGCGCGCTGCGTTCACGGGAAGCTCGCTGTAAAGGCGCGGCTAACGCCTGCGTGCGGGAGCTGTTCAATAACACAAAGGTCGGATAAAAAGGAAACCGAGTGGGTCTCTGATCTGACAGGGTTCACGTACGTGCCTGTGGCCCTCCATTAGTCACACTGTGGTTGTTTGCTGACCTGAGCAGGTCTCGGCAGAAACGTCATTTCTTTTCTTTGTTCTCTGTGTTTCAGAGCAAGGACATCGGCATCCAGATGCACGAGGAGCTGGTGAAGGTGACGAATGAACTTTATACCGTAAGTAACACTGTACTTTCTCTCCTGTATCAGATCCTGATCTCATTGTCATATTTCTTTTGCTTTGTGGTTCTTTATACTTTTACTTCAAAGACACAGGAAGTTGGAAATAGTCTTTTTTTCCTATAAAGCAGCGCAATCTGAACTAACATCTCACTTTCTGACCAAGCTGCTTGTTACTGATTTGCCCTGAGGATGCATCAGTTATTACAGTCAGTATTTATTTATCCACATAGAGATCAAAGATGGTGAATGATGACACAGTGAGAGAAAAAGTCAGACAGAAAAAAAAATACCCTCTCGTCTCTGTGCCTTCGACAGTTTCTGGGCTCTTAGCCAACATCTGGTGGGTGCTTTAGCTGTGCTGCTGTTTATGGTTGACATCACTACACAAACACAACAGCGCTATGGTTCATACGGCCGTTTGAGAGGAACCCAGAGACCCGTTCATGTGTTTAAGGTCGTCTGCCTCGTTGCCTCCACTCTGCTTCGTTGACGGGCGGTTGCGGTAACGAGCCCGTTCTCCACAGGTGCCACAGGTTCTCGCTGCCCTTCCTGTCGTGTCCAAACTGTGTCTGCCGCGGCATCGCTCACGTCTTCGACAGCTGCACTGTTTCCCTCCATGCTTCCATGCATTATGAATGTTTTATTCTACTTCTGACTTCCTATTGGATTAAACTGACAAGTCGGTCGGACGTCTGTACAGAATAATTACGGGGCACTATTAATGGAGGCATTTTTAAAATGGGCTGTCAAACGTATCAGACTGGGTTGTGCCAGATACCACAATCATTAATGTAACATACTGTAAGTGATAAATGCTCCTAATTAACATCACTGCAGCCTTAGTCCTCCTCTATCTGCAGCCACTTACAGTTGTATTTGTTCTACAGTAATTGGTAATAATTGAAGCCCTGAATTCTCTTCTAATGGGATTTCCTGCAGATTGAGAAACGCATGTTGGGGAGAAGCGCGCATACAGTCCAGTACAGTAAGTACACGCGTATGGTACTGCCCCGCTGCCCTCAGATGGGCTGTTATCGAGGGGAGGATTAGTTCTCAGGGCTGGACCGGCTCCAGGCAACTTCAGCAACCTTCTGCCTCCTGAGGTGAAAGCGAGGAGACGGCCGCGCCGCCGTCCATGACTTATTCATCCGTGCCACGTGACGACAGTCAAAGTAGCAAAGGGCAGCGCTGGCGCCGGGCCCCGATCCGGCCATCTGTGCGCTTGGATGCAGAAACTGTAGGATGGTAATCACGTCCATGCATATTTCAGAAGGACGGGGTCGAATACCTTCAAACACCAGAGGCTGCTGCTCTGATCTACAGTTATTGCCTTTTATCTTGTCAAATATCTGTGTTTTACCTTCTCCACTCTCTGACTGAGGACACTGCTGCATAGCAAATCTCAGATGGACCCACTCGTCATGCTCTACTTGGCCTCGGCTGCAGTCTGACAGAAAATTACCAGCCCAGTAGTTGAATTAGTATTTTTTATAACCCCACCGCGGAGGAAGCTCTTATGGCATCAACGAAGTGGAATTTGTTGAATTTTTACAGTCACCACTTTACGCTACCTTTAGTGAAGCCTGATGGGGCCCAGACAGGTATAAGTGTATTTCAAACGTGACTGGTCTGACTTTAACGCTTGACCCTGAGGCTGCAGCCTTGTGTCTGTCAGAGGAAGGAAAGCCCTGTTTCTGACGGCTGCGCCCTTGTTAGTGCTCGACTGTGGAGAAAGAACTACTGTAAATCAATAGCGCGGCCCCATGGCGATCGCCTGGCGGTATTTTCTAGCCGTTTCCAATGGCTGCCAGCAAAAACTCATTTTGCTGTAGGGAAACGGTGCGATGCTATTGGTTGGTTGGCTGCTCAGTCAGAGGCACAGTCAGGCTGAGATGCTGGATCGGTGCCGTTGTTCAAACACTGCGCAAAGCTGCAGCAGGAGTGTTATTAGTAAGCATGAAGACCGTGTCAATAGTTCTTAATGTGAAATCAGCCCAGGCTTATGTATCTGAAGTCATTTCCGGACAGAGCCTGCAGCAAATCCACCTCCTGTAAAATTCAGTCTTCTTTTGCTAATTTCCTGCTGAACTGGCTTAATATCCCCACTGGGATCAATAAAGCTTCAGCTTATCTTATCTTTTCGATCCAATACCTTGTGTCTGATGTCTGCTCTTCAGGCTCATGCACAGCTCTTCTTTTGTTAGCGACAACGCGGATCCCAACACTCTGAGGCGAAGGTTCATTTGTTCGTCTCAGCAGCCGACGTGTGGCTCATTTAGCATTTGTTCTTGACTTTAAACTCACGTATTTTAGGCATAATTCAATTCATTTGAATTCCTTAAACGGATTATACGAATATTTATAATTCCAGATGCAAATTTAAAAGCACTTGCGCTGCTTTATGCCTTATAAATGACTGCTTGGACCCCTTCAGGCTCTTCTCCGGAGTTAAATAGCCCCAGGTTGTCGTAAATGGATTTGAGTCTTTAGCTGCCGGTTCGTTATAGTCAGATGGTTCAAAGTTGGATAAAAGTCTTGTTTTGAGAGGAGCCTGTTGAAACCCTGGGAGTCTTAGCCTAGTTTCTCTCTTTGTGTAGCTGCACGACAGGCCTGTCACTCTGAGAATAGACTGGTGTCTTTTATGTTTCATTCATTTACTTTTCAGGTGTTTGCCTCAGAGCTCTTTGTTTCTATGCTGTTCAAAGTGTTCTCGTGTCTCTCGGAGGGAAGTCAGCGTGTTTCAGCCCAGAAAGACGAAATAATACTTTTGATCATGCAGCAGTGCAGGTAAATCACACGGGTTTGCAGATATCGTCATCTGACCCAACAGCAGATGTGTGATTTTTGTCGATCCTGCACAGAAAGAGAATCCTTCCAGTGCTAAATAAACATTCCCTACCTGATCCCAGGACTGTCTGTGTGGGCTGTCTGCCATGTTGTGGCGCTCATAAAAAGGGTTTGAATACTGAAGGTGTCTGCAGATGCAGCTCACATCTGGATGTTCCTTTACAAGTCCCGAGAATGAGCTTCCAGGAGGGGAAACTTTCCCAATGAGCATCTGGGACAGGTTAAGAAAGCCGGAGTACGCTCCTGTGCGTCCTGAGGCGTTCCTGTCACTCCAGACTAGTGATTACCACTGTGGAAGAGGATGGGGAGGTTTCTGGCTGCTGGCTGTTGTTCTAGAGAACAAGAGGGAGAGGTGTACCTGTAGAGAATACAGAAAGCAGGGCTGTCACTTTAATGCGCAAATCAGCTGAAAATAAATGCGCTCGGAGAGATGAGGAGTTATTATACAAAGGCGGTAGATGCTGGAAAAGCCACAGGGAGGAGGGAATGAAAGGGTGAGCTTGAGATTTGACAGCCAAAAATAAACCACTCATAACATTGGGCTTCTGGAGTCACTTAAAATGTTCCACGTGTAACGACATCTGCGTTACTGCTGCACTGACGGAGCAGAAAAAATGAAACCAGGCCTTGACAGATGTGATCCTCCACATCTGGAAAACAAGGAGACAGCCGTGAAACTGCTAGTCGGTTATTATGGAGCCTTGTACCAAGTTAATCTCCGTCGCCTCTGCCTAAGCGTCTCCATTCCGTCCCGCAGGTGATGAAGACGTATCACATGTACCACACCGAGAGCATCAGCGCGGAGAGCAAGCTGAAGGACGCCGAGAAGCAGGAGGAGAAGCAGTTCAGCAAGTCGGGAGACCTCAACGTCCACCTCCTGCGCCACGAGGACCGCCAGCCGCGACGCAGCTCCGTCCGGAAGATCGAGAAAATGAAAGAGAAGGTGAGAGCATCTGTTTGGTTCAGAAGCTACAGATAATGAGTCTGAATGCATGTGTAACGTCCTCTGTGCCAGCAGTGTAGGAACGGTGGTCTCTGAACCCCCCCAGCTACACGCATTCTTATTCTGGTTTGTCTTTATGCTAATGAAACTCCCATTGTCTCTCAGAGAATCAGAGCGGCTGTCAGACTGACGGCGTTTCCCCTCCTCAGACCCGCTGCTGCCTGGCTTGGGATCCGTGCACTATTTATAACTCTGCAGGGCCATACGTTTCCCCTATTTCTTGCGTGGGCTCCCTTTGTTCCCTCACCCTGCGCGCAAACAGGTTGGAGGAGGAAGAAAAAAGAAAAGTTTATCTCCTCCCCTAACCCAGAGCTGGAATTTGCATCATAATGGCTTTGTGAAATTGGAAATAAAGCGAAACGCGCCAGCAATTCAAATGCGGTAATGGGGAAAAGGCCCTGCTGCAGAATGGCTGCGCCTTTGTTAAGTTTGAAATGTCTTAATCATGGAGTTACTGAGCACAGGTTTGCGGCATCGGTGAGGATCTGCTTTGTAGATTATTTTACACAAAGCCAGGCTGTTTCCCTGCGCAGCCACAGAATCTGAAGCCTTTATTACTGTCCCTTTGTTTGCGTCCACGCTCTGCAGCTCCTGGTCCTGTTCAGAAGTACAACAATGACTTCAGTGCAAACCTGTGGCGTGCATCGCTATAGAAACCGTTTCTCCAGGCCCCCCGCCTGCCGATCCGGCCCAATGTGACGCTGCCTCTCCTCCTCTCCTCCCCAGAGACAAGCCAAGTACTCGGAGAACAAGCTCAAGTGCACCAAGGCCCGGAACGACTACTTGCTGAACCTGGCCGCGACGAACGCAGTGGTGGCGAAGTACTACATCCACGACGTCTCTGATATGATCGATGTGAGTAGGCGCCAGGCACATGTGTTTGTTTACGTCTCTCAGCTGGGACTCTGGTGTTGATTTAGCTCCGCGGCGCTGTCGCTGACTCGCCATCTGTTCCCGAGTCGCATTCGCTCTCCCGTCTGTTAGCTGCTCCGCTGGTCCCAGTAAAGTGCGCGGCGTGGTGTGAGCTCTCCGCCGCTCTTTCTCATTCATTTGGGTTTGTTGATGCCGCTTTCGGGGGGCGTCGCTGGGACAAACACAGCGTGTCCCTTTGGTCGTCTTTAAATGTCAGGGAGGAAAAAGAAAATCACCCCCGACACACTCTGTACTGTGTCCTTCTGTGGGCTGTCCTTTCATGGATCAGACTCATGGAAGCAGATTCTCTGACATGGACAATCGGGGCATTGTGTGTTTCTATGTCTATTTAGGTGAAAACGCAAAACCCTAACTGAAACATCAGCTGGGTTTCCTTCACATTAAGAGGTGGGAGCGCTGCAAGACTGATTACCGGTATTTAAAAGCCCTATTTGCTTAGAAAACCACAAACGGTTGGAGTTCAGTCAAAGTCAGCTGGTGAGCAGAGCTCTGTTTATCCAGCCATGAGCGCGGTTAATGCGGTTGGCACCGGCTCGCGGCCTCCTCGACCCGCCACCGCTCACCCTGCGCACGGAGGCGGGGGGGGTCCACCATGCACAATATTATTGGGAATTCTCGCCTTCATCCCGCTGTTTTCGAAGGCGTGGATCGCTACATTCCTTCAGTGAGCGTGTCCAGGCCCCGGTTCCGGACTCCGCTGGCCGGCCTTAAAGGAAAAGACGAGCTACTGCAAACGGAGGAGGAAATGAATGAAGCTCACATCTGACGCGCGTATCCAACTGTTTGTGCGTTCTCTCTGTTCGTCTGCTGCTGCAGCCGCTATTGGATGTGTCTTGGCTCTGTTTGCTCACTCATGAAAACCACGGTAACTCCTTCCCTTAAGTCTCCTGAGCTGCTTTGACTGAGCGGCGCGGCGAGAAACGACTCGCTCGGTGCTAAATGGCGCTAAAGAGCATTTACTTAGTGATTCACAGAGCTGTCAGTCGCCTCCAGCCTGCGTCTGAGCCCCCTCTCCACCCCCCCCCCCCCCCCTCCCTAATTAGGTTACCTCGCACAGCTCAGCGTGATAAGGCTCTGTAATTATCATCGGTGTCCTACTGTGCCAGCTCCTGTAATTCTGTGAACGCAACGTCTATTTTTGCCAGATAACCCCGTACCCAGATGTGATTTGGGATTTAGTCCACAAACTAGGTCTCGACACGAACAACGGCGCTCACACTGTGACTGCACGGCTCGGGACTTTTTTAGCACTTTCACAACCTCCTTCGCTCCGAGGAGGTGACAAAACCCACAACTTAGCACGAGCGACCACATCCTGCAGAGGCTGCATAACCCTTGAAGCCTTTAGAAAGGCCAGCGACACGGTGACGGCTCCGTGTTGTGTTTGTTTGTCCACTTCATTTCCTCGTTTTTAAAGTGTCTTTTTGTGTTTGCTTCAAACAAGTGCTGTGACCTGGGCTACCACGCCAGCTTGGCGCGCACCTTCCGGACCTACCTATCGGCCGAATACAACATGGAGACGTCGCGCCACGAGGGGCTGGACGTCCTGGAGAACGCCGTGGACAACCTGGACTCCCGCAGTGACAAGCACAAGATCATGGACATGCATAACCAGGTGTTCTGCCCTCCCATGCGCTTCGAGTACCTGCCGCACATGGGAGACGAGGTGGGAGGCCTTAGATTAAGAATGTGACCTTCACCCTGTGACCTTTGACCTTGTCTTTGTCTGACCCGCTCGTCCTCCTGCTCCTCAGGTGTGCCAGGTGAGCGCCCAGCAGCCCGTTCAGACTGAACTCCTGATGCGGTACCATCAGCTACAGTCCCGCTTAGCCACGTTAAAGATCGAGAACGAGGAGGTGAGGATTTATGGTGTCCCCCTCCCCCCGCGACCAAAAAGCCCCTCTCTCATTTTCCCCCGGAGCCGAGTGAAGGGGCCACATCACCATCTGCTCCCACTGCGGTTCCTCTCCAGTGACCCCTGCACTGTGGGACAATTTAGATTGTCACATCATCAAGGTTGTGTTGTCTATGACGTCCTACATCAAACTGACTGTTTTGTGATGGAGCCGGCGCTTCCTCATTAAGACGTCCAGACATAAAGGTGCAAATGGAGGCGGTAATAACCGAGGCCTGTTAGACTGCGCCAATAGCTCTGCTTCCCCTCTGTCTGGTGCCAGGGGAGGATAATGGATGGGGCATGCCTTTCCTGGAAATGAGCTTTATCAATCTTGTCTAAAAAAAAAAAAAAAAAATCCCTCCTTTATTATTTTCATGTGCAATTTGTGCGTTGCCAGCGTTCTTCACTGACAGCTGTTAGTCTGACGTGAGCCTGACCTCCGTGCTGTCCCGCTCATCCTTTCAGATCCTCAGTGGCGGATACGGTGCAGTCTGAGGTCGTTTATTGTTATAAATGACTAACTCCCGCCCTTGAAGAATATCATCAGTTCCCTTTTTTTTCACTGTGACACAGTGCTTCATTTCTCTTCTTTCCTCTCTTGATTCCTCGCGCAGGTGAGGAAGACCTTGGACGCGACCATGCAGACGCTGCAGGACATGCTGAATGTGGAGGACTTCGACGTGTCGGACGCTTTCCAGCACAGCCGCTCCACTGAGTCCATCAGGTCCGTGGCCTCTGAGTCCTACATGAGCAAGCTGAACGTAGCCAAGAGGAGAAGCAACCAACAGGAGACGGAAATGTTCTACTTTTCGGTGAGTTTATGGGGATTCTTTTGAACCTGTGTTTACGGCTGCCAGCCTGTAAACTTCATCTTTGAACCATTCCACATTCTCTGCAAATGGAAGTAAGATTGAATCTTAAACAGATTGGATTCCATTGATTTCAACAGCATGCTATGCAGCTCACGTTAAACTAGATTATGGCTGTTCTTCATTCGATGTCGCCTTCTTCCGTCTAGAAATTCAAGGAGTACCTGAATGGCAGCAACCTCATCATTAAGCTGCAGGCCAAGCACGACTTACTGAAGCAGACGCTGGGTGAAGGTAAAAGACACCCTTCATCTGTGTTTGACGACGTCCATTAATGCTTTGCCTGACCACGTGTTTGCTCTGTAATTATGTCCCACAAACCCCTCACAGCTCTATAAACCCACTGCCTTGATGGTTATAGTGGAGGGGGCCTTATCTAAGGAGGAGCATAGAGAGATTTATTGGAGGCTGCACGGACAGCGGGGAGAGGAAAAAAGGAAATGAGAGTTTGTATTCAAATGCGCGCTATCTCGCCTCAAACAGCCCTCGCTCACTTTGAGGATTCCATTTCAACCTCCTCCGTCTCCTCCGGTGCTCGCGTTATCCGGTCAGCGTCTGTGTAGCGTGGCCAGCGGGGGGGCTTTTCCCTTTTTCAGGCTGTGAAAGAGAGGCATCCCTGCTCCCCTCCCGCCCCCGGGGGTCCTCCTGTCACCTCAGCCGTGAACGGTTCACACCCACTCAATCAGCCGGACCGGGTCTGGGCCCGTTCCCGCAGCTGCTACCGCGCAGGGTTTTCCCTAATAGAAAATGGCATCAGGCACGGCCAGCTGAGGCCTCGAGACGCGCATGTACAATTTCGACTTTAACACCTTGGATTGAGGCCCTAATTGTGACCTGATTACGTTTTTTTTGGTTCTGGGCTGCGTGCTGCGCCCCTGACGTTATAGTTTATGGAAGCCTTGGGACAGATCCATGGCTGAGCAGCTGAGACACGCGAGCGAACACAACATACGGAGCCGCCAGGTACCGCCCGTGTTTAATTATTCAGCTGATCAATCAGGGCTGAGTTAGCTAATTGCGTCACAGCTGTGTGTGTGTGTGTGTGTGTGTGTGTGTGTGTGTCTGACGGAGATGAAGCCGGCGCGTGCCGCCACATGGCGTTTACATCTCCCCGCACGTATTAATAAAAACATAATGTGGAGCTGTGGCACCAGACAAGATGCTGCTTTGACATCTGCCAACCCGAGTTACACAAATAAGGCCTCACCAGAGCCTTCGTTTAGTTTTTCGATTTGGTTTTATCACCCACTGTCAATGTGTATGATTTAGAGGTGGACAGATTGATCTCTCAGAAGGACAACGTTGTTGATGTTCCACCTCCGCGCTCCAGAGACCTTGACCTGCCAGAATGATGTGTTGTGAAGTGGCCTTTGCTCCGTCTGTTTATTGTTAGGTGGAGTCCACACATGCTTTGACTTATTTCTGCTTTTAATGAAGCCTGATTCATAATCAGTTCATAATCCATTCACCCTTACTCTCACTGCAGGAAGAAGCACTGGGTCCTTTTTTCAATGGTATCTTTAGGATATATTTCATCATAAGCAGCATATGTGTCATCTTCAGCAGCGATGGTGGAGTTTGTGCGTTTGTGAGACGGCGCATATGCCTAAAACATGTGCATATGCTGTCATCGGCCCGTAACAATGGGCTCAGTGAACCAGCACAGACGTTGGTGTCGGCACTGGTGGAGCCCTCCCTCCCCAACACACACACCCTTGCAGCCTCCACACCCCTTCTCTTGCCTCCGAGAGGAGGCCAGCAGCCCCACGGGGTCCCTGCGTCCCCTGAGCTTTCAGCCGCCACTGCTCAATAGCTTTATCTGTGGTGTCAGCGCTCCATTCACGCCTCCCTCAATGGTCGCGTTGTCTGTCATCAAACCCCTCACTGGCTGCAGTCTGTATAATGTGTAGCATAAAGACACCAGTATACAACATGTCCCTTTTGTGTCCTTTCCTTCCACAGGGGAAAGAGCTGAATGTGGAACTACAAGGTAAGGTCTCCTTTGATACGTCAGCTGATTCTGACAGCATCACATTCACTTATTTCTAACCATTACATTAGATTAGATTCTTTAAGCAGCATAGGATGTGAATCAATCAAATGAAACTGCTGGCATTGGTGCTCTGTTTTGTTTGCATTGTTATTGACCCTGTGCTGTGTTTGTAGCGGGTCAGGACACGAGTCACACCAACAGTCTTGTGCATCTCAACCACTGACATGTCAGACCTTTTATATGAAGATGTATGAGTTTTGTGAACACGCTTCCATTCACACGTTTGGCTCCATCTGAGCCTGTTTTTGCTCCTTTCGTCTCAGAATGTGAATGTCTCTGTTCCCTTTGTCCGTCACTTCCCAGGCCCCCCACCCTCCCCCCTAAGCCACAGAAAATGCGGAAGGCTCGGCCGCGCTCCATGTATAACCATAAGCTGTTTAACGGCAACATGGAGACCTTCATCAAGGTACCCGCTGGCGGCGCATGGCTGTAGACCGGCAGAGGAAGGCAGCCTTCGCCCCGTCCTCTTCCTCACTCCGGCCCTCTGCTCCTTCCTCTCTTCCGGCTGAGCTTGATCAGAATATAACGCCTCTGTTTAACCCTTAATCCTCCTCCTCTCCTCCACGGTGCCGCTAAAACAATTCACCTCTGGCCACTTTTCTAAATGGCGTGCATGACTGTGAGACAGGAGGCAGTGGATCTGCCTCGTAGCTCAGCCGCTCCTTTACCCCCCCCCCCCCCCTTCCTCAGCCTCCAGGGCTGTCCGTCACGTGAGCTTCTCTAACGTTCTGCTTCTCTGCCCTGTCTTCCTCCGCTGCACTGTGCTTTGCTGCTTTCTCTGACCCAGAGGGAGGCGGAATGCCCGCACCCGCATCCAGGTACCTCTGTCTTAGCTTAGGTCCAGACACAAGGCAAACTAAGAGCACCCAGTGAGAGCTTGGGATTTATTTTCCATGGCTTTAGCTTCCAACGCATGCTTCTAGTCTCCTTTAACAGTTTTTGCAGTTATCGACACATTTCCTTTTATCTTCCGCCTTTAACGTTGTGATTTCCCATTATTTCCCTCAGGACTCGGGTCAACCAATCCCGCTTGTTGTTGAAAGCTGTATCAGATACATTAATCTATATGGTAAGTCTTTGAAAAACTCCTTCGGCCTCGCGCTGCCGCGTTTTGATGAAGCAATCTCTTTCCCCAAATAGCCGCAGGTACAGAGACTGACCTGCTCCGCTTTCCACCTTTGTTTCCGGGCCTTTCAAGCGCCTGCCATTGATTCGAGAAGCTTACGCTGATAGATCACGCGCGGTGATATCTTAAAGTCTCATTGGTCTTTGTTTAGTGAGCCCAGCCGCCCTCCTGCCCCGCTTCACGACTCCTCCCTGTCTTCCTTCACATCTGTCTTCAGCTCATTGCTGTTGCCCACAGGCCTTTCCCCTGGATCTGGACCTAATGAAACTCCAGAAAACTGATTAGGAACCTTCTAAGTGAAACCACATGCTGCCGCCTCACGGAGGGGCCCTCTCCTTGCGCACGACGCATCTCTCTTTACCACCAGATTACATTTCCTGCTCTGTGTTTCTTAACCTGTTTTCACGAAGCTGACGATAGGGGGCCTCTCCCATATTGAGGTTCGCTAGCGTCATCTAGTCAGAATCTGTGCTTACTCTGCTGCGCTTCTTTCAGGGTTGCAGCAGCAGGGTATTTTCCGCGTGCCAGGATCACAGGTGGAGGTCAACGACATCAAAAACTCATTTGAGAGGGGTGAGTCCCAGACATATGGCCCTGTATTCCCTGTTTTCATGTTCCTCAACAGAATAAATAGCTTGACACATTTTTTTACTCATCCTTAATCAGGTGAAGATCCCTTGATTGACGACCAGAATGAGCACGATATCAACTCGGTGGCAGGGGTCCTGAAGCTCTACTTCAGAGGACTGGAGAACCCGCTCTTCCCAAAGGAGCGGTTCCTGGACTTCATCTCCACCATCAGTGAGTCATATTAAAAAGTCACAGGGACGAGTGGACGGATATGAGAGCATCTAATGCAGTGTGAAGCAACAGTTTGTGCAGTCTTCGCTGCTTTTGCTTTGGCACTAGGGCCTCATTTTAACCGGTTGCTCTGCACTGGGTACTAAACTGCGTTGTTTCCGAAGCCACCGTCTGTCACTTACGTCAGCGTCTGTGTTGCAGAGCTGGAGTCTGGAGCTGAGAGAGCCCACCACATCCAGCAGATTGTCGTGACTCTTCCTCGAACCGTCATCATCGTCATGCGATACCTGTTCGCTTTTCTCAATCAGTGAGTTTGCGACGATGCCCCCCCTGCCTTCAAACAGTGAATGCATTTAATGTCACACAAAACAGGTAGAAATGCAGGCAGGTTCCCTTGACCTGTCTGCTGATAATGATTAATGCTCCGTTCCCTGCAGAACAAAGAGCTTGATTTTACTGTACACCCGCAGGTCCCTCCTTTTTAATAAGACGTCTTCTAGTTGAAACGTGTGCTCCAGCCCGAACACGGCCCAGCTGATTTACAGCCCTTTTAATACGCAGGACAAACATGCCTCTGTTGCTTCCCCCAGTCTGTCCCAGTACAGCGACGAGAACATGATGGATCCGTACAATCTGGCCATCTGCTTCGGCCCGACCTTGATGCCCATCCCTGATAGCCAGGATCCTGTAGCGTGCCAGGCCCACGTTAACGAGGTCATAAAGACCATCATCATTCACAACGAAGTCATCTTCCCCGGCCAGCGCGAGCTCGACGGCCCCATGTACGAAAAGTGCATGGCTGGAGGGGAGGAGTACTGGTGAGTGCCAGCCGCCGCTTGGAGGCACGCCGCCTCTGTCAGCTCTCGCCTGCGCCCATTCCATCGGCGAATCACCTGCCTGAACGTTTTGTTGTTCTCCGTGTCAAATGTCGCGTATTTCACGTTCAATGTGCTTCTGCAGCGACAGCCCCCACAGTGAACCAGGAACGATTGATGAGGCCGACAATGGCACTGAACCACACACTAGTGATGAAGGTCAGTACATCAGTGCTGTCACTGTGTTTTATATGGATTGCTATGTTATTCTATGCTAGCACCGCATTTAGCATATTGCACAGCGAGAGTCAGACTCGTATGAAATAGGGTTTGGGACTGATATCAGCGTCTGGCAGCTTGATCACGTGAAGATAATGAAACCAGAGCTATTCTCTTTTTTTTTACAAAGACCATGAATTATTCATGTAAATATGTTTGATGTAATTTTAGGGGTGGTTCTGGATAAAAAAGAGAGTTAAGTACATAGTGACCTCTTTTATTGAGTTCTTTTGACTGAGAGGTGAACAAGGCTTGTGCTGCACAGCTTATGATTGCACAGGCTTATGTGATGTTTGAAGCTGAAGGCAAGTTGAGTAAACAGTTTTGGCATGCGGCGCTGCCTCTTTGATCCGTGTGTGTGTGTGTGTGTGTGTGTGTGTGTGTGTGTGTGTGCGTGCTGGCTCGTTGGCTCTTTGTTCAGCATTAGTCAGCAGTTCTCTTGGGACTTTCTCCTTTTGTGCAGTATTTCCTCGTTTCTCCTTTGAGCTTTGAATGCGTAACTGGGACAGAAACAACAAAAGGCGAAGCGCAGGTACGACGTGGGATATCATGGCTCGCGTCTCCACCGCACAGCGAAGGAGTGTGTTGGGTCAGAATGGGAGAACCCGTGTCACTGCGTCTGTGCCGCTTAGAGTGCTGGAGTTCTTGTTCTTGTAAAAAGGGGACAAAGCTCAGTGTGCTCCTGTCAGCGCCGCTCTTCCTCAGATGTTTATGTGACGACAGAGACTGTCTGCAGTCGTTTTAGTTGGTGGTCAAACAATGGTTCAGTTCATGAAAACAGTTGAACTTGTTTTGTCATCAGACTAGACTCACTGCTTCCTACAGTAACCGTGCTCTCAAATAAACGTCTCTCCACTGGAATTTTAAAACAAATTAAAATAAGAATTTCTGTTTGCATGGGAATGTAGCTTGTTCTTCGTTGCAGATTTGTTCAATGACTGACCCCTGGTGGTCGGCCTGTTTCAATACACCACATGCTTAATTTCATGCCATAATTTATTCTTTAGACTAACCTCAAAAAAACACATAAAGTTGTTTTAAGGCCTTTGTAACTGTGAAATAGAGATGTTCTGGTTTTACAGTTGAGATCAGTATTAGGCTATTTTGTTAAATTACTGCAATGTCTGTTATTATTAATAATATTATTAATAATAAAGAATAAGAATCACAACAAATAACAGAAACACCCCTGTTTATCACATTTCTACCCCCTTAGAATGGGAATAGCCATGTTATGATTTCTTACACAGGCTTTTTGGTGTGTTTTTTTTAGAGGTTGAACAGATCGAAGCTATTGCCAAGTTTGACTACGTGGGCCGCAGTCCCAGGGAACTGTCGTTCAAGAAGGGAGCCTCGCTGCTGCTGTACCACCGGGCGTCTGAGGACTGGTGGGAGGGTCGCCACAACGGCGTGGATGGTCTGATCCCACATCAGTACATAGTGGTGCAAGACATGTGAGTAACAGCAGTTTAGGTATCCTACACCAACATCTCTGTTCCTTATAGTATAATGATTATATTTGATATTTTGCATATATTGAACTGGGTTCCACTTGCACATCTCATGACCCTCTGCTGTTTTAGGGATGACGCTTTCTCAGATAATCTCAGCCAGAAAGCAGACAGTGAGGCGAGCAGCGGACCGCTGCTGGATGACAAGGGTTCGTCCAAAAACGACGCCCCGTCACCGTGCGAACAGTCGCCCGACTACAACTTCGGAGGAGGCATGGGGAGGTGGATATGAGCAAAAATGAACTTTGTGAACTGGATTTGTCTTTGCGTTTCCGTCTGATCTGACCCGGTCCTTCTCCGCAGGGTGCGCTTACGGTCAGACGGCGCCGCGATCCCGCGCCGCCGCAGCGGCCCAGACGCCCACAGCCCGAACAGAGGGGCCGACACGCCGCCGCGGGCGGCGGCCTGCCCCAGCAGCCCCCACAAGATGTCCATGAGCAAGGCGCGCATGGAGAGCCCGGAGAAGCGACGACTCGGCACCTTTGGCAGCGCCGGCAGCATCAACCACCCGGACCGGAAGGCCTACCCCGAGGGCCACCCGCTGAGGCCGGGGCCGGGGGCCACTCGGCACAGCAGCCTCGGGGACCACAAGTCCCTGGAGACGGAGGCTCTGGCTGAGGCAAGTCTGTGTTGTTAGCCCCTGGATTTACAGCATTTAAGTCACGAACCAGCAGTTTAGCTGAGTGTTTTCTCTCTCGCCTTGTCCTTGTCTGGCTTTGAACTGAATTACAACATAAAAAGCACTATTAGTTCTGTTACTGGCTCTTTTCATCAGCTAACGTTTGCAGCCATTAGGTTCAAACACAATCTAAACGTGAAATTATTTTCATGCAGACAAAACAATACATCTTCTGACCATATGCCTTCATCCTGCTCACTTCTCTCCTATCAGGACATTGAGAAGACTATGTCTACAGCCCTCAATGAGCTACGGGAGCTGGAGCGGCAGAACACCGTCAAGCAGACCCCTGACGTGGTGCTGGACACCCTGGAACCCATGAAGAACCCGGTCAGCTCCGAGCCCGGCAGCCCCCTGCACACCATAATGATCCGGGACCCGGATGCAGCCATGCGCCGCAGCAGCAGCTCCACCTCTGAGATGATGACCACCTTCAAACCCGCGCTCTCTGCCAGGCTGGTGGGGGCTCAGCTGCGCCCCCCGCCCATGAGGCCGCTGCGTCCGCCTCCGACCCAACACCGCTCCAGCAGCTCCAGCTCCTCGGGGGTCGGCAGCCCGGCCGTGACGCCCACGGAGAAGATGTTTCCAAGTAACAGTGCAGCTGCTGGTTCTAACCTGAATGCATCCAGCGACGCCGGGGATAAGTCTGGTACCATGTAGCAAAGGTGGAATGTGTTCGGCGTGAGGGTTGTTGAGGAGAGAGCTTCGGGGAGCGGGTGCTGATGTGAATGTGCAGATACAGATCTTCTCCTCTCTGTCATCTGCCTCACCTAATTTATATGTCCAGGAAGCGCCTGTGATGAGTTATATGTTGCCATGGTGACGAGACGCTGGAGGTGCGGTGGCATAAAGCTCAGCTCTCTTTGAAACTTGACTCACGGTAAATATATGTAAAAATGTGCGTGTTTCAGTTATACCTCAATTTAAAAACAAAAAAAGGTCACCGTGTTCTCTTTTCAGAGATGTGTAAAATGCAAGTGAAACAATACTTCGGTATTAGTTTCTACCCAGCAAACACTGTCCAGAGGATGTTTGTTTGACGCTAGTCTGGACCAGTGTTGACCTTCAGGCTAAAATACATCATTTCCGTCACAGCCCTTGTGGCTGCGCATACAACGTACTTGAACTTGCCATGCTTTTCTGTTTGTACTATAGCTCGGTGGATGTTGGACATTATAGTGACATTATGTAATTCTGCATGCAAGGTTTGGAGAAGATAATGAAAATATAGAAGCCTTGCATCATCACAAAAAACACGTCTATGATAAAACTTTTAGTTTGAAAAATCCTGACTTTCACGGTGGGATTTAAAAGCATCCGGGCATGAAGACGATGCCTGACGCCTTGAACGTAACTAATCAGGACACAAAGCAAAGCAAGCCGTGTAGAACCGTGTGCAGTAGACAGGCCTCATCTGGTGAGTTCCCTGCTTTTTCCCATGTCTGATAGAAAACGAATGCAACTAAAATAGAGTTTCTGTGGTAAACTTGTACATAATACATGAGTCATTTTAAAGTCTTTATCTTGTACAGGCTAATGAGGGAAGCTAGGTCGTTGATCTTGACCTGTGCTAATCGCGCTGTAGAAGACAGACCGAGCGATCAAACCCTTTGATGCGTTGTTGACACACGCGCCCGTTTTCACACAATTCTCTGATCTTCAACATTTAGCTGTTGATGTTTTGGTGAGAACCCTTCTAACGCCCCCGCCCCCCGTCAGTTCCTGTTTCTAATTGGCAACGTCACGCTCATCCAGAGGGACACCAGAGTTTCCTCTTGTCCTGATGCATTCAGTTGATCTGATGATGATGACTACCTGCGCATCCTTGTTATCGGCAAGCGCCTGCTCCGTTCTGCATGTTTTGCGCTGTAATATCCGACATATTATGCAACAGCGGATCTACGGCTGAATGTGGTGCCTTGCCTTGATAGAAACCAACAGAGAATCTTAAATAATATTGGTCTTTTTAATGAAGCAGGCTTTAATCTTTGAAAGGGAATTCCATTAATAAATTCAGCAGCTTGTAGCAATTAAAGGCAAAATAAAACAGCATGTGAACCATGTGCTGATTTCATGGTCACGTCTGCAGCATTAGATGCATTCTGCAGTGTCACCTGCTGTAAATCAGAAATTCTTGCTTGTTGCCAATATATCTTATGCTTTGTTTGTCACAGGCCAATGTAAACAACACATATTTACAGAATGACTTCAAATACCCAGAATAAGGCAAAGCACCAATCATGGTCGAACAGTGCTCTTGCGCCCTCTGTTGGTTCCTGTGGGTACTGCTCATGTTTCATAGACGCCATCACCTCATGTGGGCATTATGAGCTGACCTTTATCTGATAATACAATCAACTGCTTCATTCATATAGTTCCTGTTGTCTGGCTGTCAAAGTAATTTTACATAAAATATTATTGAAATACGAATAAAGCACACGATTTAAAAAGTGAAATTATCATAACTATATTTAAGTAGACTGTTTTTTTTAATTTATAGATACTTGTGTAAATGAAGCAGAACATTCGAGTGCCTTTTGTGCACAACATCAGTTTTTATTGAACTTGTATATTTACTTTTTTAACTGTTTAATATGTTGTCCATTAGTTCTCTTGATTCTTGTAAAGTGGTGTTGCTTTTTTATTGTTACTTTCTATAGCTACTCAGATGTCAAACCGTAAGGAACAAAAGGTGTAAAGACTTTTTTTTTTATTACAGAGGATTCATTATAGACTGCTTGTCCGTGCTTGGGTGATCTGGAAACTGCTGTACATGCAATCTACTGATTAAAAAAATCATCTCAGAGTATTAGTTATTAATCTTCCCTGTGAACTGCCTGTGCTGTGGTTGAGCCATTTGGAGCCCTCACCTTTCAAGGTAAATAATTGCCGTGTGGTTGTTAACAGCAGGACTAATATCTCTACAGCGTAAGTAGGGATTAAGGAGCACTTGGTGCACTCTAATATCCTCCACGTGTAACACTTTCCTGGAATGTATGATGAAATGGAGAACGCCGCTGTCTGCTGACATTAGCTTAGACCTCAATAATACCATCAGAGTGCAGCAGCAGACTGAGCTCCCATCATGTTGTGGGGTCCAGAGTGCAAGTTGCCGTCGTGCTGTTTACCTTCTCTTTAATTGTTTGTCTAGTGATGCTGTTTGTTGTTGAGTGTCTGGTTGGTTGAAACCCTGTGATGTAATTGACGCCATACCACTGACTGGATGTTGAAATCCCCTGTGTCCTAATAAAACCACCATCGCTCCATGATCTGAACATTCTTCGTCTAGTGTTGTTTGTTTAGATATTTGGTAGTTGGTTATTTTAAATATACAAAAGCTGGATTTCTTACATACTGTGCTGTAACTTATATTGTCTCTGGTGATGGACTAAAAACGCATTCAAATCAGGAAACAATTTAAATGGCAACAGTGAGCAAAGTTGAGCAACAGAGGAAATAAAGCATCGAAGCAGTTCATTTACTGTATTTACTCAGCATTCAGTTGCTGGCAGCCTTCAAAAAGAGTCTGTAATTCATTTTGTGACCACTTGATGGGGAAACTGCTCCAGGAGCAAGAGTTGGTGAATACAGTCTGAGGACTGGGAACAAGCACTGGGGTGATGATGACACAGAGTTTACATAAGTTGGATGATTACCTCACTCTTAAAGCGGGTTTGTTGTTCATTGGTTACATACGTACCAGCACCATAAACAAAACTGAATTTATTATTTAAGATTCTGTCAAACATTGTTCATTTATTGCATAAATGCCGAAGTTTGCACTGCGAGGGAAAAATCGTACATACATTATTTTAAATATCTAAAAGTGATTTATTAAAAACGGCATTTGTTAGTGAATATGATGATTACATGACTACAACATCTGGCCACTAAAGCTAAGGTTTATATACAGATGCAGCTTTCTAAACAACTACTAATGACAGCAGATCTGCATTCATCTGCAATAATTACAGTAACTGATGACACTGATGTGTGTTTACGGGGACTAAAATGAATTCAGTGTAAATTTACATACTGTAATTATCACATCATGAATGAGCACGTCCTCGAGTCCCCTCGCTGGTGATTATATTAGATCATAAACAAGTGGCTTTGTGCCGTTAATCAGAATCCACCGTTACCTCTGCTGGCATGGGAATTGTCTCATGCCTCTGTAGAATGAGGTTTGCTTCATCAGTGAAGAACAGCTGCCACAGCTGGTGCGAAGGAATAAGATGCGGAGTCCTGATCTCCCTTCATAACTAGCACACAAATGAGAGAAAGCTCCTCCATCGCGTCGAATCTCAGTTGTGAGAGTGGAACAGAGCTATCATTGCTGTGGTGCCAGCTCCGACCTTCACCCTCTCTGCCTTCAGCTCTGTCACGCACTAATACAGACCAGTCGCTGCGTCAGGTTTGGTTGGAGGAAGACACTTTGCTGCGTCAAGGCCCCTTAGATGGATGCACACAGCATTGTATTGTACATGTGGACGTAACAGGTAACGGTATAATACTCATGAGGCAAAGGGCAGCACAGTCCTTAGAGACCATGTGTTCCAGACATCACCTGTCAATCGCACTGTTACTGTAACGTTAATATGAACTCCGCTTCCCCTCAGTGGATGCAATCTATACCGGTCACACAGCTTTATCCCAGGATCCATGTTCCACTGTAAGGAATGGTTTTAGAGGAGCTGTGAGGCCTCCTGGATTTAATTACACGTGAGGGCCTGTTGTTTCCTAAGGCACAGGACAGTTAATGAAAGCGCTACAGTGATCTGTGCTGCGTTTGGGGGCGCTCTCTTCAGGGCCACATCTGAGGAGAACACAGACCTTCGTGTTGTTTGGAGCAGGAAACCTGATTTTTAAACATGGAATCGTTGCGACGGGCGGCTTCGAAGCTGCTTCCAATCAGAAAGTGGAAACCTCATGGTTCCCTCGTGTGCTTTCTAGCATCCACATCCAAATGAGCAGCACATGCCAACGTGTGACAGGTTCCGATGGAACGTGAGCAGACTAAAACATGGAAACCTTCACATGAATGCATTGTGGAGTTTTAGAGAAGAAGGAGTAACTTTGTGTGTTGAATTGATTCCCTTTAAAAAAACTACAACTTGAACCTTTAGCATTGTGAATGAACTTGAAACAAGGGCGTTAGAAACAATCAATGCCATTGAAACTACAATGAGGTTTCCTTTTGTTTTGGGCCTTTGCTTGTGTTTTACGCTGTCTAATGGAAACGCGCTGATTTTCATTACGATGAAATGTGCCCTTCGAGGGAAGTTGCCTTGTTTTGCCGTTTTGCAGCGAAACAAGTCACCTCCAGATGCTAAAAGAATTCACCCGCACCCTTCGAAACACCCCGCTGGTTTAATATTACGCGTATTACAACAATGCTTCCTCCGTGTGAGAGGAACGGGAAGAAAACAAAGCACATAAATAAAGATTGTGATCAGGTCGGTCTGAAAAAATATCAGTACGCACAGGAATCAGTGAAAGCCTTCACAGATCTCACATGAAATACCTGCTAATAGGTTTAATGTGTGAGAACGGGGAACATGGTTTCTTGCTTACTTTCACCATACAGCACCATCTCTTACTGCTGGCTGAGCCTCCATTACCAGTTAACCTTCAGCTCACATCATTCCATACCATCGTGTGGAAACAGATTTAGATTTATTTATCATACGCTGATTCCTACTCATGGTCTTTTCCCACAGCTACTGTTAAATGGTCCCTCTTCCTCAGGCAGTTCAAAGGCCTGCAGTTCATTAATTGGTGGCCCTAAATCGCCTCTAGCTGTGAATGCTTGTCTGCACTGTAATATACAGTACTTGTCCAGGGTGAACCCGACTCATGCCTAACGCCAGCTGGGATTTGCTCCAGCCCTCCCACGATCCTTAAGAGGAAAAGCAATCAGGATAATGGATGGGAGATGGATAAAAGCGCCCAGTCAAGCCATTTACCAATTCAGTGCAGGTTGACAGAGTTCGGAGCAGGGAGCACGTCTTTTGTGATTTAATAAGAATAAATGAACCAGCGGAATGTCGCACAGAAGCTCACTTTAGTAAAAAACTGTTTCAAATGTAGACTTCAGTCAAAAAATGTATTATTGAATTATATCTTTGGCTGGATGCATTCAGTTAATTAACCTAATACAATGAACTGAAGCTAAGTATTTTAGAAGGCCTAACATTTACAACACATCAAGTCCCGTGAATGAAAAAATACAGTATATTACTGTAAAGATAAAATCAGATGAAATGACAATGTTGAAAAATAAAATCTACACTATTACACAGTGTCTGCAGTCCAATGGAGGACATTTTGTTGATTAACATGTGGACAAGATGTGGAGAAGATGTACGTATTATTGCCCAGATAATCATCAGACCATCTGAACTGGTTCCATCTCACTTTAAGATGGAATCATTCTCACCAGCTCCACAATGAGCTGGAACAGACGCAAGTGCTTTTGGCCCCAGGCCCATGGTCCAAGTCCTACTGGCAGGATCGAAGATGACTAAGACACTGATTGGATCATGTGCGTATCTGGGCTTATTTCTGCTTTTGTAAATGGTGGAATGAATATATTAACATGCCACATCTAAACCACTTGATGCCCATGACACAGAGCATGTGGAGATTCTCTGTGGCAGAAGAAGGCTGGTTAATTCATTCTATGGTTCTTTAAGCAGGAGGGATACTTCACACTGGATGCTGCTGCTGCTGCTGCTGCTAATTCACTTCTGTGGCGTTTTTTTGGGTGCTTTTTTTAATACTGTAGCCGAGGCATTTAAGTGTTACACTTTATGCATACTTACAGTCCTGTGCCACAAAGTCTGGGAATGCCTTGGGAACAATTGGCCCCAGGGTGCAGAGGTATGGACCACTTAGTGCCACATGATCAATGATATTGAGTTCTCTGGTACGACCAGCTGCTTGTGCTGCAGCGCCTTCAACCTCAGCACCCGCATTTCATCTAAGGCGTTCTCTACAAAGCATTCACTTTGTAGTTTTTTATGTTATTCAGAATCTAAGGTTACCTGATAGGGGAATTATTTTCCTCTATTTCTTCTGAGGGAAGGCTGCATCGACTACAAGTACTGGTGGAACACAATTTGAAAATAAAATGGTAGGGTTGGCGGAGCACACCCTTTTACCTTTAAGTCATGAGAGGAGATGAGAAACTGTCTTCTCCAAACGCATTCAATCAAAAACAAAAACTCCAGGGAGAGTAGAGGCTATGTGGGTTGTACTGATGTCTGCTTTATGTGATATGCCCACTGTCTGTGAAGCTGGGAGCACTTTCCAGTCCAGCCCAAGGTCAACTATGATTAATGAAAGATGCCTCAAATGTGGAAATTTATGGACATTCTGTTTAGTAACAGAGAGAACTTGAAAATAACTGCTAATGTATTTTCCAGTGGTGAACCTGAAATTAGTAATGACATGTACTTAAAGTTGTCCTGCCAGTATATCAACTGAGATGAACAGTTAGGATGGCACCGAAGAGGAACGGTCTGTCAGTTTATCTTTCAAACCCATTTTCCACTCTCAGCTTTCTTGCTTGGAGTCATGGGTAGATTGCTTTGCCTAATCAAAAAAACACAAACATCTGGAAAAGCTCTTGCCCTCTTCTGAAGCAGTGCCCCGCTGCCAAGCTGCAGCAGCCTGTAAAATGAGCTACAGGACGCATCACATTTATTCTGCATAACTATCATCTGCTCTTGGACGTACTGCAGTAGGAACACATAGAAATGAGAATGTGCTGTAATCAAAATTATAAATTTAGTGTAAACACTAGTTCATATATTATCATTGCACTGTAACATACACATAAGTTTTCATAGTAGTTTTCAATAGTTTGTAGCAACTTAATATTCAGCCAACAAAAACAATCAGGTTACACGTATTTAAATATATACACTTGAAATTAATTATGAAATTATTATTAATTATTGTTGTTTTGTAAATACATCTTTTGTTACTGGGTCAGTGACGTAGACCGCACCGGAAGTTGTCAGATGACGTAACATGCGTCCTGCGCTGTCTTGAGCGGGACTTTGGTTATTGACAAAAGCAACGAAGAGTTTTGTGGCTTTTTTTTGGAAAGCTGCCTTTTATTTACTGGCGATGGCGTCTCAGGTCGAAGCCGATCTACCACCCGGACTTTCGTGTCTAAAAGTAAGTTTCGCTTTTATTTGTAAACGTCCCACGTTTGCTAATAATGTTCGGTTTCGAGCCTTAGCAGCTTCACCCACAGGCTTCACCAATGAAGCTTAGCTACCGGCTAACGTAACATTATTACCTCACCTATGGTTCACATCGGAAAGGTTCATTAATTTTAGAATACTCGGCACTATGGATCAGTCATCAGTGACTTCTAACATAATGAGCGTGGTTCTTTTTAATACCTAATATTTGTCCCCCTCTGTAGGAGAACATATAAACTATAAGATCATGTGACCTTTTGTGATTTGACGCTAGAGAGATGATAAAAGAAGATAGATGTAAAGTTAATATTTCTTTCCGTCATTCTCTGGGTAGATGACAAATATATTCCAATCAGCCTCCATCTTTCAATTCTATTCTTAGAAATTGTTTTTTTTGTAATTATTTTCTGATTTTTGTTGTTTTTTCCATTGACAGAATGTTGACACCCTGCTGCGGTGCCCAATTTGCTTCGACTTCCTCAATATTTCAATGATGACTAAATGTTCTCACAACTGTAAGTACCATGTAGAGCAGCTACAACTACAAGAATTCTGGTAATAATTACTCCCATCATAGGTTTAGCATGGAGTAGGATGATGGTCTGAATGAATTCAGAAAACCAACCAGTATAAACCGACGGAACACAAGTCTCTCAGAAAACATTAAAACAATTGGAGTTAAACATCTGTAATAACTTACTGGTACTAAAATAAAACACTAGAACAGAACACATTTCTGCTTTTGTAGAAATGATGATTTGTCTCATTTAATTCATGATGGTCATAAACTTAACATACCATAACTACTGGTTGTTTTCACATTGCAGTTTGCTCCTTGTGCATCAGAAAATTTTTTTCCTATAAGTTGCAGTGTCCAGTTTGCAACACAGTAAGTATGAGCTTACATGCATGATCACTGGAAAAAGCTGAATTTACACAATCACCATAGTCAAAAAACATTCACATCTACAGATCATCCTTTGTAACTGTTTCTGCTGCACTTTCATAAATGATGCGAATTTCTTTCATCTCTCTTTTTTTCTTAGCAAGCAACAGAACAAGACCTAAGAAACAACCGTGTTTTGGATGAATTGGTCGTAGGCTTTCAAGCTGCAAGGTAACGATGCAACACGTTATAAAGCGTGACCAGTAAACCGTTGTATGTGATCTGCAACCACTCTGACTGTGCACCCGTGACGGCTTGTAAAAGCACAAATACAAGATGAATGATAAAAGAACAATATAAATATAGTGTTCTGCGTTTCCTGTATGAAATAAAGTGCTGTTTTGGAGCTTTGAATTAGGGGTTTTGAAGTCATAACTACTTCTGTTCTCATCAGGCTGTTACTCTAAGCACAAACCTGAGCAAACATGGATACCTGATGTTGGTGCCACTGAGTTGCTAGATTGTTGTCTTTACTGAGCAGTCATGACACTTTTCTTTATCATCAAATGTAATCAGATTAAGAGTTTCTAAGTCCTGCTGCACTCTAGCACATATGGAGGGCAAGGATTCAAACCTTTCATTTGGCAAAACATAAATATAAGCTTATTAATATAAGCTATACGTTTTTTTGAGTGATTGTTTTTTTACCTTCTCTTTTAAGGACACAAAAGTAAAAATATGTCATTTTCAGGACATAATACTCCACAATCCAAGTTCAATATTTTAAAATGAACATGGGTGCATTACATTCACATCACTCCAATTTGTATTTAGGGACTGAAACAGGAAAATCTTTTTTGTGGTAGTTTCAGGGGATACAGTTGTTATTACAATATGTCCACAAGGGAGGAAATTTCAGCTCACTTCAATTTTCCAGCATCAGAGAAACACTTACGATTGCCTTCAATAATCTCCTTATGATTTAAGGATTTTCTGGGAATCAAATGTGGATGCTCTTTTCATTAGCTGAGGTCAGTCAGGGTTCTTCTGCTATAGCTGCTGCACTGCTGCTGCGTACCTTTTTAAGGTCAATGTTTTTATTACAACAGGACGTAGCCACAGGGAGCAGTGCCTAGCAGTGGTCTAAAGGAAATTTCTTGGTTCTTTTTTTTCCTCCAGTGACACAGTGAAGGCAAAAGATTTGCTTAAAGCTGATTTCCTGTTATTAGTAGCTCTGGCCACATGGATGCAGACACTTGTTAGAATCAGACTTCCTTACCTGCAGTGTTAAAATTGTTGTGTAAAAATAAATGAATACGAATTCACAACATTAATGATGGGTCTGGAGCAGACTTAATCCAAAAAGGCTGTTGTTGTTTGGAAATTATTTAAAGTGTGCAGGTTGCATTGGAAACCCTGTAGGAACAAATAGTGAAAGCAGGGAGCCACCTCAAGCATAAACACCACATTAAGAGGAGGAGATTATTGCAGATTTTAGTCTAGCAGCAGGTAGCGAGTCATTTCATTCAGCAGCGTTTGTTTGCCAGTGGTGCTTCTCCTCAGGCAAAGCTAAACACTGGCACAGACACAGGGAGGTTATGACGCCAAGCAAATGCTTATCCGGAGAGATTCAGGCAAATGATCATAAATGGATGCCACATGAAGGCTTGAAGGAAATTTTTAGTTGATCTATACTTTTTCTTAGCATTGAACAATGTATCGCACAGCATGAATCAATATTAGACATTTTCATGATATTGGGTATAAATTGTTTGTTTATATTTGATCCAAGGGAATTTATTGAGAGCATGACTTATAGTCGTTGATCACATACAGCAGGGGTTTAGGAAGGTATTAAGGGACAGTTGGACAAATTAGGAGAAATCTAGTTTTGAATTCTGCTCTTTCAGAAACTGTAATGATCTATGATCAGAGTTCACAGTGATCTGTGTTTTGAGATTAACCTTTAAATATGCATGGCTTGTTTTCACTGGCTATTTAATTTGGCCTCATCCCCCCGATATATAATCATCAGACTTGTTGAATCGGTGTCTGAACTGATGTTGATGAAATGTCTGAGCTCTGTTAGCCGATGGTTCTCTCCTCCATCAGTCTTGTCAGTGTTATCAGCCCTTTGAAAGGTTTGCCTCCGAACTGTAGACCTTCTGATTGTCATCGCTGTTGTGAATGAGCGCCTGACGCAGAGGCTGTTTCCTCTGCTTTTAATTTCCTGTTGTCTTGGAGTGTGTTTCTGAGTAATGGGATTCCTTCATAGGTAATTGGGTGTTTTCTGTATCAACAGACTTGTCTAAACCAGTACAGTTTCAAATTAATTGTTTAAATAAATACACTATTGTAAATGATTTTAGTTTGAGGGATTTATATTTAGATTGGGCAGTTTCTGATTTAGCATGTTTGTAGCTGGAAAAGAGGCATCAGATATTCTGCTATTCAATTGATCACTAGCCATTTCTTCAGTAATTTGTTTGTGTCCTTTTATGTGCTTTATAGAAAAAAGGGTAAAAATATGTTCCACATCCGGATTTAGGATTTCTGCAGCTACAGCCTTACACTTAAGACAATGTTGGGATTAAACCCAAAGCATCAAAATCTCAAATGAACAACATCTTAAAGAAGCTGCAATAAAAGGCTAGAGAAACAAAAAAACAACAATTAACAAGGTTTATTTGCATACATCAATATGAGCACATTAGCAAACCACCACTTCTATGTCGTCATGTTCCCCATGATAGATCAATGAACCGTATGTTTACAGCCAGGTGCACGAAAGGGCAAACCAAAATGTATCATTATAAATCATAATATATGATTAAATCTAGGTTCAATTGTCTTGTTGGCCTTTTAATTAATAGCACAAGAGGGAGAGACAGCAGAGTAACATTAGCAGAGAGAGAGTTAAATGGTTAAAAGTGGACGGTAATAGACCTGACTGTATGTAATGTGGCACATGGATGGCAGGAGGTGGGAGGGGGTTCACATCGCGTGTGTGTGTGTGTGTGTGTGTGTGTGTGTGTGTGTGTGTGTGTGTGTGTGTGTGTGTGTGTGTGTGTGTGTGTGTGTGTGTGTGTGTGTGTGTGTGTGTGTGTGTGTGTGTGTGTGTGTGTGTGTGTGTGTGTGTGTGTGTACATGAACCTGCACTAATGGGGGCACTTAGCGCACACAGGTTTTAAGTATGGAAATTAGAACATCACACACCTCACTGCTTCAGTTTTATGGCCAAGTAATGGCTCTGCAGCAGTCTGTTGGCTTTTCACATTTCTTGGGCTGCAGCCAGTGCGTCTGCTTCTTCTCATTCAGAGGAGGAAACGTAATTGAGCAGGTGTAGCCCAACGTCAAATGGCTCCTTTTACTGTGGGCGGTATTTATTGGCACATACGGTTTTATTCTGCTGAACATGTTCTTTAAAGGGACCTTAAGTCATTTAACCTACATACACATTTATGTTGACGTCTGGGTGATTCTGTACATATTTTATGTAATTTTCCCTTTTTTCCTTTTTTACAGGCAGCAGTTGTCAAAAGTTAACTTTGAATCGCCGCCAATATCACCCAAGACCCCAGCTGCACCTCTCAAATGTAAAACTCCCAGAGACAAAGGCCAGAAGAGCAACAGTGTTTTGAGCAACTATTTTCAAAAGAAATCTAAAACGTCTCCGGACAACGACGCCCGGCCGGACAGCTCCGTGTCTCGCTGTGGACAACGGGGAAAAAGGCAGAACTTAAACAAGACCCTCCTTCACTCAGCGTCTGCTCAAACTACAGTGACAGTGAAAGCAGAGCCCGTGGATGCGGAGGAGGCGGCCGTCCAGGGCCTGGTGTCAATCAAACAGGAGGACGCGGTTTCCTACAGCATCGACGCCGCGGCTGAGGCGGCACCGACTGCGTCACAGTCGACAGACGTGAAGCCCGTGATCAAAGGTGAAGGTGTTCAGCAGCAGAAGACTGCAGTTAGAGTCACCTCATGTCATGTCAGTGATTTATAACCACCAGGCTACACAATGTCCACAAGGGAGAGCTGTTCACTCATCAGCTGCTGTTCAACTGTTTTGACCTTTTGTCAGAAAAAGTATTTGTCGTTAAACTTTTCAGGCAGCTTGGTTTAAAGGTAATTTATTATTTTGAATGAGTTGCTGATAATATTCTGTTGTTTGTCCCTTTGCAGTTGAGTGTCCCGTGTGCTCTGTAAGTGTGTCACAGCAGTTTATCAACAAGCATCTGGACACATGTCTTTCCAGTGGAGAGAAGAAAGAGAGCCTGAGGAGGTAAAGTCTCTTCCCAACGCTCTTTGGTGGAAAGGTGGCGTTTACAGGGTGTCCGTTAGGGAATTTATACAAAGTGAATTCAACGCTAAAGTGATCAGGGTCAGGGCGCTAAAAATGGATCAAAGGAACCAAATTAAATGACACAATGACACTTTGGTCTAAAAAAATGAACCCATGTCAAATATTTGTATGCTTCAAGTATGTGAGTCTCTAGAATTATGAATTCATTTGAAGGGGAAATTGGAGTCGGGTGCTCCTGTCATGAGGTTAACTGTGAGGATAAATCTGCGTCCTCGATATCAGTCTGATCTTGGAAACGTGGGTTGGTAGCAGTGAGCCCCGGATAAAACAAGAAGAGATTTCCGAGGATCCCAGAATTTTTTTTTATGGACACCAGGCTTGGAAAGAAAGACTGTAACGTGTTTCGACTCTGCTAGTTTACTGTTAGGTACATTGTGTACAAATGGAGCATATCCAAGACCAGTGGAAGAATGTTCTGAGATAAAATGAAACCAGAGTTAAACCTTAGATTCAGTGAGTTATATTTGGTGCATTCCTGCATGACGGGCTTATCCTGCCTGTGAGCCGTGATGGTGTTCTCGGCCTACTTCACTGACCCTGGATCAGGCCAGATTGCCATCTTTTATGGTCCTATGGATTGTGAACCACACACACATAAATGTGAACTGAAAGTGGATCAGGATCCTGACAGCTGTTTAGCGTTGTGTCGTTTACATACCGTGCAAAGGTTTCAGCAGGTTCCCTGAAAGGTTTCCACTTCACGTTTAACCTCAGCGCACTGGTTTTGTGACACTCCAGAACAGGCGTCTTGTGGGTCTGTGGCAGGTGGACTGTTTTGGGAGACTCCTCTTTTTGTGTGGCCCTCCACATTTGCTTCTCCGAGGTGATTAATGACTCGTTCCACCATCGTAAGGTTTTGCCATGAATGATCATATTTGTGTTGCAGTGCGGAATACTCGCCTTCATGTCATTATGATGAATTGCAGAGGTTTTAATATTCTAGCCTTGTGTAGCCGGTCTGCACAAAGAAGATCCTTTTGCTGCCATCCTTAATAATTTACACTTGTCCAAGTGGAAATCTGTTTGATTGGCTTCTGTGATTATAACAAGACTATGGATCATCAGCACAGGCGGACAAATGGAAACTGCACGCTCTTAATATATCTAGTTATGAGCTCGATTGACGTGGCCATTGTATGAAACATTTAATTAAGTTGATAATGCTATCGTTCTTTTGAGCGTATGGTCCTGCACAGTCATAAAAGCAAACTGCAGCCGAGCACCGAAACGCCCCATCACACATTACCAACGAGAAGCTGCTGATAACGCAAATAAATCAGGAAACCTCTTTGTCGCAGCTCTTTTGGCAGCAGGAGGCGTCCAATGGCCAAGCTGGTGTACAACCTGCTTTCCATGCAGGAGCTGAAGCGCCGGCTGAAGGAATGCCACCTCTCAATGCAGGGTTCCAGAGAGCAGCTCGTCAAGAGACACCAGGACTTTGTCCATATATACAACGCCCAGTGCGATTCATTAAACCCAATGTCAGGTGAGGCTGTTTGGTTCCTTATTACATATTTAGCTATTGAGGTGTAATAACAAAGAGAAACCTCTGTTTAACTCAAGTCTACAGGATGCACAGAAGCAGCTGCACAGGTTTTTTTCTTTTACACTGTCGTGTCCACAAGCGCTTCTGTTTAACACACTTACAGTATGTGTTTGACAAATAAATTCACCATAAGAGCTGCTGTTTGTGATGTTGAGACTACTAAGCATTTATCTTTTCAGCTGAAGATATTGCCCGAGAGGTGGAGGCCAATGAAAAAATCAGGAGTCAACTACAGGGGAAAGCTAAACCAGTGAGTTGATAGACAAAAAATAAAGGAGCATTTCATGAATTTCTTGAAAACTGTTTTCTAATGAAAACTGATGAAATGTAAACCAAGGATTGTTGTCTTAAATCACTGACTACAAACTGCTGTTTAACTGTGCATGTTACCGGTGACTAATCGAACTTTTTGCAGGTAATGCTTTTCTCCAAGAATCAGTCTGAGGAGGAGATTGATGAGATGCATTCAAATTATAGTGAGTACTGAATCATTACCAGTCATTTTCCTGGAAAGTGTGTGCTGCTGATGGGCCAACTGCTTGACCTTAACCTTCCATTTTCTATCACAAAGTGCACCATGAACACCATCAAAACTTCATAAGAATATAAAGAGCATTTTAGATTTAATCAGTGTTTCCTGCTATAAAGGATTTAAGATTTATTTTAGAAGAGTGTTTGGTTCTGATGCTGGAGCAAGTGCTCTTTGTTTCAGGTGGTGCAGCCCATTTGAAATGCTGGAGGAGTTGACAGTGTTGATGCCGTAATGAACCAAGATCACAAGTGATAGTTAATATAAAGGATAAACCATCAAATTGTAATTTGGGCCTGTTTGCAGAATTGGATGCTGGGAATGAAACCTCATCTAGATGAGCTTAACTTTGGATGTTTTAATGACAGGCTGTGGTCACAAGCCAAAGCCAACCATAAGCCTTTAGACCGACAAGTGCGTTTATTTTTTCCACTTCTTAGCAACTCGTTCAGTAGGAAAACCCACTAGCTGAGACCTGACTGCTGCTTCAGTGATAATCCGTCTGAGAAACTGCATGATGTTACTTTTCTCTAAACTGGCAAATTGTTGCTTGGTATTGCTCCAAAGCAGCAGAGACGGTTCCTCTTCTTTAATGTTACGTGCTTTTGCTTTTTCACTTTTGCTTATTCAGTATGTGTTGTCACTTATCCACCCTTACTTTATTCAACACGAAAAGCCTGCCCTTAGGAGCCGACCTCGTATACCTTCCACACGACATTACCTCACACAGAAATGAGCAGGATTGCGGTGTTTTCAATGAGCAGTTTAGCAGCAAGGGGTGTTATGAGAATGAGTCCACATGAGATGACTGATGTTTTTGTCTCACTTGTCTCACACTTCTTGGGTTAGTTGGCTTTTGTGTTGCGTTGAAGATCTTCTTATTTGCGAAGGAATCTCATTTGGTAGAAATTAAAGAAAACAAAAATGCACAAAGGACAGACCGAGTGTGTGATTAGGTCCTGAATGTAGTGGTCAACCAACGGTGATGGCATTAAAAGTCATTAATAGATATTATGTTGACAAGATTGAGGGAGATGAAGTGGTTGTTGGAAATAACTCTGATAACGTGGATGAAAAAAATGATTGTGAGTCATAGGATGAGAGCTCTATAAATAGCTGCACCGCTGTGATAACCTCTTGATTTATCAGAGAAGGATGTGGATGACTCACCCTGCAAGTGCGGGGAATGGTGAATGAGCAGACAGGAGAAGCAGATGTCTCGGGAGCCTGCAGACTTCTCTAATATGATAGATGCTCTTTTAGTGTTAATACATTAAGGGCCTGGTGTTTTCCGAAAATATCACAGACTGGAATTACTGCCAGGGAAACCTTGTCGAGACCAGGGTTGGATACGTTCGGGCCAGTTTTATTTGCACTTTACAGATTTGGAGGTGCTCTGTAGTTTGCAGGAAATTGATTGAATGAGGCGTCCTTGGATAAAAAAAATATGACAATAAATCATGAATAAAAACTTTTTCACCAATCCTGCAAGGTTGGAACTTGAATAGTCTGACAGTTTTTTAAATCAAATTATTCACGTGAATGTAGTTCATTTATGTAATTATATATATTTTTGTGGGTTTTCCACCATGTGATATGCACAGATTATTAATAAACACATAACATTGTATTTGCCGCTTTGTTTGCCTTCCAATATATCATGGTTCATTAAGATTCACAGGGAAAGGGTTTTGCATGAGGCTTTGTGATAAACCTCAGAGGTTTTTATAATGAAATGACTTCATTACCTTCAAAACCTTCTGTACCTGTTCCACCATATTTGTTTTTTTCCCCCCCACAGGGAGGCAGCATAGTAGTGACTTTTCACGCTTGATCGCCCAAGTCCGGGGTCGCCTAGAGACCTCCAGACAGACTCGTATTAAACAGGAAGACATTTTAGAGCAGGGGGCTGCACGAAGAACATGCTCTGAAGGTACTGCTACACTAATGTATCTAAGAATAACAATGTCCAACAGAGATTCAATTGTCAGAAGTAACGAACATTTACACGTTTTGACAGGTAATTTCTGCCCTGATTGATTCAAACAGAAATACTGACATTATAAAACTGTGTTTACCTTCTTCAGGTCAAGATGAAGAGTCGAAGAACATTTTAGTGATTAAAGTGGAAGACGAAGACAGTGACGAGGAACCATCCATGAAACAAATCGAGCTTTCATCCAGCCCCACTTACAGTGAGGTGTCTGTCAGCAGGTGCGGCAGTTTCTTCTGTTTAAACCGGACAGCAGGGTAGTGACTTGACTGGTTCTTTCATGGTAATGTCAATTACACTGTAAACCCAGTCTGAGGTGAATGCATTCAGAAGATTTCTATGGCATCTTTCTACTGGCAAGACTTCCTCTATGTAATAGGAAGGGATGAGGTTAAACCATGCACAGTATATTTCAGCAGATTTCTTATTTTGAGATTCTCAGTTAGTTAGCGCTTGCTGTCAGACCACAAAGACCAACTGTACAGTATAGTACATGCTGATACTTGTTGGTACGGAGAAATAATGCATAAGTTAAATTATGAATCTCCTTTAAGTTTACTTGTCCTATTACTCCTAATAAAACTCTATCGGTTCTTACTGTATACTTACTGTCGGTACATTAATAGGTCAACATATAAAGGGTACATGTATGCTGGTAATTTACGGAACTTGTGCTGTAAAATAAAGCAGTATTTAGTTTTGCACTCAGAAAGGAAACTTTAAAATTTACTATGATTATAATTGATCTTTTTTTCCCTTCATTCATGTGAAATCTCACAGCTGGACTATAATCATATCTTCAGTATTATTAAAAACCAGAAGGAGTTCCATATGAACCCAAGAATCTAAGCTGCTCTTTGGTTCCAATATTAAAACTAGTTTTATTGGTATTTTGTCCGTGGTGTCAACCGAGGCCGTCTGCTTTTCTACAGTTGGTCTGAGCACGAAAAGAAATATTACTGTACAGCATATAAATGCTACTTTTAGACATCGCAATTCAACTGTGTCATATGTAAGCGTGCTGCACAATGATGGGCATGCTGTATGTCATGACAAGAACCTATTATCTATTGTTCCTCTGCTTTGTTGGGAACCAACACTGACAAAGGAGCTCAAGGCATATTAAGTTTGGCACATATGAGGAAAAGCTACAAAAAGCTGCCTCTCAGACGTCTCACAGTGTTAATGGATGAAATACGAGAGTGAACTGTAGAGGTGGTTTGAAATACAATTGAACTACAACTTCATAAGTTGACTGACAGTGTGAGAGGAAAAACAGGGCTTGTGCTTTTATGTGCTGTACATAATCTTTTTATGAAGCCTTTGCCTGAGGCAACCTCAAGAAACCGATGCCTCCAGCTTGACGTCAAACAGGGAAACGAGAGTCCTGCGAAAAATCACACTGCTGGATTTTTAGTCCTTGTGAAGTATTGTCCATGATCATTCATTGGCGTTTTCTTTTTTTTTTTTTGATCTTGCAAATGGGAACTGACAGTCAAATCTATAGGCAGCGTGATTCATTACAAACACGTGCCCGTGTCTCAGGTTTAACAAGTAATGAGGGCACCGCTGCATGTTAGACGGACCTGTCTTTCTGCAGTTGTGTGCTCCAATCCAGTGCGTTTGAATCGAAACAGAAACGTCAAAATGCTCTGTATCACTCAATCCTTGCAAATGACACATTCTCCCTTTTTCCTCCTCTCTCTCTTTTCTCAGCTCTATTTCTGACATATTTGGTCCCGACCAGGACGAAAACCCCAAGTAAGTGGTTGCAACTGTAATGGGATTTTTGTTTTTGGAATTCCCATTGTGTGTTTGCCAAGTAAATGTTTTTTTTTTATTTGCTATGTTTACACATTCTCGTTATATTATTATTTATTTAGTTATTAAATAGTCTTCACTTGATAAATAGTTGGGAAACCAGCATACTGATGAATGCCATTTTATGAATAATTGTTTTTGTTATACACTGAAAATGTCTGGCTTAAAGGTTTCAAAATGAGATAACATCTCAGAAGTATTTAGATTATTTTTTAATAATGCTCACACCTTGATCCTTTGAACCACAAAGAAGATTACCTTCATTATAAGTAAAGAAATATGTCATCGGAGGTCCTGTGATGGTTATCGTCCTCTAAATTGATTACACCCTGTAGCCTTGGGTTTCACCCGTCAAACTGCATTTCTTGATTAAAATAGATGAATCCGCACAAATCCACTCGAGAGAACCGCACAGACATTGGACACAGCCACAACAGTAATTTGGAGTAGCCCAAAAAGCAAGAAACTACTGGTCTAGTGAGACAGGCAGCCACGAGCATCCAAATTTGAGGAGATGCCCAAAAACATTCACTAACAACCTCCACAGAGCAGAGGTGAGAGTATTACTGCCCACCACTTGAACAATAACAACCTCATTGCATTGTGATCATTTATAAAGCAACAAAACCCTACAGAATGTACTGCAAACAACACGGCTATAAACAATTATACAATATGTAAGAAGCGACGAGTCGGAAGGAAACACTATGTTTGCTACTAACGGAAGAAGCCAAGGTGGAAGGTCACCTGCCTCGACCAGTCCAACAAGAAAGTGGAGAAATGAGCAAGCAGCACACAGCACATCCTGCTCTGAGACCAGAGGAGCTGCAGAGGAAGAGAGAATGCACACGTTAATGATGTGCAGTATGACGAGCATGAGAGGAGAATAGCGGAGGTCGCAACTTGGAGATCCCCCAGCATCTAAACGTATAGAAGCATGACGGAGACTGGGCTGGCTCTGCCTATAAGCCTAATTAAAAGGGAAGGTTTTACGCCTGGTCTCCAAGGTAGAGACGCGTCTGAACTGACGAGTGTTTCCACAATACATCTTTCTACATCTGTAATCTCTAGGAAGCAGATGTAGACCAGCTCTCTGAGAACGAAGTGTTCTTTTGGAAAGATATAAAACTATTTACAAAGCGTGAGCTGACGAACCGATAGCTAATTATGGAGTTAACAGGACATCCTGTTAGAAAATGGACTCGTTTTTCAGCATCACAGAGACGGGAGCTTCTAATTTTAGCAATATTCCTCAGGTGGGAGCCAGTTCCAGCCATTCCTTTCATATACCAGATATAAGAATCAGAATACTTTTATTAGTCCCACTGTGGGGAAATTGCACACTACAACAGCCCCCTTCGTATTAGAAATGAACAAAGGAGAGGAACGATGGTCAAAGATAACTGTATGCAGTATATATTAGCATGATTAGAAACTTTCCCAAACAAATTAACATATATTGACAACAGCTGAGCCGTTTGTTACTGTCCATGGAGAACCTGGTGATTGAATTTCATTTGTTAAGAAATAACATGATGCCGGTGCTGCTGAGCGTTCAGAGGAAGCCAGGTTCATCAGCTCTGACTGGCTCCAGCGCCGAAAAGCAACGCGGAAGGCTGCCGTTCCCCTTTTTTCAGGTGAAGTACAGTGGATTATTGCTGACAGCTTGGCTCGTGTGCAACGGATGCATCGCGGCTAAACTAAACAACAGCAAAACTGTAATCTGCCAAAAACTGACAAAGGCTGAGGGGGTGGAGATAAAGCCGGCGCTTTCACAAAGGCATCCGCCTGCTGAATTAACAAGGCCGTCCCGGCCGTAGCGGCGAATGCCGGCCGTGCGGAGGGAGGCAGGTATGAGCGGATCGGATTAGGGGTGAGAAGTGGCAGGCGTCACCTTCATGTTGTGTGACAATGTGACCCGACCAACAAAGCTAATGGGTTTGTACCTGCTGGCACCAAAGACATTTGGGTTTAAGTTTGAGTGAAAGGTTGTGATTTATGCTATGCACATGTGGATGCGAGTGGTCCAGCCTGCCAATCACTGATATCACAGACCTGATGTCATTGTCTTTTTGAGAAACACGTCTACTGCAGACCCCCCCCCCCCCATAATTGTTTTTAGACCTGTCAATCACCTGTTCAGTAATAAAGTGCATTTCCAATTGGGTTAAACTCAGGCGAGTGACTTGACCAGTCTAAAACCATTATAGTCACAATGTTGATACAACAGGGAAATGCACACCTGTCAGTTTTCATTCAGGCAGATGTTCTTTCCCTCAGGCAACATTTAATCTTCATCCTCCAGCCTTCGTGAGACTGTGGAACAGTAACTGTTGTTTGTTTCCCCGTCGTCCTGATCCACACTTTGCACGCGAGCCAGCGTGTTAGCAGTGATCCACCGGACTCCATCGTCTCATCCATTTCCCTCTCGCGCGTAGACTTCTGGCCCAGATTCCACTGTGTTTCCTTCTCCCTCCAGAGTTTATATAGACAGAGTTAAGACACATACCACCTCCATGTTCAGTGTTCTCTCTAAAATATACAACAGTGTAGGTGTCAGATAAGCTTCAGTGATGAGGAACAGGTGCATGTCCATGAGCTGTGGACCCATAAGAAGAGAAAGATTTAAGGTCATGGTTGGTGGTGGTGGTGGTGGTGGTGGTGGGGGGTGATACTGCCTCGCTGCTTCCTAATGCCTTTCTTTGTTCTATCAGCCTGTCGGGCGATTGTTGCAATGAACAAAGTGGCTGATGTTTTGCTATGTTTATTTTTAGTTTCAGAAATTGCTCCCTCCTGCAGACATGTTGGCCTCAGACAGTTCACATTCACACTGATTAATGTTTGCTGCAACCAAACATACACCAGGAGATGGGATCCCTCTGTGCCTTCAGATCCGCTCCCGTACTGTTTGACACTTGAACTGTAACTCACGCCCCGAGCCTTCGAGCCCATAACTGGAACCACACAGTGTTAACTGCTAAAGGCCTTTGTTTATGGTTTAATTGAGATTGTTAGTGCCGTGATTGGTCATCAGAATGTTCTTCCGTAGAATCGCAGAGCGAACCTCAGGACAGAAGCGAGCGTCCAGCTCTGGAGGAGATGCTGCAACTTCGTCTCCCGCTTCAGGAAAACGACGACGCAAGACGTGAAGGGAGCGAACTCACAGACTAGTAAACCACTGACCACGAAGCAAAGCAACACCAGAGACTATTTTTAGGCACTTTTCTGACATTTGCTTTCTGGAGTCGCACTGTTTACCCCAGTTTGGCCTCAGAGCGTCTGTAACGTTGTTCAGTGTGGTGAAGGTTTTCATGTTTGCTTACAGATGAGACATGTTGCAAACACCCACACACTGACATTCTTGTACACGAGTTATTCAATAAAATTGTTTTAAACACAAATGAACAGTCGTTTTAGCGTGTTGATGTGTGGCATTTTACCCCACGCACATTCGTCCAGTCTAACCTTTTTCAGGGGGTTTTTGATTGCGTCTCTGCCCAGGAGGCCGATGGATCTGAGCACCTACGCCGACGTGAACAGGAAGCTTCAGATTGATGGTTTACAAAGTAGTTATTGTTTAGTTGAAGTTGGATGGTTTCCCTGCTGCTTGTTACAGAAATACAGAAAGAATGAGGAACCTGTTTTATTTTGGTCTTACATTTTTTTCATTTATTTATTTTAGAGAAATAAATTCAATAATGTTTGTGTTTCCAAGGTTTTTCTCTGCTATTGTAGGTAGGTTTTCTGTTTCTATTCTACATGAAATCCATCTGTAATTTCTATGCTTGCAGCAAATCCTGAGTAGAAAAAGAAGCCAGGGTCAGCTTAATTATATGCATCTGGAAATCCCAGGTCTGTCCAGGAACAAACAGACCTTGATGTAGAACAGAGGTCACGTGCTTCTGTCTCCAACTCGAGCCCTGACGCACATCACTGGACTCCTGTCAGTATTATGTGTGATCCCCGGTGCCATGACTTATTTCTTGTGCAGTGACACAGTCTGTCTCTGCGTTAATTAGTTGGAGTGTTGCTCTCGCTCGGAGCCACAGGAGAGGACGCGACGGCTTTTGATTCCTTCCTCAAATTGGTCAGGAGTGAGGCGGACGGAGATATCAATGATTATACATTTATGCACGTCTTTCCACAGACTGCGTTGTTTATAGTAGAAGCCACAGTCACAGAATCGCAGAGTGTCGCACTGTAAATGTTGAAATGTCACGAGAAGTGGGTGCTAATCATGACAGATCTCTGCTCATGCTCCTGATTTGCAATCACTCAGTTTTAAATACCACACGAGGCCACCACAAGCTTTTGTAGTGTCAGAACCCTCCCGAACCCCCACAGAGACGACCAATGTGGCCGTGGAGGTGAGGGCTCGGGGTCCGGCACCAGGACGGACAAGCCCGGAACACTCAGCTGAGAGACTGGCGAGAACGTGACCACAGCTGCTATTGAGCGGAACCGCTGATCGTGGATCCAAGGCTTCACTTGAACTATTGTAGCTGGGCGTGACTGTGATTCTTTTTTTCCAACGTATTGAGCTTTTGTTCCATAATTCCTGTGGAAGGGTCACGCGACACATCGGTGGCACTAAGCAGAGCTGTTCTTCTTCCTTGTGTTCTAATTAAATTCAAATGAATGCAATTAACTGCCTGCTTGGATGAATCGTGTTCATGTGATAGAATCAAAGCCAGATACAGAGGAGCTCATAGAGATCAGCCAAGCTCTATAATTAACAGTAGGTTTCTCGTTATTTGACACTCAGCTAATGTGTTTACGTTTGTTTTCTCATTTCACACCTTATAATTTTCTGAAAGGCTCACGTCGTCCTTATTATTTTTGCCCATTATCTATTTAACTTTTCTCTTCCTCAGCTGCCTTAAAAATCAGTTCTACTTCTAACTTTATACTAAACAACAGTAGCGAGATCAGCTTTGGCTTTAACAGCTCAGTGAAGGTTTGACTTGTTGGCATTAACTGTAGATGCACAAAATGTACTACTGCAGTTTAATTCAGCTCGTATTTGCTACAAGATAAAGGATAAAAAACACAATAACAAGTTTTAAATCAATTTTTAAAAATAAATGATGTGTCTATAAATTTTAATTTGAAATTGCTCCCCACCGCACACGTTTTATTACCTCACCAGATGGACACGTCTGTTGAGTTAATTAAACTGTCTCCTGGCTGAGAGGCAAAAGCAGCGGCGATGCCGCCGCAATAGAGGCAGGTCCAGATGATGTGATGCAGATTGACAAGTGAAATGTTGAATGCATACGCGCGACGCCTACGATATCGACGAACTCAGTCTGCCGTGGCAGGAACACGACGGGACGCGTGCAGATGGTTAGTGGAACGAAATCACTGCCGTACGTGTAAATCACCCCTGAGGGGTGAATGCATTGAAGTGTCTAGATAACAAAGAGGGGAAGAAGCGTTTGAATGAACCGTCTGTGTGTGTGTGTGTGTGTGTGTGTGTGTGTGTGTGTGCGCTCAGCAAACTTAAGACACGAGTGCAAATTGAGTGAACACTAAAAAGCAGCAGGACAACCGTGATTCATGTACCTGTGTCCTCACAAATATTACATCGTCCGAGTCAGCTGTGTTTCCCTAATTATGACATCATCATAATTCAAGCTCTTTTCCTGCCGGTGTTAGAATGAGCTGGTTGTTTTTCTAAGCCTCGCTGATGCCTTCCTCTCTCTGCTGCTGTGTTGTGTGAATCGCAGGTCTTGCTCCTGGTGCCCGCAGCCTGATTGCCCCTGTGGGCGCTTCAAGGCCGCGCGCTTCTTTACGGCTTCTTTCACATTGAGAGTGAACATGAATGGCTTGTTTGCCTCATCCGCACTAATGGAATGACTTGCGAGAGCCTGTTTTGGCTGAATAAAGGAACTCGAGTGTCGCTGGGCATCGCCGTCTGCACCCGTTCTGTTGTCTTCTAGCTGTGTGTGTGTGTGTGTGTGTGTGTGTGTGTGTGTGTGTGTGTGTGTGTGTGTGTGTGTGTGTGTGTGTGTGTGTGTGTGTGTGTGTGTGTGTGTGACCTGACCTCCTCCTGGGCCTGAAGCAAGCAGGGAGAACTTTTACGGAGATCAATAGGCCGAAAACACAGGTCGCGCCTCTTTGGTACATGCCTGAAGCATTAAAGCACTGGAGCTCCGCTGGGACGGAGCCCAGAACTGTGTGAAAAGCTGTCTGACGCCAACCTTAAGCCGTGCCATGTTTACGTGCACTGTGTTTCTGTAAAGCCCATTAATCCACAGACTGTTTTTGAAATGACTACAGTAAATGAATGCGCGTAGGTGGAAATCAGCAGCGTTATATAGAATTTCTCGTGGTTCCAGTTCAAGTTGAGTGAAGAAGCCTCAGGTAAACGCACTTTTTTCAGAAGGAACCTTAGACATTTCAAATTAAAACAAAGGCAGTGGCAAAGTTGTGGGACGTGTGTAGCCGCTACTCAGCTCAGCTTGAGGCTGATGTGTTCACATGTTAATGTGTTCTGAAGGACATTCTGCACCTGAGACAAACCGTTACAAAGACGAAGGCGATTCCAGACGGCGAATGTGCGCCGGTTCAGTGATGATGCTCTCCATTATCTACGTAAGGAGTTTTGTCTGTTCTGATTTTTTTTTCTGAACTTGAATGTGAGCTATTATTGCTCTCAAACCCATTTGTGCAACGATCGCGGTTCATTTAGGGACAAAGTAAACTTTGCCTTTGTGCTTTCTGAAAGTACAAAATCACAAAGTATGCAGTGAAACCGGTTCAGTGTGTGTGTGTGTTTCTCTACATGTATGTTGATGCTACAGTATCTCATCTGGAAGACTTTCATGTTTAAAATGTCCAGATAGTCCCTAATAATGTTTATATTTGAGACTGTCTTCAGAAAAGTTCCAGATACGTGAGGGTTTTGCTTTTATCTGCGCTAACGAGCTGAAGGTTTGAGTGGAGACGACGATTCCTCTGAGACGCGTTAGAGCTTCATAAGACTCCATGTCTAATCAGCTGTGGGGCCGTCGTAATCAGCGCTGCTGAACGTGTGTGTGTGTGTGTGTGTGTGTGTGTGTGTGTGTGAGTGTGTGTGTGTGTGTGTGTGTGTGTGTGTGTGTGTGTGTGTGCCGGCACGCTTCGAGTGTTTCCTGATGATCTTGTACATAAGTCGTTCACCTTTGCAAACGAGAGATCACCGATCCTGATGAGGTTTCCAGAGCAAATGACGTTGACCTCACAAAGGTCATCATAAAACAGTCCTTTATTACTGCCACTGAGCCCAGGTTTCGCCCGCTGTTGTTTTTGCTCATTATTCCGGCTCAGGGTGCGTCCACGGAGCCGTAGAAGGCGGTGGTGGTGGGGAGGTGACGTCCCCCCCTGAACTCGGCGTCGACCCTTATCTCTGGGAGATAAGCGGTTCAGATGATCGCATTTCTTTACTGCCTCTAACGCGGCATCTTCACGGGCGCGTCCCGTTTTCTCGCATGCAACAGGTTCTGCACAAAGCGTCCCGGTGTCAGCAGGAAGCCCGGGCTGCACCCGCCGGTTCTGCATGTGGAGCACAAGGTGGAAACGCTACATCAGCGCCGCTCGGTGAAGGTCACAGTCTTCTCATTATAGTGTTTATGTGCTGGCATCATACTAAACATCCTCCTGTGTGTGTCCTCTGTCCTTAATGCAGTGGAACCAGTGTCCGGGCAGCAGGTGATTTTATTCATAGGAATAGATTTCCAATGAGAATTTGGCCAAATAAAACAAACCCACCTTGCGCGTAACCTCACTTTTTCTGTGACTCTGGACTCTTTTATTCCCCTTTTCAAAGATTGTGCCACTGTCAGTCAGAATGTTGGGCTTTTATTTTGTATTTTTTACGTCTCTCCACCAGCCCTGACATTTCCCCGGCCCGCTGGATGCTGCTGATAGCACCCGTGTTTAATCAGAAGCGCCGCTGCCGGGGCCGAGCGTGTTAAACGCCTCGCGCGGGATAACGAATGAGATAAGGCTGCGTTTTTTCAAACTGGAAATAGTTGAGGCTCGTCTAAACGTCTTGGATCCGTTCGAAGCCAGTATTTGTGTGACGTAATGCTCATATTGAGTTGTTGGTTTCTCATCCGTGCTGTTTTTTTCAAGCAGAAGGTCACCTTGGTTGAAGTTAAGAGCCTCTGTTTCACTCTGGGCAGCAGGTGACTCATCTTTAATGCTTACGTGTCCTTTACCTGCATCATGAATATGAATAATAATCTGTTTTTTTTCCTTTTGTGACTGTTTGTGATGTTTAGAGTTGGAGCCCCTTCGCTGCATCCTCTCATTCCTCTCATCCGTCAGTCGGCTGCCCACAGCCGTGTTTATTATTGCAGGGTTCCAGTTTGATCATTCGTTTTCCCTGACGAACGGCCCGAGTCGGCCGCAGCTCCGCGCTGTTCCGCGCTCCTGACATTTTGACAGAGTCGCCGTTATTAACTCGCGTGCTGCCATTTCTATAAATGCTACATAGTGCCCTCCTGACGTGACCCCAGGTGACCCGGGAGTCAGCGGGTGGAGATGGAACCTGTCGACACAGACACATTGGAGCACTTTCGGTCGTCGGGGGGACCGTCCGTAAGTGGCATAATGCAGTCAAGGCAAAGACACTATCAAGTGCTCAGACAGATGCAATCATTTCAACAGCGTGTAAATAAAAACAGCTCTTTGGAGACGACGCAGAGTGTTGTCAAATCTATTATCTGCCAAAGCCACAAGCCATTAAGGCCATAATCCTCTGCCAACGTTTACTGGCTGAGCTCTAACACATCCTTCAGGGTGACACGCGTCATCTATTGTTCCACTGGAGACTAATTAGGAGATTATAAGTGTTTTTACAGACCTGAAGAGACGAACCTGCTGTATACTTTACACTTCTCACATTTGTAACGAGCTCTGTTTGGTCACTGGAGCGAGAAAAACCAGTGGCATTTGTTTTACCCGTGACCTCATGCTTCAAACAATTCAATTTGCTCGCTGTGGGGCTGCTATAATTCCCACAAACAAAAGCCAGAGCACTCGGCTTCGATTTGCCTGACGGTAGCGTTTCATTAAGGTGCAGCGGAATGAACTGCGGGATTTCTGAAAGGACTAAAACCCACAGGGGCAATTTGCTGTCTGATTTCCTGCTCTGTGGCGCGTCTGTGTGTCTGTGCTTCGGTTCCAAAGTGTTTCAGCAGCGAGCGGTTCCATAGGACAGATTCTGTAGCATCTCAGCCTGTATAGGAAGCAAACCCCAACCTTTAACATTTGTGTGCGTCTGTATTATACTCAGACCCCGTCATGCTATTCATTTTTCTCTCCTCTAAGCGCTTTGCTCTGCGATATCAAGCTATGCCCAGGTTCCACCATCCGCTGCCTCCGAGGTTTGAACCTTTTCACTTCAGTTGATCCTTGTTTCAATTCAGTTCATCCTTTAGTGTGAGTTAAAGCCAAGGAAAAGAGCACAGAGTTCCTAGCGGCCGTTTGCCAGAAGCTGCAGGTTGCCTTTATCTCGGTTAAAGTAATATTTGGGAAAGCGTTTAATGCGGTGCTGCTGCCACTTTGTTTCAGAACACTGAATATGGTGACATTGTGAATAGCACAGATAACTGGAAAAGGCTGAGGTTAAACACGCTTTGATTTGGAGGAGGCTGTTGAGGAAATAAGGCTCCTATCTTCATATCCTACATCTGTGGAACTAACGGGGCAGGTCATCGCTGGCTGAAAGGAAGCCCTGTCTGTTCTGACTTTCATCCGCTCAGATGTTCTCCACGTCTTATCGGCGCAGGAGAACGTCGCGTTCTTTGTTTGCATATTGAGGACGGGCGATACCGTCCTCCGTTCTGCACAGTGTAAGTTGTTTAGAAGGGTGCTGCCTATTCGACACAGCAGGCTCGGGTGGAGCGGTAGCAGCCGCGTCGTCCATGTGAGGAAGAAATGGCCTTTTATCCCAAATCCTAAAACAGATTTTCCATTATATACAGTGCTTTTCTAGTTGAATAACAGTGATATCGTGAATAGTTGATGCAACTCCAGGATCGAGTTGTTCTCACTGAGCAGAATGATGCAGTTAATGGGGTCCTGTCCATATTCAGCCTGAGCCTCAGCCCGGGGAGAGTAGCAGTACTCTGAAGGACTTCCTGTCTGGTTCTGGTTCCTAACGGAGCTGAACCACTTCAGATAAAGGCCATGGAGAGGATCGCCCTCAGCCGCCTCCGGTCCCAGGTGAGCTCAGCACTGGAGCCGCTGCAGTTTGCACATCGACCAGGCATCGGGGTGGATGACGCCATCATCTACCTGCAGCATCGGGCCCTGTCTCACCTGGAGTCTCCTGGGAGCGCTGTGCTTTCAGCAGCAACCAGCCGTCACCGCTGAGGAGGAGGCTGGAGGTGGCAGGCGTGGACCGACACCTGGCTGCTTGGACCATCAACAGCTTGTGAGGCTGCGTGACTGTGTGTGTGATGTGGTCGTCTGCAGCACGTCAGGGGACGCTGATCTCCCCTCTTCTGTTCACACTACACATCGGACTTCAAGTACAGCCCATTGTTGGCTGTATTCTGGGGGGGGACCAGTGGTAGGGGGTCATCTCTGCCTTCTCTGCCACCACCTGCTGAGCAGACTGAGGTCCTTTGGTGTGTGCGGCGAGCTGCTACTGACTTTCTCCAACACTGTGGTGGCCTCAGCAGTCCTACATGCACCCCCCCCCCCCCCTGCACCACTGTAGAAGCTCAGAGCAGCTCCTCAGCACCACTGTTACACCCCCAGTGCAGGAAGGAGCGCTACCGCGGGTCATTCCTCCCCACAGCCGTCAGACTGTATGCATCACTGCAGTGACACACAATCTGAATTACACTGTGTGACCACACACACACACCTTGAACCTTTCCCGCTGTGTTTGTGTCTGGCGCTCAGTCACTGGACATAAATATCCAGGGCACACAGGCAACATTCTGAATTTTTTGTTTTTTGCTTGATGCCTCATTCTTGCACAATTTATTACTGTTTACTGTTCACATGTAATGTTCACTGTATATACTAGTATTACTTAGTACAAGTATTACTGTTGCCTGTCTGATTTTCTTTTTTCCTGTCAATTGCTGGTGAAAACACAAAATTTCCCATTGTGGGATTAATAACTTCATATCTTATACTAATGAGACACTCAACAGGGTTTCAGTATGATGCACTTTAACAATTATCCTTATCATATAAATTATTACCTTGTTTACACTCTTTAATATTCTCTCTGTGTCCAGAGAGGTTCTTGTTTTCTGTTGTCCTTTGTCCTGTTTGGTGCATGTTAAAGCTTTGATCTGTGTGTCCACCTGTTTTCATAGCCTGCCGGAGGATGTTGTAGCTTTCATGCCTATGACTAAGCTGAGGGAAGCGGTGTTCAGTGTTCAGAGCTGCTCAAAAGCTTTTCACGTCAGGCGCTAAGTGAAAAGAAAGATCACAGAAGAAAGAGAAAGTGCTGAAGTTGAGAAATTCTCTAACAGACTGCGAGAAGTGCAAAAAGTCGTTGTGTCTGAACAGTCTGTTGATTTTTAATCTGACCTGACGTTGTGGGTTGATGTGACATTTCTTTTTCTACTTGTGGCAAAACCTCCCAAATTCAAAATATAAAGCCCATTCAGTGGTTCTGATTTCATGATTCTATATCAGTCAAACCCAGAGAATCGATGCCACGCGAGCCGTTCCGGATGCTTGTGGTCGTCCTCAGCAGGACACGTGTTGATTTCCCTTTTTTTCTAGCGCCGCAGTTAGCGGTCGATTGAGTTGCTGCATTAAAGCGTAAGTGCCTCATCAGCTGGTGAGGCTGGTGATTATTTCCGCGACACACACGCGTCCTTCGTCTTATTTTTTAGAACATCAAGCAGCAATAAAGCCATCAAATGCATGTTGAAGGTGCTTTAAGTGGACTCCTGTTTGTAATGAGTCAGCTGGAGCTACAGTACGACAAAAGGTCAATCGAATGCAAAATGGCCAGATGTCATTTAAGAAGGAAAGAATGTCCTTGGACTTGTAGTGTTAATTCACTGTACAAGCAGGTAAATCGGTTCATTTACATCTTTCATGTGGGATCATTTAAAATAATTAGCAGATCAACAGAGTTTGCTTTTACTGTAGATATTTTTTTCAAAACATTGCTCAAAAGTGTTGCTCTTGTTATTTTTGTTTCAGTTATAATAAGCGTGAAACTGGAAAAAACAACTCCACAAAACAACTGAAATGACAGAACAAAAACTTTATTTATTTGCCAAACTCTGACGTGTTCTGTTTCACATGTTGTTGAGCTTGCACATTAAATGAAGACGTAACTACAGCGAGGGATGCTTTACTATCACGGGGTTGGGGCCAGTGGAAGCTAATGAGGGGAGAACGAGCTGAAATTCATCACAGCCACAACAGACCTTTGGTGATTTGGCATAAATGGAGGCGTTGACACTAATGCAGAGTGAGCACCAGACTCTGACTCGCCTTTAATGGCGTGATAGAGGTTTAACTAATAAGCTGAGTTTCACTTGCTAAGAGGATTATGTTTTGTTTCAGCTAAATGGGATTAAGCGCTGATTCCTGCCCACTGCTTAACAACAGCTTCATTAGAATCAGACCATCAATCAACCAAGCATGAAGCTGGAAACCAGTAGGTGCAGCAGAAAACCTTTTGCATAGTTCATGTTGTTCAAGTGGTTCTGTATTTTATAGGTAGGAAGTCGTGGGTGCAAATTGTTATTCAAGAACAGTTTCCATTTAATATTCTGCAAAAAAAAGTAAAAGTCTGACTTAAAAGCTTCAGCGTTCAGAGATATTTTTCAGACGTGAGACCTTCAGGTTTACTAGTGCACTTTTTAAATCAGCCAGGTCAGTGACTTGAGGGCTGGCAGCATTAATCTGATTTAAATTACATCTCAAATGGGAGCCACCGGCTGCAGGACTGATAATAAAATCAGGGTTGCAGATTTGAGATGTATGTAATAGTAGCCGGAGCCCACAGCTCACCTCCAAACAAGGAGGAAACCGGTTCAACGGTCGTGAACTGGATGACGGACTGTCCAATACTGTAGCTATGAAAGCCACACACACACATCACATCAAACCAGATGTAAAAGAGCGTGCACGAGCTCGACGTGCTCAGCAAAGGTTACTGTACATTATTATGCGTCTGCTTCAAGGTAACGTTAAAAGCCCCTTGTCACATCTGTGCTCTCAGCACCAGCAGCTTTATCTCCAAAGCGCCAGTGAACGCTGCAGCGCCGGGGAGGAAATGACCGGCGAGGCGTCGGAGGCACGGGCCTCGTTCCGGTTCTTCCCCCTGCGCCGCGCGGGAGCGTAACGGGTCAGTGGGAAACCGGGTCCTCAGCTGGTTTGATGTGACCTCGCTCGCGTCCTTGGCTGTAGAACGGGACGTGTCCAAACAAACGCGGACCTGCTGCATTAGCTAATGACCCCCCGGGCGTTTCTCCTCCACCGCGAATGTTTGCCGCTGATAAATCATCATTTAACAATAATACGCGTCCTTTCTATGTTCCTCCAAATTGCAGGGGCCACAAAGTGGCTCACGGTGTTCCACGGCGCAGCGGTCTCAGCAACTGTGAAATCAAAAATGGGCTGTGACCCTCTGAGCGGAACGCCGAGTTACCAGCCACGCGTGATTCTGGTCCACCTGAGGCGTGGGGGGGCGTGGGGGGCGTGGGGGGGTGATAGCAGCCAAAAAGCCGGAAGAGGTTGTGACTCCAGAGTGATGGGACGAATAACCTCGCGGCCCCGCGGCGTCCCGACGCGAGCGGAGACTTCACCGCAAAGTCCTTGAGTCGCCCCATTAAGGAGCCGACTCACGGCCCAGTGAGCGCCAGTGCTGAAACCCGGAGATCGCAGGCGACGGACACGTCTGGAGGAACTTAAAAGGCTCTGCTGGGAGGAATGGGAGAAACGCCACAAGTCTGTGGGAACCAGATGAAAAGCTACTTAACGTAGGATTTCACAGCATACAGCGTTTTTTGCTGCTGTTTCATTTTGCAGTTTGTTGGTGGTTTTGTTCTTTTGTAACTGTGGAGCTTAACTGGTCTCATTCAAACGGACCTGGTCACCCGCCGGCGCCGCCTGCGAACCTCCAGTTAATGATTCCCTTCCGGCACCGAGCCGGGTCGGACCCCCGGAGTCGGGACCGCTTTCCACGCCGTCGCCCCGTCACGGACGAGGAGGTCCGACCGCGGCAGCAGCTCCGCTTTTACCGCGGGACCTTCAGTGTCGCTGTGCTGCATTAGAGGCCCGGCTCCAGCCTCGTCTGCGATGCCGCCTCCAGGCCCGGCATCTGTGAAGTGACTGCTCAAGTCTGTCACACCCCCATGAGCATCGGCCACTTCAGCTCCTGACTGGTTTTTACAGCACTGGCCTATCAGCTTTATGAGTGGACAAACAGCGAGCATCTGTCGGCGCCGGAGCTTTTCCCACTCATGCGAACGTTTGAGCAAATAAGCAGCAGTGAAACTACAGTAGCCGCCATGTGCTTCCTTACAGTACAGCACTGTACATGTTCCACGAGGGTCCTGTCATTTTCATCCCATTACGACTCACGGACCCGTCACGTTCTCATCTGTAGTGGTTTCATGCTCCACACAGTCATTTTGAATTAGTGACATGTCACCCGTCGTTCCTTCATCTCTCTGAGCATGGCCTGAGATTATATAAATCCCTTCAATATGTTCTGAAGGTTTTCCCGCAACATTATTAATGTCAGACAGTCCTGGCGTGTGTGTCTTTGCGTTGGACCAGCTTGGTTTCCTGTCATCCATATTTCTCTTTAGCGTTTCTGCTTGTTTATCGTTTGCAGCCTTTGATCCTGTTGCATAAGAAAGAAAAAGCTCCAAAGTCAAAAACAGACGCGTTAGTAAATGAGACACTTTAATCTGACTCTGTACTGTTGAAATGTCGCACGAGACCTCACGCTGGGTTCAACAGCTCCTCATTAAACTCACAAGCCAATTAATTCCTGGTCATCACCAAACGCTGGATCATCTCAGATCATGAAAAGTCTGTTTATTTACGGCTAAAAGCCTCATTAAACAGCGTGTGACTGCTGCACGGTTGTGTGCACACGGGGGGAATCCTTGAAACGGGACAGACCTTCTCATGCGGCTTTGACACATTTAGTCTTCCTTGTGCTGCGATAAAGAAGCTTCTCCAGTGGAACCCATGGAACGTGGTCGTCAAACCAAAACACTGCGTTACTGTCTGTGTCTGTGGCCTCAGTGAAACAGATTCATTAGCTTTAATATTTGAACGGTTGGTTCAGCTCATTTCATGTGGGTTACCGCAAATCTACTGGAATTCCTTCATTAAGGCGCTTGTAAATCCACAAGTCGCTTGATTAGACTCAATGTGCCGTTACTCATGTTGTTGTATTATCATTAATGCTGAGTCAGCACTAAATCATCCTTTCATCATGACTGTCCTGTGGACTGGAGCACTGGCCTCCTCCCTCAGGGTTCGCGAGCGCGGCTGCGATTTCCAAACACGAAGACGCGCGTGTTCAGTCCGTGTCATCGGCCGCCGCTCACATTATACGGCGCGTATTAAAGAACGCGTGCTGCAGCCGCGTTTAACGAGGAGCACGATGCACATTCTTCTTTTGTTCTGCTTGTCTGCCGTCGCTTCCCATTAAGAGTCGTTAGCATCCGCTATGTTTAATGAGGAATGTATATTATGGTTTCCGTGTTATTAAAATTGTTGAGGATGAATATATATATATATATATCACCTTCACAATGACTGTAGTCAGTAACAACTACAGTTATGATCATTATCTTCTACATCTGGTGTGTGTTGCTCTGAGCTGTACAGATGTGAAAAAGGAAGAAATATTCATATTTCTATTCATATTCAGGGCAATCACTGGAATTCAGCTCAGGCACCGCTGCCCAGTGGATGCCATGCAGCCTGACGTGCATGAGGTTTCAGGACTTAGTGGCTGCCGTTTCATTTCTGTCATTCGTGTGGTCAGTACCAGTGCATCATGTGAGTTCACGGAAGCGTTTTCCAAAGCCTGAAGCAGGAAGATGCTTTTACTGCATATGCACAGTCAGCACACCTGAACAGGGGTGTCCTCACTCACAGAGCGTGACCCTCGTATTTTATGTGCCAGCGTGCTCTCCTTCGTAATGAGATCAGCTTCAGAGGATGCTGCCTTGATGATGTCAAGCTGCTCCATGTACTTTTAAATCATGTTTCCTGAAAGAGCTGTTTGCTGATGTTCTGATCTGTACCGAGTGCGGATGCTTTGGAGTATAGCGGTAATAGTCCACTATTAAAGATAATTGCGTGTGCTTTTTAAACATATTAACACAAATATGAGACGTTTCAAGTTGCTTTGATCATTTGTTTGGGTCAAAGTCAATCTGACACCAGAGAACATTAAAGTCTTTGCACGTAGTTTCAGGAGGTCCTCGGATTTTGGCACGAAGTGAGAAACGGTGGTTGTCAGGGGTTCTCCACTGTCAGCAACTTACAGAATTGCAGCAATCTTCCAGGATGCGGGTGGTTGATTGTAAATGAGAGCCTCGATTCCGAGCACGGAGTCGGAGAGTCCCTGTCTCGGCAGAGGCTTGAGGTTCGGAGCCGCAGAGCGGGGCCGTGAGGCCGGCGGCGCACGTCACCGCTCAGTGGCGACGAGGGGTAGGACCGCTCGCTGCACCGGCACCGGGCACGGCTATAACAGGGGCTCCTGGGCTCGAGCTCTTCTCATTTCGATGCTTCGATGCCGGAGGTGGAGGTGGGGCTTTTCATTTCCGCTGCATTTTTTTAATTAGTTTTAATTGCTTGATTTTGAAAAAATCGAAACATTTTGAAAATAATTAATTTCGTTTGCTCACTGATTTGGGTTTTAGGTAATTCAATTTGACTAGTATTTGTCCCATAGTTGTGCGGTTCTGTAACCTTCCACTGTCGCCTTGATTCTACTTTTTTTTCGGAGCCCACATTTTGTCAAACGTTCCTTATTATTTAGATAAGTGGAAGCGTTTGTTCGCCTCCTCCGAGGACCCTTGTTTTCTCAAACCATGGGCGGTTGCGGCTCAACAGAAAGTGCGTGTTTTATCACAAACAGGCGTGTTTTGAACCCCGTCGTCTTCCACACTTCGCCCCGTCGCCTGTGAGAACGCAAGCAAGACTCGGGTCACTCCGGATCCAACCCGGCGCCCGTTCCACCGCCGCCTGACGCATCCGCAGAGGGAGCGCGCCTGCGGCGATGGGGAGCGCGCTGAACGCGAGCGACTTCTGGCAGTTTAACGAATCCTGGAGGAACTGGGGTCCGCTGAACGGCACCGGCGGCGCGAATCAGACGAACCCGCTGAAGCGCAACGAGGAGGTGGCGAAGGTGGAGGTGACGGTGCTCGCCCTGGTGCTGCTCCTGGCGCTGGCGGGGAACCTGTGCGTGCTGCTGGCCATCCACACCACCAAGCACAGCCAGTCGCGCATGTACTACTTCATGAAGCACCTGAGCATCGCCGATCTAGTTGTGGCGGTTTTCCAAGTTCTCCCTCAACTCATCTGGGACATCACGTTTCGATTCTACGGACCGGACATTTTGTGCAGGTTGGTGAAATACCTACAGGTCGTTGGGATGTTCGCCTCCACTTACATGTTAGTCCTGATGTCCATAGACAGATGTCTGGCCATTTGCCAGCCCCTTCGCTCTCTGCACAAGAGGAAGGACCGCTTCTATGTCGTGTTCTCCTGGGTTCTGAGTCTGCTCTTCAGTCTCCCGCAGATATTCATCTTTTCCCTGAGGGAGGTTGGCTCCGCCGGATCTGGGGTGTATGACTGCTGGGGCGACTTCGTGAAGCCCTGGGGGGCCAAAGCGTACATCACATGGATCAGCCTCACCATATACATCATCCCGGTGGCCATACTGAGCATTTGCTACGGTTTGATCAGCTACAAAATATGGCAAAACTTTAAACTGAAAACCCGGCGGGAGCAGTGCATAAGCCTGACGCCCAAAACCCTGAAGAGCAACACGCTGGCCCGCGTGAGCAGCGTGAAGCTCATCTCCAAGGCGAAGATCACCACCGTGAAAATGACTTTTGTCATCGTCGTGGCTTACATCGTGTGCTGGACGCCGTTTTTCTCCGTCCAGATGTGGTCTGCGTGGGATCCAGCTGCGCCGCGCGAAGGTGGGTTAAGTTGCACACGAGTTGCACAACGCTACAGATATTACGCACACATGACGGTCAGACACGCGATTCATTCGCAGCGCGTGTGCATGCGATTCTGCTGACTTCTGTTGGTATCGTGGTATTTCGCAGGACGCGTCCCTGTGCGTCTCTGTGCGCATCGGTGCTCTTTTGCGCACGACGGTGCTAATACTAAGATGAGATCATTAAATTTATCTCAGTTTCCCTGCAACATGCACCGTTTAAATGATTTAGAAATGCTGCTTCATACATCAGGGGTGCGTCTAGAACCGATACTGTACTTCCATATCTTTACAATCCATTGATTATAAAAATGCATTTGCTGTGTGTTGGGAGAATTTGGGCTTTTCAAGTGAAAACGCGGAATTTTAAGGATCGAGATTTGCACCAGCTTCTGTCCATCCTGCAGAAATCGACTGGCGGCTAATCATTAATCAAATTAGTGTCCACCAAACAGTTTCCATCTCTGCCTCTGGGGCGCGTTTAAGTGCGGCGTTGACATTTAACCATAATAGGCTACTAAGCTGCCCACTGTACAGTATGTGCCCCTATATGTATTGATCTGCGATAGTTGTGGCCACACCCACAGCAGCACAAGCTGGACATTTGTAATTCGCCCCTAATTTGCCATTATTCGATTTGTGAAAAGTAAATGTGCGCTCTAATTGGTTGGAAGAACCTCGAGGTTAATTGGAGCCATTTACAGACTTTACATACGGATCTCCACATGAAAGATAATAAAATATTAGTCCAAAAAGCCTTAAAGGTATTTCCTCCAACACTGAGGAAGAGGAACATTTATTTATTTATTCGTTTATTTATTTCTCTTCCTCCTGACTGTTCGTGGAAACGGTTCCACCTGACTGGCGGTGGCTGTCACGCTCCACAGGTTGTGTTATTCACACCAGCTGTTTACACTTCAGCGCTAAACAGCTGCACACTGGCCCGATATGAAATGACAGTGATTGGCTCTGACGCCATGTGTCACAACGGGACGTGTTCAGCCAGGAAAGCGCAACAAAAGCCCCAAAATAGACCGTTTAATACGTTTTCTATTACAGCTCGTTGCTCCTCCGGTCGCCGGTGTTTGCGCAGAGGAGATAGGGGAGAATGTCACCTGTGTGTGTGTGGGGGGAGATAAAATGTGAAATTATTGATGAGAGTCATGTTCGTTAGACTCATTACTGCCGTGATTTCAGCTGAGTGTCACATAATGAAGACATTTATCCCCACTTTAATCAGTGAAACTGCTGCTTCTACATGAACGCAACCTTTAATTTGGGGAAAATGCTAATTTGTTTTCTTCTTTGGAGTCTCTGACTCAAAGATGATGGACTTTAGATATGTACAGTATGACCGTTGTTTCTTTGACCCATAAACTGTTACTGGTTCCCACCCTGAGCAAGACAATTTTACACTTTAAATGTTTTTTTTTTCTCGTATGCAAAACTGGAGAAGCTTGTGAAGCACTTTCACTCTTCCTTTCAATGCTGACAAAGTCAATACTGAATTCATAAACAATGAGCATAGTGTTTTTACCCCACCTCCAAGTTTATTAATGAATATTTATACAGTATTAGATATTTGATTTATTACATTTTGAGACTATGGTTTACTGTGAAGGAGCCCAGACCTTTCAGGTATTAAAAATTTACCATATTAGCACCGCATTAGGCTCATGAGTATAGTTTCTGGAAATGTCAAAAGACACTTAAATGCCCCGTTCCTCTAAGCAGCGTCGCAGGGACGTCAGTGGAGCGATGGGCGGATTTCATTATGTAGAGGACACGAACGCCTGAAGGTTAAACCCTGACTCAGACACTCACACTAGACCCCCAAAAGAACCCTGTGAAGACTAGCGTCCCTCCCTGCTGAGCCCTCAGACGCTGACTCACAACCTGGGTAGTATTGATTTGCATTAAGTGCTTGATGGACACAAAGGACACAGCCCAATCTCCAAGACAGTTTTTTTAAAGGTCACTTTCTGAGAGCAGCGCGGCGTCTGTGGTCAGTGAGACTTCTCAGATCTTCCACTGGATCATCTCTGTCCTCTGGACGGCACCGTGGACTAATTCACTGAAGACTAATTGTCGTTCTGACTTAGACCCTGATCTCATCCACCCTGATGCGAATGCTTGATTTCCTGCATTTGGTGGTGCCTCCGGCGAAATCCGTTGCGTTGTCTGAGTCAGAGGCATCGCTGGCAGTTTTACGCCAGGCTGACGCAACTAATGGTTTTCTATTCACACATCCCAGAGTCACTCTAAAGGAGATTAGACTATGACCCTGTAGGAGAAGGACACGCTCAGTTAAACCCATGTTTCAGCCTCATGAATCAAGCCCTTAATGACGGATGATCGTTTGTCACCTGCCAGAGATCACGATGCTGAATAATGTTTGCTAGAGCTCAGAAACTGCAGTACATGAGAAGAAAACAAGAAGGGGACCCAATTACTAAGGTTAATTATGGGCTACAGACCAAATAGACACGTTAATCCAATCTGATTTACTCTAGTAGGTGTCAGGTGTGTGAGGAACACTCCATTAGGTCTCAACTGCTTATCATAAAACTCTCCTCTGTAAAGTTTTCTCAATGGACTTAGCACAGTGGGTTCCACAGAAGGTGTGAACCTTTATCTCTTTAAATACTGGCTTTAACTTCAATGGCTGAACATCCCCTCAGTAGTGATAATTCAGTCACAGTCCTGATGCTGAACCTTTCAACAGCTCGCTGCTCTATTATATATTTGCTAGCTCCACTAATAGTTAACAGTTTGGACCGAGCGTTGCCAGGTCGGCTGTATTTGGCAACCAGAGATTATCCATTACTGATGCGGCGGCGCCGTAACCTTTCTCTCTGTGTCCTCTGGTGCAGCCATGCCTTTCATCATCTCCATGCTGCTGGCCAGCCTCAACAGCTGCTGTAACCCCTGGATTTACATGTGCTTCGCCGGCCACCTCTTCCAGGACCTGCGGCAGCGCTTCCTGTGCTGCTCCGCCTGCTACCTCAGGGCGTCGCGGTGCCAGTGCGAGCGGGACTTCGACTCCAGCCACAAGAGCAACTCCTCCACGTTTGCCATCAAGAGCACCAGCAGTCAGAGGAGCATCACGCAGACCTCCACCGCATGAGCACCACCTGAGACTTACAGAGGGTTCAAACTGCAAATGTGATCTTTTTTTCATATAATTTTTGTGTAAAGTCAGAACAAAACTGCAGAAAACAGAAAAATGCTCCAAATACGATCAATACGACGTCTGTATTTTGTACATAAACAATGCAGAACAATCAAGTGTTTTGCTTTTCAAATGTATTGTGTATAAGTGCAAAGAAAGTAAAAAAACATAATCACCTGTTGATTTTGATTCTGTAGCCATTAAAGCTTGTCTGTACAGTTCACCTGATACATACTGTAGTGGGCCATTTTCTTAACTTTCCGGTGGGTTGCGGTTGTTGAGTTCTCGTTAGATGCGACTGTCGCGGCCGTCACTGGCAACGATTGCTCAGGTTTAAAAAGCAAATAATGAGCAAAACCCAAAATGACCAAATTTCGCTATTATTCACGCTCACTGTAGCCGGTCCTCATTAGCGCCGCTGTTGACTGAGGGACTCCTTGGCAGAGTGTTTGTCCTCGCCGGATCAATAACGTCACAGAGCTCATTTTTTTGGCAGCACATTAAAGCTGGCTCGTCTCCACAATTCCTTACGAGTTCAAATGTGGAGAAATGTTCCAACTTGCGTTGCGGCGGTGGCTGCTGTGAGCTAATTAAGTGTGGGTCTGCTGGTGTGTGAGCTGTCTGGGACGGGGACTGTTCAGCATGTGGCCAATAAGAAAAAGAAGTCATAATTTCAGCCAATAACCCCCCCCCCCAAAAAAAATTTGGTTGTTTGTGTCCACCTTTTTATCCACTTCTCATCGCTTTCACGCACTAAACTTGCACCAGCCACAACATTAAGACCCCCTGCTGTGCTTAACGCTGACCACCTCCATAAGCAATGAGCTGTGATGCTCCAGAGTCCTGACCTCTCACTCTCACTCCTCTCACTCATTTGTAGATATCATAGAAGTACACCAGTAGATTATTCCAGTAGAGGAAGCGTCATGCAAGTTTATTATTGCAGGAATATTTGTTTATGAACGGTGAATGGATTCTCTCTACTGTTCCTTTATTTGTTGCCTCATAAGACACTTTTCTCTCTTTCCCTCGTATTTCCCTCGATGCAGATCTTCTCCCACATTCAACCTGGTTCTGCAGGTTTCTTCATATAATTAGTATGAATATATTGTATAGATAATTATTATTACATAAACATTATATGCAATAATATATACACAGTATGATGATTCAATGATATGATGAATTGGGATTTGTTGGGTTTTTGTCTTAAACCTTGTGAAGTGCCTTGAGAAACCTTTTGTTGTGAATTGGCCTCTGTATAGTACAAATATAACTGAAGTCAGCTGTTAATTAAAGGCCTAGAAATGTTCCCGTTGCCCTTTAATGTGTGCTACTTGTGCATTATACGTTTTAAAGGCAACAAACTCTGTTGCGTAATGATCAAAGAGCCATTTTTCTATTCCTTTACTAATAACTAAGGGATAAGAGATATTCTATAGTTTGTATGTAATTGTAAGTTCATGAAACGTTTGCAGAGTCAAAACCAACTTGTGCAATAACCACACTGCTTCAATTTATTAAACAGCAGCAGCTTTTCAAAGCGACTTTTTAAATGTAGTATTTATTAGCACTTACACACAGGTTAAACAGTTTGAAACGTGTTACCACTAAACCATTCATGATGAACACAGATACACCAGGGACCTGAGGAGGGTCGTATCCCTGATCACGCGTCTCAGTGGGCTAAACTCAAAGGTGTATAACATATTATAGACTATATATTAATATATTTACTATATTATGGGTTTTAGCCTTCCCATCTTGCAGGTCGTCAATAGCAGTAAGTGACTGACATGTCTACAACATGACTTCAGTAAACTTTTAGCTGAAATATGCAAATAAGATTTATTTTCAAGATTTCACTCATAAAAAGTCTCTAAAAACACTAAGAGAAGCAAACTGTCATAGAGAAATTCAACAATCCTCCACAGAGTATACATGTTTTTCCCAAATCCATTTCAATCCATACAAACTTAAACCAGACCGGACACAGCAACATACAGCATCGATATCAAGGCGGGGATTAGGAGGAGCCGAACGGGACGCGACCACGGGTGCGTCGGCCCCGACGGAGGCGTTCGTCGGATCTGTCGTGATCCAGCAGCCGCGCGGGTACGAGTCAGTGCGGGCGGACGGATCCTCCTCGCGGCAGCTGCTCCTCCTCTCCCCAAGCGCGGAGCACTGAGGCCTCCGGCGCCAGAGCTGTCACGGAACCACGCTGTCCGTTGCAGCTGTCACGGGGCGTCTGGTGGCGCGAGGCGCGGCGGACATGTCAGGACAGAGGGCTGGAGGATGAGGAGGGTGGGGAGCAGCGGTGCGAAGGGGGGGGGGGCGAGGAGCAGTTAAAAGGCAGAGGCTGAAGTCCTGCTGTAAAAAATACCTAAAAGACGCCACTCCGTCCGACACTGCGCGCGCTGCCGCCGGAGCTCCTACACCTCCTTGCGCAGCGCCACCCGCACGCTGCTGAAGATCTTGCCCAGGGCCTCGAAGAAGGGGTCGCAGAAGGTCTGGATGCAGAGGGAGTAGATGCGGCTCACGCACTGGGACTCGATCAGGCAGCTCTTGATGCAGGGCACCACGGCCCAGATGTGGCAGAAGGAGATGCAGGCGAACAGGAAGCCCCAGAGCAGGGAGACGGGGATGCCGAAGACGGCGGACAGGACGCGGTAGCACCAGTACTTGGAGACGGTGAAGGTGGTGTAGCTGAGCTTCCACACGCCGTCCAGGCTGTGCGTGCCGTCGGGCTCGGCGATCACGTCCTCGAACTCCACCTGAAAGGAGATTCAAAGGAGCTTTTATGGAAGCATGCGCCGAACCTCTGAGGGCACGAGTCAGTGTTGAGTGTATGTGAGAGGCTGCGATATGTGCAGAGAATGATGCATTTCATAGAGTTGGAGATAAAAGCGGCACACGGGCAAAGTCGTGGAGTGGCTCTTTATGCTGCAGCCCAGCTATTGCTAAGAGCTCCACTCCGCCGTGTGTTTCCAGTAACACCTGATGCAAAATGCATGAGCGCCCGCGCACGGCGTTGTCGCCTCCCGGCGCCGTTAATGTCACACTGACATTCAGCCATAAAGCGCTAATTACACGTCGATAAACGCGTCGAGGCCCAAAAAGCGCACCTCTGAAATCGGGCTCTTTTCCGGCGGAACGCTGCGTTCGAGTCCAGCGCTCATCGTCCGAATGAATGGCAGGACGTGGAACGCTGCTCCTCACGAGCCGTCACAGCTCTGCAGGAGTCAAACAGCCGCGGTCCATTCCAAAGAGTTCTACACCCACAGTGATGATTCTGATTGACCCTGACCGACAAGAGACACTCGATCTGCTGTGAGTTTAAAGCTGAGGGGGGGGGGGTACGTTCACATAAACTCCTTTAGTCAAACAAAATCTAAAATGAATCCAAAACATTTTGTGGCAACAACGTAGCAACAATTGCGATCAACTAAATAAAAGCGTGGATCGGTTTCACACACTCTTCCAAAAATACGCCCTGTGAGCAGCACCGGCTGCAGGAATAGTTCCTGCTCTATTTTGGGATTTTCCAGCCAGTTCCTCCGTCTGTGTTAGTATCCGTCACGACGCATTTCCTTCACATGCTCTTACTTTCACCAACGCAGGGTTAAACGCTCGATCGACCGTTGCCTCCGCGCCGCACAAACCTTCACGACGTCCTCATTGATCTGCTTGGGGTCTCTGTTGATGAGGTCGATCTCCTTGGTGTGGCTGTCCTTCACGATCTTCTCCTCGTTGGTGTTGTACTGGTACTGGTCCGCCATGGTGGAGGCCGGAGGCAGTGGGAGCGGAGCGGAGCGGAGCGGCGCCTGGGTCCGACTGCAGTCGACTGGTGAAGCCCCCGTGTCACCGCCGCGGCGCTGCTGCTCGCGTGCCAGTGGACAGCTGCTGCAGACACCCCGGTCAAAATGGAGGCCGGACCCCCGCCCTGCACTCACACGCACACAGACACGCAAACGTAACGCACACAGGCAGAGGAGGCCTGACTTAAAGGAGAGCCCAGGGTTGTGTCACATTTCACACAGGCCTGTGGGGCTGACTGGGCTGGGTTTACGCGCTGGCACGAACTTCCACTACAGAGTGAGACCCTGGGCTGGAACACACACCTCCTCCGAGGTCTGGTCATGTATAGATAAGGGAGTGGAACTATTTCAAATTCACTTAGTCTTGACACATTGGAATATTTGATCACTTTAATGATATACAGCCGAGAGAATCCCCACAAGTCGGATCCCGGGCTTCTGCAGGTATTTCTGATTTTAGAAGCACCGATGCATAAAACTCAATAGTCTCCCAAAATAAATGTCTGATTCATTCCGCTGAAACGGCCCAGTTGTTGCCATCCGTCACTCAGCCAGCCTTCTATATCTGTGGAGCATAAACAAACGCACACACAGAGTCCTGGCGTTGCCACGGCGAGGGGCAACACCCGTGGGATGAGCACAGGAAGCGCCAGGCATCGATTGGCGGCCGCGGCCCCCGGTCACCAGTGGACAGAAGCGGGGGGGGGGGGTCAGAGTCCATGTGATCGGGAGCCGACCCAATTAGAGCGGCGTTATTGGTGGGGCAGCGAGCGAGAGCAGACAGAAATAGCTGGACATAGCTGGCTCCTCTGTGGGTGTCAATGCAATCAGCTGAGCCTGCACTGGAAGCCGTCCCTCAGCGAGCGCGCGCAGACAGACGCGCCTATATTTAGACTGTGCTCCGTAGACGTGGCTGGACTGGGAGCATGTCAGGGGCTGAGGGTGGGTTAGTGCAGCGGACACTTCCTTTGACCAGCGCTGGTTGTGTTACTGGGCGTGATGGTGGAAACAAAACCCACTGGTGTCTTTTGCAGGATGATGTGAAGCACTTATATTTACAGTTCCACTGATGTTTTAACATACTTTGCTATAATTATTCCCTGCTGACTTGAGTTGTCATCATCAGGTCTTGGCCATCTGTGTGTTATGCTAAATAATCAGACCGTGCTGCAGGTCTTTAGGGGATTCACTCAGCACGCGTCCTCGGCCAAATACAGATGGATCCGACTGCAACACTTGGCAGCGCTGCAGAGGAAGGGGCCGAGGAGGACGCTCAGCATGCGGCCGCACGCGGCCCGGGCCCAGCGCATGCTGATGCGGAGGAGCCGCGGGCCGGGCGTGAGCAGCCTGGATAAAAAGAGCAGAGGGCAAAACTCGAGGTCATCGCACGCATGACAACACACTCCCGACTGGGACGGGGAAATCACACCCACCAGATGTGGAGGCAGCTGAGGGCGGCGAAGAGGAGTCCCGCCGCCAGCCAGAGCGACACCGCCAGCAGGACGCCGACGAGGCGGTAGCACCACAGCCTGGACGCCTCGAAGAGGGCGCGACTCCACAGCCACACTGGGTCCAAGCTGCGCACGGAAGGGGGCTCCGCTATCACGTCCTCAAATGTGACCTCAACACTCACACACACGCACGCATGTGCACACACACACACACACACACACACACACACACACACACACACACACACACACACACACGTGTGTGTGTGTATGTGTGTGTGTGTGTCCAACAGAGGTCAGTATAACACTGAACCTGTGGCTCAAGACTGCACCACCCGCTCCACGGTGGGGATTATGAGTTTAAACCCTCGTAACGGCTCGCTGTACGCTCTTTATTTATTCATTTTTTTTACCTTCAGACTCTGGTTGATTCCTGTGGGATCCCTGTCTTGAACTAGAGGCCCCGCGTCTGCGTCAGTGTGAGTGGAATCCAGATGCTCCGATTGCACGTCCACTCTCGCTTCAGAGGATTTCCCTGCCGGTCTCTTGTCTTTCAATCTCCGCGCCTCCATTTCCGCTGCTCGGACGAACGCTGCGGCCACGTCCCCGTGAGGCTGAGGCTGAGGCTGAGGCTGAGGCTGAGGCTGAGGCTGAGGCTGAGGCTGAGGCTGAGGCGGCTCCCTGCGGCTGACACCCAGGTGGAACATACTGGCCCCATCACTGCCTGGCTGAGGAATGTCATTACAGGCCTTAACAGCACTGACGTTAGCCGCTTTTTCCGTGTGACCCACCACAGGAAAAGTCTCAGTCGAGAAGCCGCCCTTTGTTTTCATTTTGACATCCCCCTTAAACATCGGGGGAATGAACGATGACTGAGTGTTTTAGAGCAGCCTTTTCCGCGAAGGCAGTGTCAGCCCATTAAGATGGGCCTGTTCATCATTTTAAAAGCTTCTTGCCAGGAGCTTCCCTCCTAATAACTCGTCCCAGTTGCAACTTTGCTCTTTCAGTGACAGTCCCAAAAATAAGAGTGGCTTCAACGGCCCCTTTATTCATACTCCTGTGACTCTGCATCCATCACCGGCTTGATGTGCGCACGCTTCACTTAAACCCAGAGCAAAACTCAGACCTCAACCCGTTCCGTCTTGGCTCTAGCATGTGTTGACCACCGTGTCCCCTATAGATCACCATATAGACACTGTGCTCCTTGAGACAGAAATGTTTCATTACAGGATAAAGTTCCTCACTTGGCACAACTTTTTATTGATTTGCAGTTGTGCTTCTTTTCGGGAGACGAGCGGAGCCAACAGATGCCAGCAGCGCGCTGGAGCCACTGCAGGGACACGGCGCCGCTCATGCCTCATCCGAGATGCTGAGAATAAAGGTGACGGATGACTCACCTGGACATATCACCCCCCCCCCCCCCCCCCCCCCCCCCCCCCCCCCCCCCCCCCCCCCCCCCCCCACACACACACACATCCCTGGTGACCAGACATGTCCAGCACTATGTTCTGATTTCTCTCCCATTCATCTAAATGAGACGCTTGTGTGACTGAAGCCGCAGCTCTGGAGCTGAATTCCCTTACGTGGCGTGAATGGAAGCGGTAATAGCTCTGTTGTACGGTGCACCTGCACGGAAGCGCGGGCACCGGTTGTGTTTCTCCGCTTATTTGTTCCGGTTTTATCTTTTGGCTCGTCACCCATCTGTAAACGCTCTGCAGAACATCACACTAAAGGCTCTCATGCATTTAATTCTTGCAAACGGCTCAATAAACGCTCAGCGTAGGTTCAGCTGACTGCTGTAGAGGCTTTACCCAGTGACTCGTGTCCGTAACCTCAGTGAGTGAAATATATTCTTATAGGAATACATCTCTAGCTGCCTCAGTAAACAGTAGATACACAAAGAGTTTATATAACGTGTTGGTTAAAAAACTACTGAAACCTAAATACATCCTTCTAACACAAACAACCTGAGTCTCTGCAGACAATAACTCAACGTCAATTCAAAATTCCCCTGCTTCTAAGTGTCCAGAGGCACAGGAGAAACTGACGGGCGTCTAGCGCCCTCTGTTGGTCACTCGTCTCTTTGCACTTTATTGCTTTGTTCATTAGTAGTGTTCTTGTTTTTTTTTTTACTAAATCAATTTGTATTCCTTATCATAAATTTCAGCTGCAATGGCTCATTGCGCTTTTCTAATGCTCTCCCAACATTCATCTCAAACACATTCATTTTTTTTCTCAATTGCAGAGCTGCTGCTGTGATGGTGAATGCGAGAGAGCGTGATTAGCTGATGATTAATGATGTATTTGGAAACCATGGTGATGAAGAGCCCCAGAGACTGTGTTGTGGTTGCTAATTGAGTTGCACGTGGAGCCTGTCATCAAACACAGTGCTGTTGTATTAGTCACACAACTCCACCAATTTAAACTTCAGACAGGGAAGATGACACAAAATACATAAATATAGTTAAAACATTACATAACCTATATGATGTCACTCAATGCTACACCAACAAATGTCAAGGATGTTTATGAAAAAGTATCTGTGCTGACTTTCATCAGTACATCTCTTGACTTTGACACTGTTTGAATCAGGAGTTTCCTCCTTTGCAGAGACTCTTATATAACACCTGCCTCACTAAGTGATCGTTGTCTTCTGTGGAGTATATAACAATATCATGAAACACCCCTGGATGTTGATGTTTCAACATCTGGCGCTCTGTTTTGAGACAGACTTCATAGCCGATAATAAGCCACTGAAACCTGAGAGGACATTCACACCTGCTCGTACAGATGTTCTGTCTTAAAGACTTTAATGAGCACAGTGTCTGAACCTTGGATGAAAAGCGAGCGCTCTAATTACTGTGAATGCTGATGATCGTGGTGATCATTTAAATGATCTTTATCATGACAAAAGATATGAGCATGTCCTAATGTGATCATATTTATTTTTTACACATCTAGTCAATATTCCAGTCTAGTTTTATTCATATTATCATGCTGCCAGCAGTTGCCAATGTCCTGAATTCCAAGATTAAAAACGGAGACGTCTTCCTGTCGACAGGATGAATTATTTAGATGCCTCCTTTGTGAAAACAGGCTGATATAAGAGAAGAGAGAATAGCTATTATGGGAACAGATGTAAACATACTCACTCACTCATACAGTGACTTTAACTAAGCAGCCACAGCTATGTAAGCGTTTTGCTGTGTGTATCTGTGTTGGCAACTGTTGCTAGCTCTTATTTGCACCAACCACACTATTGTGTCTTTTCCTTTGTTTGTAAAAGACAAATGCAAACAGCAGAGGCCATAAAACAGCACTTTGTGGCCAGTGTCGGGGGGAACTATCAATCCCCAGTAATGATTTCCATTTTGAGCCACTGCCCATATTACTATTATAGCAGCCGGTGTTCAGAGGGAATCACGCTACCATTCACATGCTAATAAGCCTCTGAAATAAGGCGCGGGCCTTGTGTAACCAGTCTGCTTGTGTAAAGCGTGGAGCTGGAATCGGGACCTAACGCTCGAGCGTGCCTCCGGCCCAAAGGTCCTTGTTGCTAGGCGAGTCGCAGGCTCAATCAATTCCCATGGCGACAGGGCAGATGGCGTTCACCGTCTATCAGCATATCTGTCGCTCGCAGGAACTCGGAGGTATCGTCCTGCAGACGATAAAGAGCTCATCAGAAGCGACGCCTACTGTGTTGGTGAGCCGATGGGGAAAGTATGATGATGAGTGTAAATCACACCAGGCTGCCATTGTTCAGACTGCTCCTTCTACAGCACCACTGGCAGCTAATACTGACACGGTATTTTAGTCAGTTAGTTCTAGATATATACTGGACTTATACTGGAGATGTTCACGCTTTAAAACAGGTACAATTATTGGTCACTGTGAACATTCAACAATAAAGGTATTTCGTTTTTAAGTGATTTTATTTGAAGTGATGTGAGACAATCCAAAGTCCACTCTTTGGCAATATTGTAAGACAGAATTAAACTGGAAACGGGAACTAAGCAGACACTGTGTTAGTACGGAGGTCTTGGTCAGTCTATGCGTCGGCCTCCGGTATCTGTCCAGGGATCCTGGTCCCTTTCTCTGCTGCGTTTTTGGGACTGGCCTTGGCGCTGCCGGAGTGGCTCTCCGCCGAGTGGCCCGTCCTCTGGATGAACTGCAGGAAGTTCTCCTGCAGTGAGCCCTCGTGGCTGGACGCGCCCATCTCCACGGGCCGCGTCGAGCAGCAGCGCCGGAACTTGACCAGCTCGTCTCTGATCTGCCTGTTCAACAGGCCGTAGAAGAAGGGGTTCACGGCGAAGGAGGAGTAGGCCAGCCAGGTGACCGCCTCCTCCAGGTCCCCGGGGCTCTGCATGGAGCCCGTGAGGGACATCTGCAGGTGGAAGATGAAGTAGGGCAGCCAGCACACCAGGAACTGGCCCACGATGAAGACCAGGGTGAGCGCGGCCTTGCCCCCGCTGAAGGCCCTCTCTGGGGACAGCCTCTGGGGCGTCTGGCGGCCGCCGGCGATCATGGTGGTCCGGCTGTGGACGGAGTCGGAGCGGTCCTTGGCCGGGCCGGCGCTGGCCCACGCCGGCGCGGCGGGGACCTGCTGCAGGGCCGCGGAGCGCGCCACCTTGTAAACGCCGCAGTAGACGGCGAAGATGACCGCCGTGGGCACCAGGAAGCAGGCGGCGCTGAAGAGCACGGCGAACGGCCCCCGCAGGCGACTGTGGCTGGCGTGCAGCGAGCAGTGGGCGGCGGCTATGGAGCTCTGGTGCCCGTAGGCCGGCCAGCCGAAGAGCGTGACCAGAGCCAGGAGGAGGGACTTGACCCAGATGAGGAACATGACGCCGATAGCCAGGTTGATGGTCATCTTGACCTCGTAGCGCATGGGGTGCACGATGTAGAAGTAGCGCTCCACGCTGATGGCGGTGACGGTGAGGACGGACAGGCAGATGAGGAACACGTTGAGGAAGATGTAGACCTGACACTCCAGCACCGTGAACGCCACGGTGCCGAAGAACGGCGAGCTGCACACGATGCCCAGCGGCATGAGGAGGACGGCGCACAGCAGGTCCACGGCGCACAGGTGGCCCACGAAGGCGAAGCGCTTGAGGTGCGGCGCGCGGGCGATGGCCGCCATCACGCCGGCGTTGGCCAGCAGCGCCGTCAGGTTCAGCGTCACCATGCAGAACAGCCCCAACAGGTCTTTGACCTGAGACTGGGAGCTCGTGACGACGCCGACGTCGGCGGGAACCGTGGGCCCGCGCTCCCACGGGGCGCTTGTGAGATTCGGCGCGGACGCAACCATGTCGGCCGTCATTGTGTCACGCCATCCTTCACGCGCGTCTCAGTTGTTCTCGTTTCTGGACGTCCTCTGTCGACGAGAAAACACACACATTGCGTATGTACTGTATATTTATACATATGTACTACATATTTATGTTTTGGTTGTGATAATACCAGATTTGTGTTTGCTACAAATGCACGTCAGTAAAAAGTTTTAAATGCAGTAAAATAATGTGATATTAAATTATTTTCATACTTTTAAAATGTCAAATGCAACTACAAGTCAACTGTACTGTTCATAAAACCAGGCCCGTGCTTCATGCGTCGACTTACCCACGATCCATCCTCCTGTTTGTGAATCCGAGAACAGACAAAACAGGCTGATCTGGTTTCCAGCTTCATAGAGTCTCTGCTGACGTCCCACACACTGAATATGAGCCTGAATTAGTCCCGTTTGTTTGACCATGGTCAGTGTTTCAGGAGGGAATCCTTCATGTTGAGTCCATGTATGTGTGTGATTGAAGAAGTGATGCCTCCTCTCCCTCTGCGCCTCAACGCCGTCATGTCTGTGCGGCCCTGTGTATGGCACTGACTGTCACACATTGTATTTTTTCTTTCAGATAGACACACACTCCACTGTCCCTCTCAGAGGCCCCGTCCTCCCTGGGTCCTAATCACCACTGGTTGAAGTCGCATGTTTGATGATGTTTAGTCTTATTTCATTCTGTTTGTTTTTTTGCTTTGATGGAGAAGAAAACTATTTCATTTACAATACATGAACACAGTTGTAATCATGAAATGAAAAGCATTACTGAACTAGGATCTCAATGTACAACTGGACTCAGTATATTCAGTACTTACAGTTATAATACATTAATAAATTGATGGTTTACATAATACAATAATATGAAAAACTACATACTGAACTAACTACTGCTAAAACTAATACTGAAGTCACTCATTACCAGCCATCAGAGTCACACACACACACACCCACACACCCACACACCCACCCACCCACACACCCACCCACACACACACACCCACCCACACACACACACACACACACACACACACACACACACACACACACACACACACACACACACACACACACACACACACACACACACACACACACACACACACACACACACACACACAGCATAAGCTTGCGCTTAGTTCCCTCTCTGCATCTTTATACGCCATGTAGGGAGACATGCTGTGTATATTAATATGCAATAATAATTTGCGGCTCGAAAAGAAATTAATTATTCTTCACATCCAAAATCAAAATCAGTGCAACATGTTGGTGAGGAACCTCCGTTTATTCACTATTACTTCAGGTATTGTTGTGTAGTGCAGAAATGCTGATGCATTTACATTCATATACTGTAGCAGGCGACGATCATCATCACGACACGGTGGCATTTAAGGTGCAGCTTCAAGAACTAGTCATGAATCAAAAGTTAAATTCTTCATAGTGCAAAAGCAAAGACCTTCAGCAGGTGAGTCGCACACCTGTAAACATTTCAGAGCCGCTTTGACTTGAGTTAGGGATAAAGTGTACGTCACTGCAAAGACCTGCAGCTCCTTCCTTCTACCAACCACCCGCGCCTCATCGTCCATCTGAGGTACACGTAATAACATGGTGAATATAAGGGAGGCTTCTAGTGCTGGCCATACACTTCAAATCAAGACAAATATATGCACGTCTGTCGAGGCCTGTTGGACGATTAAAGAAAAAGATGCTAGAAAACGGAAATAGTGCGTTCCCATGATAAGTGCAGCTCATCAAGCCGGAGTCAGCTCTTCATTGTGCAAAACATAAGGCACAGACTAGTCGGAGTCATTCATGCGTCGTAACGTCTGCACAGCAAGCGTCCTATTAAAGCCCACAACCGCAGTGGTTTGGCGACTAGCTCCACCCTAAAGCTCCCCTAGTACATGTCCAGCTCCAGCAGGTAGCGGATGCGACACTGGCTCTCGCTGTACACCAGATATTCACTGTTGCCGAAGCTGCTGTTTGCGTACTGGGGCTGAGGTACGGGTTTACCCTGAGGCACGGCCACCTTCCTGCCTTCCAGGGTGATGAACACATCCTTGGAGGGATCTGATCGGGGACAAAAAAAGAGGTAAAGTCACGATGCTGAATGTGCACTGGTTCCGTGCACGTCTCCAAGGATTGACTTTACCTGGCTCCACGCTGCCGCGGGCCACCACGCTGTCGAAGCCTGCAGGAGGCTTCCTCAGCGAGCAGTCGTCCGTTGTGATGGCGTGCTCTTTGCCAAGAGCCACCTCGTTCAGGAACATGATGCCGGTTTTATTAGAGGTGCGCACTGAAAGTAGAGAGCGCAGTAATAAAGGCAATATTACATATTATTATCGGTTCAATGGATGGTGCTGATCTTCCTCGGCCTCACCGTAACACGCGGACTTGCAGTTCTCAGAGGCGAAGTAGATGCCGCGCCCGACGCGGCCTCCCGAATGGGGCATTATCCTCAGGCCGCTCTTCAAGATGGCCGCCACCACCGCGATGTTGGTCCCGTGCCACAGCAGGCGGCGGTTCTCCAGCGCGTCGTTCTCCCTGAAGCGCGCCGCCTGTTTTGAGCGGAGCGTGTGTCAGGTCACAGGACGTCGGCCGCGGCAACGGCATTCGGACTAACTAACCCGAACTAACTCCTACCTCAGACTCGCGATCCACCTCCCACACGTTGATAATTTGGGGTTTTGAATATTCGTTTGAAGTCATTTTCAGGTATTTTTCTATTATCTTTCAAGGGAAAATGAAAGTTAATGGTGGACAAGAGGACAGTGTGAACGGACATCGGACCTGGACTGTACCTTGAATGTCTTGGACTTCTTGTCCATTAGAGTTAACTTGCATTTCAGAGAATTATAGTCCTGGTCAAGACGATGAGGAACCATCTCTATCATCTCCTCACAGGCCTTGTCTGTCTCCGACTTCAGAGTCTGAGCGAGCTCGATGTCGGCCAGCACCTGTCAAACACAGGCAGGAGACGTGACCTCAGTGCTGATAGCACATCCTACCACACAAATACAATGCAGCCCCTCCAACCATGAGCATCTCCTTCTTCTGCTCCACTATCTCGTTGTTGTCTATGGTCGGCGGCCTGTTCCGGCCAAAGTTGTGCGGGATTGTGGTGAAGAATTTGGAGGAGAGCTCCTCCAGGCACGCGGTCCTGCCGCCTTGGGTGATGGCCGCCTCGATTTCCTCCAGCACTTCAAAGCCTTTTGCGATCTGCAGCTTACTGAGTTTGCCCAGAGGCATCTTCTTGATGTCTGTGGGAGGAGCACACGCATGTCAAAAACCAAAACAACTATGACAAATGCCATTATTTTCTGATTCAGCAGGTTCAGGCCGACACACACACACACACACACACACACACACACACACACACACACACACACACACACACACACACACACACAGGTCCTGTTTGTTTTACAGGGCTGGGCGAGCGAAGCGCAGACGCACCCAGGTTCATGCATTCCATGGCCTCCTTGAACATGTCGTTGCTGAAAACGAGCTGGACGAGCTTCTGCGTGGCGTCGTCCAGGGTGCAGGGCAGGACGTGTCTGCTGTCTCTGACGGTCTGTCCGTCGACAGCGTCCACCTGCAAAACACACACCAGCGATTCATCATCATTTGGCATCGGTCCCCTGTAGCTTATCGCTTATTACTGTCATTAATAACGAGGACCCCACCTTGACCTCCGCGTCCTCGTCTCCGTCCACCTCGATCAGGGTGTACTTCTTACTGCGAGGCACAAAGTTCTTCCGATCCTTCCAGCTGTTCTGTGTCTTGTCCTTGAACTTTTTCTCAAAGTCTTTCACGGCATCCTCAGAATTATCAAACGCGTTCAGTTTGTTCTGTCCCACTTCCCCCTACATTTAAGTTACACACACAAAAGACAATCACAGGGCCTTTACTTAGAATGAGCACATCACATTAAGCGTCACCACTCGGATCAAACTCACCACTCTGCCCCATCGGTTCCATGTGTGGAACACGTTGCCCGATTTAATAAGTTGAATAACATAGAACTTATTATTGTTCTGCCCGATGTTTGTCTGGTTGAGCATACAGTCATAGTCTTCATACACCTGGTGGAGACAATTACAGCGCTATAGGTAAATGCCGTGGGTGGTGCGTCTTCACTGTAAAGGCGGCGCCTCTCACCTCTCCACCGCTGGACAGCGGGCAGTGATCGTCCACCTTCCTGCTGCGCTTCGCCTGCGGCCCCGCAGCCAGCAGGGCCTCCTTGGCGGACGTGAAGGCATCTTTGGGCTTTGCGGGTCCGGGCTCCTCCTCCTTCACCTTCTTGCCGCCCGCCTTGGCGGCGGACGCAGCGCGTCTCTTCGGTGCCATGACACGGGCTGAGCGGCACAAAGACGCCGCGCTGGTCACGGGACGTGTCCAGGCATGCGCGCACTGCGCACTCAGTCCCGTCTGTGTGCGCGTGGACCTACCGACCGTCGTTAGTGTTGTGAGTTGTGGAGCGTTTGCAGCATTTGCTGGGATTTCTCCCGGAAACTCACCTTTTCACGCGGTCGAGTGGGGAAAGGAGACGCACCAGCTGATGAACTGGGTTCCGGGAAGTCGATGTCGCCTCCGAGCGAGAGGAAGAGGCGGAGCTCAGCTGTGAACCCGTCCCGCTGCTGCCGGGGCGGCTCACAGACACACCGCCACCTACAGCAGCGCTACTCGACCGCCGTTCGCTTTTCCGTGGCCAAATGAGCCGCCGCTATACTTGAGGTGCGCGATTCGTGCGATAGTTACGGTAACAGTGTTGCGATCACTGTGAAGAGAGGAGAGACTCACTCTAGTGAACAATGGAGATGATATTAGGACTAATATGGGGTGCCAAATGTAAAAGTAGCACCTATAACTAGTTTTCTCACATTTAACTAAATGATACAACATGTTTTCTCACATTTAGTTAAATGTGCAAAAGTCTAAATATAAATGTAAATGTTAAATGTTAAATCTAAATGTTAAATGTTAAATGTAAATGTTAAATGTTAAATGTAAATGTTAAATGTAAATGTTAAATGTAAATGTTAAATGTTAACATTTACATTACACGGGCCTCGTCCTGACGCCCGTCGCCATCTATGCTGTTTCCTCTCTGGTTCGTCTGTTACGTCATTTATTTGCTCATGTTGACAGTTGCTCAGTTCACTGTTAAAGACCCTTAAGTCTGAGCTGGTGCTGTTTTCTTCATCCTGAACAAGTTAGAACTGACTGATAATAAAACTAAGCCATGTCTGAAATAAAAGTCCAGTTAATGCAACATAAACAACATTAAATCTGCAGGTGAAGAAAGACAACGTTGCTCCGATCTTCGTCATCAACCTCCTGGTGTCTGACGTCATTCAGCTCTGTGCCCTGATCGTTATGCTGAAAGGAAATACATTTGCCTATCATGTTAGTTATACCATGTACACTATCGGTGTGTTGGCCAGTGTGGGCTTCATGCTGTGCATCGCTCTGGAAAGGTAACTTCTGTACATGTAGAACGTGTGTCCATCATTTCATCACTAGATGATGGTGGTGACCATCGTCTGCTGTGTCTCTGTGTTCCAGGTATTTGCTCATCGTCTGGCCGCTGTGGTACCGAACCAGACGAACAGTCAAGAAGTCCCTGCTTCTCTGCGCTGTGGTCTGGACTTTTGCTGTGTTTTACTTTGTCTTTGGCATAGTCATAGGTTTAAATGAGCAGATTGATTTGTTTCTTAATATTACTGCCGTCCTCCTCCTCCCGCTTCCTCTGCCCGTGTTCTTCCTGGTTGGGACCTTTAGAGCTTTGTCTGCCTCCATCAGTGTTCATGCTGAGGAAAAGCGTAGAATAGTTGGACTTCTGGTTCTGGTGCTACTGATTTACACACTGCTGTTCCTGCCTTGTATGATTTCTTTCTTTGCACATTATAGGGATTATAAATTGGGTGTAGTTGCTGACTTTTTCCTTAGACTCAATCCTGTTGCTGACTTGTTCCTGTACATCTTCCTCAGAAAAGGGGCTGTGAACCAGGTTTGGTTCTGTCTGTGTTGTTGCAGAAAGAACCGAACTAATCGTCAGTCATCCAGTGGTTTGAATGATGGTGACGCAGTCACAAGTTTGTAGTCAGACAATGAAACATTCTCATGCTGTAGTTTTCATCTTTTGTCAGTTGTGTAGATTTTGTAAACAAACAACAAACATCCACATAAAAATAAAAGTTGTGTTTGTGTGAAGGAGTTGGTGTGTTTTAGCTAAAATGAAAAGCTTTTAATGTGACGTGAGAATTGCTGTTTTTTGTATTTTGAAATATAACAAAGCAGAGCTCAATGTATTTAAAATAATGCAGAATTAAACTTCTGATCAAAAGCTTTTTGCTCTAATAATCACCTTTTGGCGACATGAAAGCATCTTACTGGTTTAACTGGTCTCATGCAGATATCAAAAATGGCAAAATAGCTCAGCGGCCACTCGTGCAGTTTCAATCAGACACAAGATGTGGAAGAACAAACATGTTGCTACAATTTGGGATCGGAGTCCCAGCGTGAATTCCGATCATCATTTTGGTCGTTTACACAAAATCTAAAAGAAGTGGCATCACCACAACCACTAGAAAACGTGTAGTGTATAATATTGTACACTTCACTGTACATAATCTGTAAATCTGTACATACTTCCATTTTAACTTATTCTATCCATCATGTGCGCTCTGCAAATTAAGTCATGTCTGTACTTTTTTATCTTGTGATGAACCACCTGCTAACACCAGGACAAAATCCTAGTTCTGTAAAGTGTCCTCTACAGGACCTGGCAATAAAGCTTTTCTGATTTCTGATTTTATTACTACTTTTGTCAGTTTCCGGTTATTTCAGAGCCCATTTCTTTACAGGAGCACCTGGAGGTTACAGGTTAAAGTGGGACTTAGACCCAAACACTGTGGTACTGGTTCTGACAAAGAACCAAAAAATGGTTCCAGAGTGATGGATGGAAAAGGAACCTGGAACCAACCTGCAGAGGCTCAGAGACTTCAGTTTGGCTCAAACTGCAGCATCAGCGACATTTGGGCTAAATATGAGCAGATATTTACTGAGGCGCTGTTTATCTGCCTAAACCGTAACCATGCAGCCAGTTTCCTGTTTCGGCCGAACGTCTGATAAAGTCCCACATGTCGTGACTGATGAAGTGATGTGTGAGGAGGCCAAAGTCTTGCACAAGCATCACTTTAAGATTTTTTTTAAAAACAAACTTTAATTCCACTTGACACGTTATCTTTGTTTGCACTGGTTAAGTTGTGAGATACTCCCACATGAAGAACATTCAAATCGTGTTTCTGGTGTCACACAGACATCATAAAGCAGCAGCCTGACACTTCATCACTGCTCGTCCTGCGTCGTTCCAAGGTAACGTTCCCGCTTCACATCTGTGTTCAGAGTCTGACCAGGTTTGATCCTGCAGCAGGTGTCGGTCCATCAGCAGCTCCACGTTGGGTCTGAGCCGCTGATCCGGCTTCAGTCGGTAGCGTTGACTGTGAGCTTGAAGCCTCCAGGGGTCAGTTCCCTGGTTCTGTGTCATGATCAATGTGGGTTCTGACCTCATCTCAGCTCCGTTTGCTCTGCAGGTCCACATCTTACATTTCCTGGGTATTGAGTGTGTGTTTGAGCCAAAGGACAAAGTGTCGTTGTGACTTCAGGATGTTCAGCACATCCATTAGTTCTATTTGAGTCCAGGAGGAGTCTGGTTCCGTTCCCTCCTCGCCTCACAGTAGAGCAGAAACCTGAGTTACTGGAACTGTGTGTGAGACATTGGATCATGTTCAGGCTTCACTTACTGGACAAATGAACCGTTCTACTAGAACTTTAATGACACTGTATTAAACTCTGTTCTGTTCCAGTTTCTCTGTGAAGAATGAATCTGAGCAACGATAACGACACATTGATGGACACTGACGACAAAAGCATCCATAAGGTTGATAGTGAAACAGAATTTGAGCGTTATTATAGAATAGTAGAAGTTTCAACATTTCCGATCGCCATCGTCGGCCTCGTCCTGACGCCCGTCGCCATCTATGCTGTTTCCTCTCTGGTTCGTCTGTTACGTCATTTACTTGCTCATGTTGACAGTTGCTCAGTTCACTGTTAAAGACCCTTAAGTCTGAGCTGGTGCTGTTTTCTTTATCCTGAACAAGTTAGAACTGACTGATAATAAAACTAAGACAAGTCTGAAATAAACGTCCAGTTAATGCAACATAAACAACATTAAATCTGCAGGTGAAGAAAGACAACGTTGCTCCAATCTTTGTCATCAACCTCCTGGTGTCTGACGTCATTCAGCTCTGTGCCCTGACCCTTTGGATGACAAAAGTTGAAATTCCCGATTATATTGGTTTTATCGTGTACATTATCGGTCTAGTGGCCAGTGTGGGCTTCATGCTGTGCATCGCTCTGGAAAGGTAACTTCTGTACATGTAGAACGTGTGTCCATCATTTCATCACTAGATGATGGTGGTGACCATCGTCTGCTGTGTCTCTGTGTTCCAGGTATTTGCTCATCGTCTGGCCGCTGTGGTACCGAACCAAACGAACAGTCAAGATGTCCCTGTTGCCCTGCGCTGTGGTCTGGACTCTTGCTCTGTTTTACTTCCTCTTTTTCATATTCATGCATTCAAACAAGTTGTTTTTTAATATTACTGGCGTCCTCTTTCTCCTACCGCTTCCTCTGCTCGTGTTCTTCCTGGTTGGGACCCTTAGAGCTTTGTCTGCCTCCATCAGTGTTCGTGCTGAGGAAAAGCGTAGAATAGTTGGACTTCTGGTTCTGGTGCTGCTGATTTACACACTGCTGTTCCTGCCTTTCATCATTTATATTTTGGTACATTCTAGTGGTTATGAGATGCCTGTAGTTGCTGCCATTTTGCTTAAACTCAATCCTGTTGCTGACTTGTTCCTGTACATCTTCCTCAGAAAAGGGGCTGTGAACCAGGTTTGGTTCTGTCTGTGTTGTTGCAGAAAGAACAGAACTAATCGTCAGTCATCCAGTGGTTTGAATGATGGTGACACACTCACAAGTTTGTAGTCAGACAATGAAACATTCTCATGCTGTAGTTTTCATCTTTTGTCAGTGGTGTAGATTTTGTAAACAAACACAAACATCCACATAAAAATAAAAGTTGTGTTTGTGTGAAGGACTTTGAGTGTTTTAATGTGAGGTGAGAATTGCTGTTTTCTGTATCTGGAAATATAATAAAGCAGAGCTCAATGTGTTTAGAAAAAAAGACAGAATAAAGCTTCTGATCAAAAGCTTTTGGCTCCAATAATCACGTTTTGGCAACAGGGAAGCATCTTACTGGTTTAACTGGTCTCATGCAGATATTAAAAGTGGCAAAATAAATCGATGTCACTCGTGCAGTTTCAATCAGACAAGGTGTGGAGGAACAAACATGTTGCTGCAATATTGGGTAGTAGGCCGGAGTCCTAGCGTCATAGAGTTAAAGACAATTATTTTGGTCGTTTACACAAAATCTAAAAGAAGTGGCATCACTACAGTACGACCACTAAAAAACGTGCAGCAGACAATATTTACAAGTTATGGTAATTTAAAAGCCTATCCCAGCTGGCTTTGGGCGAGAGGCAGGGTGCACCCTGGACAGGTCGCCAGTCCATCGCAGGGCACTTACTGTAGACAAACAACCATTCACACACACTCAACTACAGGCAAATTAGAGTGACCCATGTAGCTGTGAGGTAACAGTGCTACCCACTGCACCACTGTCTGTTAATATTCAAGATTCAAACAAAACTTTATTAATCCCAGATGGAAATTATTTTTCACACGTTGTTCACTGTCACAGGTACACACAAGAAGGATGGGGGAAACAAGAATGCAAACACATCTACACTCACATCTAATTACTAGCTTATGTTTTATTATATTTTATTATACCTGTTATTGCCCGGATGAAGATCAACTGTCACAGACAGAGGAGGAGTTGTACAGACTGATGACCGCCAGTAGGAATGATCTCTGGTGGCGTTCTGTGCAGCACCTGATACTGATCAGCCTCTGGCTGAAGGTGCTCCTCTGTCTTTAACACTAGAACTACTGGGTTTTCTAAATATACCCATTCCTACTAGAAGGTGGTCAAATGATCTGCTCGGCTAGCTGAGACCCTGAATCATCTGTGAACAGCTGCCTTTGTTAGGTAAAGAGGGCCATCAGTGACGCACTCTAGGTGGTGGGTTGCGTGGGCTTGCTGACCCTGCTCCTTCCTGCAAGGCTGCACAGTTCCTATGAGTCTATGAGTGACATCCACTGTTACAATGTTCCACCGCTATGTGCTTGGATTTACAACATGAAAGGATGTGCAATAGGAGCAAAAAGCAATAAGAGACATCAACAATACAATAAGACAGTTTTAGATCCTTCTCAGATGTGGCGAAGTTCTGTTTATTTACTAAAAAAAAAAACTAGTTCAAATATAGTTTGCACTGTAACGTCACCAAAAATTACAGAAAAGATAACAGTACATCCATCAAATTTTAACACATGTGCAATAAAAAATATAAACAGAAAACGCTTGAGAGCGTTTCCGTTTTATATTCCGTTTATTTCGTTATTACTTCTTTCACCTGTACCACATAAAGTCATTGCAGAGCTACAGCCGTGTTCCTACAAAGTTAACCAGCTGTTTATTTCGTTATTCCCTCTTTCATGTCCGTCTGGTGAATGAAAGTGGGCGTGGCCATCCACGTCCCAGAGCGGTGACACTGGGGGATGGGAAACACGCATCAACACGCAGCACAAAGATCTGCGTTTCTCTGCTGCTGCAGCCTCGGCTGCGTTGGGTTGTTAGTCTCCCTTTCACCTCTACCATATGAAATGAAATGTGTTCCTACGAAGTTGATCAGCCGCTTTCAGAATCAGTATCGTGTTTTTCCCCAGCTTTGAACAGGGAAAACATTTTTTTATTTACAAAAGAATGTTTGTCAAAGTTATTGTCACCAAAAATTACAAAAAAAAAAACAGAAGAACAAAAGTACAGCCATATAGTTTGAACAAATGTGCAAAAATAATATAAACAAAAAACTCGTGAAAGCATTTCCGTTTTTATATTCCGTTTATTTACACATAAAAAGTTATCGCAGAATTATTCCCATGTTAAAAATATACAAAGATCACCTCCAATGATAGAAGACAGTTTTAGATTTTTCTCAAATGTGGCGAGGCTTCATAAAAAAAAGTTCACACAGTTCACACATGGTTTGCGCTGTCACCAAAAATTACAACCAATTACAACCAAGTGGGTAAGTGTAAAACAATGACACATTGTTCGTTTTTTGTCTGCTTTGCGTTGCAGTCACTAGTCACAGAAGTGGCATGTCCATGGTCTTTGCTTGATACACTGTCCACATGTGTATTTGTAGCAGCCAGCACATCGCTTGATCGTGCGGTTCTCTTTACAGCGATGTTTTATTTGGCACACAGATCTTTTTCCAGGGCTAGGCGTGGCAGGTTCTTTTCGTAGCAGTTCCTCTCTCAGAGCCTTTTTCCCAGCGACATAGGAGTGTGCCAACTCCATCGCAAGCTCTGCCAAGAAGTCCACCCGTCTCTCCTTCGTACCCGTGCAGGCTTGATAGAGCACATGTGCATTCAGCGCTGCCATGTCAATCATGTTGTAGATGTTGTTCCGTCTATGACTCACTGCTGAAAACGGCTGGTGAAACATAGCTGTAACTCTGCAATGACTTTATGTGGTACGGGTGAAAGGGGAAATAACGAAATAAACGGAATATAAAACCGAAACGCTTTCAAGCGTTTTTGGTTTATATTATATTTTTAATTACACATTTGTTCAAACTATATGGCTGTACTGTCGTTTTTTTTAATTTTTGGTGACAATAACTTTGACAAACATTCTTTTGTAAATAAAAAAATGTTTGCCCTGTTCAAAGCTGGGGAGGAACACATTTCATTTGGTACAGGTGAAAGGGAGACTAACAACCCAACGCAGCGAGGCACTTTTTATGTGTAAATAAACGGAATATAAAAGCGGAAATGCTTTCACGAGTTTTTTGTTTATATTATTTTTGCACATTTGTTCAAACTATATGGCTGTACTTTTGTTCTTCTGTTTTTTTTTTGTAATTCTTGTTGACAATAACTTTGACAAACATTCTTTTGTAAATAAAAAAATGTTTTCCCTGTTCAAAGCTGGGGAAAAACACGATACTGATTCTGAAAGCGGCTGATCAACTTCGTAGGAACACATTTCATTTCATATGGTAGAGGTGAAAGGGAGACTAACAACCCAACGCAGCCGAGGCTGCAGCAGCAGAGAAACGCAGATCTTTGTGCTGCGTGTTGATGCGTGTTTCCCATCCCCCAGTGTCACCGCTCTGGGACGTGGATGGCCACGCCCACTTTCATTCACCAGACGGACATGAAAGAGGGAATAACGAAATAAACAGCTGGTTAACTTGTAGGAACACGGCTGTAGCTCTGCAATGACTTTATGTGGTACAGGTGAAAGAAGTAATAACGAAATAAACGGAATATAAAACGGAAACGCTCTCAAGCGTTTTCTGTTTATATTTTTTATTGCACATGTGTTAAAATTTGATGGATGTACTGTTATCTTTTCTGTAATTTTAGCATTTGCATTTACATGTTGTAAATGAATAACGAAATTAACCAAATCTACGTTTGAAAAAACTGTGAAGAGTTCCGTGTCTACATGAAAGCGGGCAGAACAACGTCCGTCCATGACGCACTGCCGAAAGCGGCTTGTGAACCTCTGTACTGTACTGCCGTCTTTTTTGTTTTTCTGGAAACGCTACAGTGCAATAATTTATTTAGTTTTTTTGTAAATAAGCAAAGCAGCAAAACTGTCTTATTGTATTGTTGATGTTTTTCATTGCTTCCTTCGGTGAGACCGCAACAATGACACTCGTCCTTTCACGTTTTTAAATCCAAGCACATAGCTGTGGAACATTGTAACAGTGGATGTCACTCATAGACTCATAGGAACCTGAGTAGGAACCCTGCTCTGCCTTGCAGGCAGCAGCAGGGTCAGCAAGCCCATCCGTCCCACCCCACAGAGTGCGTCGGTGATGGCCCTCTTTACGTAACAAAAGCGGCTCTTGGCAGGGTGCCAGCTGGAGCGTGGCGGACAAGTGATCACCCAGCCGTAGTTAGGGGTATATGTAAAGGTGTACGTCCCTTAGTAGTTCTAGTGTTAAAGCAGCTCTGCAGAGCAACACGGTCCTCATCTGTCCACCTTTGAACCTGAGGTGTGTGTCGTGGCAGCAGATGAATCACATTGTGATCTGACTTTCCCAGAGGGGGGGCAGTGGAGGAGTAGGCCTCGTTAACATTAGCGTACATCAGGTCCAGTGTTTCCTCACCTCTGGTGGAACAGCTCACAAACTGGGTGAATGTCCAGGATGGCACCACTTATTGTTAATAAACACGGCCACCTCCCCTCCTCACTTCTTCCTGGTCCCCACTCTGTCTCTGTCAAAGCGCACGGCGCTGAACCCGTCAATGTTAACGCTGGAGTCTGGGATGCCGTCATGCAGCCAGGACTCTGAAACACATCAAACTGCATTCAGTAAAAATGTAAAAATGTTCTCCTCTCTCAATAGAGCTGTCAGTTCGTCCATTTTATTATCCAGTGACCTCACATCAACGAAGGGAGACACGGCTTAGTGTTATTCCCTCCACAAACTTTTTTGCCTCCTCTGCATCCCCTCATTTTCCTCCTTATTTCGTCGGGGAAGCTTGACGTTTCTGGCGGAGTCAAGTATTTTGCTGCCGAACTTAGTGAGATCAGGGGCCCGTTTCAAGAAGGTGGTTTTTCGGTTTCAGAAAGCGGGGTTACTTAAACCCGTAAAGCGGGGTAAGTTTAAACCCGTTTCAAGAAGTGAGGTAATCGAAACTCAGAGTCAGTTACTATGGCAACTAACTTTGAAGGACAGGATGTATACTCGCCCAGTTGTTTGTCTCTTTAAGCTACAGGCCTTGCCTGAAGACAAAGGGGACACAAATTTGGGGGCGGCTGTACAAAAGATTGTAGTTTAACTTTAGTTTAGTACTGTTGGTTCTTGTTTTTGGCTAGTAGGTGGTGCTCTGAAGCTGTCTTCCGTGTGTCACCAGAGGCTTGTTTTGAGAGACGCATTTGCATTGCACGGACATTTCTGAGTATTTAACAGTGTGCGTCTAATAAAGAAAACCACACACCCACACGCATATATACTTAAAGTCTGTATTTGCTGATCTTAATGAAGGTAAAGTTTTTCCCAATCTGGATCTGCCTTTACCTCGACTCACCTGTACAGAGATTGTTGTTCTGACCGGACACCCTGAGATGATAGCCCTTAAACACCAGATATAGTCATCTGTACACTAAGACTAACTAGATAAAGCATTTCCATAAGAAAATGCACAGTGAATGCTTCCATACTGAATGTATTCCTAAAGAATTGCTAAAAGTAGCTGAAACGTTTAAAACAGATGAAAATAGTTTAAGCATGTTAAGCATAGATCAATGTATCTGAAGAGAATTAGGAATTGATTAAACAGTGCTGAATATTTGCAGAAGAAGCTGAAGTAGTTGAATTTCAAATGGAGGAAACTTGAAAAAGATTTGCTGAAATTAAAGAACTGCTGAAAATCGAGGAAATGTGTAAAGGTTTGCTTAATTTGTTTAAAGCCACCAAAATGGCTAAACATTGTAATTAAATACAGTAGTTTTGATTTCAAAAGCTGAATGAGTTGCTCAGCGTTTTGGAAATATTTAATACAGCTGAAATTTGCTGCAGAACAAGTAATTGAATTTAAGTGGAAAAGTTGAAGTTTTGAATTGCTGAACAGTAAAATAGTTTAATTAACTAGTCATAATTAACTAGTCAAATGCAGAAAAGTGATATTTAGTGTATTTGCAATACACCAGCTGAATGCAGAAATATTGCTATTTTAGCTAAAGATCTAGAATGGGGCTTTTAATTTGAAAGGATTTGGAGGAGGTGTGTGTGCTTAATAGCTAAACTGTAAAACAGTCACATTGACCAGTCACGATTACCCATTCAAAACCAAAAGTAGCAATTTAACCAAAAAATGTACAAAATGTAACAAAAGCAAAAGAGATAAAGAATAGCTTAAAGTTATGGAAACATTTAAAACATCTGAAAGTAGCTGCATTGACTAAAGAATATCACACGCAATACGTAAAAGCAAGGAAAAATACAGAAAAGACAACACGGTGAGACAGAACGATCGAAGCGTGCTGCAGCAGGGATTCCAGCTGTGCACCTGGATTTCATCTGGAAAATGAATCAAGTGTCTAAAGATCTAAGGCGATCACATCAAACTTGAAAGAATTTTGAACTTCACTTTCTTTTAGGGCTGTGTCTCAAGGTAACGCACTGCATCTATTTATCTGTTCTCCAGTTTGATGCCTGAGACCTTCTGTGCAAAGCTTTTCAGTGGCCAAATGAGCCGCCACCATATTTGAGGTGCGCGATTTGTGTGATAGTTACGGTAACAGTGTTGCGATCACTGAGAAGCGAGGAGAGACTCACTCACAATGGAGATGATATTAGGAATTTCCAGGAAAAGAACCTGGAACCAACCTGCAGAGGCTCAGAGACGCTGCTTATGGTTTGGCTATAAACTGCAGCATCAGCGACGTTTGGGCTGAATGTGGGCAGACATTTACTAAAGTTTATCTGTCTAAACCGTAACCATGCACGTCTGATAAAGTCCCACATGTCGTGACTGATGAAGTGATGTGTGAGGAGGCTAAAGTCTTGCACAAGCATCACTTTAACTTTTTTTTTAAAGATCTTTAATGCCACTAGACACGTTATCTTTGTTTGCAGTGGTTAAATTGTGAGATACTCCCACATGAAGAACATTCAAATCGTGACTCTGGTGTCACACACACATCATAAAGCAGCAGCCTGACACTTCATCACTGCTCGTCCTGCGTCGTTCCAAGGTAACGTTCCCGCTTCACATCTGTGTTCAGAGTCTGACCGGGTTTGATCCTGCAGCAGGTGTCGGTCCATCAGCAGCTCCACGTTGGGTCTGAGCCGCTGATCCGGCTCCAGCTTCAGTCGGTAGCGTTGACTGTGAGCTTGAAGCCTCCAGGGGTCAGTTCCCTGGTTCTGTGTCATGATCACTGTGGGTTCTGACCTCATCTCAGCTCCGTTTGCTCTGCAGGTCCACATCTTACATTTCCTGGGTATTGAGTGTGTGTTTGAGCCAAAGGACAAAGTGTCGTTGTGACTTCAGGATGTTCAGCACATCCATTAGTTCTAGTTGAGTCCAGGAGGAGTCTGGTTCCGTTCCCTCCTCGTCTCTCAGTAGAGCAGAAACCTGAGTTACTGGAACTGTGTGTGAGACATTGGATCATGTTCAGGCTTCACTTACTGGACAAATGAACCGTTCTACTAGAACTTCACTGACACTGTGTTAAACTCTGTTCTGTTCCAGTTTCTCTGTGAAGAATGAATCTGAGCAACGTTAACGACACATTGATGGACACTGACGACAAAAGCATCCATGAGGTTGATTTTAGAACAGAAGTTGAGCGTTATTTTACAATACTAGAAGTTTCAACATGGCCGATCGTCATCGTCGGCCTCGTCCTGACGCCCGTCGCCATCTATGCTGTTTCCTCTCTGGTTCGTCTGTTACGTCATTTACTTCCTCATGTTGACAGTTGCTCAGTTCACTGTTAAAGACCCATAAGTCTGAGCTGGTGCTGTTTTCTTCATCCTGAACAAGTTAGAACTGACTGATAATAAAACTAAGCCACGTCTGAAATAAAAGTCCAGTTAATGCAACATAAACAACATTAAATCTGCAGGTGAAGAAAGACAACGTTGCTCCGATCTTCGTCATCAACCTCCTGGTGTCTGACATCATTCAGCTCTGTGCCCTGATCGTTATGCTGAAAGGAAATACATTTGCCTATCGTGTTAGTTATACTATGTACACTATCGGTCTGGTGGCCAGTGTGGGCCTCATGGTGTGCATCGCTCTGGAAAGGTAACTTCTGTACATGTAGAACGTGTGTCCATCATTTCATCACTAGATGATGGTGGTGACCATCGTCTGCTGTGTCTCTGTGTTCCAGGTATTTGCTCATCGTCTGGCCAATGTGGTCCCGAACCAGACGAACAGTCAAGATGTGCCTGCTGCTCTGCGCTGTGGTCTGGACTCTTTCTCTGTTTTACTTTGTCTTTGGTTTAGTCATGGGTTTAAACGAGCAGATTGATTTGTTTTATATCATTACTGCCGTCCTCCTCCTCCTCCCTCTTCCTCTGCTCGTGTTCTTCCTGGTTGGGACCTTTAGAGCTTTGTCTGCCTCCATCAGTGTTCGTGCTGAGGAAAAGTGGAGAATAGTTGGACTTCTGGTTCTGGTGCTGCTGATTTACACACTGCTGTTCCTGCCTTACATCATTTATATTTTGGTACATCCTAGTGGTTATAAGATGCTTGTAGTTGCTGACGTTTTCCTTAGACTAAATCCTGTTGCTGACTTGTTCCTGTACATCTTCCTCAGAAAAGGTGCTGTGAACCAGGCTTGGTTCTGTCTGTGTTGTTGCAGAAAGAAGAGAACTAATCGTCAGTCATCCAGTGGTTTGAATGATGGTGACGCAGTCACAAGTTTGTAGTCAGACAATGAAACATTCTCATGCTGTAGTTTCCATCTTTTGACAGTTGTGTAGAATTTGTAAACAAACAACAAACACCCACATGAAAATAAAAGTTGTGTCTGTGTAAAGGACTTTGAGTGTTTTAGCTAAAATAAAAAGCTTTTAATGTGACGTGAGAATTCCTGTTTTCTGTTGCTGGAAATATAACAAATCAGAGTTCAATGTATTTGAAAAAAGGCAGAATTAAGCTTCTGATCAAAAGCTTTTTGCTCTAATAATCACGTTTTGGCAACGTGGCAGCATCTTATTGGTTTAACTGGTCTCATGCAGATATCAAAAGTGGCAAAATGAGTTTTAGTTCCAATCAGACACAAGATGTGGACGAACAAACATGTTGCTGCAATATTGGGTCGTAGTTCGTCGTCACAGACTTAAAGAGAATTACGATCATTATTCGGTCGTTTACACAAAATCTAAAAGAGGTCACATCATTACGACCACTAGAAAACGTGTAGCGGACAATATGTACAAGTTATGGCAGTTTGAACCAGGAATAAGCAGCTGTGGTCCCACACAAACAGCTAAACGCCGTAACGAGGCGGCGCGCGCTCCCGCGTAAGGCACGACACCGCCACACTGTTACCGTAAGTATCGCACGAATCGCGCAACTCAACCATAGCGACGGCTCATTTCGATTGCGGTCTCGAACCGGTCTTGAGGAGACACGCGGTGCCGTCAGCAGGGATCGTTTACTTACAGTTAGATAATTGGACATTAGACTGACAAGAAGTGATGGATCAGGTCGAGAAACCTTTCATTGCTTGACAAAGAAATTGTGTGTCAGGTACAGACTTGTAATTTGGCAGCTCTTTGGGTGGAACCAACAATATGACTGTTACTGTAACAATATGACATATGATATTGACTAACTAAAATATATATTATTTATATTCATATTCACAAATAGTTATACTTGATGTTGTCACTAAAGGTAAAATGATAATTAAAATCGTTCATTGTTACGTCTGGGCGGAATTCTATTTATTCATGAGCTTTATGTCCAGAAGCAACAGTTTAGTAAATGGATCCTTGTGTGGTGCATGTGTGTGTGTTGCACATGTGTGTGTGTGTGTGTGTGTGTGTGTGTGTGTGTGTGTGTGTGTGTGTGTGTGTGTGTGTGTGTGTGTGTGTGTGTGATAAATATTAGTCAGCTCCAATTTTACATCCAGCCAGTCTCAGTCTAAATTACACAACATAAGGCACCATCTTATATTTCAAGATTCAAAAATCTTTATTAGTCCCAGAGAGAAAATATTTTGCACACTCGCTGTCAAGCTGAAGGGGGACTAAAAATAAGAATGGTAACACATCTACACACGCTCAAATTCACAGTTTGACAAGCATCCTCCTCTCAGCTACAGCATGTAGGGTGTAGTCTTATTCTATGCAGTTTATTATTAGTGGGAGAGCTTAACAGCTCTCACACTATTGTTATCTTCAGTCTTTATTATTATTTTTCTTTTCTTTCTCTTTCTTTTTATTTTTTTATGTTTTCAGCTTTTCAACTTTTAACGTTATTCAACTTTTTTCATCGTTTTTTAATAATGGTCGTCTATGGGAATCATCGTTCAACTTTTTGTCAACTTCCCTCTTTTCATCAGCGTCTATCATCGTCATACTGTAGCGTAGAAACGTCATTTTAACTTCAAAAGCGTCTATCATCGTTCAACTTTCTCCTTGTAAATCAGCGTTGTCGTATCTTCTATACTTTTCGACTCGTGAGCGTTTAAATATGGTGTGGTATTTGTTAAATTTTCAGCTTTTCCATTAGTGTGTATTGCGTCTGCTAGAGTGTGTGATGTCACAGCTACAGTGAGAAGGTGCGCTTTTTTAAGACAGAACTTCTGTCTCTAACTTGTCACTACAGCCACAATTTTTACTCTATCAACGTAATTACTTCACTAAATCGTAGTCATAATTGTCGTCTTTCTAATGATGTGTCTGGATATACCCTCAGACCTATACTTTAGTTGCTATCAACCTCAAAGCGCAGAGACATCCTGAAATTCTCCCATAGACTCTAATGATAATTTATGGCAGACGTCTGAGGAGAAAAACAGAGGAGACATATTTTGAAATTGTCACTGTGGCTACAAGCTTTTGTCCTTAAACATAAAATTCACACCATTTACTCATTGAAGCCTTGGGACTCGTAAAATGAAATTATTTTTGTGATAACTATTATGGTTTAGCTGGAACAAGCCTGTTTATACAGGGGTGAAACTCTGCTTTTACAGAGCAGAGTGAGCCTGATTTTCCCGCCTTTTGTCTCCATGGCGACGGCGCAGCTGCAGATTTCACTGACAGGTCAAACTGCTGATGCTCAGTGTAGACAGCAGTTCCATGCTTATTACTGATTACTCAACTACACTATTGGATTGTGTAGTAATTAAGCACACACTTCCTCTAAATCCTTTCAAAATAAAAGCACCAAGCCAAATAATTAGCTTTAACAGCAATATTTCTGCTTTTAGATGGGTAATTATGACTATTTAAAGATAGATTAATAGTTTAGCAATTACCCACACATGCTTCCTCTACACCCTTTCAAAATAAAAGCACCAATGCCAATTGTTAGCTTTAGCTGCACTGTTTTTGCCTTTGAATGGGTAATTATGATTATTTAAAGACTAATTGACAGTTATGCTATTAGCCCCACACATTTCCTATAAATCCTTTCAAAATAAAACCACCAATTACAATTTATTACCTTTAATGGCAAGATTGATTAGAAAGTTTCTGGTTATGAATACTAACCAAACGTTAATGAGACTATTTTAGTTCAGTAAATAAACACTCACACTTATTAGGGTGCTTTTATTCTGAAAGGGCTTAATCTAAATCTTTAGATTTAATAGTGCTGTTCTTGCTATTGAATGATAAATTATGACTATCTAATGACTATTTTCTAGTTTAGTAATCGCTCACACACAACCTCTAAATCCTTTCAAAATAAAAGCACCAATGTAATTTATTACCTTAAATGGCAAGATTTTTGCTTCTGACTGGTAAATTTTTACTAGTTATTAAACTATTTCACAGTTAAGTAATTATTTACAAAAACTTTCTTCAAATCAAAAAGCTAGTCAGCTTATTTATGATTGTCAACAATGCACCTTGGTCAACTTTTTAATCTTTGACATCTTTTTACCTTGGTCAACTTTTGAATTATTGTCATAGTTTAATCTTGTCTTAGTATGACCTTGGTCATCTTTTTAATCATCATCTTCTTAACCGCCATCTTTTGTCATCGTTTTAATCTTTGTCAACATTTTCTCATTTTCATCGTTTTGCCGTAGTCAACTTTTGGACGTAGTCAACTTTTTGACGTCAGCAGCTTAATCAGCGTTTGTCATCATTGCGGCAGCAGATCAGCTCTCCCACGTAATTTCTCGAGAAATTACTTTTTCTAGTTCATTGATGATTCATGACTTATGTTCCGCAATTAATATCGTATGTTTTGTCCTACCTCTGTTTTATGTATTTGACATTTCACCTAGATTGTTCAATGGTTGTCTCTGCCTGATAGACTCTGGACTCTAGCTCCCAAACCCAAGGTCGGGGAGTTGTGTCTCTGTCTGTTGAGACTTGGTGCTCCTTCCTCTCTGATAGTCAGACTCCAGTGATGCAGGTGTGAGAATGTAAACATTTCCACACACGGCGACAGGGATGAGATGCTGCATGCAGTCTGATTGGGCTACACAGACGTTCCACCGTAGTCGGACAGAGGGGTTAAAAGGCAGAACCAACTTGAGGATCGTGGGCATCTTTGCATCACACCTTTGTGGTGTGTGCACTGATCTCCCCAGTTGGTTTTTTGGTTTGTTGTTGTGCACGATCATTGAGGCACAAGTCAAAAACCATGGACTTACTGAAAACGTGTCACCGGAGAAATCAAAGATCATGATCCTCACTGAGGCGCCAGGTGTGTCCAGGTGGTTGTAGGTGCGATGGAGCAGATGTGTGATGGCGTCATCCACTCCTGGATGAAGTTTATGTGCAAACTGGAGGGGGTCGACTGAGGGTTGGACCAGAGAATGCAGGGAGGATCAGCCTCTGAAAAGTCTTCATGAAGTGAGAGGTCAGAGCCACGGGTCTGTGGTCGTTGAAGACTCTGGGACGTGGCGTCGTTTTCACTGGCACAATGCACGACTTTTTCCACCCAAGAGGAACTCTCTCCAGCTGCAGGCTCAGGTTGAAGATGTGTTGGAGGACACCACAAAGCTGGGAGCACAGACTTTCAGCAGCCTTGGGCTGATTCCATCAGGTCCTGCAGCCTTTGTTGGATGAAGCTTGTTCAGCTCCTTTCTCACCTGATCTGCTGTGATTGTGTGGGAGGTGGGGGTGGATGAGCCCAGTGGGTGATGTGAGGGGGGGCCTATCGTGGGCAGCGGGGGGTTTATGGGCCCAACCTGGAATCTGTTAAAGAGGTTATTAGCACTGTCCTTTGACCCTTAGTCACCTGGCTACTGGACTTGTAGCCAGTGATGGTCCTCGTGTCCCTCCACACTTCTGAAGTCTGTGTTCCAGTTTCTTCCTGTGAGCCTCTTTCCCCTCCCTGGTTTTGACTGACAGCTCTGTCTGGACACTCCTAGCTGTCTCCCTGTCCCCTGACCTGAATGCTTCCTTCTTTTCATTCAGCGTGGCTTTGATGTCACGAGTGACCCCTGGTTGTTGTTAGGAAAGCAGCGAAAAGTGTTATCAGGTACATGGGTGTCCACGCAGAAATTTATATATTCTGTGATGCAGTCTGTCAGTCCATCAACCACGAGGTTCACAGAGAGCCTCCCAGTCAGGGTCTTTAAAGCATAGTTTTAATGGTGTCAGGCAGCCTTTGAACCTGATGTGTGTTGTGGCAGAAGATGAATCACATTGTGGTCCGACTTTCCCAGAGGTTGGAGGGCAGTGGAGGAGTAGGCATCTTAACATTAGCGTACATCAGGTCCAATGTCTTCCCACCTCTGGTGGAACAGCTTGCAAACTGGGTGAATGTAGGAAGTGACTTGTCGCGGCTGGTGTGATTAAAGCCACCGGAGATCTTAAAGAAAGCGTCTGGACTTCTGGACTGCAGGTTAGAGACGGCCGTCTGTATGACGTCACACGCCGCGGCAGCGTTCGCGGAGGGTGGGACATAAACAGCGATGAGGATAACGTGTGGAAACTCTCTGGGTAAATAATATGGATGGAGTTCGATGTCAGTTTGATGTCAAGGCTGCAGATCCGCTCTTTGTCCAGGATGGAACCACTCATTGATAATTAAAACGGCCACCACCACCCATCGCTTCCTCCCGGTCCCCACACTGTCTCTGTTACAGGCGAGGGTCAAACTGGACTGAACGGTATTTTAAAACACACTCACTATGAGTGGGGCACAGGCTACAAAGGCCTTCAAACTATACTGGAGGGAGGACCCAAATGCACGACCCACAGACAGGACTGACAATAAGTGCTTTAATAAATAAATAGAACATACAGACTGAGAACAATACAAACTAAGGACGCTGCGACTGCAGGATAAGCCAGAAACAAAAAATGCAAACTAACACATATAACTCACAGGTAAAACAAAAGATCACTGCAGAGCAGGAAACTAAGTAGCCATACTAAAACACAAAACATGCAACCAACAGTATCCAACGCAAACAGTGAACAAACACACAAACCTGGACAGAGGACAAGAGCACGACGACACTGCAACACGTAACAAGGAATACGTAACAAGTAACAAGTATGCACCAACAAAGACTGTGCCCAAACCAGAAACTTAAATACTTACTAAAACAGGTGATTCTAATTAACCTAATAACAGGACATGACATGACAGGAAATGAAAAAACAAAGAACCAACCAAGAGGGCCTTAATGCCACGTGAGCCAGAGTGCCCTCTGGCTGTCTGTAAGCTGACTCACAACAGTCTCTGTCAAAGCGCGCGGCACTGAACCCGTCAATGTTAACGCTGGAGTCTGGGATGACGTCATGCAGCCAGGTCTCCGTAAAACACACCAAACTGCATTGGGCTAAAGATTTTCTCCTTTCTCACTAGAGCTGTCAGTTCGTCCATTTTATTATACATTAACCTCACGTTGCCCATAATCAACGAAGGGAGACGCGGCTTATATTTTCTCACTTTCTCTTTGCGCAGCGTCTTTCTTCGGTCTTTGTTTCCTCCACGAACTTTTTGCCTCCTCTGGATCCCCTCGTTTTTCTCATTATTTCTTGAGGGAAGCTTGACGTTTCTGGTGGAGGTGTTTTGCTGCCGAACTTAGTGAGATCAGCTGTTCCCTATGGGGTGCCAAATGTAAAAGGAGCACCTATAACTAGTTTTCTCACATTTAACTAAATGACACAACATGTTTTCTCACATTTAGTTAAATGTGCAAAAGTCTAAATGTAAATGTTAAATGTTAAATGTTAAATTAACTAATTCTCCACCGGCGCCACAGAAATATTCTTTTTAAACCTACTTGACTCCTCATTAATGGTGTTTACGACAGAACGGCAGTTTGAAGCTGAGCCTCAGCCCGCACACCTGCCGTTACAGCCCGTTCAATCTCCCCCAACGGGAGGGAGTCGGAGCTGGCGGCCATGATGGCTTCGACTTCAGCCTTCTCTCCAACTGTCTGCTTACCTGTGTATGACCCTGCCTGAGCTTTGGAATAAATTCCTTTTGTTTCCATACCCCAGTCTGTCTGTGCCGTGCATGTGGGTCCGCTGCCTTTGACGTTCTGACACCTCCCACATTGGAAGCATTTCACAGTTTTCCCACAGCAGCCTCGTCCTGCTCCTTGGCCTGGAGGAGTCCCTCCTCTCCTCATAGGAGGTCGTCTTGTCCACCCTCCTGGTAGAATGTACATCACCTGAGGTGTGGCCATGCCTGGTGGTGTAGGTGGGGGCTGAGGCAGGCTAGCTGGTTGAGCAGACACCATCCCTGTCTCTCTTTTCTCCCCCTCTTTTCGCCGCTGCTGGCGTGTTGCTTCTTTCTCTGCCTGCTTCTGACGCAGCTCAACAGCATGAATAACAGTCAGTTATTTGTTCCAGTGACAAGTTGCAAAGTCCCACAGTGTCATTCAGATCATTCTGATCTGGTCTTGAAGGCCAGGGCAGATTTTGAGGCTTTGCCCCTTTGACGAGCAGAGGAAGTCCATCAGACACCTCATTTACCCATCCGTCACCCACACACACTAATTCCTCATCTAACACCCAGCCCGCAGTGATCTAACTACATGCAGATCATGCGGGTCACTTTCACTGAAGAAATTTCCAATTATCACACTCACTCCCCGCCCTCCTACTCTCTTTCCTCCTCTCCCTCTCCCACTTAAGTGCTCTTACCTGCGGTGACGACGGTCGTGTGTCCAGACGGTCAGCCCGGACAACTGTCGGCTTCAGACGTGGCTCATCTTTGCCTTGAGTGACGCCAATTCTGTATCTGGCCTGATACCAGTGGTATCAAAAAGTATTTACTCAAAAGTAAATGTCTGTTTTTTGGAGTCTATCCCAGACATTCCTTAGACAATGATTTTGCCAAAATACAAGTTACGAGTTATGGAACAGCACCTGCACCTTAACATAACCAGAACAGATAGTTGATTACATATAAAATAATACAGTACATAATATGATACATAAATATACTACACTATCATCTGTAGATCAAGGACAATAACTAATTGTAGCAGTGAATAAAGTGATTGTGAGCAAATTAAACACTAAGTCAACCTTAGGATATTTAAACTCAGTGTCATTATGATAACAATTGATGTCTCATAAGAATCTGCTTTGTCCTGTTGAACAGTAACGTTTGATTGTTTCCAACCTGTGTGTTGACACATTGATTGTTCGTTGGGGTCCTTCAGGTTGGGACCAGCTGATCACAGAGACACTTGGGATTTGCTATCACTGCCAGGTTTCCCTCCCAATGTCGTCTGAGTCACTGTCACGCCTGTGATGTGAAGAGTCTACACGTGTCCAAGGGGTCGTCCATCTCATGTCTCCTCACCTCTGGTGGGTTTTCTGTGCGGTGTAGACAGAGGGTCGTCTGTCGGATCTGAGGCCCTCCTGCAGTGGATGGAGTGGATCCAAGTCCAGCGTTTCCTCCTGAACTCCTTAAAGGTCACCCAGTCCCCTGGTTGGATGGTGTAGTGGTCCTGTCGCCTGTTTTCACCTGTTGGTAAATGTGAATTATGGGGAAAAAGTGTTTGGGCGGCACGGTTTGCCATCAGGCTCAAACCAGACTCCATGGCTACAGGTGGAACCAGTCGTCTGCCAGAGTCTGCGTTCCTGTGAGGTAGAAAATGCTTAAAGCACAGGGAGAGATGAGGAAGAAGAGGGTAGAGAGAGTTGGAGAGGAAACGAGGATGAAGAGAGGAAACAAGGATGGGGAGAGAGAGGAGTTGCCGGGCAGCGACCTCTGCAGCAGTGTCAGCAGCTGCAGGTCGGCACAAACAATGTTATCACTGATGGTGTGAGTCGGATAGTTACAAACAGCATTGGCTGTAGGTGGCAGAACAACGTCCAGAAAAGCAGCAACCTTGATGTTAGATACAGTAGGTTTGCAATCAGACTTAAAAGACTTCCTATGATTCCACAGAGCACCAAAGTGTGACAAGCATCTGTGGACTCTGTAGATGGTAACTAGCTTCAGTCAAGGCGATCAACTCTGCAACCTGAGCAGAGTAGTGTCATAGCAAAGAGCCAGACGTCAAGACGGCATGAGGAGTGAAGACTGCATACTTAACCTGACATTGGCCTGAAGCAGGGTCTCTAGAGGCGGCGCCATCAACACAGTCTAAGGCACGCCATCGTCAGGGCCTGGAAGAATAGTGGCTGGGTTAAACACATGGCACCTTTTGATAGTAATGTTCAGCATTGAGTAAGGTGGTGTTGTATCTAAGCCATCGGGCTGTAGAAAGATGTGATGTTTTCTATTCCTAAAAGACCAAAGACACAGTACGAGGAACCAACACGGTGACTTCAGAGTAGTCAACAACGTCATGTGAAGTCAGCGCGGCTTTCTCTGCTGCAGCCACCGCTCATAGACACCGTCGACGTTCAGCAGCCGCCAGGTGAAGCAGGAAAATAAGCTACAGTTACATTACAGATCAGGAAGACCCAAAGTAGGAGCCGACTGAAGAGCAAGCTTGAGGATTCAATCCAAAGTGAGTAAATAGGATTAATTGTGACTAGTCATAAGCAAAACAACGTTTGTTAACAATTAAGGCTATTTAGATCCAACTCTGAGATGCACAGGGGCTACTCTGCTGGAATGCCTGCTTTCTGACTCAGTTAACCAAATCGGCCACTGGGTGGAGGCAGAGAGAGTATCACTCGGATTTTAATTCCGTTTAAGGACGACAGGGCGCTCTCGACTGGGAGGCGCTGTAAGACGGTGACGTCAGCACCGACAACTTTTGGGGACGCCCCTTGAAAGGCGCTCGCTGCAGGTAAAGTTTTAGGTCAGTTGCGCTCTGGCTGCAGGTCACAGCGCTTAGTTCATACTCTTAAGTTTAGCACGGCGGCTACACGCTTTGGGCTCCAAGGCCTAGCAACATTTCAACGTTTGAACTCAACAGTATCAAGTCTTAAAAACTTCGGATTATTTATTTCCCACTTGGCATTGCACAGTGGGCAACTTCAATGTTTTCACTATTTAACCGGTTTTCTTCAATAACAATAGAGTCCGTATGACTCACCAAGATAATGGGCAATAAACGTCACTCTTCCCCTGTCAAACGGTTTATTTGAACAGTTTATAGGGAGCTGGGTAGCTAATCCAGCTGCTCTAAAGGGAAGGTCTGGATCAGAGGTGAATTAACTGGAACATGCAGAGAATCGACTTAATCCAGGGCGCAGCCCGTAGTTCTGGAACACGCAGCAACCAAGGAACTCGCCAACAAGGCCTTTAATTTCACACAAGCGTACGGCGACGCTCAGTTATAACAATGTTTGCAAACACGCTTCAATCAAAACAATATTCTTCTTCTACGTATTTCTGACTTCGTCAGCAACGCTTAATAATCTGCGCGCCCCTCTCAGCTGGAGGACTTGCGCGGCGCGGACTTAAACAACAACACTCCACAGCGCACGGCCGTGTCCACTCGTTTTATTGTAAACCAACTAAGCTTCAGATCAAGCTTTTTCAAAAGTCAAACAAGAAATGCACCAACAACTGATTCTATTCAACCGAACTATGGTTCGCAACGTTCTCAGACAAGCAAAGGTATGAAATAGCGCCTCACACGGGCGGCACCAATAATATGTAGCGGATTCAAATTATTAATAGTTTGATATTAATGCAAAACATTAATATACCTCGAAGTTGGGGCACCAGGTTTGTTTTAAAGCTGAAACCACGCTTGTATCAATCTAGTCAACGCCAGATATCAATTCAATGAGTTACCACTCATGAACAACAATAACCACTTTCTTGTGATAAAACCAAATCAGTCTCTTATGCCGTGAATTCTTGTCGCGGTTCAGTGACCTCTGCTTAAATCTGAAGAGCAATGCACACAAAACCACATTCCTTTTAACGTTTTATTAATCTAACACTACTGGATATATGAATAACATAATATGGAAATACTCAAATAAACAGAACAGAAAATGAGAGAACGATCAAAATGGGATGATGAACAGTGAATGAATCAATGAGTGAAAACCCAAAGAATGGTCAAGACCTGAGTGTGTGATGGCTTTGATCAAGCGAAAAGAGTATTTGTCTCTAACTAGTTCGAATCTAAGGATAACTAATCAATTTAGAATGTTCAATTTTAGCGCTTTGAGAAACACCAGACTTCTCAGAGGATTAGAGATGTTCGTCTTGCCTTAGTTTGGAGCTGTAGCCGCTGTGCAGCGTCTCCCGTTACCGGTGGTTGAGCAGGCGTGCCCTCTCTGGTCCAGGTGCCACGGCCTCTGGGGCAGGAATCGTCGCCCGCGATTGATGATGACGGCTCGGGTTCAGCAAAGTAACAGTCAGCCAGGCTGGACTTCCAAGGTGTTTCAAAGCGTCAGCGCTACTTAAACTAGCCCAAAAGCAAACGGGCTGGAATCTAATTTAATTAGTTCGATCAAAAATTGCGAGTCAATTAAGGACTGGTTGTAATAGTTTCAGTTTCGCGGAGTTTCTTGATGACTTTCTAACGTTACAAAAATCGTTGTTCGTTCGTGTTTCTGAGTTTAACTTAGGTTTACAAAATTTAAGGACAAAGGAAAATTAGAGAAAAGTAATGCGACGCAAAAAGAAAAAGTGAAAGAAGTTTGAAGATAGAGGGAAATCCGATTCCACTAGGGTGTCACTGGTTTAAATACCCCTGGGGCAGTGGTCACTGCAGGGCGGAGAAATGACTTCAACCAGTGGTGAAGAGTTCCGCCTCTTCAGATCAGGAATCAAACTATTTGATTTGGATCGCTCCTAAACCTGGGATTACTAAGCTTTCCTCTTTTCATCCAGCTCAAAGTTCCATCACACCATAACACAATAAGCATGTAATGATCACTTTGACACTAAAATGAGCAGAGAAGTCAGAATGGTTAACCAGCAACATTAAATGCATAGAATCTTAAGGTCTGATATGTATGGGGTGCCAAATGTAAAAGTAGAACCTATAACTAGTTTTCTCACATTTAACTAAATGACACAACATGTTTTCTCACATTTAGTTAAATGTGCAAAAGTCTAAATGTAAATGTTAAATATAAATGTAAATGTTAAATGTTAAATCTAAATGTTAATTGTTAAATATAAATGTTAAATGTTAAATGTAAATGTTAAATGTTAAATGTAAATGTTAAATGTTAAATATAAATGTTAAATGTTAAATGTAAATGTTAAATGTAAATGTTAAATGTTAAATGTTAAATCTAAATGTTAAATGTTAAATGTAAATGTTAAATGTAAATGTTAAATGTTGGCCGAGTGTAAAACTGAATATTCATGAATGGGCAAGACTCCATCCCTACCCTCAAACAGCGCTGGTCTCAAATCAGAGACGCGAACTCAAACACGTCAAACAGTACGCATAGCTCCGCCCACATCTGACTCTGGATCGGTGCACGAAAATACTGGAGAGAAGCTTGAAGTCGAAGCCATCATGGCCGCCAGCTCCGACTCCCTCCCGTTGGGGGAGATTGAACGGGCTGTAACGGCAGTTGTGCGGGCTGAGGCTCCGCTTCAAACTGCCGTTCTGTCGTAAACACCATTAATGAGAAGTCAAGTAGGTTTAAAAAGAATATTTCTGTGGCGCCGGTGGAGAATTAGTTGGCTAACTATACTAGCTAGTCGAAGTTACGTCCAGGCTAAAAACAAAAGTTTCCAGATCAGATGTGGGCGGGGTTTGCGCGCACTGTTTGAGGTGATTGAGTTCGCGTCTCTGATCTGAGACCAGCGCTGTTTGAGGGTAGGGATGGAGTCTACTTGCCCATTCATGAATATTCAGTTTTACACTCGGCCAACATTTAACATTTACATTTAACATTTAACATTTACATTTAACATTTAACATTTACATTTAACATTTAACATTTACATTTAACATTTACATTTAACATTTACATTTAACATTTAGCATTTAACATTTACATTTAACATTTAACATTTACATTTAACATTTAGCATTTAACATTTACATTTAACATTTACATTTAACATTTAACATTTACATTTAACATTTACATTTAACATTTACATTTAACATTTTGCACATTTAACTAAATGTGAGAAAACATGTTGTGTCATTTAGTTAAATGTGAGAAAACTAGTTATAGGTGCTCCTTTTACATTTGGCACCCCATAGATATGTAGTCTCTTACAATGCTGTAACAAATTAAATGTTATTCATGATGCCTGGTCTTGTCTTATGCAACACCCAGTAAACACTAAAACATACACGGATAATAAATGCAAGCAAAATCAAATTATAAATGACCTAATCTGGACATTACTAATTAAACAATTGTAACACTTAAAAATGTAATACAATAATGAGGATACCGAATTGTAGCTGGTGGACATAGTCCATGTGTATGTTGCACAGATTAAAAGAAGTAAAGAAGGTGAGTCTCTCTATTTCAACTTTGTGCCTACACACAAAGGAAAGCATGGTAATGAGTTGAAGTCACTTTGTAACTTTAAGAATTTCCTGGCAAATCTGTAGATCAGGCATTGAACATCACACAGAAACCAATCTAATATCAAATGAAAACATTTTGTCCACAGAATACAATGACATCAGTTTCATGGAAGTTGAAAGTTCTGGTGCATCTGAACCAGAACCTGTGTCCAAATGAAGTCTCTCGTTCTCTTTGATGAGCACATTCCACATTTTATGGCTGGTGGTCCCAGTTCTGGGAGAGACAGCTTCTTGGTAATAAATGTGACAGCCTCTCCTTTTGGCATGATAAGCAGAGGTAGAATCCTGAGGGATTTACAGGTAGATCAACAAAGTGGACTCATGGTTCTTTGATATGGACCTTTGAGATGTTGGCGTCAATTGGTGCCTGTGGTGATAGAAGCCAGTCTCCTGTTGTGGAGAAAGGTTCAGGGTCCCTTATCTCTGGGGACTAAAGGGACGTAGGGGCTCTTCAAAGGAGGGAGTTAAGTTCACATGTAGGTCAGGTTACCTCAGTCCGGACGTGGATTGCTACATCTGTCTCCATCATGTTTTCATAAACGGACGTGTGGTACTGTGGAATACTGTAAACATCAAAAATCTTTTTGTTCAACTGTAAAAAAAATCGCAAGCGCAGACCTGTGTTCATCCCAAAAGAGTGAAGTTGAGGTCAGTTTGTCTGTGTGTGTGTGTGAAATCATAACTCTTCAAACCTCTCATCAGGACCAGAAGACACATGTGCTGTACAGGACAGGTCAGATGCGTCTCTGGAGGTCGTATCACATGGGGAAACAAGCTGTGATGCAGCCTGTGTGAGGGCCTCAGTTACAGCCCCCCCTCAGCAGTCAGTGAGTACAGAGTACTCAGAGTACAGCTGAGCTAAAGTTAACACCAACAAAAGAGGAATTATTTATTTAATGTCTGTAGACGTAACCTGCACTCATTTTGGAGTGGAAATCAATCAAATACCTAAACTACACATCAGATCTCTTCCTAATAATTTAACTAGGCATAAGTTTCAAAGCAAAAATGAGTGTTAAGGTGTCTTGCTGTCAGATGTTGACAGTGAAACAATCTTGTTTTAAAGTTTTTCTTTATTAGTCTGGTACGTTCAGTAATTATTATTACTTCTCTCTAATAGTCGTCTTCCCCTTTAATAGTCATTAATAGTCTGTTTCAGTCGGTTTCAGTCTTTCTATAGTCTGTTTGTCTGTCTTTTCTTCTGTAGTCTGGTTTTGTTTTCCTATATTCTGTTCAGACAAACCTACAGTGTGCACAAATCCTTTGAGACATGGAGGGTTTTATTACTGAATTTGTTGCAAATTGAAACCCATCAGACTGCAAAGTCATGCAGCAGTTATCATTTAGCTGTTTGTCATCATTTTAAAATCACTCTGTGGGATGTTTTGAGCAAAAAGTGATTCTTCATTGCGATAAGCAGATGAGCATGAATTTGGATCAGTTGAGCAAAGATTTGGATCAGTTGAGCGTGTATCAGCTGTAAGCGCGTTTTTTCATTGTGTGTGTGTGTGTGTGTGTGTGTGTGTTTGCGGTACCGTCTTCCACTTCACATGAAAAGGACGGCAGATGGAGCTCACCCTGCCAAGTTAAGATTTGAGTTTGAATTTGAGTTTGTTGGACAGCACGGTGGGTTCGATTCTCGGAGCACCGCCGCCTCACAGCGAGAAGGTTCTGGGTTCGGTTCCGGGAGGTGGCTGTGTGGAGTTTGCACGTTCTCCCCGTGTTTGCGTGGGTTCTCTCTAGGTTCTCCGGCTTCCTTCCACAGTCTTCCTCCCACAGGTTGCCAGTCTCCACTGCCTGTAGTTTTGAGTGTGTGTGTGAATGGTTGTATGTCTCTGTGTTGCCCTGCGATGGACTGGTGACCCGTCCAGGGTGTACCCTGCTCCAGCACCCCCGCGACCATATGGGAATCAGCGGCTTGGAAAATGGATGGATCTTGTCAGAGGCGATCCACACGGGTGAGCAGTCCTCCCAGCTCTGAATGTCGCTCCCAATGTCTGTAGAGGTTTGGAGGCTGAGCGACCCTAAACCTCAGGACTATTGTCCCTGGTCACACCTGCAGCAGATCCTGTTCGTAGACGCCAAAACTGTGGTGGAAATTTTCCATTAGGAGGCAGATGAGAGAGTTGTCTATTGTGAGATTTATTATTAAAATAAACGAAAATTTACTTATAATGAAAGCAAATAAAAAACATGGATGTTTATCGTGCACATCAACAAACTAAAAACCAGCTGGGGAGATCAATGCCACGAAGGTGTGATGCAAAAAGTAAAGTGCCTCTGCTAACATCAAGACAAATCCCTAGTTGTGTAAAGTGTCCTCTACAGGACCTGGCAATAAAGCATTTCTGATTTATGATTTTATTACTACTTTTGTCAGTTTTCAGTTATTTCAGGGCCCATTTGGAGGTTACAGGTTAAAGTGGGACTTAGACCGAAACACTGTGGGACTGGTTCTGGCAAAAAAACAGACATGGTTCTTTGTGTGTGTGTGAGAGTGATGGATGGAAAAGGAACCTGGAACCAACCTGCAGAGTCTCAGAGACGCTGCTTCACTTTGGTTTGGCTCCAACTGCAGCATCAGCGACGTTTTGGCTGAATGTGAGCAGATATTTACTGAAGTTTATCTGTCTAAACCGTAACCATGCACGTCTCATAAAGTGCCACATGTCGTGACTGATGAAGTGATGTGTGAGGAGGCTAGAGTCTTGCACAAACATCTTGCACACAGATCTTTAATTCCACTTGACACGTTATCTTTGTTTGCAGTGGTTAAATTGTGAGATACTCCCACATGAAGAACATTCAAATCGTGACTCTGGTGTCACACAGACATCATAAAGCAGCAGCCTGACACTTCATCACTGCTCGTCCTGCGTCGTTCCAAGGTAACGTTCCCGCTTCACATCTGTGTTCAGAGTCTGACCGGGTTTGATCCTGCAGCAGGTGTCGGTCCATCAGCAGCTCCACGTTGGGTCTGAGCCGCTGATCCGGCTCCAGCTTCAGTCGGTAGCGTTGACTGTGAGCTTGAAGCCTCCAGGGGTCAGTTCCCTGGTTCTGTGTCATGATCACTGTGGGTTCTGACCTCATCTCAGCTCCGTTTGCTCTGCAGGTCCACATCTTACATTTCCTGGGTATTGAGTGTGTGTTTGAGCCAAAGGACAAAGTGTCGTTGTGACTTCAGTATGTTCAGCACATCCATTAGTTCTAGTTGAGTCCAGGAGGAGTCTGGTTCCGTTCCCTCCTCGTCTCTCAGTAGAGCAGAAACCTGAGTTACTGGAACTGTGTGTGAGACATTGGATCATGTTCAGGCTTCACTTACTGGACAAATGAACCGTTCTACTAGAACTTTACTGACACTGTATTAAACTCTGTTCTGTTCCAGGTTCTCTGTGAAGAATGAATCTGAGCAGCGTTAACGACACATTGATGGACACTGACGACAAAAGCATCCATGACGTTGGTAATCAAACAGAAGTTGAGCGTTATTATAGAATACTAGAAGTTTCAACATTGTCAATCGCCATCGTCGGCCTCGTCCTGACGCCCGTCGCCATCTATGCTGTTTCCTCTCTGGTTCGTCTGTTACGTCATTTACTTCATGTTGACAGTTGCTCAGTTCACTGTTAAAGACCCTTAAGTCTGAGCTGGTGCTGTTTTCTTCATCCTGAACAAGTTAGAACTGACTGATAATAAAACTAAGCCACGTCTGAAATAAAAGTCCAGTTAATGCAACATAAACAACATTAAATCTGCAGGTGAAGAAAGACAACGTTGCTCCGATCTTCGTCATCAACCTCCTGGTGTCTGACATCATTCAGCTCTGTGCCCTGACCCTTATGATGACAGGAGATGGAATTGTCCTTTCAATTAGTGCGTTCGCGTACACTATTGGTCTGGTGGCCAGTGTGGGCTTCATGCTGTGCATCGCTCTGGAAAGGTAACTTCTGTACATGTAGAACGTGTGTCCATCATTTCATCACTAGATGATGGTGGTGACCATCGTCTGCTGTGTCTCTGTGTTCCAGGTATTTGCTCATCGTCTGGCCGCTGTGGTACCGAACCAAACGACCAGTCAAGATGTGCCTGCTGCTCTGCGCTGCGGTCTGGACTCTTCCTCTGTTTTACTTAGTCTTTAGCATAGTCATGGGTTTAAACGAGCAGATTGATTTGTTTCTTAATATTACTGTCGTCCTCTTCCTCCTCCCTCTTCCTCTGCTCGTGTTCTTCCTGGTTGGAACCTTTAGAGCTTTGTCTGCCTCCATCAGTGTTCGTGCTGAGGAAAAGCGGAGAATAGTTGGACTTCTGGTTCTGGTGCTGCTGATTTACACACTGCTGTTCCTGCCTTGCATCGTTTATTTTTTGGTACATTCTAGTGGTTATGAGATGCCTGTAGTTGCTGCCATTTTTCTTGAACTCAATCCTGTTGCTGACTTGTTCCTGTACATCTTCCTCAGAAAAGGGGCTGTGAACCAGGTTTGGTTCTGTCTGTGTTGTTGCAGAAAGAACAGAACTAATTGTCATGTCATCCAGTGGTTTGAATGACGGTGACGCAGTCACAAGTTTGTAGTCACACAATGAAACATTCTGATGCTTCAGTCAATTATGTAGATTTTGTAAACAAACAACAAACATCCACATAAAAATAAAAGTTGTTTGTGTGAAGGACTTTAAAAGCTTTTTATTTTAGCTAAAACACTCAATGTGACGTGAGAATTGCTGTTTTCTGTATCTGGAAATATAACAAAACAGAGCTCAATATATTTAAAATAATGCAGAATTAAGCTTCTAATCAAGTTTTTTGCTCTAATAGTCACGTTTTGGCAACGTGAAAGCATCTTATTGGTTTAACTGGTCTCATGCAGATATCAAAAGTGGCAAAATAAGTTTTAGTTTCAATCAGACACAAGATGTGAACAAACATGTTGCTGCAATATTGGGTCGTAGATTGAGTCCTAGCGTCATAGAGTTAAAGAGAATTACGATCATTATTTCGTCGTTTACACAAAATAAATACACAAAATATAAAAGAAGTGGCATCACTACGACCACTAGAAAACGTGTAGCGGACAATTTTTACAAGTTACTGCAGTTTGAAACCAAAATAAGCAGCTGTGGTCCCACACAAACCGAGCTAAACGCCTTAAAAAGAGGCGGCGCGCGCTCCCGCGTACGACACGACCCCGCCACACTGTTACCGTAAGTATCGCACGAATCCCGCACCTCAAACATAGTGACGGCTCATTCAGCAGGACCGTTTATTTTCCGTTAGATAATTGGACATTAGACTGACAAGCAGTTATGGATCAGGTCGAAACCTTCCATTCCTTAACAAAAAATGTGTGTCAGGTACAGACTTGGCATTTGGCAGCTCTGTTAAGACTTCGCCCTGTCGGTTCCGAACCGGCGGGGTTTGACTGAGAACAAAGGGGGAGAAGTAGTGGCGAGCGAGGAAGCCACGACTCTCAGAGCCACGAGGACCAGCGTGCTCTCACTGAGCCGAGGACGAGGCGCTAATAAAGCACTCTGCGAGGAACCCTTCACACGCACACCTGGCCGCAACCGGCTGATCAGGTCGCAGGGAAACCGGGAGAGGGAAGACCCCAAATGCACGACCCACACAGATATTAGCAGTTAACATCAATCCGTTTATCAAACACGAAATCACTGCAAAGCAGGACTCCGCTCCAACACAAAACGCAAGAACTAAAAATCACTGCAATGCAGGAAAACACTATCACTTACATGAACCTAAAACGCTCCGTAACACTACGGGCAAAACCTAAACATGAACACAAGACACTCACAAACCTTGACAGGGAACAAGACATAAAAAAAACTCCACTGCATTGAAAACTCTCTTTACTGTAACATTGGCGTAGCCTCTAACCACCACCGTGTACACACCAACAATGTGTTCTAACAAAGCCATGCCTTCAATACTCATACAGGCAGGTGGGTCTCATCTACTCATTACAGACAGGAAATGAGACGCAGGTGATTACCCACATCAAAACACAGGAGCGCCTCCAGCGGCGCGGCGGCTGAATGGGACAAGCTCTTTGGCTGGAACCAACAATATGACTGTTAATATTTAAGATTCTACACTCACATCTAATTACTACCTAAAGTTTTATTATACATGTTAATGCGCACGGCGCTGAAGTCCTCAGTATTAACGCTGGAGTCTGGGATGACGTCATGCAGCCAGGTCTCCGTAAAACACATCAAACTGCATTGAGCAAAGATTTTCTCCTCTCTCACTAGAGCTGTCAGTTCGTCCATTTTATTATACATTAACCTCACGTTGCCCATAATCAACGAAGGGAGTTGCGGCTTACATTTTCTCACTTTCTCTTTGTGCAGCGTCTTTCTTCGGTTTCTTTCTTCTGCATCCCCTCATTTTCCTCCTTATTTTTTCAGGGAAGCTTGACGTTTCTGGCGGAGTCAAGTATTTTGCTGCCGAACTTAGTGAGATCAGCTGTTCCAGGTGTCGTGCCAAAAAGTGACTGTCTGCCAGAAATTGATTTCCGCACGCGGGAGCGCGCACCGCCTCGTTAACTGCGGTCAAGTGAGCCGTCGTTCGTTCATCCGTCGTTCAGCCAGCCGCGCTTCAGAAACGTCTTGCGCCCGTATTACGCGCTTTACAGCAGAGCACAAAACACGCTCGTCGCGACTTCCTCTTTTCATAGCGACACGTCTGGTTTGTTCAAAATATGGAAAAATACGAAACAAAATATTGCATATATAGAAAAACTGTCGCCTAATAAAGATCTGTGTACTTTTACTGTAAAATTAAGCATTTATTAGTATTTAAAACTACCATGTCATACTGTGAAACTTTTATAATTAATAACTTGACTTTGGTGCATAGTTCCAGGCTCAGACCACTTTCCCCTTGTTCTACTAGAGGTGTACTATCACCCCACAAAGATTTGTGTATTTTTACTGTATAGTTTTGGATTTATTAGTATTCAAAACTACCATGTCATACTGTAATACAGTAAACTTTGATAATTAATAACTTGACTTTGGTGCATAGTTCCAGGCTCAGACCACTTTCCCTTTGTTCTACTAGAAGTGTACTATTACCCCACAAAGATTTGTGTATTTTTACTGTATAGTTTAGGATTTATTAGTATTCAAAACTACCATGTCATACTGTAGTACAGTCAACTTTAATCGTTAATAACTAGACTTTGGTGCATAGTTCCAGGCCCAGACCACTTTCCCTTTGTTCTACTAGAAGTGTACTATTACCACACAAAGATTCGTGTATTTTTACTGTATAGTTTAGGATTTATTAGTATTCAAAACTTCCAGGTCATACTGTAATACTCTATGGGCCTTATATTAAACTATGATGATGAATAACTTGACTTTAGTGCATAATGCCAGGCCCAGATTATGTCACTTTTCATATAAAAAACTGTGAGTGAGGCTAAGCACACACACATTAAATCCTTTTATTACCATCTGTTAGGACTCCAAAGTGTGACTTTTAATATTGAAACTAAATGTTTAATATAAAGTCATTGAACAGTCAAAAACTGAATATTTATGTGTGAAACATACATTAACGTGGTGGAGGAGTTTGTGTGCCTGAATGACCCCGGGAGCTATGTTGTCGGGGGCTAAATGCCCCTGGTAGGGTCTCCCAAGGCAAACAGGTCCTGGGCTGGGCTGAACTGGAGGAAGTGTCCGGAGAGAGGGAAGTTTGGAGTTTGCTTAGACTGTTGCCCCCGCGACCCGCCCCAAGAAAAAGCGGTTGAAAATGGATGGATACTGAAATCGTTATTGGTTCTCATTAAACCATTTCCCATGTCTGGAGTTTGTTTTATCAAAGTTATTGCCGTCTCTGTTCTTACACATTGTAATATCTAGTTTTGAACACTAAAATGTAAATACAAAATGTATATAACCAAATCTTCAGGATTAGATTTAATGCAATTATTCTCTCTTCACAATACAGACTTAAAACAATAAAAAAGAAAGTTACACACTACACTGTTTGTAGTGCAGTACTTATTGGTTTTATGCTTGACTGTAAGGGCCATATTTCAGCATACCTTGGTACTACTAAAATCCTAAACTATACAGTAAAAGTACACAGATCTTTGTGGGGTGATAGTACATCTCTAGTAGATCCACCAAAGTCAAGTTATTGATCATCAAAGTTGACTGTATTACAGTATGACATAGTACTTTCAAGTACTGCTAAATCCTAAACTATACAGTAAAAATACATGAATTTTTGTGTGGTGATAGTACACATCTAGTAGAACAAGGAGAAAGTGGTCTGGGCCTGGAACTATGCACCAAAGTCAAGTTATTAATTATCAAAGTTTACTGTATTACAGTATGACATGGTAGTTTTGAATACTAATAAATCCTAAACTATACAGTAAAAATACACAAATCTTTGGGTGGTGATAGTACACTTCTAGTAGAACAAAGGGAAAGTGGTCTGGGCCTGGAACTATGCACCAAAGTCAAGTTATTGATCATTAAAGTTGACTATATGGCCCATACAGTTACAGTATGAACTGGTAGTTTTGAATACTAATAAATCCTAAACTATACAGTAAAAATACACAAATCTTTGGGTGGTGATAGTACACTTCAGGTAGAACAAAGGGAAAGTGGTCTGGGCCTGGAACTATGCACCAAAGTCAAGTTATTGATCATTAAAGTTGACTATATGGCCCATACAGTTACAGTATGAACTGGTAGTTTTGAATACTAATAAATCCAAAACTATACAGTAGAAATACACGAATCTTTGTGTGGTGATAGTACACTGCTAGTAGAACAAAGGGAAAGTGGTCTGAGCCTGGAACTATGCACCAAAGTCAAGTTATTAATTATCAAAGTTTACTGTATTACAGTATGACATGGTAGTTTTGAATACTAATAAATCCAAAACTATACAGTAAAAATACACAAATCTTTGGGTGGTGATAGTACACTTCTAGTAGAACAAAGGGAAAGTGGTCTGGGCCTGGAACTATGCACCAAAGTCAAGTTATTGATCATTAAAGTTGACTATATGGCCCATACAGTTACAGTATGAACTGGTAGTTTTGAATACTAATAAATCCAAAACTATACAGTAGAAATACACGAATCTTTGTGTGGTGATAGTACACTGCTAGTAGAACAAAGGGAAAGTGGTCTGAGCCTGGAACTATGCACCAAAGTCAAGTTATTGATTATCAAAGTTGACTGTATTACAGTATGACAGTACTTTCAAGTACTGCTAAATCCAAAACTATACAGTAAAAATACACAAATCTTTGGGTGGTGATAGTACACCTCTAGTAGAACAAGGGGAAAGTGGTCTGAGCCTGGAACTATGCACCAAAGTCAAGTTATTAATGATCAAAGTTTACTGTATTACAATATGACATGGTAGTTTTGAATACTAATAAATCCAAAACTATACAGTAAAAATACACAAATCTTTGTGGGGTGATAGTACACCTCTAGTAGAACAAGGGGAAAGTGGTCTGAGCCTGGAACTATGCACCAAAGTTAAGTTATTAATTATAAAAGTTTCACAGTATGACATGGTAGTTTTAAATACCAATAAATGCTTAATTTTACAGTAAAAGTATACAGATCTTTATTAGGCGACAGTTTTTCTATATATGCGATATTTTGTTTCGTATTTTTCAATATTTTGAACAGACCAGACGTGTCGCTATGAAAAGAGGAAGTCGCGACGAGCGTGTTTTGTGCTCTGCTGTAAAGCGCGTAATACGGGCGCAAGACGTTTCTGAAGCGCGGCTGGCTGAACGACGGATGAACGAACGACGGCTCACTTGACCGCAGTGCCTCGTTAAGGCGTTTAGCTCGGTTTGTGCGGACTACAGCTGCTTATTTCGGTTTCAAACGGCCATAACTTGTAAATATTATCCGCTACACGTCTTCTAGTGGACGTAGTGACGCCACGTCTTTTAGATTTCGTGTAAACGACGGAAATAATCATCGTAATTCTCTTTACAGCGATCGTCGATTGTGACTGTTTAACTCTATGACATGACGCTAGGACTCAGATCTACGACCCTATATTGCTGCAACATGTTTGTTCTTCACACTTTGTGTCTGATTAAAACTGCACGAGTGACCACCGAGTTGTTTCACCACTTTTAACTTCATGTATGGGACCAGTTAAAGCAGTAAGATGCTTTCATGTTGCCAAAACGTGATTATTGGAGCCAAAGCTTTTGGTCAGAAGCTTAATTATGTCTTATTAAAAATACACTGAGCTCTGCTTTGTTATATTTACAGATGTAATACACCAAGACCAGTAGAACCAGTAGCATGCTGGTTTTATGTTGCCACAAAGTGAATAAAGCCAATATCTGTTAACTGAAAGCTTCTTTCTCCCTTATTTTAAGTTCATGGAGCTCTGCTGGATTATAATAATAGATTTAATGAGCATCCAGTACATCTTATCACTTTCCACACCTGTCTGAGACCACTTAAACCAGTAAGATGCTGTGTTTACGTTGCCAAAAAGTGATTACAGCCAATATCGTTTGATCGTTTGAAGAAGCTTATTTCTGCCTAATTTGTATCTTTATCAAACTCTTCTTGGTTATAATTACAGGTTTAATGAGCATCCAGCTCACTTGACCGCTGTCTTTAACTGTATGAGACCAGTACAACCATTAAGAAGTTGTTTCCACGTTGCCAAAATGTGATTTATGCCAATATCTTTTGACAAGAAGCCTATTTCTGACTTGAATGAGTATCTTTATGTTCACTATGGGCAAACACAATTACTTTTATTATAACAGAGGAACAGAGGGGACCAAACAAGTGATACTGGCTTTAACTCATTTTACTCACTTAAAACATACCTTTTACTTTAAAAATACCACAGGACCAAACACACTCGTACTTTTAATTTACACAGGACTGCAAATCAGACTTTACTTGACTTTACTTGACAGATCAGTGGACAGATATTGATTCCTATTTTTTGTTATTATGTATTCATATTATGTTATTTTGTCAGTTGAGGTGAGGCCTTGACCGCACGTCACTGGTCAGGTACAGACTTGGCATCCATCCATCCATTTTCCAAGCCGCTGAATCCTTTTACTGCTGGCGTTTATGTCAGAGTACAAATAGCAGAATATAACGGAGCGTAATTCCATTCTCTACTGGTTACAGCTTTCAAGTATGGCAGACACGTCTTTTCTCTTCGACATATTTTGTATCGATATAAGAAAATGGGGCTGATCCAGTTTGTCTCTAGTTTTCGGTAGTGTATTGCTAAATCAACAATGACTCAAGAGCACCGTAAAATCCATTTGGTTGAGCTAATGTTTTGTCATGTTTTGCTGTATTGAAAGTCCGTGCTTCCTATTTGTTTCGACTGTTCTGGGCTGCCATATTTGACGCAGGGCCATAAGGAATAAGTGAGTATATTTAGTAGATAACGGAGCCGCGGTGCGTGCTGCTAAAAACTAAAGAGGCAGCAACGATCTCCACTGTTCGGAGCATTGACTTCCCGGACAGAATTACCCCCGTAAAATGAGGCTAACGGTGAATTTAGTAGTCTGCAGGGTAATAGTAAAACAACCATCTGGTTAAATTAACACCCAAGAAACACGACAAATCCAAATGTCTGTACTAAAAAATATAAACAAAGCCTTTTCTAACCTTATACAGTATATGGAGGAAAGTCACATGGGAAATAATGGTTTCTTCTATAGTCTGTTTTATTCTTTTCTTCTATAGTCTGGTTTTGTTTTTCTATAGTCTGTTCAGACAAACCTACTGTTATGGTTCCTGGGGCCGTTTTGTATTTCCTGCTTTATTTTGTTGGCTTCCTGTCTTTGTGTTTTTGTTCCGGGGTCGCTCCTGGTCACATGACCCCGCAGCCGGTTTCTATCATGTAATCAATCAAGGTATAAAGGCTCTGGCACTCACCTCATATCTTTGCCAGATTGTTGCGTGATATCCACCACATTCCAGCATACCGTTGATTGTCTACTTAGCTTGAGATTGTGTTTCTGTTCCTGACTTCTGCCTGTACCTTTGCCTTGAACGCTGATTGTCTGACCCTGAGAAAGCCTGCTCCTTACCTGGTACCTTTGCCATGTCGAACTGTTATCGAACTCCTGTCTGTCCCTGGACCCGATTGAGCCTGTTCCTCCTGTACTTACCATTCGAGATTTTTCTGTGTATGACCTGGACCGTCTGTACTAACTATTGTGGAATAAAGACTGAGCATTCTACGCTAACAATACGTGTCTCCTGTTGTCCGCCCTGTGCATGTGGGTCCGACATCTGCCAAAGCCCGACACCTACAGTGTGCACAAATCCTTTGAGACATGGAGGATTTTATTACTAAATTTGTTGCAAATTGAAATTGTTTAAACCCATCAGACTGCAAAGTCATGCAGCAGTTGTCATTTAGCTGTTTGTCATCATTTTAAAATCACTCTGTGGGATGTTTTGAGCAAAAAGTGATTCTTCATTGCGATAAGCAGATAAGCATGAATTTGGATCAGTTGAGCAAAGATTTGGATCAGTTGAGCGTGTAGCAGATGTAAGCGCGTTTCATCATTGTGTGTGTGTGTGTGTGTGTGTGTGTGTGTGTGTGTGTGTGTGTGTGTGTGTGTGTGTGTGTGTGTGTGTGTGTGTGTGTGTGTGTGTGTGTTTGCGGTACCGTCTTCTACGTCACGTGAAAAGGAACCGTCACCCTCCTCCTTCCCCAACCATCAGTTTGATGTGAGCGCCCGAGTGGGTGGAGCCTGACTTAGCAGGGACAGTTGTTCTTCTATGACACACGTTTCCTGGATCCTCGCATGCAGCTCTATTGAGCCAATCACGTCTAAAGCCTCTCCTGTTGCTTCAACCAGTGTTTGTGGCAGAGCACGTCTCCTAGGACGGCAGATGGAGCTCACCCTGCTCACCCTGCCACGTTAAGATTTGAGCTTGAATTTGAGTTTGTTGGCAGAGGGGACAGCACCTTCTGGGTTTGATTCCCGGAGCATCGTTGCCTCACAGTGAGAATGTTCTGGGTTCGGTTCCGGGAGTTCTCCGGCTTTCTCCCACAGGTTTCTCCATTGCCTGTAGGTGTGAGTGTGTGTGTGAATGGTTGTATGTCTCTGTGTTGCCCTGCGATGGACTGGTGACCCGTCCAGGTCACCCTGCCATAGCCAGCACACCCGTGACCAAATGGGAATCAGCGGCTTGGAAAATGGATGGATGGGTGGATCTCGTCAGAGGCGATCCAGACGGGTGAGCAGTCCTCCCAGCTCTGAATGTCTGTAAAGGTTTGGAGGCTGAGCAACCCTAGTCCTCAGGACTATCGTCCCCGATCACACCGTCCAAATGAAAATAATGGGGAAAGCAAATCAAAAACATGGATGTTGATCGTGCACATCAACAAACTAAAAATCAGCTGGGGAGATCAGTGCCACGAAGGTGTGATGCAAAAAGTAAAGTGCCCCTGCTAACATCAAGACAAATTCCTAGTTCTGTAAAGTGTCCTCTACAGGACCTGGCAATAAAGCATTTCTGATTTCTGAATTTTATTACTACTTTTGTCAGTTTCCAGTTTCACGGTCCATTTGGAGGTTACAGGTTAAAGTGGGACTCAGACCCAAACACTGTAGAACTGGTTCTGGCAAAGAACCAGACATGGTTCTAGATTGATGAATGAAAAAGGAACCTGGAACCAACCTGCAGAGGCTCAGAGACGCTGCTTCACTTTGGTTTGGCTCCAACTGCAGCATCAGCGACGTTTTGGCTGAATGTGAGCAGACATTTACTGAAGTTTATCTGTCTAAACCGTAACCATGCACGTCTGATAAAGTGCCACATGTCGTGACTGATGAAGCGATGTGTGAGGAGGCCAGAGTCTTGCACAAACATCATTTTTTTAAAAAGATCTTTAATGCCACTTGACACGTTATCTTTGTTTGCAGTGGTTAAATTGTGAGATACTCACACATGAAGAACATTCAAATCGTGACTCTGGTGTCACACAGACATCATAAAGCAGCAGCCTGACACTTCATCACTGCTCGTCCTGCGTCGTTCCAAGGTAACGTTCCCGCTTCACATCTGTGTTCAGAGTCTGACCGGGTTTGATCCTGCAGCAGGTGTCGGTCCATCAGCAGCTCCACGTTGGGTCTGAGCCGCTGATCCGGCTCCAGCTTCAGTCGGTAGCGTTGACTGTGAGCTTGAAGCCTCCAGGGGTCAGTTCCCTGGTTCTGTGTCATGATCACTGTGGGTTCTGACCTCATCTCAGCTCCGTTTGCTCTGCAGGTCCACATCTTACATTTCCTGGGTATTGAGTGTGTGTTTGAGCCAAAGGACAAAGTGTCGTTGTGACTTCAGGATGTTCAGCACATCCATTAGTTCTAGTTGAGTCCAGGAGGAGTCTGGTTCCGTTCCCTCCTCGTCTCTCAGTAGAGCAGAAACCTGAGTTACTGGAATTGTGTGTGAGACATTGGATCATGTTCAGGTTCAGGCTTCACTTACTGGACAAATGAACCGTTCTACTAGAACTTTACTGACACTGTATTAAACTCTGTTCTTTTTCAGTGTCTCTGTGAAGAATGAATCTGAGCAACGTTAACGACACATGGTGGACATTGATGGACACTGACAACAAAAGCATCCATGAGGTTGATAGTGAAACAGAATTTGAGCCTTATTATTATTATGGAATACTAGAAGTTTCAACATGGTCGATCGCCATCGTCGGCCTCGTCCTGACGCCCGTCGCCATCTATGCTGTTTCCTCTCTGGTTCGTCTGTTACGTCATTTACTTGCTCATGTTGACAGTTGCTCAGTTCACTGTTAAAGACCCTTAAGTCTGAGCTGGTGCTGTTTTCTTTATCCTGAACAAGTTAGAACTGACTGATAATAAAACTAAGACAAGTCTGAAATAAACGTCCAGTTAATGCAACATAAACAACATTAAATCTGCAGGTGAAGAAAGGCAACGTTGCTCCGATCTTCGTCGTCAACCTCCTGGTGTCTGACATCATTCAGCTCTGTGCCATGATGCTTTGGCTGACAGGAGATGCAAATGCCTATTTTACTGGTGAAATCACGTACGTTATCGGTCTAGTGGCCAGTGTGGGCTTCATGCTGTGCATCGCTCTGGAAAGGTAACTTCTGTACATGTAGAACGTGTGTCCATCATTCCATCACTAGATGATGGTGGTGACCATCGTCTGCTGTGTCTCTGTGTTCCAGGTATTTGCTCATCGTCTGGCCGCTGTGGTACCGAACCAGACGAACAGTCAAGATGTCCCTGTTGCTCTGTGCTGTGGTCTGGACTCTTCCTCTGTTTTACTTCCTCTTTTTTATATTAATGGACTCAGATCAGCATTTTAAATTGTCTCGTAATATTACTGGAGTCCTCTTTCTCCTCCCGCTTCCTCTGCTCGTGTTCTTCCTGGTTGGGACCCTTAGAGCTTTGTCTGCCTCCATCAGTGTTCGTGCTGAGGAAAAGCGGAGAATAGTTGGACTTCTGGTTCTGGTGCTGCTGATTTACACACTGCTGTTCCTGCCTCGCATCATTTCTTACTTGGTACAATATAGTGGTTATGAGTTGCCTTTAGCTGGTAAGATTTTAATTGAACTCAATCCTGTTGCTGACTTGTTCCTGTACATCTTCCTCAGAAAAGGGGCTGTAAACCAGGTTTGGTTCTGTCTGTGTTGTTGCAGAAAGAACAGAACTAATCGTCAGTCATCCAGTGGTTTGAATGATGGTGACGCAGTCACAAGTTTGTAGTCAGACAATGAAACATTCTCATGCTGTAGTTTTCATGTTTTGTCAGTTGTGTAGATTTTGTAAACAAACAACAAACATCCACATAAAAATAAAAGTTGTGTTTGTGTGAAGGACTTTGAGTGTTTTAATGTGACGTGAGAATTGCTGTTTTCTGTACTTGGAAAAATAATAAAGCAGAGCTCAATGTGTTTAGAAAAAAAACAGAATTAAGCTTCTGATCAAAAGCTTTTGGCTCCAATAATCACGTTTTGGCAACAGGGAAGCATCTCACTGGTTTAACTGGTCTCATGCAGATATTAAAAGTGGCAAAATAAATCGATGGTCACTTGTGCAGTTTCAATCAGACACAAGGTGTGAAGGAACAAACATGTTGCTGCAATATTGGGTCGTGGGTCGGAGTCCTAGCGTCATAGAGTTAAAGAGAAGAATTACGATCATTATTTCGGTCATTTACACAAAATCTAAAAGAAGTGGCATCACTACGACCACTAGAAAATGTGTAGCAGACAATATTTACAAGTTATGGTCGTTTAAAAGCCTATCCCAGCTGTCTTTGGGCGAGAGGCAGGGTGCACCCTGGACAGGTATGGGGTGCCAAATGTTTAGACTTTTGCACATTTAACTAAATGTGAGAAAACATGTTGTGTCATTTAGTTAAATGTGAGAAAACTAGTTATAGGTGCTACTTTTACATTTGGCACCCCATAGACAGGTCGCCAGTCCATCGCAGGGCAACACTTACTGTAGACAAACAACCATTCACAGACACTCAACTACAGGCAAATTAGAGTGACCCATGTAGCTGTGAGGTGAAGTGCTACCCACCGCACCACTGTCTGTTAATATTCAAGATTCAAACAAAACTTTATTAATCCCAGATGGAAATTCTTTTTCACACGTTTATTTTTCTCACTGTCACAGATGGAGGTACACACAAGAAGGATGGGGGAAATAAGAATGCTAACACATCTACACTCACATCTAATTACTAGCTTACGTTTTATTATACATGTTATTGAAGATCAACCCTTACAGACAGAGGAGGAGTTGTACAGACTGATGACCGCCAGTAGGAATGATCTCTGGTGGCGTTCTGTGCAGCACCTGATACTGATCAGCCTCTGGCTGAAGGTGCTCCTCTGTCTTTAAAGCAGCTCTGCAGAGCAACGCGGTCCTCATCTGTCCACCTTTGAACCTGAGGTGTGTGTTGTGGCAGATGAATCAAATTGTGATCTGACTTTCCCAGAGGGGGGGCAGTGGAAGAGTGGGCATCTTAACATTAGCGTACATCAGGTCGAGTGTTTTCTCACCTCTGATGGAACAGCTCACACACTGGGTGAATGTCCAGGATGGCACCACTTATTGTTAATAAAAACTTCCTTCTTCCTGTTCACCACCGGTCTCTGTCAAAGCGCACGGCGCTGAACCTGTCAATGTTAACGCTGGAGTCTGGGATGCCGTCATGCAGCCAGGTCTCTGTAAAACACATCAAACTGCATTCAGTAAAAATGTAAAAATATTCTCCTCTCTCAATAGAGCTGTCAGTTCGTCCATTTATTATCCAGTGACCTCACGTTGGCCATAATCAACGAAAGGAGACACGGCTTAAATCTTCTAACCTTCTCTTTGCGCAGCGTCTTTCTTCGGTCTTTATTTCCTCCACAAACTTTTTTGCCTCCTCTGCATCCCCTCGTTTTCCTCCTCATTTGGTCGGGGAAGCTTGACGTTTCTGGCGGAGTCAAGTATTTTGCTGCCGAACTTGAGATCTTGAGCTGTGAGATGAGCTGTTCTCAGGTGTGAACAAAGATTGCGAGGCGCCGGGTCTGCTCTTGCGCACCAGCTTTACGCATGAGGGAAAATATAAATCCAAACGAAAAAAACGACCAAAAAACTTTCTCGAACAACGTGATCAAAGAGGATGCACCTTAAATACTAAGACTGACTAGATAAAGCATTTCCATAAGAAAATGCACAGTGAATGCTTCCATGCTGAATGTATTCCTGAAGAATTGCTGAAAGTAGCTGAAACGTTCAAAACAGATGAAAATAGTTCAAGCATGTCAAGCATAGATGAATGTATCTAAAGGGAATTGGGAATTGATTAAACAGTGCTGAATATTTGCAGAAGAAGCTGAAGTACTTGAATTTCAAATGGAGGAAACTTGAAAAGATTTGCTGAAATTAAAGAACTGCTGAAAATCGAGGAAATGTGTAAAGTTTTGCTTAATTTGTTGAAATATACAGTAGCCAAATGTATCAAAATGGCTAAACATTGTAATTAAATAGTTTTGATTTCAAAAGCTGAATGAGTTGCTTAACGTTTTGGAAATATTTAATACAGCTGAAATTTGCTGCAGAACAAGTAGTTGAATTTAAATTGAAAGTTGAAGTTTTGAAGGAAGTGTGTGCAGGTAATTGCTGAACAGTAAAAATAGTAACATTAACTAGTCTTAATTAACTAGTCCAATGCAGAAAAGTGACATTTAGGCTAAAAAGTTAGATTGGTGTTTTTATTTTGAAAGTATATTGAGGACACCTGCGCATGTAATTTCTAAACATTAAAATAGTCTCATTAACTAGTCACAATACACCAGCTGAATGCAGAAATATTGCTATTTTAGCTAAAGATCTGGAGTAGGGCTTTTATTTTGAAAGGATTTGGAGGAGGTGTGTGTGCTTAATAGCTAAACTGTAAAACAGTCACATTAACCAGTCACGATTACCCATTCAAAAGCAAAAATAGTAATTTAACAAAAAAATGTACAAAATGTAAAAAACAGAAGAGATAAAGAATAGCTTAAAGTTATGGAAACATTTAAAACACCTGAAAGTAGCTGCATTGATTCTCTCCTGGTTCTCCGCCTTCCTCCCACAGTCCAAAGATGGGCATTAGGTTGATTGGACTCTCTCCATTGCAGGTGTAGGTGTGAGTAGGTGTGAGTGTGTGTGTGAATGGTTGTCTGTCTATGTGTTGCCCTGCGATGGACTGGCGACCCAGTAGCGCCCATAGCCAGCTGGGTTAGGCTCCAGCACCCCCGTGACCCCGCATTAGGGAATAAGCGGTTTGGAAACAGAACGAACGAAGCGTGCTGCAGCAGGACTCGCACCAGCGCACTGGATTTCAACTGGGAAATGACTCGAGTGTCCAAAGACCTAAGGTGATCACATCAAAATTCAAAGAATTTTAAACTACACTTTCTTTTATGGCTGTGTCTCAAGGTATCGCACAGCATCTATTCATTGTTGTCCAGTTTGATGCCTGAGTCCTTCTGTGCAAAGCTTTTTAGTGGCCAAATGAGCCGCCGCAATATTTGAGGTGCGCGATTTGTGTGATAGTTACGGTAACAGTGTTGCGATTACTCAGAAGTGAGGAGAGACTCACTCTAGTAAACAATGGAGATGATAATAGGACTAATGTCCTAAGCAAACAAAAGTAAATTTAAGAAATGACTGAAGACTTCCTCCCTCACAGACAGCAGTATGTGAGGCTGGGGAAGCTTGTCTCTGATTCCCGGACCATCAGCACTAGATCCTCATCTCTGACAGAGGTGAGTCAGCCAACAGGACTGAGACAGTCAGTCTGCTGTCATTGTGCTAAGAAGCTAGAGCTCAATGCTCTGAAGACAGCGGTGATGACAGTGAACGTCAGGATTGAATCCATCCTCACATCCTCCATCACAGTCTGGTTCGCTGCCACCTCCGGTCTGTCCAGGACCCAGAGACGGGCAGCCAGGACTGTAGTCCACCCCTCTCATCCAGGACATGGTCACTTCCAGCCCCTCCCCTCTGGCAACAGGCTCCGGTCCATCAGAACTAGGACCTCACGCTACAAAAACAGCTTCCTCCCCACTGCAGTCAGTCTGATGAACTGTACCCCCACACAAACTTAAGGGCAGTCGCTGCCACTTTACAGGTCACCCTGTCTGCACCACATGCACACCCACTTCACTCTACATAGTCTGTAAGTCTGTACATACGTCCATTTTAACTTAATCTATCCATCATGTGCACTCTGCAACTTAGGTCATGTCTGTACTTCTTTATGTTGTGATGCACCACCTGCTAACACCAAGACAAATTCCTAGTTCTGTAAAGTGTCCTCTACATGAACTGGCAATAAAGCTTGTCTGATTTCTGATTTTATTACTACTTTTGTCAGTTTCCAGTCATTTCAGGGTCCATTTGGAGGTTATAGATTAAAGTGGGACTCAGACCTAAACACTGTGGGTCTGGTTCTGGCAAAGAACCAGACATGGTTCTTTGTGTGTGTGAGAGTGATGGATGGAAAAGGAACCTGGAACCAACCTGCAGAGGCTCAGAGACGCTGCTTCACTTTGGTTTGGCTCCAACTGCAGCATCAGCGACGTTTTGGCTGAATGTGAGCAGATATTTACTGAAGTTTATCTGTCTAAACCATAACTATGCATGTCTGATAAAGTGCCACATGTCGTGACTGATGAAGTGATGTGTGAGGAGGATAGAGTCTTGCACAAACATCATTTTTTTAAAAAGATCTTTAATGCTACTTGACACGTTATCTTTGTTTGCAGTGGTTGAATTGTGAGATACTCACACATGAAGAACATTCAAATCGTGACTCTGGTGTCACACAGACATCATAAAGCAGCAGCCTGACACTTCATCACTGCTCGTCCTGCGTCGTTCCAAGGTAACGTTCCCGCTTCACATCTGTGTTCAGAGTCTGACCGGGTTTGATCCTGCAGCAGGTGTCGGTCCATCAGCAGCTCATCAGCAGGAGGAGTCTGGTTCCGTTCCCTCCTCGTCTCTCAGTAAAGCAGAAACCTGAGTTACTGGAACTGTGTGTGAGACATTGGATCATGTTCAGGCTTCACTTACTGGACAAATGAACCGTTCTACTAGAACTTTACTGACACTATATTAAACTCTGTTCTTTTTCAGTTTCTTTGTGAAGAATGAATCTGAGCAACATTAACTACACATTGATGGACACTGACGACAAAAGCATCCATGAGGTTGATAATGAAACAGAAGATGAGCTTTATTATAGAATACTATGGGTTTCAAGACTGTCCATCGTCATCGTCGGCCTCGTCCTGACGCCCGTCGCCATCTATGCTGTTTCCTCTCTGGTTCGTCTGTTACGTCATTTACTTCCTCATGTTGACAGTTGCTCAGTTCACTGTTAAAGACCCTTAAGTCTGAGCTGGTGCTGTTTTCTTCATCCTGAACAAGTTAGAACTGACTGATAATAAAACTAAGCCACGTCTGAAATAAAAGTCCAGTTAATGCAACATAAACAACATTAAATCTGCAGGTGAAGAAAGACAACGTTGCTCCGATCTTCGTCATCAACCTCCTGGTGTCTGACATCATTCAGCTCTGTGGCATGATCCTTTTGCTGACAGGAGATGGAATTGCCTCCTTAATTAGTTATATCGTGTACTATATCGGTATGTTGGCCAGTGTGGGCTTCATGCTGTGCATCGCTCTGGAAAGGTAACTTCTGTACATGTAGAACGTGTGTCCATCATTTCATCACTAGATGATGGTGGTGACCATCGTCTGCTGTGTCTCTGTGTTCCAGGTATTTGCTCATCGTCTGGCCGCTGTGGTACCGAACCAAACGAACAGTCAAGATGTGCCTGCTGCTCTGCGCTGTGGTCTGGACTCTTCCTCTGTTTTTTTAGTCTTTTTCATAATAATGTATTCGAAAAAGCAGTTTAAATTGCTTTTTAATATTACTGCCGTCCTCCTCCTCCTCCCGCTTCCTCTGCTCGTGTTCTTCCTGGTTCAGACCTTTAGAGCTTTGTCTGCCTCCATCAGTGTTTGTGCTGAGGAAAAGTGGAGAATAGTTGGACTTCTGGTTCTGGTGCTGCTGATTTACACACTGCTGTTCCTGCCTCTTATCATTTCTTTCTTTGTAGATTATAGTGATGATAAGTTGGATGTAGTTGCTGACTTTTTCCTTAGACTAAATCCTGTTGCTGACTTGTTCCTGTACATCTTCCTCAGAAAAGGGGCTGTGAACCAAGTTTGTTTCTATCTGTGTTGTTGCAGAAAGAACAGAACTAATCGTCAGTCATCCAGTGGTTTGAATGATGGTGACGCAGTCACAAGTTTGTAGTCAGACAATGAAACATTCTCATGCTGTAGTTTCCATCTTTTGTCAGTTGTGTAGATTTTATAAACAAACAACAAACATCCACATCCAAGTTGTTTTTGTGTGAAGGACTTTGAGTGTTTTAGCTGAAATAAAAATGTTTCAATGTGACGTGAGAATTGCTGTTTTCTGTATCTGGAAATATAACAAAGCAGAGCTCAATGTATTTGAAAAAAGGCAGAATTAAAATTCTGATCAAAAGCTACAATAATCATGTTTTGGCAACATGAAAGCATCTTACTGGTTTAACTGGTCTCATGCAGATATCAAAAATGGCAAAATAAGTTTCAGTTTCAACAAACATGTTGCTACAATATTGGGTCGTAGATTGGAGTCCTAGCGTCATAGAGTTAAAGATAATTACGATCATTATTCGGTCGTTTATACAAAATGTAAAAGAAGTGTCATCATTACGACCACTAGAAAATGTGTAGCGGACAATATTTACAACTTATGGCAGTTTGAAACCGAAATAAGCAGCTGTGGTCCCACACAAACCGAGCTAAACGCCGTAACGAGGCGGTGCGCGCTCCCGCGTAAGGCACGACACCGCCACACTGTTACCGTAAGTATAGTATGAATCGCGCACCTTAACCATAGTGATCATTCGATCGCGGTCTTGAACCGGTCCCGGCAAAACACACGTTACCGTCAGCAGGACCGTTTATTTACAGTTAGATAATTGGACATTAGACTGACAAGAAGTGATGGATCAGGTCGAAACCTTTCATTCTTTAACAAAAAATGTGTGTCAGGTACAGACTTGTCATTTGGCAGCTCTTTGGGTGAAACCAACATGATATTGACTCACTTACTAAAAGTTCATATTATTTATATTTATATTCACATATAGTTATACTTACATGAAATTATCACTAAAATGGCTCCTAAATCTTATTTCTAATTCACGCTAGTGACGCCTAAAGGTGAAATGATAATTAAAATCGTTCAAAATTTGTCTGGTCGGAATTATATTTACTTATGAGCTTTATGTCCAGAAGCAACGGTTTAGTTAATGGATCCTTGTGAGACATATGTGCTTCTACACTACATATCCCAGTTCTTGCAGTACATGAAGCATCTTCGATCTGACTGTTATAATGTTTTGTAACTTTAATCCACCACCTCCACACGTTGTACTGGCTAAGATGTGGCACTGTGGACACAGGGTGGCAGTGTGAAACCACGCATAGTCCTGGTTTCCCACAGCATCTAGCACAGTTTTGGTGGATTTTATCCCATATCAGCAGATGATGATATTTGCACTGGTAATTTTTATGCAGCGGCTGTTTGGTGTTTAACAGATGGTGTAAACTGATTCTGATAAATTTTAGTCAGCTCCAATTTTACATTCACCCAGTCTCAGTCCAAATTACACTGACACCATCTTACATTTTAACTAGGAAATGAATCGAGTGTCCAAGGATCTAAGGCGATCACATTAAAATTCAAAGTATTCTGAACTTCACTTTCTTTTAGGGCTGTGTCTCAAGGTATCGCACGGCATCTATTCATCTGTTCTCCAGTTTGATGCCTGAGTCCTTCTGTGCAAACACAGAGATGTCCTTGACCAAGACATGCAACCGCAGTCTGCGCTCAATGGCCAGCGCCTGACACAGTCAGCGTGGCATGAATGAAAAAGAGACGAGCTGAAGGAGTGAAGAGTGGTTCATCCTCCCAGACTGAAAAACACTGTTGATACAGTTCATTAGGAAAATTTAGAAATGCAGATGAAAGAGAATGGCAGAACTAACAGGTGATTCTAGACGACACCTGATCCCATCTTTGCCTGAAGCATCACCATTTCAAAAGCGTGAAAGGTTTGCATCGTATACTGTACTTTACGCCCCAGAAGGTTCTTCTTTGAAGATGTACGAAACAATAGTCAGGCGATACAAAATATTAGTATTAATAAAAAACACACTTTATTTACATAAATTACAAGAAAGCACAAACTGGTTCACCAAAATCTACATTAAAAACGTCTTGAATATATTACATTTAACAGATTTACTATAATTTACTCCATCGTTGCAAGTAGATTCTTCCATAAAAACAAGGGCTATATGCGACTTTATTGGCATCTCATGTTAAATTGCTACGAGTCAAAGAACAAAGTAAAATAATTGGGACATTGTACTCACAGCACTTCGAGGACAACAAAGTCAGGACAGTCGTCTGCGTGACCTCTTTAATATCTGAGACACCTGATTCAGGACTAGTGATTATATAACTCTGTTTACAATGTTTGGCAAAGGAACCCAGCTGATCTTCACAAGGAGGACGTTGTGGAGTCCACCACCTCTCGTCCATTACACACTGTTGGAACGACATTGGAGGCTGAAGCTGTGAACAGACAAAGCAGAGGTCCGAGGTGTGAGTCTAATAAGGGAGTACGTGTTGTGCTGTCTATCGGCCCGCTCAGTACCTTGAGAGAAGCTTGAGCCCGGGCCAGTGGTCACACTGAAGCGAGTGGTGGCCACCCGGAGGGTGCTGACATTCTTCTGCGGCTGGAACAGGATGATGTGGACCTTGGGAGCGAAGAGGCAGCCCAGCACCACCGACCCACTCAGACTGACAGAGATGCACATGGTGGTGGTCTGCACCTGGAGGAGGAACCACATGTGGGAAGATCACCACCTGATAGGTGACCTCTCTATAAGGGCTAATGCTAAATCTACAGTATATGGCAGATGTTGGAGTTGATTGAAAGTTGCCTTTATGTTCTACTAATATGTAGCTGAACATTATAGTGACCCGTTTACACACGGGTCCAGTGATGGTTAAGGGTGATGCTTTCAGTGGCATGAAGCAGGAAGTCCAAGACTAGCGTTACTGATGAAGACTGAGAACGTGCCACTGTCATTTCGGTGCAGTTGGAAATGTTTAGTTTTAATAAAGACGAGTCTCGGTCGTCAGAAGAGCAGCGATAGGGACATTTTCCTTAATTCAGCATCTAGGCTAGGTGCGTCTGAGGAGGAAGGAGAACATTATCACCTGGGACTGCTAAACAGAGGTGTTAAGCGATCTGTTATTTTGCCTGTCAATCAACTGCTCAACCCGGCTCCGTTCTCCCATCACCCCGCCTGCGTCTTCCTGCTATGTGTCATCAGTCTGCTCCTTCATTTCCAAGCCTCGCGCAGCCTCCTCTTTTTGCCCCCCCCCCCTGGATAACAGGATATAGCTCCGCGTCGTGTGGTGTGTGGCAGGTGTGTTTCATTTTCACAAGGCACAGCAGGTGTCTGTCATCACTCTGAATGCTAATGTTGCTATTAAAATAAAATAGGAGCCGGGGATTGTGCCGCGTACGAGCTGCTCTGCGGCAACGGCGGCGACAGAGGCACCGGGAACATAGTGAGCATCTATATCTGTTAATTCAAATGACCTGATTAACTGTGGGATTATGTGGTGGAATGTGAAACCACTGCACTCACTCTCTCCTTCTACACGTTGCCACGTGCAATGAAACCATGTGCCGCCTTTGAGAGCGTCAGACTGAGACGTCTCGAAAGCCGTCGTCGCCATTTTCAATTTGCTTCAAGATAAACTCATTATAAAACCATCAACCACTTATAGCTTTGCACCTGAAACGCAACAATGTCGCTATGTCTGTACACAAGAACTTAATTAACATGGCTGATTGTCTTCTCGTACCTGACCCTCTCTCTCTCCTGATCCAAAATCTGCACATTTAAGTTTGAGTAATTTCATTTTTGCAGTAATTTCATTTTTTTATTTTACTAATGTCTTCTATTGCTCTGGCAGCTAGAAGCTGTGTAATGTCATTCTCCTGCGTCCAGCGTGACGCGTCAGGGTCTGAATGACAATCACATGAACCTGAACTTTACCTGCACTGTATATCTGAACAGTGTCCGGTCAGCATATGTGGAATTCATACATAATAATGTGACCAACACCAAAAGTGCACAAAGGCTAAATGTCCTCTACTTAATTCAGCAATAGTTTAGTACAAAACCACAGACAGGGCGGCGTAAGAGGTTTTAATAATTCACAACATGTTGCTTTGGAGGAGCAGAGGACAAGAAATCTGCTTTTGTAGTAATATTTTTTCAGATGTCTTGTGCCTGAAGGTGGAGAACAGGATGTAGAGCACGGCTACTACGATTTCTGCTTGCCTCCGTTCGCTGTTGTTGTTTTTTTTTGTGTTTGGCCTTTGAAGATTTTTCATTTCTTGAGTAGAGCACTGCTTCGTCAGATATAAATAATGTCTGCTGTGTTCAGGTAGTGTTTGTTCCCTGGAGAACCTCACGGAGGAGATGAATTTCTCGCCTTTATTGCTTCTATTGCGGTACATGTTTATTGAAATGGTTTATTGGAGGAGCCGTAGCTCCGCGTAGACTGGACTGGACCTTCAGATGAGAGGTTGAGTGTGAACAGCTATAAGTTAGTTTAATGAGTGTGTGCTTTACCACGAGCCCTAAGAAAAGCTATTACAGGACTAAACTGATCAAATCCAAAATAAAAAAATGATGTGATTCAGCAAAGGTTCATTTTGAGGCAGATCTGCTGCTAATGTGACGTGCGGCTGTTTTTCTGCCCCCCGCTCCCGGTGCGGTGACTTTAGACATCGGCGGCTGTTTAATCGCTTGTATTTACTGCTGAGATGAGATGAGATGACCGGCACCAGCTCACGAGGCCGGCTCTGTCCCTCAGGGCGTGGGGAACCTCTTCAATATTTCAGAGGATAATCAAATGTGTTATTCATGGCTCAGTAGACTGTGTTTAGTCGGCTTTAACATTTCATGACGCGCCGCGATCAATTTTGCATCGGCTATTCTGCATATTGGCGCCGACGCTGTGAGAAGTGGCGTGAATCCGCGAGAACAGTGATAATGCGTCCCCTGCTCGCGAAAAGCTGGAGTCGCCGTGCCAACTCGGATGCTTCAGAAATTATTCATCGTTCAAAGGGGAGTTTTGCAACTAGCTGATGAGCCAGTTCTGGCTGTGAAGCGCTCGCGTTGGCTGCGGGGCCTGGAGGAGGGGTTCCTCTGAGCCACGCTGTGGTCCCAGGACGCGGGCCACAGCTGGGACTCAGCATCGCAGCCTTTCACACTCCATTCCACACAGCTACACAACGAGACACGCGGGGACGTTCAGTTCCCTTTCAGGCCTCGTGGTCTCTCCTGCCGCCCCCTGTTTCTGCAGAGACCCCTGTGTCAGGGGATTCCTCCACGTCTCCGCCATGCCTCCGTTTCCCTGCGCGTTGTTCAGCTTCCAGACAAAAAAAAAAAAACACCCGCGACTCAGGTCAGCCTTTCCTCTGTCTGTCTGTTTGTCTGTCTGTCTGTCTGTCTGTCTGTCTGTCTGTCTGTACAACAGCAGCTTGTGTTTCATTTCTTTCAAATCTACATTCAGAGTTTGAATTTGTGATTGGGTCGATTTTAAGTCTAACAGGTATTTTTACGTTGACTCATAATAATTTGTAATTAATTAAAAATTAATTACAATCATTTACAATTTGACTCATAATGTTACTAACTAGGGACTAAGTATGATGTGAAAATCTATATTTTAAAATTGGCTTTTCACTTTTATTCATACTAAAAATTAATCATTCCAGGTTAATTATGATGAAGTCAAAGTTGCCTTGCACAGCGTATGATAACGTTGCTGCTAACTATGGAAAATCAAAGCGAGGCCATAATAAAAAACATACATAGTAATGTATTCCTAAGAGCCAGAGGCAGCGCAGGCACAGCTGACTGTTGAATCAATACTACGTGACATTAATTTGTGATTTCGTCATAGTGAATTAAAACCCCACACGAGGCTGTTATGTGCCAGGACGTGTTCTGCTCAGGCTGAGAACCAAACGCCATCTGAAGGAAGTGTTTCATATGAGGCACATATTACACAGCATGTGTCCTTTGCAAATGCATGGTGATAATGACCCAGCTATAGCCTCACGTAACTCACCCTGTAGTCGCTGGCCGTGACGTAGAAAATGGGCTGGAACGCCAGCCAGATGATGCAGGTGGTGTACATGGTGAACCCGATGAACTTGGCCTCGTTGAAGTTCTCTGGACACTTGCGGGTCTTGAAGGCGTAGACCGTGCAGAGAATAATGAGGACGCAGTTGTAGGTGAGGGACATGAGCATGCTGGAGTCTTTGCTGTTGCACTTCAGGGTGACCACGTCCCTGCGCTCGGGGCTCACTTCCTTCCTCACCCCGGGGGTCTCCACCAGCATCCACACCACCACCACCACCAGCTGGCAGGAGATGAGGGCGCCGCAGATGGCCACCTGGGAGCCGGGGCTGATGAAGCGCGGCCGCTGGGCGCCGTCCTTCACGCCGCTGAAGATGCGGGCAATGCGGTTGGTCTTGGTCAACAGGGCCGAGTAGCACACGGCGAAGGAGGTGCCGAGGCCCAGCCGGCGGAGGGTGCACACGGCCGTGGAGGGTTTGGCGATGTAGATGAAGGTCATGCTGTAGCACATCAGCACTCCCAGCAGGAGGATGTAGGAGAGCTCGCGTCCGCTGGCCTTCACCACGGGCGTCTCGTTGTGCTTGAAGAACAGGCCGACTACGAAGAGAGTACACATCATCCCCAGACAGGAGATGGTGACAGGCCCGATGGCCCAGGCGTCCTCCCACCGGATGTACTCTTCGGGCAGGTCGTAGCAGCCGGTCAGGTTGGCCAGGGGCCACTGGCCGAAGCTGCAGTCGGCACAGGTGAACTCGTCCTGCAGGTACTGGTAGGGCTGGCAGGGGATGCAGATCCAGCAGCACACGTCCCCGGGCTGCATGCTCTTCACCTCGTGCTTCCTGCAGGGGTCGCTGCACTGGGAGGTGGGCGCCACCTGGCCAGCCCAGGGGATCAGGCTGGTGTTCAGAGTCAGGCCCTGAGCCCAGTAGCCAACGTTGCGGTAGACGTAGCGCCCGTCCTCCTTGTGGTAGTGGAAAATGTTGTAGCGTCCGAGGCTGTCTCCGAAGGCATCGAAGCGAACGACGTTCTCCGTGTCCGGCGGACGGAACGGGGCTAAAGGTGAGAGGGAAACACGGGAGTGTTAGCGCAGGAGAGGTGTAAAAACCGCGAGGGGTCAAGGTGTTGATGGAAACGTGGCAGCTTGGTGAAGATTGGCAGAGAATGGATGGAACGTCAGGAGACCTCCCGACAATATGTGTAAATGCGGCGTTGGAACTAAAGAGAAAAGTGCCGTGGAAGTAGTTTCATTTTAGCAAATCGAATCACAGCAGAGTTTCTCTGCAGCTGCAGTGTATAAACATGTGACGCCACTTACTCCTGCAATAATTTCACGTTTTACATTAGCCGCTACTGTAAACATTGACATAAGCCAATTTGGCAGCCTGCAGCACAGGCTGGGAGCACTTGTGGGAGTTTAGAGGATAATGAAGTGAAGCGACGGTTCAGTCGGAAGCGCTGCGCCTTCGCTCCGTCCCCTCCTCCCCCCCTCCTCTTCAAACTGACTTGAAGGCGCCTCGCTTTCTCGTAACCAGCCTGTTTCTGCCGCGGTCTCTGTGGGCCAATCATCTCGGAGCTGTCAAATCCAGACCGGTGCCTCTCTCAGGCACCGTCAGCTGTCACTTCACCGGAGGAGCGCCTCTCGGATCGTCTCCTGCTCTGCGCCATCGTAGCTCTGCTTCACCAGAGTCCTTCTTTGATTACATCTATTCCATCGTCATCTCTGCTGTCCGTCATCATGGACAATAGTCTACTGTACTCCTACACAATGACATGACCTTCAAATAGGAAGCAGCTAGCATGGAAAAGAGGCAGATTATTCTGTTCTCCTTTGATTCTCCTCACTCTGTGTATCTACTGTAGGATGAGTCTAATTATGGACATTTACATAATTAGTAAACAGAAGCTGGATCGCATGATGAAGATTCAGCACTGTGATTTCACTCACCATCAAACTTGACCTTGAGGATGTAGTCCCTGTAAAACTTCCTGCCGTTGCCAGGTTTGAGCGCGTCACACACCTTGGTGGAGTTGGGGCACACGGCCTGCCTCATGTTGTGTAAAGCCGCCGCCATGGCGAACACGGCGTTCACCACGAACATGATCTTGGACTCCGGCTGGAACGGGGCCTCGCGCAGCGAGTGCTTCCCGCAGCTCAGGTCGTGCAGGCTGCACTGGAACTGGTTCTCCCAGAACTCCCGGAACCAGGGGTTCCGCGTGTTGTTGTACGGGTGCAGGCCGGTGAAGTACTGGTTGAACTGGTGTATCTCGTACGACGCCAGCTCGATGGTGAAGGCCCCGTCGGCCACGGCCTCGCTGCCCCTCACCACGCTCTCCTGCGCCCCCCAGCCGTCGCTCGCCACCCAGATGAAGGTGACGTTCATGCGGTTGGCGGCCACCAGCAGCTCGCGCGCGTCCTCGCTGCGCGTGAACAGGATCACCACCCTGGCGTTGGACTTCTGCTGCAGCGAGCGGATCACGTTCTCGTAGCTCCAGCGGCTCATGGAGCGGCTCACCTTGGCCGACGTGGCGATGCAGATGTGGCGCGCGCGCGCCTCCTGCTGGAAGGCGTCGATGCCCGTCTCGCCGTAGTCGCCCTCCGAGGCCACCGTGGACACGTAGGTCCAGTTGAAGTAGCGCAGGATCTCCGCCATGGCCTTGGCCTGGTAGAAGTCGGGGGGCACGGTGCGGGCGAAGTAGTCGTAGCGGCTCTTGTCGCTGAGCTTGGCGCTGGTGGAGGCGTAGCTGATCTGGGGGATCTGGAAGAGCCGCAGCAGGTTGGCCACCTGGTAAAAAGAAATTTACATCACTATTTGGTTGTTTAAAAAATGAAAACACACATTTTCCAACAGTGGGAAGAGTTTTAATGGCTCCTTATTAAATAAAGCAAACATTGGCTACTTTAAATACAGCATTCTTCCCCTGCAGATGCAATTAGTCTCACTCCATTCAGACTCTCACTCCGCTCCTGCATCCCTGCTGCGTCTCTCACCACCTCACTCTCCCGCTGACTTAATGGCACGACAGTATATTCGGCAACCGCGTGGCTTGCTTTATTTTCCCCCTTGCACATTCTTTGATTTCTCCCGCTGTCAACAAAAATAACCCAAACCAAGTTCAGAAGGCTCGGTAATTACAGGTGTTAGTCACAGAGGAGACGATTTTCCCCCGCACCACAGAATGAACACATTTTCAGAAAGTTCTCGCTCAGGCTTGCGAGGAAGAAAGGAGCAGACGGAGACAGACGGGGAGAGGCTGAGGGCAGGGACTGGCGGAGGGGAAAAGAGAGCGAACGTATCAAAGAATCCTCAAACTTTGCGCTTGCCGTGTAATGGGCTTTGTCAGAGTCGTGACACCACACATAGTGAGCTGTAGGAGCTGCCGACCGGCTCTGGCTTCAGGCATTTCTGTGGCAGCCTAGGGGGAGCCGGGCTGATCAGTCAAGAACAGCGCCGACTTAAGTCTGGTTGACTTTAATATTGGCTCTCACACCAGCGCAACATGTTGAATGCCAATGAAGTCAGGGAGCAAAAACCTCAGTGAAACGCATCCACCCCAGGTTCAGTGTCACTGTAGATGCAGGTCAGACGTCCAGTAGATCAGTAAATGTCCCTGTTAAGCAGTTGCAATTAAAGTCACTGTTGAAGCTACTATCAGTCATTCGTCCGTCATTCGTCAAATTGACTGCACAGCATGAATGATTAGCATAAGACAAATGAACAAGCTCATTAGGGAAGCCCATTCAAAAGCTGTAGGAGTCTATTAGTCACAAAAACAGCCCAGCAGTCAGTAAATCCCTTATAAAGCAGATACACGAGTGTGGAGGAAACGTGATTGACACCTTATTGTTCAGGATGTAACATTACTGTAAGTCTGGTGCGATGCGCCTCAATGGGTTTTAATAATGGACTCTGTTACTCTGCAGGATCACAGGGATGAATATTAAATGAGCCGATGGCAGGGATTTCCGGGCTGCCAGATTTATTGGAATTAATGAGAGGACCTCTCGCACGAAAACAAAACGCGAGAGGGACTTTTTTTCCTCCACCAGCGATATCAGCGACATCACACAGAGGTGACTCATTTGCTAGTTTGACATTACACTTCCACGTGTGGCTGTTCAAATTTACTAATCCGGAGACAGCTGAGATGCGCGAGTGAGTGTTTCACGTCAGCTCAAAAGGCCCCTGACTCCGCTCGGCTGCAGAGGCCCCGATCACGCACACAGGTTAGTAGCCGCAGTCGTGGATAAACACGGCCTTCTCCATGAACCGCCTCGACGGCCCCTCTCAACATGTGCGGCAGCAGCTGGCAGCTGTGTGCGTGCCCGCTTAGGAGAAAATGAGTCCGATCCAAAGTGGCAAGTGACACAAACACTAATTAATCATTTTCACATCCTTCAGTTCTTCATTAAAACTCTTGAACGGAATCCACTGGGATACATCTGATGGGTTCTTCTCCATAATCCCATTATAATTATGTAGGAATCACTTCCAGTATATAAAGCATGGTAAATACTGAGGACAGAACACTTCTTGGTTTTGATTGTTTACGAGTGATTGTATTTGTTGATATTTATTAATTTTACATTGGCTGCAGCTATGCTAATCCACTAGAAGGTTTTACATGTGCAACACATGTACAAACATGTACATTGCCCACTGACTGACACACGTCTGGATATAACTGACTGACACACGTCAGTCAGTGGGCAAGACTGCAGACACAGAAGAGAATTCAGGAGTAATTGTTTCAGTCAAGTGTTGATCTTCTACCCGGGGAGCGCTTTCCATAACAGCGTGAGCATTGTCAGTCAAGACGCTTTGCTGTGGTGGGTTCAAAGTAGCACAGGAGAACCGCTGAGCCAAAGCGGGGCGGAGCCCGCAGAGCATCCAGGCTTCCACGGAGCCTCAGGATCCTGCAGCCTCTACTGTAGTTCAGCGGTTTGGGGCGTGGAGGCTGTTCCACTGCAATATGTAATAGGGTTTAACAATTTACACAACAGAATGAAATAAAGCCTGTTCTGCCGTCTAAAGGTAGAGATAGAATGAGAAGAGCATTTCCATAGCCGCTCCAATGTAAGTCAGACCTGACCTGGATATAATGGAAGTACTGTATGTGCAAAGCCGTTTCCAATACCCCTTGATTGCCTGGGATTTTGAACACACTGTTTGTTTTATGGTCTCATGCGTTCAGCTGTGGACCATCCGGCATCAGAAAGCACTTCATTTAATTAAGAAAATTACAAAAGTGGCTCCCTCCCAAGCAGCGAGCACACTATAGGACATACAGCGGCTGTGTGGACACAGAACCGCAGAGTAGCAGCGTGGTTCTGCCTCTGCAAATGTGGAGTGAAAATAAAGGAACTGGGCCAGTGGTCGAGTAACAGACCAGTACAGGCACAGGACCAGGAGACTGGGAGCGTATGTACATACTGTATCAGGTCTTCACATGTCATGGGTTCTTCTACATGAAAAGCCCATCTGCACGTCCCAGAAGACCGTCTCACTGCGCTTCCACGGCAACGGCGCCGTTTCCCCAACGCTGGCGTCCGCAGCTCCGCTAACTATCGCACACACACGGGCCGCTGCATCACAACAACGCGTCCTGCACATCCAGTACAGCGCAGCGCATGCATCGGCGATAATTAGAGAGCGCCGGACGCCTTTTACCCGATGCCTTGTGATTTCGTTGCCTGGCAACAGCTTCAGCGGGGTGGAAATGCGAGCTGGTGTGCGTCTACAGCAAAGACGCTTTTGATCAAGTTGCGATTCTTATTTTGACGGATAATGGGAATCACCTTTATGCTGCAGGAAGTCACCAGAGGCCACCATTCACACGCCACATGCTGAGCTCCAGCCCCCGGTTCCTTTCATTTGCAGGAGCACTGACTCGGTTTTGATGTCCTGTCATAATATATTAGCTGCCCGGCCGGCAGAAAATATGTTTTAAGCCAACCATACATGCAGTTACTGTAAGACACCATTCACATTGTGGTTCAGCTGACTTCTAGCTCACATTGTGTTGTTGTTCGCACACGTCTACCGACAACCCAAGTCTATAAATAGAGATGTTTGTGGGAGGTAAAATGTCTTAAGTTCTGTGAAGACATTTACCTTATTATTCTGCTCACAGGTCGGTCTATAAATGTCAGGCAGACTTTTGCTGGAGATCTATATCTCTAAATTCCTGCGTGCATCTCTTCATGCCGTATTAATCAGTGAAAGTAATCACATCTCAGGCAGCGCACTGAAATACTTCAATTAATATACAAAGCTGGGACGAGAGCCGCCGCCCAAATGCCATGCACCGGGCCCGGCTCCTGCATCTCTGGGAGATCAGAGCGCGCTGTTTTCCCCCCGTTTTGCAGATTCGTTCCAGAAACGTCCTCTATCTCCGTTTCAAGCCCGAGAACGGCTCTTTAGTGAACTTTGAGTATTTGACATTCCCGAGGTGTTGTTCTCCTAATGCGCCCCGGTGACTATGACGTTTCGCCCGGGGATGCTCCAACAGCGGTGACTCATGTTCGGCAGCGCAGGCTGATGTCGGGGGAGCGGAACTGGGAGCCATGTTTGAACCAGGACGGGGCACGACGCATGTGCGCTTTAAACGCTCACCTTCAGGACAACAAAGCCAAAGGTCACAGGCGCCGAGGGGAAGGTACCGTATATGATTAAAGCAGATTCCCGCTAAGCTAGGGACGAGGTCAACGCTACACAATGGAATATGAATATCTTTACAAATAGATTCTTTCAAACTGTCCAGATGGCATCGCAGACCTCCCTCTGACTGTTTAAGAGGGGCACTGATTGTCAACTTGTTTGATGCCATATGATGCGTTGTGACTCACTCCGTCTCTCTCTCTCTCTCTCTCTCTCTCTCTCTCTCTCTCTCGCCTTGATCGTATCGGCCCCGGCACCGTCTCGGCCTCGCTGTGAAACACGAGCCCTCTAAAACCCGCACCTCTGCCAAAGCGTCAGAGCAGCCTGGCTGCGACCACAGATGGGAGAGAGGGAGACGCGGCCTGGCCCCGGATCGAGCGTCATGGAGCCTCGCCTCCGCACTCCCCAAAAGCGGCCCATCGGCGCCGACGTAACGCCAGCGACGGCCACAACACCAGCCGGCCGCGCGGCAGCAGATTTAGCCGGCACTCGGCGCCCTCGCCACCTGTCGCTGCGCCACGTTCCACCACGTCGCCACGGAGACCGAGGTCCTCGCGCTCACTTCGCTGGCCGTCCCGTACGCGCGCCTCGCCGCGAGGACGAAACGCACCCACGTGACTTTTCTGCTCAGGCAGAAGGTCAGACTGCGGCTGATTGACGACGCACCGAGCAGGCGGACGCAGGAGGGTGCGAACGTAGCGATCTGCGGAGCAACGCCACATGTTCACATGCCCCACGTGCGCGACCTTTGAGTAACAACCCCCCCGGAAACAGCGGGTCAGCAATACGTGCAGACAAACGCTCCTCTTGTTTTCGCAGCATATCTTTGCGACATCAGGGTAATGATATCAGTTGCACGGGAAGCCTCTGCCGCGTGTTTAGATGATAGGATAATGTCATAATGCCACTTTAAAAAGCCGCGTGCTAAGTGAGCTGTTCAGTGGGAACGGCTGAAGCGCGTGCAGTGGCGCAGTGCTGCCGGCGCGAGCGAGCGGCAGCGAGGAGCCGCAGCCGACCTCAGATCTCGGGCTTCTAATAGCACGCCCATAAATTACCACAAGACAAGGGCGCTCTCCGAGGAGCCCCAGATGCAGGGTTTCACTAAAATTACAAGTCGTTCATCAAATCTGTTATTTGCTTTTCTCCAGGAATCCCTTTTTATAGGTGCTCTGAATACAACTCTTACATCACATCCCAGGAGCCCTCCGAGATTATAATGTATCACTGTACTGTCCTTTATTTCCGGCACTGTGTTTGTCAGCAGGGACCCCGAGATACTGTATTTGTCATGGAACCAGAAAAGATATAGTCGAGAATCTGTGTAATAGGCGGACTTGGTATAATTGCAGCATTTATTCTCTTGAATATGTCAGTTTATGTTTAACTCCACAGTTTATGTTTTTACTTGACAGCAGACGTCGGAGCGGCCATTTAACGTAATCCATTTATTGTTAGCGGCCCAGCGCTGACACATTTACCGTTGGCCACCGTTGTCCACAAATCATGACTAAAAAGTGTGGCCGCGTGCCACAAAAGGCAGCTATCAGCGGGGGTTCCCGCGCCGTCTATGGTTTATTAATGATCCGGAGCCAGTTATTATTTCTGGACGGGCAGGAGCGCGTTCCCCTCCGCGCAGAGCTGGAGGCGAGGCCGCGCTCTGGAACCGCACTCGGCGGAGCGCGGAGTGGGTCGGGACGACGAGTTCGCCTCAATGCTCTGAGGCGCGCGTGCGCGCGTGTCTGTGAATATTTACAAATCTCCGCTCTGACAATGACTCCGTGATACTTGGAAGTGGCAGCCGCGTCGCAGAGAGCCAATTAGCCGAGCTTTCATCGCGCCGCAGCTTGAGCGAGCCGAAAGCAGCGAGTAATCATGCCTTCACTAGTCATCCTGTCACCCTGTCCACAGCGCAACATCTGTAGCGCGTCTGCCTCTGACAGGGCCGCCGCCTCAGTGTGAATTACCAGGAAAGAGGAAGAGGTTTCCTGAATTAGATCAACCGAGCATCGGGGCGTTCAGGTAAACAGATCCTCCTTGTGGAACCGATACTCATTAAGTCCCCGTGTTAACATCTCGTAAGGGGTAATTGCACACGGTACTTAAGTCTAAATGGACAGTTACAGCATATAAACATCCATCACGCTGGTTCTGGGGCTTCCTCCTCCTCTTGTCTGCCTGTCTCCCCTGATTGCAATAATCACAGTTCACCTTGTAATTGCAGAAGCAAATGAACAAACGTAACGGATAGATTTTTCCGCCCAGCGGCAGCGCTGCTCGCTGGCTCCTACCTGGATGGAGACGTCGCTGTAGGAGCCGCCTATGACCCCGGAGATGGCCAGAGGGACGTCGTCGTGGATGGCGTAGGAGCCGTCGGGGCACGTGTACTCGCTGTCGTCCACCTTGGTGAGTGAGGCCCTGACGAACTCCAGCGACTGCTCCAGAGCGTAGGTGTCCTTGGAGCAGGTGTCCAAAATGTGCGCCCCCAGCCTGATCCCGGGCAGGATGCGCTCGTCCCTGTTGATCTCGTCCAGCGCCAGCAGCATGGCCTCCAGCCTCTGGATCCCCCGCTGGGCGTTGATCTTCCCGCAGTCCTCCGCTCCCTCGCCCTTCTGGTGCACCGGGAACAGGCCGCCGATCATCAGGTCCCCGTCCAGCGTGATCTCCCGCTTGGAGTCGGGGTTGTAGCCCACCACGGGCAGACCCTGGGGAGCCTGGGCCAACAGGGACACGCACAGGCACAGCAGGCTGAGGTGGGACAGCCAGACGGGCCGGGGCGCAGGGCGCACCCCCGGCGCGGGGGATCTCCCCGGCGACATAGCCCCGGGCGAAACCAGGTCACCGTCCTGCCTGTGGGTTCCGCTCGGCTGCTGCTGCTGCTGACGACGGCGGCGGCGGCGCTCGGGTTGGGAGACAGCGAGGCGCAGCAGCACCGGATCTCAGAGCGCCGCGCTTTTTATCCTGACAGGGGCCATTTACAGCACCAGCGCCATCCTCTCCGTCCTCCGCGTCCTCGGGGAGGGGGGTCGGGGGTGGGGCGGGGGGGGTTGTAGATTACAGCCTGCGGATCAAACAGAGAGAAATTCAGCCGCAGCCTTTGAGCTGGAGCACAGTGATGCCTTTGTCTCACTCGCGTGGAGACACAACATCTGCAAAAGCGAGTCGATATCATTGCTTTTACTCGTTCAACAGAAATTAGAAAGACATTTGTAACAGTGGAAGTTGTCCGCTTAATCATCTGGAAATCATCTGGAGTTTACTGAGCTCCACGCAAATGTTTCCCGAAAGGTTCCCTGGCGTTCGCGAGGTTCCCACACAGTCAGCGTCTCGTTGGCAGCGGCCTCGTTCCCCTTTCGCTGTCTCTCTGACCTCACGCTGCTTCGCTTCCCAAGCAGACGATTGTACGACTTATTCACAATCACATGTGCACATGCTCCCGTACACCGAAAGTCTGCGGAGTTAACAAATCGTGTCCCCGAGGAGAATGTTGTCAAATCTCATTAACTCCTCTAGCGGCCTTGGAGAAACGTAGCTTATACACAACAATGGGAAAAGCACAAGTTCAGTCCACATTCAGACATTAAGAGACAAAGTGCTGAAATTATGCATTCAAATGAATTTATTGCCCACAGATTTTACTTTGAATTAGATTTTATCTGAAACTACAGTATATTCAATTATTTTTTTGCTCTGTTGTCTGTACTGATGCATTATTTATTCTCAGTATTTTCTGTTTTACTTTCTGCGAGACCTGGCACTTTAAATAAACATGCTTCACACTGTCAACATGAAAGCAAATCAATGATTTCGCAATATTTCCACGTTTACATTCCCCCAGCCCAACTTCAAGTGTTTTACACTATACATTTCTTTTCTTATATAATGGTCTGAATAATGAAAAGATAATGTTGGTGCTATATCGGTCGTGGCTCCAGCGTCGTTACGCTGCTGAATCTGGAATTAATGCGACCAAGCAAACACAGGCCTTTTGTTCAGTCCTGGTGTCACTGCCCACAAACCCCTCAGGCGTTACTGAGTAGAGTGTGAAGTTTATCAGCGGTAAATTATGGAGGCAAAATGATTTGTCTCATATTCATTGTCTCAACAAGTCAAGAGACTGACAAGCGGTAATTAATGGTAATGGAGAGAGATTATAAAAGCTGAACACAAGAATATTATGACTCATATACACTTGTTTCTGTTTCAAAATATTGATCTGCCCGTTAAAAGAACATAAAGCTCTCAACGAGAATTAGACTACGGACCCAATGCGTTGGGGGGTTTCTCTATTTGTCTCACTCGCTATCTTTGCTCTATCTCCCTGTTTCCATGGAAACATGCCAGTAGATGGAGAAGGTGACAAGTGGGCCAGTCTGACCATGCATGCTGCTAGGTCCTGTGGGAGAACTGGGAGGTCTGCGCTATGAACTGACCAAAGTGATGAGACCTCAGCCCAGCTAATAACCAGCGTAAACCCCACGTACCACCAGATCTGTGTGGCACATAAAGCTAAAGCTCTGCCGTCGGAAACGTCCAAATGGCGAAGCGAAATGGAAACGGACCACGTCTGCCTTGATGGAGTCCAGCAGGAAAAACTGGTGAAGCACTTAAACGCACTCTCCAGAGAGAACAGCGACAAAAGGGTTTGTGACTAACACGACGTCAGTCTGTTTCTGCCGGGACCGTCTCACCCGAGGATAAACAGCTCCTCTATACGCTACAGCTGCTGGTACAAACTACTCTCTGGATCATATGAGTCAAGAGACCTTTAAACTCCTCAAACTAAAGCGCCACCAACTGTAAATCATTATTTACATATCATATTAAGTGTGATCATTAGCCCTTGGAAATACGGGAGAGTTCTTTACCCAAACCGGACTCTAAATCATGAAATTAATGTGATTCAGTCCAACTACAGTATACGGGTATGAGGTAAATGTGAGCAGGTGCTGAGAGCCCTGTTTACACTTGGATGTAACATCCCACCCAAGATTCTCTCTACATAACAACTTCAAAGAAAGCCCAAGTGCGCTATTTTTCCTCTCTCCTCCTATACAGCCATCTCTGTTTCGCTCTTCTCCAGATGGCCTTTTTAATTCAAGTGCGTAAAGCCTGCCAGCCTCTCACACACTTCAAACCAGACTGTGTGAAGGAATTGGGGAGGGGGAGCGTGGGCAGCAGGGAGAAAGGTGGGATGTGGGTGGGGTTGGAGGAAGACGCTATCCAAGCCCATTCTCTTCATGACAATCGTTTGCCCCAGGAGTGGACTGAAGCATTAATATGATAATATCCCCCCGGGCAATAGCAGGTGGAGGTCATCCACTGTATATGCAGCATGGAGACCCCCACAGAGGGTACGGCAACGAGGACGTAGAGGTGATGGAAGCCAGGCTTCCCTAAAATCACATTTCCCGAGAAGCGTCCTGTGTGGGGGCAGTGGGAGGGCGGTCTGCGAACGGGGACGGAGGCTCCAAACAGGCATTAAAGCGCAGGCGCTGCTTGCGATGGCTCCTGCTGCAGCAGCTGATGTTTAACTGAATTTGTAACGCAATTAAAAGGTTACAGCTGCGACGGAGGTTTGTGCTGAGCAAGTCAAACGGCTACCGTTAGTCCTCAAAGGGCTCCACTAGCTGCACGACAGCCCGCGTTTTAAATTGATGACAGCGATGCACGCACGGGACCCAAATACCAAGTTTAGTTCAGTAATTAACCTGTGATTCCCAACCAAAATGCTCACAATGTGTAGCTGCTCAAACAGTGGATGCGTTTTTTCCTTCTTTCACTGAGCCTCTGTAGATTCATAATTACTCATATCATGAAATCTCACTATTTAAAACCAAGGGCGTGTTTGAAACTGAGAGGCCCACGGACTGGATCAATGGTAACCCTGAAGTTCCATCATAAAACAATGAAATGTCACACAGAAACACACGCGCTAACCTTTCCTGATAAGGTCATTGAGACAATTAGCAATTAGAGGAGCTGCTCGGAGCTTCGAGATCCGCTGAAGACATTTTGAGACGTTGCCTCCGTGCAGCGTCTGCTGCGATTCATCACGGCAGCTGTGAACGCGAGCGGGACAGCGGGAAAACGAAGCTGCTGATTATGGTTGTGTATGTCAGCGTACGCCTGCCCCATCCCTCACAGCTGACTGGGCTGACTGGGCTGACTGGGCTGCACCCCCCCCCCCATCCATCTCCTCTCCCTCCACCTGTAAAAGAGGGAATCCCTTGCATGTGTTCCACAGGCCTTCACCTCCCAGGAGCCCAATTCCGCCTCCCTCATCAAACATTCATCCTCTCCCTTTGTCTCTTTGTCTCTTGGAGATGGTTACTGCCGGGCCAGTGAATGGCCAGGACGCTATGGATGCGTGGAGCTTTTGTCTCAGACGTTTTTATTGTATCTTTGCATAATTCATCATTAACGCAAGCTGTTAAAAGAAACTGGCCTGAAATACATGTTTTTTTTTTAAATCATTAGCCTGTTTCTTGAATCATTAGTTCCCAGACTAATATGTCGTACTTCAAATTGTTTAAATTAGAGAAAATGACAGTTTCACATTCATTTTCTCTACACTGTGTAGCTCTGGAAAATCAATCAGCGCTGTACAATTACTCCTTCATTCAGACTGTTTGTTCAGATGAGCTTGATCACAGTTGTGTGAATGCTGTACTAGAGAACAAGCGTCACCGTCCATCTAACTGCTGGACCGGCAGCACCAGCTCACAAGCCACCAACCGTCTGACAAACACTCATTCAACCTCATTTACTTCCCTTGATTTTCTGTAAGATGAGATCCGCGTTCCATTTTTCAGAACCCCAGGCTAAACGGTCAATATGAGTCCAGTTTGTTTGACTGCACACACTAACTCAGCTTGATCTCAATCTTTTACTGATTGTTCAGCTGCATCCACTAACCTCCATTTGTGCAGTCAGAATTTGACACAGTTGTTCCCAACATCAGAGTCAGCACCTTCTATTTTTGATCAGTCTCTGCAAAAACAATTTAGATTTGTTCCTCATAAAACCTTCCTCTGGACACAAACATGTGATAAAATGTCCCTTGCTCTCAAATGTTTCTAATCTGCTTTGTTGCTGAGAAAGACGGCGTTTGAGTAAAACCTGCAAGTAAAGACTTAGCAAACAGTCGCTGTTACTGACGAAGGAAATGACTAAGTGTCACCGAGGCTTCGCCTACACCAACAACCTCTGACACATCCGGCAAAAATGTAAAACAGAAATGAATCTTTTGGAAGTTGAGCACTCATCAATAATAAAATCAGAAGCTTTTCTGCGCTTAAATTTAGTTAGAATGGAGCAAAAATAATGTGTCATTCGGTATAATTTGTGGTTTCTAACGACTAGATGGCAGAATGAGAGGGGGACTTCTCAGATCCAATCAGTCTGTGTAGCACAAGCTTCATATTAACTACACACAGAGGTTAATATTAAACCGTGAACAAGGAACCGAGGATCCACTAAAACCCGCACCATCTGCTTGCAGCGTATATTGCAGATGGACATGAGTTCGTTTAACAGATGTTGTGGGCGTCCAGTGACCCGTGTAAACTTTATATGGACGACGCTGGCAGACATCAAAGTGACGCGCCTCACCTGCACCCGCGTTGGGCTTCATAATTACGTGCACGGCCATAAGGAAGCAATTAGTCTGCTCTTTTCGTTGGGGCCAGAGTGATTCATCATACAGAAATGTGATTACAGATAGCCGGTCGCTGCAGCCCAGGTGCAACGAACGCAGGAGTGACGATGAAGCAACAAGGCAGATGGCTATTCGTTTAAATCTAAGGCTAAGGAAATGAAGTTAATATTTCTATATATGACACAATAGGTCTTTGACCATTCGGTTCTCCTGTTTGGTTCATTGCAGTTATGGCGCTGCTGTCCAGCGCTGACTTAATTAAAGGGGGTGTCCTCAGGTAGCACTGGACCGGGTATTCTGTCAAAAGAGACATGAGCCGCGTTGGACCCTGGGACACAGCCTCACCGCCCTCTGCTACGCTTTCTCTGAATTCAGATGATGGCAATGGAGCATGTTCTCCAGTCGGACATGACCTGAATTTACAGCAACCCTCAGCTGGGAAAACTGGGCTCACATGCCGTTTCACTTTACTGGGTTTTACCCAATTAGGGGATAAATCCACGCAGCTACAGTAAATGTGCCTGATGGACTGATGATTAACAGAAACATCCCCACCAAAGCTGCGTGACCCCCCTGCAGGATCTATTGTTATTGTTACAAGCCTCCTAACAACGACGTGCACAGTATCTGCCATATTAATCTTGATGCTGGGTTGAACAGATTACGCATCACTCGGGCGTTTTTCTATTGTGTTTGTTCCTGCTGAACAGGCAGCAGTGACGCCCCTGAGATTGGAGGAGACGTCCACGGTAGCAGCATTACGCTTCCTTAATGACTTATTAGCGACGTTGCCTTTAAGTGTTATTGATATATTTGGTGATTTAATGCATTTTAAACGCCTGCTGACAATCGAAGAATTACAGAGTGTGTGAAGGAGCTACACGTAACAGAACCTCGCTGTGTTGTGCACTGCGGTGGTTGGAACCATTCAGATTATTACATTTATAAATGTATTTTTTTACAAAAACAGCAAAGACCGACGCGAGAACTGTGGCAGCAGCGCGTTTGTTTAAGTTGAAGAACCGCCTTTCCCAAAGAAACCGCCTCATAGAGGAAAGACGTTCGCGTTAACCACCTCTCAGCACCGCGTTAACGCACAACTAATTGTCAAGTTTGGACTTTGAAACGGACTTCGGCGACGGTGTTTCTTACTTCTTGTTACGTAAAGTGGTTTCACGGACTACAGATATGTGGCTTCAGTAGTATTTTGCAGTGGTCGTACATGTGGAAGGTTGTGCAGCAAGTCCTCGGCTCTAATCAGACACGTTCTGGTCATTAGAACGGCGACTGCAGTAAATGAAAAACAGTCGCTACGCTGCCAGCTATTCAAAATCCCCCGCTTTATACTGCAGGAATGTGGCGATAATTATAGCGATAAAACACGAGATCAATTTATCAAATTCCACCCGATTTACTCGACTTATATTACCTTTTCTTTAAATCTAAATATTCTGGACAAGTTTGCCCCCAAAAACACATTTGGGCTCTCAACGCGCAAACAAGTCAACGTAACACAGAAATGTCTCACCTGTGAGCGACTCCTCAGTTCCCAGCGTCGCCGTGCGATGAATGGGCTGTGTAAAACCAAAGCATATCCGTTTGCGGCGGTGCTTGTTCGAAGCGGGATCAGTGAAATGCACGGGAGCTGCGCGAGCGGAGGAGGCGAGCGGCGTCTGCCCGAAGTTTGAACCGCGGACCGGGAGCTGTCCGCGGTGCTGAAAAGCCGCAGGATCCTGGAAGTCTGATCCCAACAGCGGTTCAAAAGTCACATCTCCTAAACACATTTACGTGACGCCCAGTTCGTCGCTGGGGCGAGAAGAGGGCGTTTTACTTGAGCATCAGTTGTAAAAAGAGAAGTGTAAACAATTCAAAGACCAGTCTAGAATAAAAGTGGCAAATATGACGAATTGGAGAATCATCTAATGCAGAAGAAGTTGTGCGTAAAAAAACGAGGGGATTGGACACAAAGTTTCTACCTGTTACAGGAGAAGGCTCAAAATCCTCAGCAACTGGGAAGAATATTGTCTAAAAAAATAGCGTCTGGGAGTGCCTCAACTCAGAGGCTCTGGACACTCTGAACACAGGCGCAGTTGCTCGACGCGGGAGCCGTCCTGGAGACAGTCTGCCTCATCGCAACTGTGTGCCAAATTCATATTATGTAATTTAGAGCCTAACGGAAAAAAGGCTCTCTCGGCTGCGTTGCTCTGCTTAGAAAGGTGTTGAAATGCATCCGAACACCGACGCGCGGGGAGCTCCAGGACTCGCCCTCTATTTGTTCAGGCGGTCAGGAGGGGGGCACAGCATGTTAAAAGAACGATTCCTGGGAGACTGCTTATCCACAGCATCGGAAATTTCATTTGGGATCCGCAAACAAGTTTTGACACGGCACGGAGGAGTGTGAGGTCAGTCCCAGATGGCACCGCGACGCACGCCGGGGACGCGCGCTTTCAGAGCGATGCGCCGCGACCCCCTTTCCTCTGTGCTGCCAAGAGCAGATTCAGACACGCAATGGTCGACGTCTGAATGTGTGCGTTGAGACCCCCCCCCCCATCTCTTCTCCATGTGCAGTGTAATGAGATTAATAATTAACATCATGGGAAGGCAATAATCTCCGCGCCCTCAAAGCTGCATGACACCCCTGTAGGTTTCACAATTAATTAAATCAGTCGCTGACCCAGTGTGTCACCGCAGTCTCTCCCAGACTGATTTTCATTTTTGCCTTTGGATAAAGGTTCGGGTGCCAGGATTAAAAGTGAAAGTGCAACAGACATGCGGTGAGGGCATCTGTCCCTGCAGACTTCATCACACCTCTGTAAGCAGCCGAGGCATTAATCTCATGGCGTCATCAGAAAACAGAACGCTACAAGCTGTCTGTCGGCTGAAAGATTAAAAAAAGCTCAGAGTAAGTAAGAAAAGATAAAGCTTTTAAGTCTTGTTTCTCAGTGTGCTACTAGTCAGATGTGTTAAACTGACTGGAACCGGCGCCAGAAGGGTTTTATTGCCTCTGGCTGAATACCGGCTAAAGAACACCTTCAGTATGTCCATCAGTACATTATTAGCCTGTGGGGGTCGAGTGGACGTGCTGCTGCTCCTGCTGCTGAGACAGAACTGGGATAGAGGAGCATTATTTAGTGCTTCGGGTTTCCGCCCCCCAAGGAAGACACATTTGTATTATTTTGTGCACATTGATTAAAGCACTTTAGGCGTACCAGGGGAAACCTGCTCTTCCACGGAACTCTTAAAAACAGCATGGCTTAATTTGCTCAATTTGCAAAAAAAAAAAACCCTATTGCACATGTGTGCCTTTAATGGTTCGAAATTGCTCCTTATTACAATGCAAACCCATCAAAGCAGTTAAAGAGAGCGCTTAGTAGGTTATTAGGCACTTATTGCCTCATCAATAACTTACAAACAACAATGTGTCCCACTGGTGCGAGCGCTTTGTCACGTCCTCCTCTCTGTTGGGAAACAGAAACATAAAACTGGGCAAGAAAAACCATCAGAGCGGTGAAGTGATGATGTGGCTTTGAGAAAAACCTCACAAATGATTACCGTCTTTTGAACGTCTCATTTAAAAATTTTATTACACATAGACGTAACCATGGCAACGCTCTGTACATTATTTCCAATGTGTCGCCAGCAGTTTTAACCTAAGGATTTCGCACAACTAGTCTCTGGAAGTGAATTTAAGCTACGAATGAAAACAGGTGAATGGTTCAACAAACCATAGACGGGAACATGTTCAATGTGTTTTAGTCCTGCAGAGATGAGCTTCACTTCTTCTTACCGCTGTCCTTCTTCTATGGCACCGATCATTTAAATCAGAAAAGAAAACAATTTCATAATGAAACCATCAAAGGTCCATTAAAGGTTCTACGCCATCGGCTCCTGCACCCTTCATCTGATCATTACTATACATCACAACAACAAAGTCAGGTACTGCACACAAACACATGACATAAACCTTCTGGGGACGCGACCTTGAAAGAAGTGGACGACATCAACTGTCACACATGGGGCGGTCCAGGATCCAGAACACGGGGGTCAGCGTCTTGGCTTTGATGCTAATCTTAAACTGTGGAGTCACTTCTAATGAGAAGTGAAATGAGGATGATTGAAACAAGATTAATGTTTGAAATGAAATGTAGACTTAATCACATCTTGACTTTGGTTTGAAGCCCACCATGAGCAGGGGAGCCTGTGTTTATACTGGGAGAGACTCGACTCCAAGGGGCTGTCTGCTGCTCTGTCCTGACAGAGTGTAAATACAGGATCAGGAATTTATTAAAAGGAAATTAAAAAAAGAATCTCTAAATGACAGGCGTAAATAAGATGACATGAACTGCTTTAAATCCCCAACAACATTACATGACAGATAACCAGCAACAGCAACAACTGAGAAACTCTCTAGCAAAGCCGGTGGTACGTGGCCTCGTTCCTCATCTCTTCAGTATCCGCCCTCCCCCTCTCCGTCCCCCGAGGGCTCCTTCTTCTCAGCCATCAGTTCAACTGCCTCCCGAGCTCCAACCTCGCCCTCGGGGGGCTTCTCCTCCTCCACGTCTTCCTTCTCCTCCCGCTCCTCGCCCTCCTCCCGCTCCTCCTGATCCATGTCGAGCTCTTCAAAGGACGAGCCGCTGCCCATGGACTCGTCGGAGCCCCTGTCGCTGTAGTCCCTGTGCTTGACGTCTCCGCCGGCGTCCGCCACGTCCCTCAGGGGCAGCGAGGAGGCCAGCGAGGCGGCGGTGGAGGCAGCCAGCGACGTCTCTCTGCTGTCCCAGGGCACGCCGCCGCTCACCGAGCTGACGTCACTGTGGGAATCGGCACCTGCGGCGGCGTGGGGGAAAGTACAGACGGAGGTAAGAGATGGCATGAAAGTCAGTCGGTAGCAGTAAAAGTGATCAAGTATTTCACCGGCCTTTGATCAAAACGGACAAACTCTCATTAAGCTAACACGAGTCACTTAAAATTCACCACATCTGTGTAAAAAGAAAATTAAATTCCACTTTATCTCAACGAGACCGATCCCACCCACTCCAGAGTGAATCTGGTTATTAGGGCTCATCAGGAGTTTACAGGATGCTCAGAAACAGCAGATTATCACTGGTAAAGACAGAAAAGGTCTTCAATTGTGCATTAGGCCACACACTGTTCATGCATGTTAGTCATATGACCTGCCTTAAATTAGGTGGAGCCATAGCTTTGCAGGGGGCGGATCCTGGTTAGGAGCTTAAACGATGGATACTGTACCTCCTCATGTACTTTATCAGCTTTTCTGACTTGATATTAATTTACCTTTGTTCTATAATCATGAACATAACCATTTTTTTTCTGAATTCCTATTGGTGAGTGAAAATAAATGCAAACTTGTGCTCAGAGTCACAGAGTTTACGTGCCAGAAAGGCAAATAAGGAACAAACCGGCTAAGTCAACTTAAACAGCCTGAGAGAGATGAGCTACAGTATTCGCTGCCTGAAATTACAAGTGGAAACAGGCATTAGGACTTAAATATCAGAAGCACATTACACCTCCCACCTGCACCATAAATAACACTCGGGGAGCCTTCCACAGTTCCATAAAGAAAACTCAGTAAAATGTCACATGTAGAAATCTAGAAATAATGGTTTTCAGCAGTGGAATGTATCATAACAACTGTTAAAGCTGTGATGAGTCACTCTGCAAAAAGCGTCTTCAAAAACTCCACACTTCCATTCTGTGCATTGAGTTCTAGTTGGTCTCATTTGTATACAGTATAAGTTCCTCATTATGTCTTATTAGTAATGGGCGTCTTCCAGGAACAGCATCTGACTGGACTTGAGTGGAGCACCCCACAGGACGCTTGAGTGTGAAACGCAGGTTTCACACTCAAGGTTAACCTCATCCACACGTCACGGTCATCAGGGATCCGAACACCACACATGTAAATAGGAAGCATTCTGAGCGGAGGTCAGTTTATTCATTCAATCGAACGGCAGAATCACTCAGCAACCCAATTATCACCTTCAGCAGGCCGGCTCTCGTCTGCTGCCAGCGTCCTGTATGGGAAGTCAAACGCAGCTATTTATAATACCCATTTAAAAGCCTGTTGATTACTGAAAAGGTCCAAACAGAACCACAGGGACTGGTTTTCAGTGAAAAGGCCAGTGTGAGAATGATGTGACACAGAGCTACTGGTTTAAAACGCAAGAGGCCTTAAAAAAGATCAGCGAGCGACTTCTACTTCATTTACAAGTAGAAAACAAAGAACACGCTTTTCCTGGGAGACTTGTTTTACAACACAAAGAATTTGACAGGAAATAATGGGTCTATTTAGGGTAATTGGGTGGACAGTGTGTCCTAACACACTGGACAACATTCACTCCCTCCACAACTGCGAGCGAGCCCTAAAACCGGCGCCGGGGTTGAAGCCAGCTGCGCCTCTGAAAGCCTTTTAGATCAAATTTGCTAAATTAGCAGCTAAATTGGGCCCACTGGGATTATTAGCGGAGAATCAAGGTCTTGTTCTTCAAACCGTCTGAAACAGCGGAGAAGATTTTTAAGACGGTAATTAAACATAGGCAGGGTTGAGTTTGGGTGGACGGAGAGAAGAGTGTGGCTGCAGCAGCAGGAGTTAGGAGCCACTGCAGTAGATGGGGCCTGTTTACAAATGAGAGCTTGGAGTTGGAGAACGGCGCTTAATTACATTTCTTACTGTAGGTAGGAACACTAGGATGCTCATATTTATTGTGCTGGTCCGATGCTTTGTTAGTTTCATTAAAAAACCCTGCGTCTCGGGCTAAACGGTGTAATTTAGCACTGTGAACACTGTGGGTAGAAAGCAGCACAGTGAACACTTACTGTACCTTTTCTCAGTACTGAATGCTGTGCAACACCAAAACCCAAATCCTGACTCCCAGAATAAATAAATATCAGGCGTTGAACACATTGAGCTGTTGATGCCGGTTCTCCGTGAAACTATTGCAAGAGACGACATCTGCACGATACTGTATGTGATGCGCGTGGAGGATGCTAACGTCTGATGTCCTTACAGCTCCCTCTTACAGTACTTCACCTTAATGTGATTGTACCGGTACATGAACAGTTGGCACCTATTAAACTCATTACTACCTAATGATTTGCATCTTCAAACCGCTTACACCCGCGTAAGCTCCCACTGAAAACCAGCACTCTGGGAGTCTGTGCTGCACGTTAGCGGAGTTTAATAAGTTCCCTAAGCCTAAATCACGGGGAATGAAGCCCAGTAGCCCGTTTAGTCTGAGCCCAGTTTGTTCCTAAAAAGATTAACACAACACACTAACTGGCTGCTGTGATAATCCAATCATCATAAAAGTGTTTAGTGGCCTCTCTGAGGTACAGTGGGGGAGGAGGGGGTGCAAATGCGAGGGCTTAGAGTTCATGACTGGTCTCCACAGTGAGCAGTGGGTGAAGGATGGCAGTCGGAGGTGATCTCCCAGCTGGGGAGCGAGATGTCCACATCTGGCTCGTCAGACGAAGCCCCACCGGCTGATCGGTGCCTCGTTGGGACAGCTGGGATTTGTCTATCGCCACACGAGGTGGGTACAGGCATGTGCCCCTGACCTTCACCCAGTCAACACAGTGTAACTCTGGATCCGATTTACATTGTAAATCATGACACACACTCGTGAACTCGTGTAAGACGCCAACAATTACTCAAAACGCACGGACGTTCAGCCTGCACAGGGTGACAATCACTGTGCTTCACACCTGTCGCTGTCTATTTAGCACAAATTACAGTAGCTTTGTGGAATATCGAATAATTTAAAGTGCACAATGTGAATGTAAGACGGTATGAATGTCTTCAGTGTTGAGCATCAGTGAGAGCAGTGAAGTAATAAAGAAAAACTCCAGACAGGACGTTTCCAGGATGTTGTTACAGCACAAGACTCTACTTAAACTGGACCAGACACAAACTGTTTCTGAGGGACCGTGTTGGTGACTGATGTCACAACTTCGACTCTTGGACGGTGTGTTACTGCATTTGTCTCCAGAAGCTGAGCCTTAAGCTGCTTCAGCGTCTTCCTGTCAATCTGAAACAACCCGTCTAACCTCATCTCTGATCGTCCCATTGACACTGCACTCAATAATTCAATTTGTATTGCATTCAAACTGGTGCAGTGGTAAAACCCAGGCAGGAACGTGCATTGCTGGGCCGCTCCTCAGGATAACACTGAATCACTGGATGCTGCACTCGACGGCGATGTTTTGAAGCACAGTAGTCAAAGCGTTCAGCATCAGATGCTTCAAACATCAGGAGAATTTTGTGAAAAGCGTCCACTTTTCACCTGATTGGAGCGCTCACCCCATCAGCCTACAGTCATTCCATCTGAATTGTCCCACTCAAATGTTTTCCAGCACTGTAGTCCTTTCCCATTAACTCTGTCATTTGTTAGAAAACAATCAAAACTTTGTCTCGGTCCGGTGACGCTGGCGAACTCATTTAAAGTTGTGAATCGCTTCGCCTCTCATTTCAGCGGCAGACAGTCACCTTTCTACCCGTCTCGGGCCGAGGCGGCGACTGCAATCTGCACACGCCGACGCCCGAGCACGTGGCGCTGACGGAGGGCGCTCACGCACATCCGTCTCACGCAATTACGCCGCGCACGATCGGAGCTGAACAGCTGATCGGCGTCAACACGACGGCATTTATTCCCCCCAGTGACTTGTACAGTGACAAATCCAATCCAATAGCGGGTCAAGGTCTGGAGGAGGAACAGCAGGAGGAGAGACACTGCGCTTCGAGGCGCACTCGATTGTGTTGACACAACAATTATGGTCTCATATATCACGCGTCCTCTGTGATCAAAGGCAGGAAGGAGTCGGAGCAGCGTCGGCGAATGAAAGCTGCTGCGTCTTTATTTTCCCCGACTCACACAAGCTTTTAATTCAGCAGAGATCTGTGTCTCTATTAACACGCTTCATTAGTGCACAATTAGATGACGAAGCTCAATTCTACAAAAAACAGCAGCGGCGAGAAATGTGGGAGATGTGCCTGTGCTTTTCAGAGGGACTCATTCCGTTTCTTTTCACGGCTGATCAGTTGATCAGCTGATCGACACACAAGCTGCTATGGGTCAAACATCTACCTGTGATATCGGTTCCTCTGTCCTCGTCAGACTCCTCTTCTTTCACGTCCGTCTTCACCTCCTCCTTCATTTCGGGAACGAAGAAGTCCATCTGGTGAGACAGCGGAACCATGTAGTGGATGGAGTCCGATCTGTAGATCTCCACCGAGGGGAACGCGTACAGCTTCCTCTCCTGTGAAAGGAAACACGGTGAAACAGTGAATCACAACCAAGGTCCGGTGTGAGAACACCAGGGCCCGGTTCCACCAGCACAGGCCGTAACGAGTGGAACGGGTTCATTTCTAGAAAGCTGCCCTGCATCGACCGTGGGCTCGTGTGCATTTCCTTTTTATGTATCTCGTGTGATGCATTTTCCCATTTGTTTCCCACACGGACGTGTTGGCACAGGCATCACACACACGCTGCATGTGAATCCGCAGCCTCTCGCTGTGTGCGAGCGGTCTCAGACTCTCATAGAAATGTCGGGTCTGTAGATTCCACGGACGAATGCACGGACGGGCCACGTTGCCATGGTTGTGCCACAAAGAGAGGTTCTGCGGGCCGTTTGAAGGGAGCCAGGGACGCTGCGACTGCGGCCGTTCCCCTCGGTCCCCTCCGGGTCGGGGTGATCTGCGCTGATTGATTCGTTTTAATCTAATTCCCCGCTAAATAAAACGGCGGGAGCTGCTATGAATCACCTGGCTGCTCCACACAGGGGCCCTGGCCCAGGGGCTGCGCATGCAAATGAGTAGCCATCTCCTTGAACCTGCACCGATAATGAGCAGGGGAAGCGAGACAAAAGCGGTTTCCACACACACACACACACACACACACACACACACACACACACACACACACACACACACACACACACACACACACACACACACACACACACACACACGGTGTCTCCAAGGGACACCGTCACAGATAAGATAAGGAAACAGCATGTGCACTAATACATGTGTGCATTCATCACAGTCACATTTATCTCATTAGGACAGTGAGTTGCTCGTTCTTTCTGGGTGACGTGGGGCTTTATTCCAGTCTAGACAATTAACACACCATCAGCCAGAGAAGAAGAGGAGGAGACCCTCCTCAGAGCATCCAGCTGTGAACGAGAGCCAGAACGTGGATATTCGACACATCAATCACCGGCTGACGTATCGGCACCTCACATTACACTGAATAAACATGTTACAAACACCGTCGCTGATCATTAGCTCGCTCGCGACGATCTTGTGGAAATATTCCAGCACTATGACGTCTAATGGAGCCTCAGAGCTGCCAGCAGAGAGGACGCGACTCGTGATGGGAGCCGTTAAGGGATTTTGCAATATCACATGGAAAATCTCATTCTCACCTTCCAAGCAGACTCTCTTCAAACTCCGGCATTTATTAAATTGTGTCCCTCCCTGCAGGTATTTCCCTGTATTTAATCTGCGATTATAATATTCATCTCAGTTTCACTTTTTGTGATATCCTGAGTGCTGCTCTTTGAAGTATTTCAAAGGACTCTGCATGAAAATCTGCTTCTCCCCCATCACTGTCTATTGTTGACACGAGAGGCTGCTTTTAAATGAGTGTTAATTTCAACTTACTGTAGCTGAGCTCAGTGTTAGTAAAGCAGCATTGTTGCCAGTGACGTACATCCCCTTTAAATGAATCTATTTTCTTAGAATAGAATACTGTTCTTTGCTACTACATGTTGTTCCTGGCTGGCATGTAGGACAAATCTCAGAGAAATTGCTTCAGCTTTTTTTGTATTGAAGTAGGAATGTTTAATAAACCCTCTCTTCTGAACATACAAAAAGCATTTTTACTCAAGGACTTTTATTTTAAAAAAGAGGTATAATTGAAATATACAGTACAGGCACAAATCAGGGATGTATTAACTGGAAGCGTGCTGTTCGGTTTGAAATCCGTTTGGTTTAATATTCTTATCCAGTAACTCATTGCAGCAGCTTCATCTGAGGGAGCAGATTTATTAACTGCGTCATCATAACCAAACTCACTCCTGCTTGAATGTTTTGATTCTCAGTTCCCTTGTCTCTTCTCCTGTCTGATTGGCCGCTATCCACTTCCCTGCAGTCGGTCATGGAGTCAACACGCCTCCACTTAACCTGCGTCTGGGTCTGGAAGCCGCCGTGATTGAAATGTGCTCTCCTGCAGAACCCACGGGCAGATGAGACCGGTGCATCTTCAACAAAATAAATAAATAAGAAAATAGTCATTGCTGCCTGTTGCCTCACAGCAAACTGGACGTTATGATCATCGTAGTTACACGTATTCTCTTTCATCCTGGGTAAAGAAGCAGCCGGTGATAACTAGGCGTTATCGGCACCATTAAACCCATCCAGGCGGTTTCTAACCGTTAATGATTCAACAAAATTCAGTCTGGTCTCTTCTCTGTTACACAACTACGCCATCAATAATAGATGACCCTGCAGCACTTAAATGTTGTGTCTATTAGACATGTTGCATTCATAAAGTAAGTGCTAATGATATAACAACTACACTGTACAAATAATCAATCCTTCATTATCTCTGTTTTGAATAGAAGGCCCACATATCAGGCTGAGGTGCTGCAAACAAAAGATGAAGCAGTGAAGTAAATAACAAACATAAAAAAGGTGTTAACTTAGTCAGAAACAGAAAATAAAATGCCAGATGAGTCGAATGCTAATGCAGCATCTCCTTTGAGAGGAGGCTTCTCAAAGTATGTCTGTTTTACACCGTTCACTGGCAGAAGTACATTGTTTCCCCGAGAACAGCTGAAGTAAAAACCTATTAGTTTGGATTAATAAGAACAAAACCATGAAACAATAAATTAACGGGTTAAAGAGCAGAGGTTCAAACCTCAGTTGTGACCTGCTCCTCATCACCAGAGTTTGTCACCTTTTACCTGTGGACACACAAATCACAGCAAGTTCTCTTCGATATAGAGAATACCTGCTTCATTGAATTAGACAGAGCAGTAATACGAAAGTCAACAGAATTAACAGACCAAACTGCAGACGCGGTAAAATGTCTCGTTTCACCACCGGGCCAACGTGTACTTTGGCACCGCACATAGGTTCTCTGGGAGACAAGTGAAGGTATTCTACAGAATGTAGGACATCACTCACCGGAACGGACGAAGGGAACAGTGCATGCAACAAAGAGACAAATTAAAACACTTCATCAACACCCAACACTGGAGAACCTGGAACTGCATTTAATTAAAAGGCGAAAGGTTTCGACTAAAGCTCCTCCTTCCGTCCACAGAATCTCCCTCTGTTTCTGAGTAAAGCAAAGTCAGCAGAGACCGAGTTGTTCTTCATCCACGTAGAGGTCGCGACTCAGAATAAATACTGTACTGATCTACTGCAAAAGACTGAGTCCCTGAACCGTTACACATTTGAATGTTAGCAACTCTTAAATGAATAAATGAAAAACGAGGTGGGACGACGACAAACAGTCCAAAGACCTGGAGCCCCAGACCAGACTAACAACCTCAACCTGCTGCTACATGGTCAAAAGGTAAGCAACCACTTACTGGACTTTAGCTTCTCTGAGCAAGTGGCCACAGGAGAAGCCAATACACCACTGTCCCACACATGGCTGAACTCAATTTGTGAGCGGTAGCCCATGTTACAGTAGCAGCCTGTAGAGCATCAGGAGGAGCACATCCTCCTCAAACACCACCAGTAAAAGCAAGGTGCTGGACTTCACGGCTGATTATTATATTCATATCTAAAAATCCATGACTTGCCAAAAGAGGAGGTATCCACCACAATTTAATATTAAACGCGGCTGCTTAGACGGGCTCATTGAGGACGGCTGCCGATTTCACCGCAAGCGACTGGATCGTGCGTCGTCGGAAAGGGTTATTCTCATTCCCGATGCACGCTTGAAAATTAAATTACAACACTTCACAATGGAGGGAAGTGAGCAGCACAGGTTGATGACACCCTGAGGGAGGATTTGCAGGATTTTCTACCCGACTGTGATTTGAAGAAACTACTGATCCTGAAGGTGAAAAAAAGGAGTTGTCTAGCCAGAAGTAAGAATCCGTGACAGCACACCTCCCCCTCGGGGGGGGGGGGGGGGGGGGGGGGGGGGTGGCCAAGGAGCATCAGTGACTAATGAAAGGCAGACAGAATGCTCATTCAGTTCTGTATTCACAGCGACAGCCTACAATAAGCTACCTACAGCACGTGTGCTTCAAGGACGCACATACCCACACACACACACACACACACACACACACACACACACATATGTACAGCTACATACGCTGACACACATCTATTTTTAGCCGGATGATTTCTCACTCTGGTCCCCAGGCACACAAAAAGGAAAATTAATACAAACTAGGCGAGTCACGGTGACAATTGGTGACGGTCCCAAGTTCCACCTCTCTCTCCCCTGGTCTATTTACTCCCAATGCTCTCCTACAGCCACACCGTCCACCCTCCTCACACCCGCCGTAACCTCCTCTTCCCCTTCTATCGGCGGAAAGAGACAAAAACTCTACTTCACACCTCCGCCGAGGTGTTCAATTCAGACTGTCCCTTATGGTCACACACTTCCCCAGGAAAAAAAAAAAAAAAAAAAAGCATTCTGCCTGCAACAAGGCTATTTTCTGCATCTCCTCCGTGCCCTGGTTGCTTCTGTGCCCCAGCGGACGTGTGCAACAAAGGTTGTGGGTGGAGGCAGCACAAATATGAGGACTGGTGGAGGCACTACATGAAAGCTGTGGGCCTGACAGAGAAACACGCCTCATGCACCTGATCAATAACCACAACGCTTGATGAGCTGCAGGTTCTAGTGGGTTCTAGCAGGTGCGTCTGGGGTGAAGGCAGCCACTCCACTGTTTGTTCCTATGAGGAACAGCCTCACAACTACTGGCATGGCTGCAGGTTATTACTGTTGTTTGCATTATTTACATTATTAAGCGAATGAGAAATCTGAGAAAAGAACAGCAGCTGGTCAGTTAACAGGAAGGGTTTGATATCGAGGTACTGAGAGACAATCAGCAGCAGGGTGGGTTCCCCGACTGTAAACTGGCTGTGAGTGACAGGGTTCCTCTAGAGCCGCAGTCGTCGAGGAGGAGACTTAATATGCCTTTAAGGCAGCGCCGTAAACACTCGCTACACAAAACAAACAGTAGCTTTACAACGGCAGTGAGGTTTCCTCATGGAAACTGCCGGGCCATTAAGAAAATCATCGGGGAGGTTCGCAGCCATTTAGTCCTGCCCATTAAAGCTTAAAAACTCTGCACGGAAAGAGGAATATGGAAATACATGAATATAAAAAGTAATTAATTTTAAATAGGCTGACAGCTTCCCTGCTCTAATTGAGATCTTAATCTGAGAGTCTAATGTTAGAGATACTCGCATCTCTATTCTAATGAGATACAATTAGGAGGAGGGGATTTGGACGCTGGCTGCGTGACGGAGAGCGGCTGGACGGCGCCGGCGTCTCCGGGCCGCTCATGTGTGGACCAGGTTAACCTCAGTGTGCACCGAAGCAGAGCTGGAGGCATTTAGCGGGAACCCAGGAATGATTAGTGAACCGTTTCTGACCTGTCGAGTGAAGAGGTCTTATTTATGAGGAAGTGGTATTTTGTTAGGTTTTTACATTTCAGCAGCATAATGATGCTCCACAAAAAAACAAAAAAAACAAAACACAAGCAGATCATTAGAACTGTGTCCCCGTAGCATTCGTTTAGGGATACAAGCAGTCAATCAATGTTTGTTTGCACCCTGTCCAGACGTAATTAAAGTTCGAAAGGCAGCGGCAGAGAGAAAATGCATTGTGTCCAAAGATAGAACAATATGCGACGGACGCCACAGCGATGTAATTAATGAAGGACTAATGAGTTCCGCCGTGTGTTTACAGAGATTTGGCCAAAGAACAAAATGACCGACAGGGAACATTATAACAAAGAACCGAGTTAAATTCAACACCTGTACAAAAGGAGACAAGAATTAATAGAGCAGGTGAGGAAAATCGTTTCCTCCCTTCTTCCCTATAATCCATAAAATGGAAGGAAGCAGGATTCAGCAGCGCTGGTGCTCCCTTCATCTATTGTCCTTCAAAGTCCCCAGCAGCTCGGCCCCGCAGCCCTTAAGATGAGCCATCAGGCATTCTACCACCTCTCTATGAATAAACCATGTGTACTCATCCTTGGCATTCACGCAGGAAGAGGGCATAGACCAGCTCAGAGCACACGTGTGGCCAGGCTGCACACACCAAATTAAACGCAACTGACAGGAAGGCAACAAAAAAAAGGACTTTTAAAGTCTAATTTTCCCTTTTAAAGTTTCATTCGTTTGCTTTAGGATGAATAATATTACTGTACCATCCTTCTGTACAATATCTGCTGGTTTCAATATTTAATCATGATTTTTAAAGCACCATCAAATAAAAAATTCTACATGTTAACAGAACTTTACACGTAATGTAACTTGACATATTTGGTATCTTCTCGGCAACTAGAGTGTTTTTTGAAATCAAGTTCAATGGAACGAAACAGTGTCTCACAGACTGGCAGCTAATTGTCACAAGACTCTGCCAGCGACAAGAGTAAAGTCCCTGTCTTCCCGATTTCCAGACTCTCCGCTCGTTTCCTTTACAGGTGACCGGCAAGAAAAAAAAAAAAAAACTAAGACCCCGAAATCCTCCTTTTGTCTCGGGGCTCAACATGGATCCTGCTTAACTAGAGAGTCTGTGGTTGTGAATAACGGAGCGGCATGAAGAACTGCATCTAAAGTCCTGCCAGGTCACGTCCACGGTCAAACTGATCCACGCTGGCTGGAAAATGAGACAAAGCGAGTCACGAGGAACGCATGCACATGTAGCACAAAGCCTGCGTTACACACCAGTGTGTCAGAAAACCCAAGTGTGTTCAGAGGAGGCAAAACTGTGTATGGAAAGAATTATCAGATTAGTTAAATCTGTATAATCACTGCATAAACCGCATAATGATTCCGATGAGTTTTATTCTAACCTGTTCAAAACCCACTCTGAGCCGCTGTGGCTCCAATTACTACTTACATACTCAATACAGCTGCTAATAGGAGCTTCATTCCGTTTGAGTCGTTCTATTAACCCATATGAACTGCGCACGGGGCTTAAAGAGCAACAATCAATAAACAAACAAACTTGACTTTCCTGATCACAGCCGCAGGCGCGAGCCAACGCAGGAAGTGGGGACAGAGCGTGTGACTAAAGCCCCGTCCCTGAGAATCACCAAAGACAACAATTAGCCCCAGCTCCACGCCTCCGCCCCCGAAGGCCGGAGGGAACCGGAGGGAAGGAGGGCCGATCCGGTGTCAGCCACGCGGCGGGAGCAGCCGGCGCCGGGTTGACGTGGCTCCAGCCGCCGCCGTCCACGCAGCCGGAGCCCCTTCAAAGCGCAGGCCGCCACCATTACAGCCCCGTCAGCGCGGCACGGCGGCAGACTAATGCTTACAATTAGCGGTGCCTTGTGCTGACAGAGCTCCTCTGCGAATGCCCCCTGCGCCTCACCCCGCTCTAATCACTGTGTTTTATGGGTGCGGGTGCGGGGAAGGCACGACCCGAGCCGAGTGCACGGGAGGGAACGGACCAGGAAACGAGGGGAGGAGGAGGCAGCACCAGGTTGTGGTGGTTTCAGTCCCTTTGGTTTTGCTTCAGTCCTGTCCCGCTTCACACGGGTTCGAGCAGCCACATTCACAGGCCTTTTCAAACCACAGCTCTTTAGCGAGGATTAATTGCGGCCGCGTTAAACGCTCCCATCGTTCTACTTTTTTGATGCTGTTACTTTAGTCATTTTAATTATTCAGGATAACACTTAAACGGATATTGGCAGGCGAATGCAGACAGGCCATCTGGAGGAGTGGGAGTTTTCCTGGTGGGCCGCCCGACCAGTGGGCCGCTGATCAGTCTAGCAACGCTGAAGGCAGGAGGAAGAGCGCGTTGATGCCCGTTTGATCCGTCGGCGGCCGCTCTTCAAACCGTCCAGTTGCTTAAACCCGCGTCTCGGGGGTCCACGGCGCCGCTCCTGCCCACTTTGCTTTGCCGTTCTGCGCGTAAAACCATCCGGAGGACGCAGAGGCCGCCCACACATACATGCAGCGACTAAAGCATGAGCCTCCTTCACTTGTTGGTCCTCCGGGCGCTGCACTCGTCCGTCACCTTCCTCCAGAGGACGCGCGACCCGTCCTTCCTGCCGCCCGTTCCATTCAGCCACACCGGCTCCGAATCACTGTTTGAATAGCTGAGAAACCCCTCATCACAAAAGGCAGAGGCCCTCCATTAGCATGGCTGTTTCACTACTGCTGCCCATCAGTCCAAAGTGGCTCTATGCTGTCACTCCACCTCTGAGGGGAACTCGTTACACACTGTTCCTGGAGGAAGAACTTTTCACATCCTTCGCCGTTCACTGTCTGCTGCTCTTAAATGTGGCTGTAATTTCTCATTATGGTGCTTTGTGCTTTGCTGCTCGGTGGATTTTTTTTCCCCTTACAGCTCCTTAATAGAGCGCTTTAATAAGCCTTGTCAAACTCCATATTGACAATTCTACATTCATTTAACAGTTAATAACGGTCCAAATTTCCAGCTATTGAGGTAATTGGCCCAAACTTCCGGCCCAGAAGATGCAATCACAGGCACAGTGACACTGATGAGATGCTGCCTCATTTGATATGGCTGACATTCTCATTTTAGACCTTCACCTTCAGGTCTCCTCATGCTTCACATTCCCAACTTGTCAACAAGCCACTAATTGGACCACAGGGTCCCCCAGGAACTTGGACAGGTCTGTGTCAGCAGCAAAGTCAAGACCAAAAGCCAGGCGTCTACAGGGAGCTATAGGTCAGAACTACAGGTACTGTCAGAGCACATGAATTACACATGCATTATTTAGCCTGGGTGATTTTGGATGCTGCTCAAAACAAAGATGAGAGTCCAGAATCTTTCTCCTGCAGGTTGTTCTGAGCTCAGACGCTGCGGCGTTCGTTACGTTTTCGTAAAATGCTGCTTTAGACAAACGTGTTGACATGAAGGAAAACCTGGAGCTTTTCAGGTACGTGTTTTTATGGTTTTCTACTCGGGCTGACAGGATACAGATGGAAATGTCAACACTCACTGGTTCTCGCGGTGAACACATGACACAGACTTCAGCCTGACAGTCTCCCTTAAAGGATGCCGTCGCACAGGAACGAGATGAAACCTGAAGCGCTCAAAAGCGCTGCCGAACAATCCGTGACACAATACAGTGCGAATGTCAGGGGCGCGGAAGCCGACATTCACAAAATGCAAAAGTAGGACATATGCGAGACGAGACAACATGCTGCTAAAGCCTGTTTGACTGCAGATGTCACAACTTCCAGCATCTTTTAACGGCAGAGTGAAGTCTCGGCGCTTCTAATGAGAAGGTTGTCATAACAACACTAGAAAAACAGGAGGAGCCAACGGAGAGGAACTTTGATGATCATTGGTTTAAGAAACTCTTCTAGTTTAGACCCACTTCAAAAACTGTGGCGTTGTCACTCAACCAGTTCTCCCACACTGGCCGTACTGGGCCAAGGCAGGCTGCTACTTGATGCTGTCGACTGCGTGCCAACTTGCAGTTATGTGGTTTCCTCTTTAGTTGTTTTGCCTCAGCTCTGGGTAGCTGACTTCACTGAGCCTGTTGCCAGGGCAACCGTCTCTGCCAGAGATCCCCCCTCTGTGTTTTCCATGGAGACCGGATACTTTGATAATCTGAGGGATTGCAGAAGACATAGGGGGAGTGTGGAGTGGCTGCCAAATGTCTTTTGAAGCACAGTAGTTCTCTCAAAAGAGCAAAATGAGAGAAGAAGAAATGCCACCAGTGATGCTCAGTGGTATTAAGATGTCACTGTCACCTGCACATTCGTACGAGCATGTTGTTTCTGGATTTCTGAGAATTCATGATCATTACTTTATACCTTGAAGGATTTTTCTTATCCCAACCTCACTTATGTGGTGATTCAAAAGGTACGCTAAGAGAAAAGGAATGTTAATATTATTGCTTTCCTCGAGTTCTGCCTCACAGTGTAATTCTTTCCATAAAGGGCAGCTCCTCGCTTTCGGTGTCAACGATCTTTATTAAACTTAGAAGAACACAGTTCTCTTGGCTAATGATTTTCATGGTGTGCGTCTCAAAAAAGGTTTGCCCCTGAGTCATCTGGATCATGTTAATAGGATTTGTGACAGTGATGAAAATTATTTTAAATATATCAGTGAGATGATGAAACGTTTTAGAGATGATTCGCAAGACTGGTGGAGTGCTGCCAAAACAAAACAGAATGAGATCAAACCCACAGAAAAATGGATTCCTACAAATTTATCAACAGGCCTCAAGTTATGAAATGAAAATTGATTTCTGAGGGCAAAAGTCCTACAACTATAAAACGCTGGCATAAAAAAAGTCTTCTAGTATTATTAGTTGGTATGTCTACACACAGCGTGTCTGAGTGACAGAGGGCCTTGTTTTTAGGCATAAAAAAGTGGAGACAAGGTCAACAAGTAGCATTATATAAACATGTGAATTATGAGTGTGAGGTCTAAGCTGAAGTACTGGTTTGAACCGCTACATCACCGCTCCACAGGAACACACAAACACACAAACAAGCTGCCCGTGGGCAGAGAAACACAGAAAATGAGCCCATGAAAATGAATCAGGGACAGAAGAAAATGTAAATTTGTTCCCGGCTCTCCACACAGAACGGCAAAACTATTTATCTTAATTTCAGCTGAATATAACAAAAAAAAAAAAAAGGTCAGACGACATGAAAATATGGAGAACAATAAGCTGCCAACGAGTCTCGGGGGACGGCGGGTCCATATGAAAGTGTTTCTCGTGGCTGAGGGCTTCGCCGCTGAAGGGAGGGAGATGAATGACGGCCCAGCGCTGCGACGCAGTTACGGCACGTTTCTAATGCACAGCCAACAGGTCGATCATCGCCTGATTCAAACCTCCGGACGAGGCGATGATGACAGCCGTGACACTCAGATGTGAGCGTAAAAGGCCGGCGTGTCCGATGTCCAAACACAGGAGTGATCACAAAGTGGAAGCAGGTGTAAATCAGACTGGACTGAACTCAGCCCCGATGATCATGTGACTACGCTTTTATCTTGACTGCATTATCCACCCTGGTGACCTAAGCCCCGTATTCTGAGGTTCACTGTATATCATCCATTTCACATCAGCCTCCGCTGTCATCCAGCCTGATGTGCAGCACTGAGATCCTGCTGCAGCTCGTGTCTGCTCCTCGGGGCTTTTGCTCGGTAGGTGAGCTCCATGTGATAAGTCAGACATAAGAAGCCATAAATATACACCCGGGAGGACCGGGGGCGCGGGAGAGCCTAGCGGTCGGCACGGCAACACCCGTTGCTCATTTCTCCGCTCGCCTCCGAAGATGTTGATGGTGTTTCGCACCCTGCACTCCTCCTCCTCCCCCTCGTTCCGCTGAGCGACAGCGCCTCGAATGGCATTAATAAATTGAGTCGCCCTGTTAGCGAACGTCGCGGAGGAACGAGGGCTCAGCTTGCATTTATGAGGGGATTCGGGTCAGAAGGTCAGGTTTATCCAAAGAAGTGTAAAATATGAAAGTCTGTACACTACATTAACTTCCCATTATAGTGATGCAGCGATGACTCACTAAGTCGCGTTTGAAAGACAGAGGTTTTGCATTTAATAACGTCGGCATTTACTTTGATTGTACGCAGCAAAAGGATGGAAAGAAAAATGATCCCAATAACGTTGTTGTCGTTTTTAAGATGATCACATCTGTTTCAGGAACTCCTTGACTTCCTCTCAGTCTCGGCTTCCATCACCGTCCCATACGTACAGTACTGTCTGCAGAACCTCGGCGCTCCTCTATTTTATAAAAGCTGGACAAAATAAGAAAACATCAATCCGTTGGTTTGTGCCTCTCACTGTGACATCGTCCCTGTGAATCATTAACCCTTCCTCCTGTACCTAATGTTTCCTTCCCCCTGTGGACAAACAAGAACATTAAAGTGGACGCGCGAGGGGAGGGGGGGGGGTTAATAAGGATACATGCAGTCCTGGTTGGGGTATGAAACAATGGGGTGGGGATGGATGTGCCTCAGAATGGTAATCCATAACCTGTGGCGTGTTGATTTTAAAATACCACATCTGCCCCTCAGATGTAAATCCCTCCTCTCTCCTCCTCTCCTCCCACAGCTGAATGATTTAACATCAGTGCCAAGGCTGAGTGCCACTTAGAGGAACATACGAGTGTTTATCTTCTTTTTGGAACACGTCCTCACGTATTAACTGGATGTTATCCCTGGGCTAATTCCTGTTGCGCAGCTCTCTGGGTGTATTTTGAGCCATCGCTTAATTCCCATTACTTGTTAAACCAAGGGAGTAATAGCTGCATGAACATTTAATAAACAGGGAAAGGACAATTTTAAACTGCTTAAGCCACTGAAATTTGATTTATTTGTGCTACCAGCACAAAATAACTGGATATGAATTAAAGTTGAAAATTTAGAAGGAAATGGAACCGTGGGGTAAGATCGTTCTCAAGTTCATCATATGAAATGCTTTTACATATTACCACTCCCTGATTATCAGATTTGCCACACAAACCTCTCCTTCCTCAAATCCAGCTGGTGGAACCAACAGAAGAGGCGTCTTCAAGCATTTTCAGGCGTCCGCGCGCTGCACGCATTTTCCCGCCGTGTGTCATTTACTGCCTGTCTGAATACTTTAAAAGCTCCGTGAAGAGTGGGGACATGCATAAACCATGATGGAAGCTGCCGCTCCGTCTGTATGGATCCACACCGCAGGATGTGACGCAACCGCGGCTCGGATCCCAGGCATGCTAATGTGGCATTTGGGTTCACAGGCGAATGTGACGAGGGATAATGGGAGCAGACAGCGGAGGGAGAGCACCCGTATTACGACTGTGATCGCCCGCTCTCCTTCTCTCAGCCGTGTAAGTCCCAACACAGATAACTGCTGGATCAACACTCACGCCCGTCAATTAGCCCCCAGACTGATCTCTGAAAATAAAGAATGTAAGCAAAATTGAGACGCGTCTGAACGATTCTGCAGGATTTATGAATTTTTCGGGGAACTTAAATCTCTATTCTATGTGAATGTTGGTTCAAAAGAGCTGATCCATGTATATAAAGAAGGGGTCACTTGTTTATGTCAAGCACAAATAAATACATCTGCTTAACTGTGACTGGAGAGAGGAGGGGAGCGTCATCCATTCACCCTCTGTGGGGGGTGAATGGATGATGTTAGGGCCTCTGTCACTGTGTAACTTCCATTGATCCCACAGCTGTGTGCGGCCTCCAGCCTCCCTGCTCCCGCTCAGCCCGTCGCCACATTAATCCCAATCTGGAAGAGCTGCCGTGGCGCAGATAGCATTAGCTGCTGAGTGATCAAATTAGGCGACGGCACGCTCAGCCGCCCCTGCGGTCGCTGGCACCTTCTGATGGGGACAGCCGCGCGCTTACAATCAATTAGCCGCCCTCATCAGCGGCGCCGCGCGTCCACGGGAACACATGCCCATGCAGACGCACAGGCGCGTTCACGAAGACGTGGAGCGACGGCCAGGCAGGACATGACGTTGACTCTGGCTCCTAATCAACGGCGTTCATCTCCTGAGCGTGGCTTTAACAGAGGAGCTGCACAGTGGGACAGGCAGTGAACGCACCACGACGCTGTAACATGAAACAGAAGGGTCAGCGAATAATAATTACTTCTTTTAAATGAACTGAGCTTCATCTTGTTGATGTCCTGTCTATCCGAGGAATCAAACACAAAGACTCCATTGAACAAGCAAACTCTCAACACAGATTTAACAATCTACATGTAGGTGTCTTTGCCCCACACAGTTATATTTTTTATTGTAATCTAGAGAGAGACATCTGATTTTATGAACAACTATATTTCCATTGATTTTCATTCAAAAATTTCAATACCGAGCCCTGTGACTACTATCAGGGCGTCAGGGTAAAACCTTAATTACTTTAGCCTTTGATCCTTAATCAGAGCAACTATTCAGCCACATGGATGTACAACACTCATCCCACAGGGGGAGAATAAACACAATCAATATTTCCACCCATGAAGCATTTTCTCCAGGCTCCACGCTACAAACCACTGGTGTCTCATCTCTTTTAATGAGGGATGGCTCACTAGGAGCCTCTAACACGCACTGTAGATTGCTCCTACTGCGGCTGCAGGCTCCGGGTGGTTAATGTAAAATACATTAACGGTGCCGAGAAGGGGATGAAAGTGCCCCAATACAGCACAGTCACATATACTGTAGGAGCGAGTACACCTAGGTCAACGTACTGTAATAAAGCTAAAGGTACAAGAAAGCAGATAAAGTTTGACAGGTGGGTTTTAGCCGACAAGTCTGATCGATGTAAATTAGATGGCACTTAGTTAATATCACAAATACATGTTGTTGAGTTGTTAGAATTACGTATTATTTTGTCACACTAGTATTTATACCGCTGACGGTTTACTGGATGAGAAACTCTATCTTTAGATGTGTTTGTGTGTGTTACAGACGAGCTCACAATTTCAGTGAGCGATCGCTGGCAGGAATTTAACTACCTTTTGTTTATCCACACACCGAAAAGCGATGCCAACGCCGCTGGGGTGGAAGCGAATCTCCGTCGATAATAAACTCGTTTTTCTATTAGACTCTCACCTGCTGAGCAAAACCATGACTTGAGAAACAAACGAGTGCTCGAACACAGAAGGTATCGGCCGGAACGGAGGAAAGCAGCCATTTGTCAGGCAGGAAGGAGACCTGGCAACTAACAGGGGCCTCAGTCTTTCATCCAGTTCCCATCCCCCAGTTTAACAGCCCAACTCAAAGCATGCACTACATACTGTATACTGTATACTGTAATATATCATATACTAGACTCAAAGCAAGGTTTGATCCTGGTTCCACAGTAGCCAGAAAGTGCCCACTAATAATGAGTAATCTACATACCTGTGAGTATGTGGGTTTCTATCTGTGGTGAATGTCCTCATCAGGACAGGACTGACAGATTTTATTTTGGTGATTATTTTCGATTCCTTCTGCTGAACGTAATGACATTTTCTTTGTTGTGAAAGGACGACACTCCAGAGACAGAGGCAAAGGACCAAAAAGGTACGTGACGGTTACCTCCCACATAAAACCACATTTACAGGAAGCCTTTCTCCCTTTGAAGCTTTTAATTCCCACCAAGATGCCAGTGCAGCGTGTGGGCAGCGACTTTGACCCTGAGGAAACGGCCACGGCGCAACACCGACGAAAGCTCCCGTCTGATCAGAGCCTGTGCTTTGTTTCACATTATACGTTCGCTGGCCCTCATTGCATTCTGGACGTTCTCCGCTAAAACTGAGCTCCGAATGAGATGATGAAAGTTCTGCTCTTGGACTGACTTGAACGCTGCATGTGTTTATCGCCGTCACCTCATCACTGACCGCTGACTCGCTGCGTTCCCTCCTCGTCCTCCTCCCTCACGGAGGGAATCTGTCATTAGAGCGGTTTGTTTACGCCGATTCGCGGGCGCCGACGAGAGGTGGGGCCCCCGGAGGAGGCCGCGTCTCCCGCTGCCAGTCCCGACGATGCACGGCGCCGCTGCAGTGGTTCGCTGGGGGCCCCAAGTGGTTGCGTGCATTGCCTGCTGGCGAGAGACGCCTTTGATGGTTGGAGTCAGAGGCGCATAAGATCATCTTCTAAGGAAACGAGCCTAGAATTAAAACGCTCATTGAAATACAAGCACGAAGGCCAAGAAAGAAAAGAGCATTACACCGTGTTCACCAGAATCTACATTTGCAACGTGCCCCCTCTCCCCTCATAATGTTACCCCCCTCCCCTGCTCTTTGCACACAAGTGCCCAGTGGCCAGTGCATATCTGTGTGGCTACTTTACATAATCCCAGCATCTTAGCGCGCATTTACCGGAAAACAAGGCCGACAGAGAGAGAGAGAGAGAGAGAGAGAGAGAGAGAGAGAGAGAGAGAGAGAGAGAGAGAGAGAACAAGGTCTGCAGCACAACAGCGCCACAAACTTCTAATATGTTTAGGAAAATGTCAGCAGCTGATTTCCTATGACCCCTCTGTTCCTCCTCCGTCTCCCATCTCACCAGCGACTGGGTCGCCCAACAGCAGCTGCATGTTTGAGCCAGAAGCGTCTCCAGCGGTGCCTCAGCCACAGAGGAAAGGCCGCGAGCCTCCGCCGCTGCTGCACAGCCAGAGTGGGGCTCACAGATGTACAGTAGGGGACTGAGTTCACATGGTCCATGAGACAATATCTATCAGGATGATGAGGTGATGAGATTAGGGCCTTATCTTCCCAAATGCAATCGTCCACCTAATGCTTAAAACATACAGGCAGGTTTAACCTGTGCAGAAAGTTACAGAGAACTATTCCTTAAAGGGCATGACGTTCCATTTAAAGGCCAAGATGTCCTTGTTGGCTTAGCTGGTAATAATCTCAAATCAAGTCAATAAAGCTTGTCGTTATCTGAGGAGAAGGTCGTCGAAGCACACTAGCATGATCTGTGTGTGTGTGTGTGTGTGTGTGTGTGTGTGTGTGTGTGTGTGTGTGTGTGTGTGTGTGTGTGTGTGTGTGTGTGTGTGTGTGTGTGTGAGGAAAACTCCACCTGAACAGATGAATGGATGGAATGAACACGGAGCCTCTGCAGTCTAACCTTTTTTTAGTCTTCAATACTCCAGCTCCCTTAGTCACACACTGATGCAAGAGGGCAGGTACACACACTCCAACAGGCCATTATTAGACCCCTGTTTCAAGTCTGAGCATGGTTTTTAAACTCGCAGACAAAAGCAAATATCAAGGAGGTATAATGTGTTGTACAGTTACTCTTCACGGCAGCGGCTGAAAAGCACATTTTACAAGTACAGGGTTTCGAGGGTGCATAAAACCTTGACATGCAGTCACACCTGAATGCAAATCTGGTATCGCACAGCCCAAATACAGCGTGTCTTACAACTCTGCCGTGGCAATATTGCCATGGCAACTGTTATTCGCATATCAATACAGGTGGAGCAGAGTGGGTCAAAAAAATGTGAGAAGCCAATTTAAACCTCGGTTGAATGGGAACGGTGCAGACACACGCACGCACGCGCACGTACACAGTATAGGAGGCACGAACGCACCACCTGTCAAATCCCGCTCACACGAAAGGCTCTAATTGGCAGCGTGGTGAGTGATGCTTAGCTGGAGTTTCAGGAGGAAGTTGTATCCCAGAACCAGAGGGAAGCAGGAATCAATAACAACACCACAAACGCTTCTGTCTGCGATCAACTTCAGTTACTGCGTCACTGGGCTGTCACTAAGAATAGAGAACTTCTGAGCAATAGACCGATCGGTGCTCCTCAAATATTTACGTGGCCCCAAGATTTTCAGGTGGATTAGAAGCATAAAGGATCAGCTTAGCTTTTTGGAAAACACAATTATTTGGGTTCCTGCCCAAAAGTAGATAAAAGACCCCCACATCCACCCAGGCAATAAGCCTGATGTTTATGTTGAGGAAGATGCAGTGTGTCCTAATGGAACCTCATCCAAAAGGTTAAATACAACAGAACCTAAACATAAACTGAACTCTATTTCTTTGTATTAGTTTTAATTTTAAGAGCACTTTTTTAAATTATAATAAAAAATTTGAAAATCCTGGTTGTATCAGCAGTAGTTCAAGGTTACCAGCCAATAATCAGCCTGGTGATTCGTCTCCACGCTGTCAAATGGCGAACGGCTAAAAGAATAACAGGACATATTAACAGTAAACACAAAGTATGAAGCCTCCGAGGTCACGAGAGGTGTCATGTTCAGGTTATTATTTTTAAGAGCTCTAAGGAAATGAGATTCCTGTGTTCACCAATAAAGGTGTAATGAGGGGAATAATGCTGTGGAATGAGGGCATTAATAATGAAGGAAACTCATCACAACCTGGACTTAAGAGCTCACATATGCACAAAGAGCAGACGGGAACATGCCTCCTCCAAATCTCATTTTTGCCGAGCTCCCGAGCAGCCAGTCTCACTCACTCACTCACTCACTCACTCACTCACTCACTCACTCACTCACTCACTCACTCACACACTCACTCACTCACTCACTCATCGCACGCACGCACGCACGAAGCAATCACACACACACACACACACACACACACACACACACACACACACACACACACACACACACACACACACACACACACACACACACACACTCACACACTCACACACTCACACACTCACACACACTCACACACTCACACACTCACACACTCACACACACACACACACACACACACGTCACTTATTGACTCTCGCTTTGCTTTTCGAGCTCTGAGCAACCGCAGCCCCTGCGACTCCGCTGCATCCCACACAGAAATCACTGAGTAGAGAGCAGTTAGTGGAGGCTGCACCCTGAGCCTGGGAGCCATTAAAGATGCAGAAGGGATGAAGAGGATCAAAGCAGGTGCAGCGCTGCCACGCCTTCCCCCGTCTCTGTTTTCCCTTTGGGCTGCTTTAAAGTTGCCTCTGCCCGAGCAAAGCAGCTGGAAGGGTCAGTGTTTAAGTGTGGCATCATCACGGATGATGACACTGCAGACAAGATGAGATAATGAGGTAAAGTAACAAGGCTTTGCTTTAGAAATTTATATGAAGCCTTTTCTTGCTTTTCCAAAAGCACAACCTCAATATTAGACTTAGCCACGCTGCATAAACCCACTACGATGTCTTTGGGTCAGAATATTACACGTTAACGGTCTCTGCTCTGCAGCCGAGCACCACCGTCCTCAGCCATTAGACCAACAGGAAGCCTGTTATCATATCACATAATCACAGTTTGCAGGATGAGGCAGGTGGGCAACGCAGGACCAAAGTGACAGAAAGCTGCTTCGAAATAACCCTGATTAAACAATCAGATACGCTTGTGCCCGAGCACCCCATGAAGCTCTACTATCTGCAAAACGAGAGGCTTCGGCGTGTCGATACGATACAGAACAAAACAAAACATGAGCTGTGATCCGGGCAATAATTCAAGTCTCAAACTGCCACCTGAACCCAGCTTGATAACAAAACAAGAGGTGAAAAATGAATCCTGACAGGCCCAAACCTCAGGGTGGGAGGATTCCTTTACCTGAATAATGACCGGCTTTAAGAGCGTGAAACATTGAGATTATGATGAACTCTCTCTTATCGGTGCGTCTGCGGAGTGGACGCGTTGGGCGGGAAGCGAGACGGGCAGCTCCAGCCGAGCGGAGGCGCAGCTGCTCGGGACCGTCCTGATGCCGCAGCCCCCGTCCCGCCGCCCCAACGACAGACAGCGCTTATCAGCCCATCGCGACGCGCCGGCCGCGAGCGCCTCGGCGTCTGCGACGGCAGAGCGCGTCTGGAATCGTCCACGCAGCCGTCCGACGGGAGCAAAGGCTACTTCAGCTCGCCGCTGCTCCGCAGACGCACCTGAAATGAGCGCAGTTCCACTGGCTGGCCCCTAATCAGGCCCGCGCATCAAATATACATGCCGTGGACAAGAAAACGGCTTTTTCTATATTTAATTCAACAACTAATAACTTCAAAAGAAGATGGAGAAGAGTGGCTTGTGAATAAACCATAAACTGAACTGAGGTGAGGAATCAACACTGAAGGTGGCGCTAATTTAAAAAAAAAAAAAAAAAAAAAAAGAAGAGCTGAAAACACAGTAGCTGCCTTCAATAGGAGCAAACCTCAGCGTCACTGCAGTGGATTTATACTCATTAAAATTAAATTATAGTTTGCGATACTGTGACATTACTAAGTCAGCACGCAGAGGGAAAAACCCTGACGATGCCTGATTCAGATAAATGGATTACTAAATGGACAGGAGCAATCGGCGCTCACAGGCAGAACCTGAGGCAGCCACCGAAATAACACACCCAGCGGCCGTTCCCTTCGTTGTGTTTATCCTGTAAAGGTGCTTTCACAGAGATCAAACAGTGCTTGTCCAAATCCCTTAATATAATGCGACAGCGACTTCCTTATCCGTTCGCTTCTCCTTCTCCCACCGCTGGCCTTAACCTGGAAGATGATAAAATCCCAGCCATGCGGTGGCCTTTCTGCACACTCAGCACTTTTATTTGAAATGACGCGGGCATACAGCTACTTTAACTGATACCACAAATCCATTGTGTCCCTATGTGTGTGTGTGTGTGTGTGTGTGTGTGTGTGTGTGCAGTCGAGGTGAGCTGGAGCGGAGGCGGTTCTGGACTGTACAGAGAGCGTTCCAGGGAAAAGGCCAGTTGCATTTAAAAGGTGATAACGGAGGCGCTGCATGAGGGGGGAGCGCTGGGAGAAGCCCGGGGAACAGAGCGAGCCCACCCCCACGGCCGGGCCTCTCCACGCCCGCGTCACAGATGAAGGTGCACCTTGACATTTTCGGATCATTTTGTGAAGAATGTTACTTGGGTTCTGCTTTCTGAGTATTATGGAGACAACAAGCGGCGTAAAAGGTTTTCACCACACACTCAGCCGTCAGCTGCTCCTTATAACGCTCCATGAACTATGCATGAGCCCCTAACTTCTAATTGAAGCTGTGTGACCTTCTAACTGAACTCCTTTCCACAAACTGACCCAGTTTCTATGTTTTCTTCTTTTTTATGTGGTCATTCTTTACTTGTGTGTCAAGTTTCACCTTTTCTTACTCCTGCAGGGAGTATCTGGGTTCAAAGCAATTTCCCCTTGGTGATATATTGATTATTTCTAATTTCTGTTGTAGGACATCATTCATGTTGGGCTGAACTCTCCCAGCTCTATAGTTCTGTAGATACAGTGATGATACAGTACGAACGTGTCCCTCCTACTACGAACCTAATTAATTAATCATACACTCTGTATATATGCAACCATTTCCAGCACATTCACACACCACCCTGTGAACCGCACTCCATTATTCATTAGCCTCACTGCAGCTAGTGGTGCACTCGTCACTCCACAACTCGAACCGAGCGCTAGCGCTAGCGTGCACTGGAGCCCCCCCCCCCTTAATGACCCCACGCCGCATGTCAACCGATGGACGGCCACGCGCTCTTTGGCCTCACGGCGGATCTGCGTGACGGCGACGCTTTTCCGGGGCGACATTAAGCCACTCGACAGACGCCGGCCGCCATTATGTAACGGCACAAGGGCCTGAAAGGGGAAAGCAGGAAGCGTTAGCGCTGACGGATGCGAGCGCGGCGCCTTCGCACTGTGTCAGTGCACAGGTTGGCATTTGCCCTGCCCTCTAATATGGGGTATTAGACAGTATACAGAGCGCTGCAGAGGAAAGCAGCAGACTCAGGAATGGAACTGGAGCCTAAGCTGAGCGGACAGTAAAGATAACAACGCGCAACCGCCAGAAACACCGCCTCCACCCAATTAAGTGGAAAAGGTGGTTTGAGAATGCAGACGTTAACTAGAGAGCTAGGAAAACCACTCATGCTACTATGTGAGGAGCCAGTAGGCCTCACATTGTGACTTTTGGCATTTTTCGGGACAAAGTAAGGCCACGTCATTAGCAGCCTCTCACAACGAGATGAGGAGCAGAACTCTGAGACAAAGCCCGGATGAAGGACGGCAGCACACCACTCCATGCGACACGGGGACTATCTTTAGCGCGGCTTTGATTCAGCGGCGGGGCGGATTTCAGCCAATCCGACCTCGGCACTGGCCCACGTCGCTCTCCCGAAGCTCGACGCAAAACAACAAGTGGCGGCCGAGGCGGCGCCGGAGCACTCGTCCGTCGGCATAATGGAGCCGCTGGCGTCACGTCCACTTCAGCGGCCGACCTTCTGGTTTCACAGCCATTCAAAACACTGCGCTTTACTAATAAAATGCCCACGAGGCCACAGAATGTCAGAGGAACATTAACAGATTTCGGTGCTCAGACGACCCTTGTTGACACCCGACAGCCGTGGGAACTTCCTGTCTCGCGCCGCGATGGGAACGAGGAAGAAGCGGTTTTACCCGTTCACAAATACATGTTGGAAGAAATTTTTTTTTTCCCTCCTGTGAAAAGACAAAAAAGCAGATGGACACGCATGCACTTACACAAAAGCACACGTGGAGCATTATTCATGCAACGAGAGGCCCCTAAATGAATCCATGTGTGCAAATGTCATCAGTAAATGTCAATAGCTTTTTGAGGCCTGTCCTGAGGACATGGAGTCCAGCATATGGGCCTCAGGACTCCAACGTACCTTTGTGTCCAACCAGCTATAATGAACTCAGTTAAATTAAAGAGGATGAGCCGTACCTCAATGTAGGAGGCGAGTCTGGGGTAGACCCTGTAGGGTCCCAGCACGTAGGACAGCGTGGTGTTGCAGGGGAAGCTGGTGGTGACGGCGTGGCTCACTTGAGGCAGGGCAAACACCTTGAAGCCAAACTTCTCGTACAGCCTCTGCAGCTCCTCGTCGGGCTTGTCGTCGCCCTCCGACAGGACGCTGCCCACCGCGTAGCGGCACTTCTCCGGCGGCCGCTGACGGGACAGAGGAGGAGAGAGGATTCACATAAGGTGCGTTACACATCACTTATACGGTAACATGCATTCATGCATTCGTGAGCAACAGCGCCCTCTGTGGGGCAAACCACGCCGGGTCTAATGCAGTTCTACTTTACATACATCACGCACTGCTGCTGGTTGAGACTCATCACGTTGATCCTCAACGCAGCACAAACGATCACATTAGAGCGCGTTCAGTACCGACAACACGCGAACGCTTAACGCTGAAAATAAACAATTTGTGCAGCAGGAAACACACCTGGCATGAAGCAATTTCCATGTAATCACTGTACTGAGACTAATGGATCCATGAAAAATACACAGAAAAATATTCATAGCATGAAGCAGAGATGAAGGCGTGACTCATATTGAATCTTCAGTTACATTTATTTGATCATACGAGCACAGATGCTGCCACTGGAGCTCGATTCAGTATCAGCACAAAACCCTCACAGAAGCCGTTTGATTGAAAGTGGTGGAGACGTTGCACCTCCACGGACGTCTGAAGTGACACTGAACAGAGGGTTGCCAGTTCAGGTAAACATCCCAGTCCAGGCATCAGGCGAGCAGGTCACATAGAAAGACGCTGCACGGCCACACTGCTTATTAGTGGTGTAAAAGCAGCCCTGAAACAGGCAGCGGCCGCTTCGGTGTCTCTCATCACGCATGCGTCTGCAGATGTGAAACGGGCCGAGCCAGGTGCCACTCAGGCGACCCGGCGGAGATCCTCCCACTCACATCTGTTTGCAGAGGCTTCGCGGTTCGCGTGCAGCGCCTCAGACGGAGAGTGGGCGCCATTTAGCGGGTTTCAGGCGATTTAGAGGAGGCGCCACAGGTTCGGGCCGCGTTTCTGTCCACCATTTTTCATAGATCCTGCACTAGAAAATGTGTCTAATTACAAAAGGATAAACTTAATTAATCATTCAGCGACTCAGATAAAATAAGTTGGTAGTCTCTGCCTTGAACAGACCAAAAAGCATTTTTTAATCATGTGATTTGTAACTGGGTTAAAGCGCGCACAGACTCTGGTTTGGGCCTTCAGGACCTGCTGCTGGTTCCGGTCTGTGCTGGGCTGGCTCTGAGGGGGCACAGATGGGAGCCAGCAACACTCATCTTCACGTCCCTGGCATCCACACGTAATTATCACATCTAACCAGCGCGGCCTTCTCTTCTCTTTCCTCTCATTTCTCACATTCAGGGCTATTTTTGCCTGCATTGTGCTGCTACTACGCCGCGCCGCTCCCTCCGCTCCACTTTGTTCATGCAGCCGCTTCAGAGCCATAACTCTGTCGTTGGCTGCGGGTGGAGATCCCCCCCCTCCGGCTGAGATAAATCTATGCGGTCGCCCCTCCCCTCACCCCTCGGCATCTGCATCGTGTGGGTCATAATAATGAGCGGCGTGAGCAGAAAATGCTCACCGTCACCTGACGTCAGTCAGGGGACGCGAAACGCCTGCTTTTGTCGGAGAATCGCTCCATCGCGGCCGCGCCGGATCCACTGCATCCGTTTACAATGACGCAATGAGTCACGGCAAACACAGGCGGGCAGAACGGCTGCGCTCGCATTGTCACAGCGATGTCTATTTTAAAACTCCAAATTGTGTAGAAAACCGAGGCAGATGTGCAGACGGTGATTACTGGGGAGGATGCAGCTGTGCACCGGGGCTTATTATGGGATGATAAAGTGAATGACAGGCTGCAGGGACGTCTTGATGAACGTGTTTCAGGACAGCACCACCTCTGGACCCGCGGGCTGTCGGCACCGCTGGGCCATGATAGGACATGATAATGCCCCATTTGAGCGCAGACGGGATAACAACTGTCCTCCCACAGTATCTCACCATCTCCCCGCCTCTCGTGCTTTTCGCACTGATAGTCGAGAGCGCGTTAGCCAAACCGGTAGTTCAGTAATGATATCGTTCACGTCCCACACAGCGGCGAAGAACAAACAGCAGCCCCGACTGCGTCTCTCCTCCGCTTTCCTCCGGATCGCACGCCCCACAGACTACAGGCAATTAGGAGAAGACGGGAACGCCGCTCCGCACGCGCCACCGCGGTCGCCTCCTCGGCCGCAGCTTGTTTTGTTTGTGTGTGAAATTGGAACGGCAACGGTGGGGACCCTCCGACGGCGTCCACGCTGGGCAGCGGCGCTCCGGAAGTCAGCGTGTGCCTGGTTTCCGTTTCCCACAGGTCGCCGGGGAGAGCAGGCGGCAGCGTCTGATTGGCCGGGACGAGGAGCGCAGCGGCCTTGGTAACGCCGGCGTATCATGTCTCTGTACCAAGCTGCTAAGAAACCCTTTAGTTACCTGTGCTTTGGACACATCCTCATCTCTGCAAGCCTGACAAAAAGCGTCATCTGATCATGAGTGCGATGATCATTCGTGCAGAGGTGGTTCATTTCCCATTCTCCATATGCCAAGCAGGCCCCTTAAATTTGGGAGAAAAGCAATAACCGTGGCGGAGCGCATGGCCCACGGGACCCAAAGATGACTTTCTCCCACAATTGGTGCCATTGCCATTCCTACATGATTCCTCTAAGCCAGGTCTCCGAGGACCTGTTGGGAGAAAAAGTCATTTCAAAAGCAATTCTTTGCTTGAGGCTACATGGGTCTTCTGTGATGAACGAGGGCCCTCCAACAATAAAAAGGTAGGGCTGACAGAGGTAACTCTTTATTAGCAGACACGTAATGAGGATTTACTCCCCTCATCTCTCCGGCTCTTGGCCCCGCATCATTTCCCTTCCGGCCATCACCACTTGAAACGCATTGTTTTGAGTGCGGCCCCATTTACACTGATCATCTCTGTAGTGTTAGCAGGTAATAGAGGGCAGGGACGAGCGAGGCCCCGCGCCCGCCTCGCCGCAGCCTAAAGACAGAGCTATAATGAGCGTAGCATATTGCGCCTGAGAGCGAGCATCACCGTGCTCATTAACACACGGACGCCGAGCACGCCATCAACAGGACGGGAGCCCAAATTAGTGGTGTGGGAGCATTTAAACACCAAAAGAGAATAACAGTAGATCTCTGCATATGTAAATCCTGAACATAAATGAAACACAGCAGCACCGCGGAAATCAAGAATGTCAAACATGCGAGTCCTTTTTCAGAGCAAAATTAAAAAATGCACCGAAATTAAAAACTGCCAAAAGCGCTGGCAGCGAGAGCCAAACACCGAGTGTGTCCTTCACACTCCTGCTGGCGAACGGGGCTTCTCACTTCGCCAGGACGCAGTTAAGAGGCAGTGATTGTACGAGGGCTCCTTCACTGAACTGCGGTCAATAAATGTGTTAAATTCTTGAAGCCTCTCCGGACCTTCACACCATCTTCACGTCAGCGTCCGCGCGCAGCCGGAAGCAGCTAGGGGAAAAATCCCATTTCTGCCCACAGACCAACTGCACAATGAACGCGCGGCGCGAACGAGACACATCCCCGGCTTCGCTTCTTTCTGTTCAGTGGCTCCCTGTGTCATTTTCCCTCTGGATCTGAAACACCGAGACAGATGGCGGTTGGGGCGCCTCCATCAGACAATGAAAGGCCTGACACGCGGGGAGCAGGAGACTACAGGAGAAGCAAATCTCTCAACAAGAGCGGTCTTTTGCCTCGGCGCCGGGGCGCTGACCTGTCTGGGCTGATGGTGAGCCACCCGCCTCCCACGGGCCGACGGGGGAGGCAGAGACAAACTGGCCAGTAAGGAGAGTCGCACTAATAAGGCTGCGCGGCGCTGGGACCCCAGGTGCGCTGCCATGGGTGACACGGGCCCCAATTAATGAAGCAGGCATGGCAAAAGGAGAAATCCGAATCAGCTGAAGGTCTCTAAGTTCTCCTTTCGGGTGACACGGGTGCGGAGGAGCCAGCGGCTTCTGGAGCGAGGAGCTTGGACTTAGCTGGTAATTACATGCGGCCTCCTGGGAGCTTGGCCGTGTATAATCACCGGCGAGCAGCCTGCTGGAGGCGGGTCGGAGTCGGACCGGCGCTGCGCGGCCGCGTGAAGGCGGCGCGGCGCTCCTCCAGCCAGATGTCACGGAGCGGGAAGCTAAACATACCTAATGGGAGCCATGAACGAATTCCTCCCCCCTCTGCACAGGCTCGCCCCCCCCCTCTCTCTCTCCCCGCGAGCTCTGCCCGGGCGGGCGATCCAGGGCGCCGTGCTGCTGAAGAGACCGCACGTGTCACGGGACTGACGGGAGCGACGGCCCCGAAGACATTCTTCACCAGCTTATTCTCCACACGTCGGCTCGGAGAGTAATGTCTTGTTCCTGCACAATTTGTTTCACTCAGCAGTTATGGTCAGAATATATAAGCAGGGCCCATTTATTAGATTCAGTCTGGATGGCTGCATACAGTCCTCGTGTTGCACTCAATTACCCACCGTGGAGATGTTCATAAACATTAACGGGGTGCTTTCCTATGGGGAGACCCAGCGAGCCCACAGCTTTGCATAATATTGACTCGAGGACCGGTGGGAGCAGACTTCAGAGTAGCAGCGTATTTATTTCTCATTTTCCATCCACCTCTAAAAGCAGCAGCTGCTCGGCGGAGGCCCCTCCCCTCGCGCCGCTGCCGTCGACGCGCGCCGAGATGCTAATAAATGCGAGCGAGACGCGGCGATGCTCGGCGCTCTGATCTGAAATTCCGATTGATGAATTGGAGCACGGTGAGGCTCTCAAGGTGAGTCAGGCTCCTGCCAATTCATGGGGCTCTTCTGAGGCAGTTCCACACCTCGCCCCATCCCTCACCGCCACTCCCACACACGTCTGCCCCTGACGTTCCACTGGGAGCCATCCGCGGGCTTCGCTTCGGCATTCCCACTCTCCCAAAACGGAATCTGAATTCAGCAGATCAGGGGATGAACCAAAAGGCAGCTGATGAAATTATACGCACATGTCATGGCAAAAGTCCATCCCAGCCCTCAGGAAATTCTATGCATCTATATTTTCATGCAACTGTCCTGGCTTTTCACTGATGCCTGCTCATATTAATGCGTGGAGTATTGGAGATTCCCTGCATTCAGGCTACAACCAAGAAACACGGGGATTTAATCCAATCTGAGATTTGTTAGCTGAATTGCAGTCTCCAACGTGATGCATCAAAGTCTAATAAAGTGGCATTTAATTGTTCAATCCTTATTATTATAGCAATTACATCTTTCATGATTCACTCGCGCGAACGCAGCCGCGGATGAGGTGACACGTACAAGCGAGAAGCAAGTGCTGAAATCAGACGGTGTGAAGTGCTGCTTGACTGCATAGATACACAAGATTCAGCTGCTGTGATAAAAGCCTGCTCGGCTCCAGGTTTTAATCCTGACCCCCAGCGCACACGAAACCGACAACGCTCCAGATTCACCTGAATGATGCATCGATTAATACACAGCAATTCATTTGAATATAGACAGATACACATTTTTTGAGTGAAGGAACGACAAGACGGCGAGTCACACTATTCCCTGGTAATAAATTAGGGTTCAATGGCGTTTTGCAAATGGTCTGCCGCCTACACACACGCGCTGTCCCAACGCCAACAGTGCCATCTAGCGTTCACTGGTATCAACAACCCAGAAAACAGAATTACTGACTTTATGTTTCGCATTTTCCAGTGTTCTGCTGCAAGAAGGAGAATTGTTTTGGGAAGTTCACTCTGAGCATGACTGGAATTCAGCAACTGCTGATCCAGACAGACCCCTGATACACTGAATGTAATGTCTGTGGCATGTGAGCTGGCAATCATTTACTACACAAACACTCTGAATGCACTCACAACCACAGCTCATCTGTATGTGGAACTTAATAATGTGATCATTTCAACAGCCGATGTGTCCTCCTGACGCAGTGGGTTTGGACTTCCTTTTTTTATATGCACTTGCGAACACATTGACTATAAGCACGTCACATAAGTGGAAAGACTTGACTGTGGATCACACTGTAATTAAATATTAAAGTCACATCTGAACAGAGCAGCCTCGCCTGTAAATCATACATATGATGACGAAGAAAAGTTGACCACAGGAACGGTGTGCACATAACATTTACCTTACCTCACATTTATGGTTTATTTTGTGGTTGCTAGGGAGTTGTCAGTCTACAGGCCTTTTCAAAATAAAAGGCTCACCGCATTGCCATGACACACACCATACCATCAAAACCAGAATCATACTGTACTGTATGATTAAAGCAATTTTAGTTCAGCTTCTTCCTTCTTATTTCTAGGCCAGTTTGTGGTTAATCAAGTCCTATTTTAGTAAGAAAAGCGGTTAATGTGTCTCCTGGTTATGTGCGAATATACACACATCCCAGGACAGGCGTCATCAGGCTCGTCCCCTCTCTCTCCCCAATGATGAGTACAGAGACCTCTGAAGATCATGCAATGAAGACTCTCCACAAAGTCTAACATCTGCAAAAAAAAAGTTAGAAAGCTTCTCATTGAGCTGCTGCTGTGACCCACAGGCAGGGTTTACACTAAAAGCTCTTACCTAAAAAGCTTCCGTGTCAGCAGGCCTGACGTGAAGTGGAAAGACAAATAAAAATGCCGCCAGCTCCACAAAGCAAAACTAAATTTTGATTTGATGTTAAGACATTGCCATATAACAGACATGACCTGAACTAACTCAGCACCTAATATCAGTGGTACTGGTTGAATACACTGTAAGATAAAATAATAAAAGAGGTGCACTTTTAGTTAAGTGTAGGCAAGAAACCAATAATATCACTAACGGGTATGTCGTCATACTAGACACCTTATGAGAGTGTAAACCTCCCCTATCAGACCAGACAGTTACCATCCAGCAAACAACGGAAGAAGTGTTTTGTTGACAAAATAACACTAGCTCGTGACCAGCAGTGGCATGAAAGGAAACCAGTAGAGCAGCAGCAATATCATCTGTGCACTGACCCATTTACACACCTGTTTGTTTTACATTAAGATCAGGAGGAAAATTAAGTTTAAAAAAGTTCTTCCAGAGGACTCTAAATTTTACAAGCGCTCTTTCAAGTGTCACCTCTTCTCAGACACCAGGTAACGGTGCTGTTTTGCAGCGGATTTGAGCAACCACACTATTTGACTGAAGGCGCGGACAAATGCAAAAGAAGTGGCGCTGCAGACCGGAGGGAAACCATCAACAGTGCAACGTGGCACCGAACAGCTGACTGGTTTCATCATTCAGCACAGCTCCTTGTACATTTAACCCTTAGCGTCACATGTGCTGATCTTACGTCCACTTTTACTGTACACGTACTACAAACATGTCCAGTCAGCTGATGCTCTAGAGGGACAGAAAATATGTTGTTGACATTATGGAACCCTAGTGTGAATGTGCTGTTGTGCCCAGTTTATTAAATACTTGGTTAATCATTAAACACGGGAAAGTGTGAAACCTGTGTATTCAGCTTTTGCACAGTTCACAGTGACATCTTCAAAAACCATGCACGGCTTGAAAAACTCAGTATTACTCTGTTGACTTTGTGTGTACAGTGAAACAAGAACACAGTGTCCCATTGAAACCCTTGCATCATTAAAGTAAATAAAAATGCCACCTTACTAATGACGACGGGCACTTTTGTTTTGTTTTTAACTAATTCTGCCTATTGTAGATAATGCAAAGACTAAACGGCTGGAGGATAACATGAACTTTCATCTTCATGTGTGTCAACCTCCAGGTCTGAGTGACCTCTACGCCTCCAGGTAAAACAAACTGACCTCAGTACGGCCTTATCAGGGATCACTGGGCTCTCTGGTTCTGTCCTGGGGTGAAGTGCAAACGCACGTTCGGTGCCGAGTAGTTCGAGTGATTGCAAGCAGGCGCTGGCGGCCGGCGTCTCACCTGTTTGGGGTCATCGTAGAAGACGCCGATGGCGCTGAGCTGTGGCCCGATGCTGCAGCTCTCCGTGTACGCTGCACCGCACTCCTTGTACACTCCCTCCTTGAACTTATAGGCGATGGTCACGTTCCTGATCGGAGGTGGCCCCGTCTTTATGACCACGTCCGACAGGAGCCCCGAGTACATCAGGAAGCCGCCGACAGTCACAACCAGACACAGCAGCAGCGCGACGATCAGCAGCACCAGTATCAAATCAGACATGGCTCCTCGACGCGGTCCAGCTGCAGCAGAACTCGGAGAACCCGCCTGGCGAACGTCGGCTCCGGGCGGCTTCGGACGACAGCACGACGCGGTGCTTGCTCGAGGGAGAGCGTCAAATGTTCCTGTCGCTGTCGCAACAACCCGTCACGGGAGAGAAGGACTCGCTCCAGCTGACAGAAAAGGTCCAGTAGCTTGTTTATGGTATTTCCCCAAACAGTGGGACGCGCTTCCTGGATGCACCATTAGCGACGACGGAGGGGGGGCGTGGCTGTGTTCACTCAAATATTAATATTCCTCATATTATTAAAAGAGAGCAACAATAATGTAATATATGTAAAAAAAGGGTAGATACATGTTACTTACTACCACTGATCCGTGTCAACCGTGGCTGGTATCTGTAATATGTTAGTTCAGGGCAAACACACCCCTATTTTATATTTAGTGTGGTTCGATCCAGGACGCTTCAAACGGATGATTGAGGCTGAAACACCGACTTTCTCTTGTTTTTGTGGATTTCATTTGAACATTGGAAGGTTTATTCTCTGCCCTTTGTTTCATTGTCTAACTTGAGTCTTAAAAAGCCAGTGTCAGTTGTGTTTAACATAGTGACATAAACTCGACAATACACATTTTATTGAGGTCACCAAACAATATGTGTTTTAAAACAGAGTTGTCAAACCATGACACACCTAATTATTAGGCATGTTTTATCATCAACACAAAATGAACGTCAAACATAAATATTTGAATATGCTTGAACTTTATAACTAACACACGTCAGAATAGGAAAGTGTTCAAGGCAAAAGACAAAAAGACAGACATTCAAAACCGTAAAAGCTTATTCATGAATGGTATCTGAACATTATAATTAAAAATCAAAAGAACGGAAATTATTTTATTGTACTTTTTAAGAAGTGTTACTCTGAGTCCTCTGAGCTGTCGTCTTGATGCACATCTGCCTGTCTTCCTGTAACGTCTTTACTTTCAGAGCCACTCTCCTGGTCCTGCAGAGAGCACAGGGGAAACATCTGGTAAACAGGCAGCCTTCAATCCACTGAACACAGAGTGTTGTGAACGTATCACATAACGGTTTCCCTGTTAACTGTGTCAGTCATTAATCATTAGCTTGCTACTTATCTCATCAACCCACTGCCTTGTACAGATTCAAAAGCCTCTTAGCTGACCTGTACAACATCAGCAGTATCTTAGCCAGTAATATATCCTTTACATTTATTTTTCAGATATGATAAATGTTTTTGAACATTCAGAGAGATCAACCAATAATTCCATTGAATAAAATGTCTGAGGAAGGTACCTCATCTTCTGATTGTTCCTGAAGCTGTGGTGAATGTTGCTCCTCCTCATCATCATCGTCGTCACTTCCTTCTGACCTCTGAGACAGAATCTCTTCACCCTAGATACAAGAAATGATTCTTCTAGATTCCAGATGACTTAAAATACAAAGTAAAACAACTCATAAACTGAATACCTTTAGGTTGCGGTTCTTCAGGTTCCCCATCCAAAATGCTTCCTGACAGTTGTTGAGCATCAACATGGCCTTCACTCTGTATACAAATAGCTCGAGGCTCTTCTTTAGAGCTGGTACGTGGTTGGTCAGACTTGTATCCTGATGAAGCTGAGCACCAACACATTATGACAGTGTTACATACTCTGTGTACTGTCCACATATACTATGGAATAAATGCATGTCCTGTTTAGTAGATGATAGATATATACATATACACTGTATAGTTGATATTTAAATACCTTTGAATAACCACACATGTGATGTAGCTGCCTGGTGCTAAGTTGGAAGGTCTTCAGTAGATTCTGCACATCCTCCTTAAAGACAATTCACCAGACAGTGACTCAGCTAGCAACGCTTTTTCACAAGACACAATGTTTCCCTGTGCCGAGCCCTACTTTAGTGCAGTGCTGCCAACCTGTGACTTAATGATGAATGACATACCTTGTGTCTTTTAAAGCTGTAGTCCAATAGTGGCATCCCCAACTTCAGGAAAGACTCCAAGAAAAGGCGACCATACTACAAACAATGACATTATAGTTGGTGAATAAAGCATTTCATACAGCACCTACAGCCGATTCTCTCCATTTTTGGCCAACTCACCTTTAGACACACATTAAGCACGTGTCTAGAATCAAACACCTGCAACAAGCACATACTTAAGAGTAGGTGAAAATCACAAGTTAAAAAGGAATGGTCTGAATAATAATACAATGTAGGAAGCATAGTAAAACCACATGATGACACCAGCTAAATGGTGGATACGGCTCAGGTCAAATGTTCTAGTTGTTCGTTCACTGTGCATTTACATCAATAACAGACAAGGCACCTTCACTAGGTTGACCAGAATGTGAAAATCTCTGACAGCCAGGTTCCACGTCAGCAGCTTCTCACTCTGAGCCTAAAAGAAGAACATGAGTCATATTGTCTAATACATAGAGCCACCAGGAAAAACTGACTGTTAGTATTGCTTCACATTCATGAAGGCGGGTGCTGACCTCAGGGCTGTCACTCATTTTGCCAGCAGGAATCTTTTTGACAGTTTTTTCCAGTTCAGCCATCATAACTTTATAAAACACCAGGATAGTGTGCCTGAAAAGAAAAAAGAAAACAAAGTTTTTATGACCTAAATAGACTTTTTATACTGTTGTTATAGTTTAGTTTAATTTTGTTATGAACTATCTAAGCACCAAGTACTGCAAGAGATGAGGCGTTACCTGCTGAGAGTGGGCCATGACGAAGAGCTTTCATCTTTTGAAGTATTGAGCAGCTCAGAAATTCCCTCTCCAGCTATTTCTTCCACTGCCTTAAGCACATCATCAACATGCTCCAGGTAAATGCTGCACAGTGATAGAGCAGACACATCTTAATTAAAAAAGAAAGTTCAGCATACAGCATGTAAAAATAAAAAGGGTAAACAGGCAACAGTGTCTTTAAAAATGTACTTATTAAAGATATAACTAGAGCTGATGTGGCCAACTGACACGGCTACTCTACATGTGACATGTGGAATAAACACCGACCTCCAGGCAACCTCTACTACATGCAGACACACCTTAGGAGAGCATGAAGGGCTTCGTTGAATTTGTTTCCTCGCTCCCTCTCTCCACTGGCGGTCACCCAGCTTTGGCCCAGGAAACGTTTTGCTAGGGACGCTGGGAAAAATAATGAGCCAAATACATCACAGGGTATTTGTTAACAGGTAAGTGCATTTTAGAGAGGCAACACATAAGGCTGACCGGTCTGCTCCCTGTAGGTAGCAGGGTTCCCTCCTTTTCCTGACACAGTGGACAAAAGTTGGGAGAGACACAGAGCTGTGCTGAGACTCGGCACTGTGCTGCGGAAGTTTACGAGGTACTCAAAGCTGTGTCTGAAAAGAGAATAGAGAGAGGAAAGATTCATTCTGTTAAATGTACTACATCAATAAATTTAAAACTGTTGAAAAGTTCTGGTCTACAGAGTTTTCTGTGTAAATATTGAAACATAGATGCAGACTTAATAAGTTGCTCCAGGGCCATCTCAGCTCCTCCTTCTTTGAGTCGTCCAGCCAAAACTCCCAGAGCTTTCTTCAGTAAACTTCGCTGACCTGGCTGACTGAATCCAGACCTGACACACACATGCATACAGTGAAATCAGGGAACAGACATACGGTGGCACTTAAACACTAGTTGAATAGGTACCACCTGATCTCCTCACCAGCTGAAGGTGGTGTTTAGAACCTGCAGAAGCAGCTGATAGCTCAATGACATCAGCTGATGCTCCTGCACATCGGTGGCAGGTCCATCCACAACGCCGTTGTTTTCAGACAGCAGCATCTGAGAAAATAAACAAATGTAGACAAGCACATGGGAAATATCTTTTAAGAGCTGAAAGATGATCCTTGCGTCTGCGATTTTGTACCTGGAAATGGTTGTGGCAGTTTTCTAGGTGTGAGCAGAGGGCCGGCAGCAGCTGTACACAGCAGGAAACAACATCCTTAGAGCTCCTTTGTTGCAGATGAGAGAACCCAACGCCCTTTGACATCCTTCCCTGCTGAAGAGAATAAAGCGTAACATTTTGTCTCGTAAATATCTCCATATCACCCATTACACCCGTTGCTTCTGCCAATCAAACGTTCTTGCAGTTCTCTGGATCCAATCATATATCATAATATACATTCTGAGCTTTTCATGTACCCTGAGGAACGGAGCTCTCTTGGCAGGGGAAGCTGTGAGACTAAATTCCAGTTTGCGAAGCATATCCTCCAGCAGGAAAACCAGTTCAGCAGGACCCAGCAGAACCTCCGCTTGCACCTTTTCATGGTAATAAATGACATAATTAGCTATAACAAAATTGATTCAAATTTACATACAAGTTATTCTGCATATTTGATTATTCCATTTCGTACCTGGAGCTCAGAGTCCAGCAGTGAGCGAGATTGCAGTCCACACTGCAGCACACTAAGCACCTCCATGTCGAGCTCTCTGAAGAACTGTCTGTACGACCCCAGATTGACCCCTTGCCTCGACTCCTTCTCTTTCTCCTTCTCTGACTGCTCCTTCAGGACGAGCAGAATCGCTGTCTTTAAACCCGATAGTACACAAGAAATAACTTGTGTCAGATGACAAGATTTACCTGCTGCGTTTCATCGGCTCCATTCGTCTCGTCCACCTGCGAGCCGCCCTCTGACGTGCTCTTACAAGGTGCTTTCCTCTTCTTCCCTGTGACATCTAAAACATTAAACAAGCAGTTAGCCAGCCACACAAGCCACGGTGCTTATTCAGCTTCCAGTGTTCCTTCTATCACCTTTCTTTGACTTATTCGCAGCATTTAAGTTAAGTACAACTCCTTCTGTGCTTTCTCCATCAAAGTTAGCAACAGGTGGAACATATCCAGGAGATGCTAAAACACAAAATAAGAAAAGAGTATATTATTTGAAAATCTACTAGAATTTGTAGAACATTGCATCAGATTATCCACGTTTTAATTCAAAGCCTCACCTGTCAAAGCCCTCTCCAACACTGTCTGGAGGTAGGTTATGTTCTGTAGACGAGTCATGACCTTCATCTTCATCTCGGCTTCTTTTTGTCTACAGAATCCATTTATGACCTACCACAGAACCAGGTAGGCAGCTTTAGTCACCTATTGGTTACCTTCAATATCAATTTTGTTCAGTCTCTCAGGACTATTTCAAACTAATATTAGCAGTTACCTCTCTGAACCAGTTGATGGTGTGAAAGAGCAAAGTACAGAGGAACTCCCTCTCGAATTTAGAGAGGCTCTCAATCTTCTCTATTACGTCCATGTCTGTCAGGATCAGAGGGCAACCTGGGGTGATAGATACACACAGGTGGACACAGATGCTTTTACAGCCACAGACATAACAAACTGACTTCTATGGGAGATGTGCAACTTCACCCTCACCCAGCAGGGCATCAATCTCCTCTAGATCTCCCTGGTGTTGTTTCTCCTCACATAATCTCAACAGGCGAAAAAATGGTGACAGGCAGAGAGGAGACACACGCCTGGATGAAATAAACAAACCTAGCATCATACTGATTGAATTAAAGACGTATTAAACAAATGTGATCTTATTGTGGGAGTAGGATGACTGACCTGTGAGTCTTACTTTGACCGTGTTGCTCTCCTTTGTTTTGGAGTTCTTTGGTCAACAGAGGCAGCAGGTTGATGGCAATGCCACCCTGACTCTCCTCCTCATCCAGGTTGTACATCACACGGGCCGGAAAAGGAAAGGAGCTAAAACACACAGCAGGACATTTTGGCACCAGTTATGAAAACAAATAGTTTAGGATAATACTTTCTAATGCATCGGTTTACAACTAACCCAGTTATTTCTGGACCCAGATCGACCACAAAGTCATCCTGAAAGTCATCTAGGACACTTTTTCCAATATATTCCTGTTGACAGGAAAGAGCAAAATACTAAAATTACAAATCTGGTTCAGAGTCAGTATTTCAGTGTCAATTTGAGAGTTTTTTTTAATCACAAGTGTATATAAAGATAATAGGCATAAGCTATTATGAAACAAACAGTAGTTAGAACATGAAGACACACCTGAACCTGTGAGTCCAGGGTGGAGTTCAGGATCAGATTGGCCAGTTCGTCATAGTACAGAGCTGCAGACTCAGGTGAGCTTTCACTGCTCGACTTCACCAGCTCCATCAGGGCTGTCACCTGTAACAGACCAGACGCACAAGATATCAAAAAACTAGCACAAACTAAAATATGCTCATGAATATTCAAACTCGCATACCTGTCTTAAGGTCTCCGGTGGCAATGATCCATTCTGTGACTCTTTCCCAGCCCTGGATCGTAAACAGAGGTGTAAGAGTGTGGACAAAATGTTCCTTCTATCTATCCATGACAAACAGCCCTCACCTTAAGGCTCCCATGCTGCCTACAATCATAACAGCACCAATGATGCCGATTCGTTTGTACTTGGCCACGGTGCTGGACAGCTGTTTGCGGATCACAATGTGCATGTCATCCTGTGGACAAATTCAGATAAGGAGTCATTCAGGGGTGGAAAGGAAACACAAAACACTACATATGTGTTGAACTAAAGGGACTCTGTGCACCTGGATGTGAGCGCCTTGCTGCTGCTGCCCAAATGCCAGCATGCTGAGCAGATGGAAGAGTCTGCGGATCTGCTGGGGCGTAAGGTTGTCCATATAGTCGAGGATTCCCTGTACCAAAACAGCTCTTAGTTATTAGCGAATGTCCCATTGTCACTATGATTAGCTGCAAATTGTAGATAATTGTGTCAAATGTGCATCAGCTGCAGGTAGTTGGATCACAGTGTTACCTTGACAAAAATAGCATACAGAGCCATTTCTGAAGGCTTTTCTGTAACTAGGCCACACAGCAGCTCCAGCGCCATGTCCACCTCCCCGCCCACCCCACTGCACACATGGGTCACTAAAGAGCCCACCACCTCCTATGAAATCGCACAGAACAGCAATTATTAAATATTCCCGTTTATATTCAAAATAAACATTTTTAGTTCCAGCATTTATGTTTGTATATTTACATGTATGAGAAAACCCGTAACTCACCTGTTGGCAGTAAGAATCAAATACAACAAATGAGTGTCGGTACATGTGTCCTCCAAACGGAAACACGCAGGGTCTGGGGAGCGCAGCAAAGTCTGAGCCAGAGCCAAGATGGAGGGAAAATACCCACGCATGACCTGAAGTATGATCAGACACAAATTCAACACAATTACCACAAACACAAACCACATGATCTCCCTCAGCACCCTGTTCAAATAACACCTTAAGCTTTTAGATCTGCAGCCTGCCCAACCTGGGAATAGTCTCTGAAGGTCCTCTGGAGCAGAGTGTCCTGGATCAGTCCAGTCCTCACTTTAACCTTCAGCACCCTCTCTGCTCCTCGTCGACTTTGGTTGGCATTTGTAGCATGTAGGATTAACAGGACTAGTAAATCTATCACCTGAAATGAAACAGATATTTTTGAGATATACATATTAAATTTAAACAGAGCTAATGCAAATTAAATATTTGATAGCATTTACCTTATGGTCCTCTACGTCATCCACAGACTCTATTGCCTAAAGAAAAAAAAACTAAATAAACCACCTATATGAACATATAATTCCAAAACAGCTTAACAAATCATTATTTCCAACCTTCAGCCAAGCCTCTGAAATTATCTTTTGGAATCGCACTGCTGACTTGATGCCATCCAGTGTCAAGTTGATGCTGTCCTGGCTGCTGCCAGCTGCTGGTGTAGAAGTGGCCCTGCCCCAAAACAAGTGTGTTACATCACCAGGAATATAAAGGACCTATGTCCTGTCAGTACAGGTTCTTGACTAAATATTATGTAAGGCTGCTAATGAACTAGAATCTATCTTACAGTGCTGCGCCTTTGGTTTTCCTGCGGCTCTGAGAAGCCTGTAACACCGGGGGAAGAACACACTGCTCCAGTTCCAGCTTTTTACGCAGATTACACACCACCTACACAGGAATTAAAAGTCTAAAATTACAATTAATTATTTCAGTGTAAATGCTGTGGATATGGTTCCGAGATCTAACCTCATATGCATCAGGGGCTGAGACAGAGTGAAGGATGAACTTGACGACCACAGGTAAGTCCTCCAGGTTACATGCAGCCAACCTGGACATAACCCCTCCACGAACCTAAGATAACAGACATTCATCAGTGCAACAATCAGATTTTTTTTTATGATTCACCAAAAGAGTGTGTGTTTATTACTACTACTAACCTCAGTTAGTAATGAGGAACTGATATTCAGACTAGAGAGGGCATCCAGTATGGGGACAGTCAGCTGAGTGTTCTCCTGGAGTAAAGTGCTACAGAGAAAAGTGATGAGACCAGTGGTTCATATAATATTGTATCTATACAAATTGTATACACACACTGTGCATGAAGTATGCACAAATGTATTGTGCATACTTCAGCTCGCCGGCTATGTCGTTGTGCTGGGAGTCTTCCAGTATCTCTGGTAAACTGGTGATGATGTCACGCTGAACCTCCACTGGTGCTACTGACACCAGCTCCATGAGTTTTGCTGACAACTCCTGTAATCACAGAACCACGACAAACTGAAGAGGGGAGTAAACCAGACCATCACAGTGAGGTGAATTAAAACAAAATTACAGACCTAATGGAAAACATCAGCAAAATATGTAAACACCTGTAAAACTTTAATTACTGTAATAATTGACAACTATGGCTAGGAAACCTATCATTACAGAAATGACTACCTTGCTGTCCACAATGCGGTCAAGCCATTTGAGCTGGTTAATAATTATGTGTGGAATACTGAGTCCGCCATCTGCAGTACTGGGGTACAGAAGAAGATGACATATTTAAAAAAACATATGGGTTTAAAAAAGAAGTGCTGTAAAAAACATTATGAAGTAAAACAAAGAGCACTGAACTTACCCATCCAACATAAATTCAGGGAGCTTCTCAAGCAGAATGTTAATAATAAAAGTCTACATGAAAAAGAAAAATAGAAAGACAAAGTGTGTATTTTTGACTAATAGTTTTAATAACAAACCGAATAATTGATGGATGTAGTATTATTCTGTCAAATCACATACCTGCAGCATCTCAATTCCCAACAGCATACGTAGTACACTTTCATGGAATGAGCTGACACAACAAATAGGCAAAATATGTCAGTGTTGTAGTGGTAGTGTGCATTTAGAATTACAGTCAAGAGGATTAAGTCTCACCTGGTCTCTGCATCAGGCAGATGTGGAACACATGGGAGGAGGCAGTTCCTAAATCTCTCAGGATCCTCAATATGAGTCTCTAATCCAGTCATGAATTCCTGTACAATCTGAACAATGATGTGTAAGTTAAACATAATTGTCTAAGGGGTGAATTCTTTGATTGTGTGG